>NC_056682.1:123855808-124507683 GCF_018350215.1 Panthera leo | reverse complement strand
TTCTATATGTTCTCTATCTATGTTATCTATGTGTCTATGTATCTATGTATCTATCTATCTATCTATAGTTCTTTCAACAAACTGACCGCTGATCATTTCCATTATTGGTAGGTTGAAAATAGTTTTTATTTTGGTATACTCTGTATAGTAAGCTCATTCTCTGCTGACCTTTATTTCTCTTATCCCACGGGTAATATTTTCTCCAGTTACTGCTACTTCACTGAAAGAACAATTTTTCCCCTGATAAGTTTTTGTGGCTCTGCCAAACAGAGCAAACCTTTAGGAGGTTTGAGTGTATAGAACAGTTCAACATATAAACTATGGTTAACCAGGTAATTAAATACGAAGTAATACTACTAAAATTGTATGCTAAGGTGGCAGTGGAATATACCTAATGTTTTGGAGTATACTGTGAATTACTCTACGGCCAACTTTCTACTTCAGTCATCATTGTTTTGTCTTCAATTCATATGGAAATTTATGTTTCTTATAAGGCACTCAATATATATTCATATAAATTAAGTGCAAGTTTCATTCTTCGTAATTTTTTTTTACTGCTTCCTTTTTATTTCTCTGTCATTCTTTCTCTCCTTTACTGGCTTTTTATCTCTGCCTTTACCTTTCTGTATTATTATCAACAATTTAGTGAACAGTTCTCCCTTTTCACCTTATTTTACAAGTTTATGAATTATTTCATAAACCCCAAAACATGGGCTACTTGACACTTCAGCCCAGACAAATGTTGAATATATTTAAGAGAATCAGATAAAAAGAAAAGTGATGAACAAAAGCAGAGGGAAAAAAAATCACAGGATAAATACAAAAGGAAAAATAAAGAAGAAGCAAAGCAAGGAAAGGGGAGGAAGGGATGGGAGAGATAAAAGGGAGGAGAGAAGCATGAAGAAACACAGGCATGAAGGAACATGGGAGATAAACTGATGGAGACAGAGACTAAATCATGTAATGACCACAGCAGTGAATCTGTTGGTTAATTTTGTGATATCCGTACAGCAAATTGCCTATATCTGAGAAGTACTAAAGAATTAATAATAGTAATAAGTCAGAAAGATACTAAAGGAATGCTATGTATTTTTTTTCTTTTCAAATTTTCATTTAAATTCTAGTTAGCGAACATACAGTGCAATACTGGTTTCAGGAGTAGGATTCAGTGATTCGTCACTTACGTACAACATCCAGTGCTCATCACAAGTGCCCTCCTTAATCTCCATCACGCATTTAGCCCATCTCCCTGTCCACCTCCCCTCTCAACATGAAGTTTGTAGTCTATGGTAAAGAGTCTCTTATGGTTTGTTTCCATCTCTCTTTTGATCCCCCTTCCATATGTTTCTGTTTTGTTTCTTAAATTCCGCATATGAGTAAAATCATATGGTATTTGCCTTTCTCTGACTGACTTGTATCACTTAGCATAATACACTCTAGCTCCATCCATGTCATTGCCAATGGCAAGATTTTATTCTTTTCAATGGTTGAGTAATATTCAACCCATATATCTGGTGATATAAAAGGTTTCCTGCTTTGAATAGAACCAGAGAAGAAAAGGGCTCTGTAGTGCACTTCCCATTCATACACCTGCCTTTGTGGCATGCCTATTTGAGAATTGTGTCCAACTTTTATTGTGTTTTTTTTAAATGCTGAATTGTGGGATTTTTCATGTATTCTGGACACAGTCTTCAAAGATATTTGCAAATAATTTTCCATTCTATGGCTTTCTTATTTATTTTCTTAATGATGTCTTCTGTAAAGCAGATTTTGTTGTCTAATTTATAGGATGTTCTCTATTGTTATTTCTATATAGATCAAGATATTTTGGCTACCTCCAATGTGTGATAACATTTTCCTATCTTTTTTCTTTCAGTTTTACTATTTTAACTTCTATATTGTAAATCTATGATTGATCAATTCATATTGTGTACTCTATGAGGTAGGAAATAAACATTGTTTTGTGTTTTTTTTTTGCCATATCAGTATATGGTTGTTTTAACACCATTTCTTAAAAAGACTTTCCATTCTCTACTGACTGTTATATCATCAATGAACTTGCCATTCTTTGGAAATGTTCTTTGTCTTGTCAGTTTTGTCTGATTTTATTACAGAAACTCTAGTTTTCCTATGCTATTTATTTTCAATTTACCACACCTGGCTTTTGCTCATTTTCTACTCCTTCCTTTCTTTTTGGGTTTATTAACTTCTTATTATTAATACTCTATTTTAATTTATAATAGGATTTCTTGTACTTCTTTGAAAAAATTTTAATATGTTCTCTGGGGCTTACAGTATGCAGCCTTAATTTATTAGTCTACTTGGAATTGTTAACATACCACCTTATGTACAATGCAAGAAGCTTACAACTTTACATTTCTATTTACTCCTGCCTTAAGTTCTACTTTAGTCATATATATTGCATTTGCCCATATTCTAAATACCACGATTCATCAATAGAATGCTGCTTTAAATAGTCATCTGTTCGGGGCATCTGGGTAGCCAGTTGGTTAAGCAGCCGACTCTTGATTCAGGCTCAGGTCATGCTCTCATGGTTTGTGAGTTTGAGCCCTGCAGTCAGGCTCAGCTCTTACTGCATGGAGCCTGCTTCAGATCTTCCTCCTCCCTCTTTATGGGTCTCTCCCGTGTGCTCTCTGTCTCTCAAAAATAAAAGTTTAAAAAAGTGAAATAAACAAAACAGTCATCTATCTAAAAATTGAAAGATGTAAAAAGTATGAAGTCACATGTTTATACACATATGTACAATTTCTAGTATTCTTCTACTCTTCCTGTATATCATAGTTTCCATATGTTGACATTTCCCTACATGTAAAGATCATTTTTGTCATTTCTTTAAGTTCAGAGTCTGTTGCAACCAATTGTCCCATTTTTTGTTTATCTGAATTGTTACTTGGCCTTTGGATTTGTTTCTTGTTTTTTTTTTTTTGTTTTGTTTTGTTTTTTGTTTTGTTTTGTTTTGTTTTGTTTTTGATATCAAATTCCTGGTTGATAGAGTTTTTTGTTTGTTTGGTTGGTTGGTTGGTTTTTGTTTTGTTTTATTCTGTTTGTTTAGGCACCTTAAAGGTATAATTTTCTTATTGTTTTCTTTATTGCTTCTGATGAGAAGTCAAGCATCATGTGTACAGTTCCTCTTTGATTTTTTTCTATCTGCTTCCAAGATTTTCATTCTTTTTGATTTTCTACAATTTTACCATGGTGTTCTTGTATGCTGGATATTACATTTGGTGTGTTGTAGAGATTTTAGGTTTATTTGTTTTCCTCAGAAGAATATTGATTTCTCTTCAAACAGATGGTTAATATAGCTGGACTCAAACTCTAAACTTTTATCTCCTGTAGTTCCGTCAGCTCCTGCTTTTGACTTGCAATGGTTTTTGGAATGACGACACACATCCTGTTCTGGGGTCAGCCAATCATTTGGGCAAGGTTAAAATGGAGGTTTTGTGGGTTGCCTCTTTGGTAGCTCCTTCTCTTTGGAATGTCCTGTCCCCTCCCTGCCACCACATTCCAGACACTGCAGTGCTGCACTTCATCCTCTGATTTCTCAAGTCAGCAAAGCTGTGTGTTCCTTTTTGAGTTGTAACCACTCTATACCTAATTGACTGAGAGTGATTCTAATGAAAATGTACAGAAACATCAATTTCACCCAACACTGATGTCTACTTTCTAGGGTCAACTCCTCTGTAGTTATGGCCTGATACTGTTTTTTTCTCTAGTGCTTTCAAATAGTTGCTTTGAAAAATGTGAGGCTCAGTTGGTTGAATGTCTGACCCTTGATTTCAGCTCAGGTCCTGATCTCATGGTTCATGGGTTTGAGCCCCACGTCGGGCTCTGTGCTGACAGCTCAGAGCCTGGAGCCTGCTTCAGATTCTGTGTCTCCCTCTCTCTCTGCCCCTTCCCTGCTTGCACTCTGTCTCTGTCTCTGTCTCTCTCTTTCTTTCAAAATAAATAAGCACTAAAAAAAGTATAAAAAGAGAAAAATATGCTCCATATTTAATAATTACTATCTGCAGGAAGGATAGTTTGATATAATTTGTCATTTCCAGGAACTAAATCATGACGTTTAGCTTTGGATCCTTCTGTCCTCTGTATGTACCATCTTTTTTTGTCACATCCCTTATTTCATGGTCTTTCCATTTTTATTATGGAGAACACGTTCTCCACACATATGCTTCCTGTTTCTGT
This sequence comes from Panthera leo, assembly GCF_018350215.1. Taxonomy (NCBI): domain Eukaryota; kingdom Metazoa; phylum Chordata; class Mammalia; order Carnivora; family Felidae; genus Panthera; species Panthera leo. The sequence continues at coordinate 124,503,480 of NC_056682.1, read as the reverse complement.
AGAATTATTTCCACTTTGTAAGCATCCAAAACAAGTCTTAGTCTTATAATTTCTTCCATACCCTACTTTATCTTATTAAATTCCAGATTAATTCATAGAAATGGCAAGATTTGTTTTGTAAACTGGTACAGCCTAATATCCATTTGATTAATACCAAAGTAGGCAAAAATGGACCTCATGATGCTCCCATAAGAAAGATAATATCCTTCCATACTTTGCAGCAGAGGGCGAGTCATATTAGCAAATGGTAAAAATGTTCTTTGAAATTAGAACCGGCAGTGTGCCTGTGTGGATCAGTTGGTTGACCATCCGACTTCAGCTTAGGTCATGATCTTGCAGTTCATGAGTTAAAGCCCCACGTCAGGCTCTGTGCTGACAGCTCAGAGCCTGGAGCCTGCTTCAGATTCTGTGCCTCCCTCTCTCTCTCTCTGCTCCTCCCCTACTCATGCTGTCTCTCTCTCTCTCTCTCAAAAATAAATAAACATTAAAAAAAGAGATTAGAACTGGTAATAGATATTTGAAAGATGTCCAAGTGGTAAATATCTGGGATACGTAGTTGAGTATGCCACATTTTGTCAGGGAAGCAAAGCATTGAGAATATTTCTCAGTTGAGACTTTACATTTTCAATTATGTAAAGTAAAAATGTGGTAATTATGAAGTCTGCTTTTCTTTTCAAATTGAGGGCCAATGATATACATTTCCTCTTAGCCATATGGATGATCCATATCCACTTCCATAATGTTTGAATGTATTTTCATAGTTTCTACGTTATTGTTTTTGATTTCTTAACTTAAATAATTCTCAATCAAGACACGCTTTTCAGACTGGCTATTTATTTTTAAAAAAATATTTGTCCTTACTCACTGTCCTTTGGGTGATATTAGATTCCCATTCAAAGAAAATATTGGAGCATAGGTTGAAGTATATCACTCTCACTCATTTGCTTACAAATATTCGTTTAATTTAGCTTTCTAGGTTTAAGAAATATTTCATACTTCCATTATCTCTTTTTTAAGTTCATTTAACATAATGTAATATGTGAATAACTGTGGTCCCACTTATGAAACATTAATTACCAGTACTATTCCTATCCCAACTCTGGTCTTAATGTTAAGTGTACAACTTGTAAAATCCACCCCCCAAATAACTATTTCCATTTCCTAATTCCTTATCCATATTCTGTGGTCACTACAGACTGCACATAGATGTAGAACTATGCTCGTAGAGGAAGAAGTGCAGACAGCAAAGGTACCTGCACCAGAGTCCTTAGAAGCTAGTGCTTTAGATTAGAGGTTTTCTTCCTCATAATTCTGAATTTAGAGGAACATGATAGATGAAAAGTGAAATAGGTTGTAGATCTCTTTGGATTAGCATATTTGCTCCATTTTAAGCATCAACTTTAATATTGAACAATCATTGCTTTTACCTTCTTTTGCTAATAGATGTTAAAAAAAATCTCCCATGTGGTACCACCACTTAATACATTAGCTTTATCATGTGCTCTTTTTCAAGAATTTTAATTGTGGTTTGGGAATAACTATAACTGGAAGTATAAGTTTAAAATACTGTATAGATTTATGATAAAATGTAGGCATTTAAAATATCATATTACACAAAGGAACAATAGATACATGCAGTTTTGGATTTAGCTATAAACCAGAAACCAGATTTCTAAAAACATGTGATTTTCTCAACAAGAAGCATCTTATCTAAGTATCAGCTTACTATTTTAAAAAGTCAGTCAAAACTAAAAGGGTATGAGAAAAGTTGGATTTTTTTATGCCAAATAAAGATTTTAAAGTATAGTATGTGAAATCTAGAAAAAAGGTTGGGAAGAGAAAAGAAAAATAAAATTTTCCTAAGAATAAAACATTTCCTAGAGTATTCTTTGTATTTCCAAATTTCACATTAGGTATATCTTTTTATTATTTATTTATTTGTTTGTTTGCTTATTTATTTATTTATTTTTAATGTGACTTACTCTTTTTTTAATGTTTATTTTTGAGAGAGAGAGAGAGCAAGCAAGGGAGGGGCAGAGAGAGAGGGAGACACTGAATCTGAAGCAGGCTCTAGGCTCTGAGCTGTCAGTACAGAGCCCCCAACTTGGGGAAGGAACTCACAAACCATGAGATCATGACTGAGCTGAAGTCAGATGCTTAACTGACTGAGGTATATCTTGAATAATTTATATCTGAATAAGAACATCTTATCACAGATCACAATATTTGGTTTAAAACCTGAACTAAAATACATGTGTAACAGGAATCAGTGGTATCAGGCAAATTCATGATGATTTAGGTAACTTAAAGTGTCCTTTTTTAGATAAAGGGGATTAGGAATGTATTTATCTTGAAGAGCACTAAAAATGTATAGAATTATTGAATCATTATATTGTACACCTGAAATTAATATAACACTGTACATTAATTACATTAAGAATCTCTTGAAAGACAGGAAGGAAGGAAGGAAGGAAGGAAGGAAGGAAGGAAGGGAGGGAGGAAGGGAGGAAAAAAAGTAGAAAGAAAAGAAAGTGCCCATTTTTTGGAGGCCTGAGTTGATTGGTCCTGGATGCACATGCCACACTAAAATATGATGTGATGGAGGGATATAAAAGTGAAAGAATTTTACAAAAGATAATTGGGCCTGGGAAACCTACAAGGCTATCCAAATACATTATCCAGTAAGTCACTTTTTAAGGAATGGAAGGTGAGAAATTAGAAATTTATTTCTTTTCAACTATATCCTTAGTTCCCCCTGAGCACATCTTCCTAGACAGATAACTGCTGTCCAGTATGAAAACCACAATTTTAGAAAATAAAGTTTAAACTACTGTCTAATGCTTATTTGTCTCCTAAAAGTGGAAGGGAAGTTACTGAGAAAAAAGGTAAACTTGTTTTTTTCCTCCTTTTAAACAAGGAAGACTCTATGTTTCTTTGGATGGTTTGATGTCTTCACATCCGTAAAACTGCTTATTCTTGGTTTACATTTGAAGAGTGACATGAAACAAGTTAAAAATACAAAAAAGGAAACATGTCTTATTCAAGTCCAAAGGAAGTATGAAGCTAATAATACTTAACCAAACTATACTTCATTACTATTGGAACTGAACACATTTTGTTTGTTAGCTCTATTCTTTCTCTCTTTATTCAATGTTCTTTTCAAGTTTTTCTTTAGTGCTCCTTGTTTTCTTTGGTTGCAGTTCTTGCTTCGTTATCTTGCCTTCACCCACTCCATACAAACTCTATATTATTCTAGTCAACAAGAACGTGTCTGTTCTCTTCATCTCTAAACTTTTCACGCCTGTATTTGAGACCAAGTGTTTATTTCCCCTTTCCTGATAAGGAACAGCTAGATTAAAACAAACCAAAGGAGAAAAATCCTAAGCACTCTCTCTTCCCAATTCTGGCTTTAGTCTTATTTGATATCTTTTTGGGGGTTAACACTTTCGTCCTAAGGTTTATAAAATGGTATTTTTATTTTATTACCTTCAAATGTATAAATATCTAGCGCCTTTACAATTTTGGAATCATATTTTCAGAATTTACCTAAGATTAAAGAATAAATTTCAAGTAAGAATTGTGACTCTGATATATTTATTAAATGAACACATTGCCTGCATGGCTCGAATGGTTAAATGTCCAACTTTTGATTTTGGCTCAGGTCATGATCTCAAGGTTGGTGAGTTTAAGCCCCACATCAGGCTGCATCCTGACAGGTTGGAGCCTGCTTGGGATTCTCTCTCTCCATCTCTCTGTGCCCCTCCCCTGCTCATGCTCTCCCTTTCACTCTCTCTCAAAATAAATAAATAAATTTAAAAAATAAAATGAACACATAGCAAACATTTTAGTAACCCATTAATAAAATAAGAAAACTGGTAATAAGTTACAAATGCTTGAAAGGAAGATCCAAAGGACAGACATTTTTATAAATGTACAATATTGAAAGGAATTTGCAAACAGATGCAAAACTGGCTTGTAATGCAGTTGGGAAAGGAAACAAATTGAACCTCCACATGACAGAATTTGTTTGCATACCTATACACACAAGTTATTTTGCATTGTTATCTACAAATCACAAAGGTGCAAAATAGCTCAAAGGCAAAGAAAATCACAGAATCCCAATAGGATCAGATAAACTGAAAGAGTGCACTATAAAGAGTGCAATTATTGGAAACACTTTTATGTCAATGTCATGAATATTACTTACAAATGTTGAGCATATTTATTGCCTTTACACATTGACTAGTTTTTTCAGCTTTATTAAGGTCTAACTGACAAATAAAATTGTATATAATTAAAGTTTACAACGTTATGTTTTGAGAGAGAGAGATAGTGAAATGATGACCAGAATCTACTTAACATATCCATCACCTCACATAATTATCATTTCCTTCCTCTCTCTGGCCCTCCTTTCTTTCCTTTCCTTTCCTTTCCTTTCCTTTCCTTTCCTTTCCTTTCCTTTCCCCTTCTCTTTCTTCCTTCTTCTCTTTCTTCCTCCCTTCCTTTCTTTTCTTTTCTTTCTTTCTTTCTTTCTTTCTTTCTTTCTTTCTTTCTTTCTTTCTCTTTTTCTTTTCTTCATTCTTGTCAGAGGCTTAGGATTTGCCCTCTAAACAAATTTTAAGCAGACAGCACATAACTGTAGTTACCATGCCATACGCCAGATCTCCAGAGCTTACTTATTTTGTGTAACTGGAACATCTTATTTGTTCACAAACCTCTCCCCTGTTCCCTTTCCCCTAGACCCTGACAACCACCATTCTAGGCACTGCTTCTACTGAGTGTGACTATTTTAGATTCCACATATAAGTGAAATCATGAAGTATTTGTCTTTCTGTGTCTGGTTTGTTTCACTTAGCATAATGTCTTCTAGCATAACGATCCTGCAAAGGGCAGGATTTCTTCTTTTTTAAAAAGTAAATAATGTTCCATCACACACACACACACACACACACACACACACACCACTTTTTCTTTATTCATTTATCTATTGACATTTAAATTGTTTCCATATCTTGGCTACTGTGAATAATGCTGTAATGAGCAAGAGAATAGCGTCTATCTCTTCAAATCACTGATTTTTATTTCTTTGGATAAGTACCCAGATTGTACAGTAGTTCTATTTTTTAGTTTTTTTGAGGAACCTCCACATAATTTCCTATAATGGCTGCATGAATTTACGTTCCCACCAGCAGTGTAGGATTCCTTTTTTCTCTACATCCTTGCCAATGTCAGTTGATATCTCATTGTGGTTCAGATTTGCATTTCCCTGATAATTAGTGATGTTTTGCACCTTTTTACATATTTGTTGGCCATTTGTATGTAATCTTTTGAGAAATGTCTATTCAGATCCTCCGCCCATTTTCTAATTGGATTGTTTGTGGGTTTGTTTTGTTTTATTTGTTTGTTTTGCTGTTGAGTTGTATGAGTTTACTATATATTTTTGGTATAAACCCCCTACCAGATACATGATTTCCAAACATTTTCTCACATTCAGTAGGTTGCCATTTCATTCTGTTGATTGTTTCCTTTGCTGTGCAGAAGCTTTTTAGTTTGATACAATCACACTTGTCTATTTTTGCTTTTTTTTTTGCCTGTGTTTTGGTGTCATATTCAACAAATCATTGCCAAGACTAATGTCAAGGACTTTTTTTCCTGTTTTTTTCCCACTAGTTTTATCATTTCAGGTCTTACCTTTAAGTCTTTAATTAATTTTTAATTTTTTTTTAATGTTTATTTTTGAGAGAGAGACAGAGACAGAGACAGAGTGCGATCAGGGGAGGGGAGGTGATAGAGGGAGACACAGAATCCAAAGCAGGCTCCAGGCTCTGAATTGTCAGCACAGAACCTCATGCAGGGCTCAAACTGGTGAGCTGTGAGATCATGACCTGAGCTGAAGTTGGCCGCTTAACCAACTGAGCCACCCAGGAGCCCCAGTCTTTAATTGATTTTTGGTTGATTTTTATATATGGTGTGAGATTTAGGGTGTTTTCTCAGACTCCCATAATAAATATATTGGTCTATTTAGTAGTTCTATAAGTCCCTTAACCTATCTTCATTCATTTTTTTTCTTTTTTTCCTCCTCTTACTGGGTCTCTTTTTTTCACTTGATCTGGTCTGTAGCCTCTGCTAAATTTTCAATTCAAGTATTGTATTCTTCAGCTCTGTTATTTTTATTTGGTACTTTTAAAGTACTTTCTATCTCTTCTTGAAAACTCTCACTTTATTCATGCAATACTGTCCTGACCTCACTGAGCATCTTTATGCCTGTCATTTTGAATTTTCTGTTGGTTAAATTACATATCTCTATTTCTTTAGGGTCAGTTTCTGGAGATTTGTCTTTCTTATTCTTTTATTTGAAACCTATTTCCCTATTTCTTCATTTTCCTGTTGTTTGTGAATTAGATAAAACAGTTGTCTCCCATTCCTCACAAATTGGCTTCAAACAGGAGAAAACCCTAACCACTCAGCTTGGCCAGATATTTTGGTACCACTCAAACCTTTGGGTTTGTCTCAACTTCCAATTTTGTTCTTAGCAGCCTCCAAGAATCTAGAGAAAGCCAAGTCCCATCAGTGCCCCAAGACAGGCAATACCTCAAGACAGCCAATCCCTCAAGTAGCACCCAGAAAACTTGAGATGCTAGATATGTGATAAAAATCCTTCTCTCCTAGGGAGAATCTGGGAAGTGGAGTTTATCACCCATTCACTCTGCACTAAGCTGGGACAGAAACCAACCTCTTTCAAACCATTGCTTTGTTTTCTGTAGCTTCAAGGGCCTAATGAATTCTACGCCTGTCAGTGTCATAGGCAGTCAATTAGAAGCCAAGCTTTTATTTATTTATTTATTTTTATTTCTTTTTCGTTGTTAAAATTTATTCTATGATTTGGTCTTTTTTACTCTACATATTTTAAAATAATTGTAATCATACTAGGTAAGAACTGGTTATTCAACCTTTTAAATTAATATTTTTGCTTATGTCCCAATTTTTTTTAGTTTATTTATTTATTTTGAGAGGCAGACTAAGAGAGGAAGGGAGGGAGGGGCAGAGAGAGGGAGGGAGAGACAGAATCCCAAGCAGACTCTGAACTGTTAGTGCAGAGCCCAATGCAGGGCTCGAACCCACAGGCCACGAGGTCATGACCTGAGCTGAAATCAAGAGTCAGACGTTCAAATGACTGAGCCATCCAGGTGCCCCTGTGACCCATATTTATAATGAATATCATAATTATATTATAATTACTGTATTTACCCATGAAGATAAACATTTTTCATGTATCTTTTTAAATGTATACTTTTTTGCATTGTGAATTGCCTATTCTTTCTCTACTCATCTCTTCAGCATCTTTTTTTTTAATTTTAGGAGTAGAAATATATGATTTCATTCATATGTGGAATTTAGTTTAGCATAGGGGAAGAAGGGAAGAAAAATAAGATAAAAACAGAGAGGGAGGCAAACCCTAAGAGGCTTTTAAATATAGAGAACAAACTGAGGGTTGCTGGCAGGGTGTTTGGGTGGCGGGATGGGCTAAATGGGTGATGTGCATTAAGGAGGTCACTTGCTGGGACGAGCACTGGGTGTTGTATGTAAGTGAGGCTGGTCTTTGAAGTAGCAACAGGAAAAGTTGGGGGACAAGATGGCTCTCCTTCCAGAGAGAAGATGGAGGCTTGGTTTATTGCCGGAGTGATTTAGAGGGGAAGAGTCTTGGGAAGTCTTTTTAGGCACATGCAACATTATCACTTTATTCTCTGTAATCTAGTGAATTTTGGCCCTACCAGCTTCCAGAAACAGGAGAGTTATAAGCCAGAACTTCGAGTAGCAGTTGGAAAAGTTAGGGCACTACATATATGGTGTAAACTCCTCAGATAGGAACAGAACTAAGGATTCTCTCCTAATTGTATGGCGCTGTGTCAGGGATGGGTTTTATGGCAAGAGTGTGTCTCAGCTTCTTCTAACAGTCAATATGTGTGGTTTCTCACTTGCCCAGTATACCAGAGTCTCTCAGCTAGTGTCTGGATTTCTCATTAAGGGAAGTGATCCTTTGGTAGCTGTTAAATCAGTGGTCTGTGAGGACAAGGCGTGTGTGAAGCCTTCTATTTCAGCAATGTTGATGTCCACACCTTGATCTGGTTCATGCCCACACTTTCATGTCCGCATTTGACTATTTTAAAATATAGTCTCAAAATGAGAATAGAAATATTCTTTATAATCTTTTAAAATACATAATTTTAAAATAAAAATAATGAATAAAGGAGGTTTTTTTCTCTTTTTGTACATAAAATACATTTTGTCATTTGATATTAGGAAAGGTCATACACACATCTTAGGCAAAAATTATAAGATGAACACATATTCAGGTCACATTAATATATGAAAATGCAGAGTATATGGAAAGTATTATTTTATGCAAATTATCAGCAATTATGTTGCCACATCGTGTGGTTCTTAAAACTAGGAAAAGCCCTGTCAGTCTTGATGGCATCACTTCTGAGAGGGCACTTCTGAGGGTTTTTTCTCATGCGTGGTAAAACATTAACTTCTTAGATGAAGCTTACACTCATTATGTGTTCTCCATTTGGCTCTATTAATACCCTCACTCTACTATCCCATGTAATTAAACAGCTGCTGTAAAACATAAGATAATATCTGAAGGAAATAAAAAAGATATTTGAGATAAGGTTTTAGTTAGCTTTGCAAAATGGTATTCATCAGATATTTGTACTGTTATAAGCTCAGCTTTTCATTCTCTTTGGTTGATTTAATTATTTGGGATAAAATGTCAAGATAGTAAATAACTCCTTTATTTGAAAGATTTCTTTTCTCTTTTTTTCGCCCTTATAGTGCATTACTTCATATAACATTATCTCATCTTGTGGGCCAGAATGAGGGCTGAAAACAGTGCATATTTAACTGATGAAGAAGTAATTCTTCAGAATAGGAAGAGCACTGTCAGTTGAGATTATAACTGGCTTTTAGAAAGTAGGGGAAAAAATCAATTTTTAAAAAGAGTTCTATGACGTCCCAGAAAGCTAAGCATATGTACTCTATACTTTAGAAGCACAGGGCCCAAAAGCCATTTTGCTGACTTGAATGACAATAAAATTTACTAGAGGCTGAAAGTGACTATTCATTCTTTTGCAAGATAAAAGAAACTGCTGTACCACCAATTAAAGGGATGTGGGCCTGGGACTGAATAAACCTGGGAAGATCTGAGTACCTGAAAAGATAAATACAAACACAAGTGGGAGCTGGATTAACTGAAGCAGAAAGTCTCGCTTGATAGTTTGGTTGAAAAAGAGATCCGTTAAAAGCAAGTAAGTGGAGAAACAGAAAGGGATTAGTAATAGCAACCAAAACAAACAAAGAAACCATCAATGAAAACATAGTCATTTTCACCCCAGGTCTCAGAAAACTACATCATTTTGAATTCCCCAATTATGCCTCCATGCTGCTCTTTGGTGAAGGAAAGTAAAAAAGCAATACCCTAGGTTTTATTGCTTCAAATGACCCAGCTCATCATGAGGTGATCTACCACTGTGTTAAATATGTGTTATATCTTGTCACAAACTGACCCTTCAGAGCACATTTAAAAGAGTTTCTAACACTGAACTTTAAACGCACATGTTCACTTGTCCAAATTGATGTATTCAGTTTAAATAAAAATGAGCTGTTTGCAATGGCTTTAAGTATGTTGTGCTAAATTAATGCAGATACACACAGATATGCATTTAAAAATAATTTCCCATCTGGGGCGCCTGGGTGGCTCAGTCAGTTAAGCATCCAACTTCGGCTCAGGTCATGGTCTCATGGTTTGTGAGTTCAAACCCCGCGTCAGGCTCTGTGCTGTGTCTCCCTCCCTCCCTGTCCCTGTCCCTCTCCCGCTCACTCTCTGTCTCTTTCTCTTTCAAAAATAAATAAACATTAAAAAATTAAAAAAATAAAAATAATTTCCCATCTGACAAAAAACAAATATATGCCTAAAAATACTTAAGTAGAATTGTACAGTTTGCACTTCATTTTACTATTTTTTAATTACAAAATATAAGATGTTTGTCATATAAAAATGAGGATTGAAGTGAATCTTGTTATGACCTGGGAAATGGATTGAACCAGAAATGTGCCTACAACACAGTTAAATATTGCAAATGAATAGCCAGGACTGCTGGTAGGAAAATGATGCTGTACATTCAAAAGATTCTCTAACTTTGTTGTAACTTTTAGTGAAGATAATGTCTGTGACAATACGGTGATCATATTGTAATATAAAAACGTTAGGACAACTGGGTTTTTTTAACTGACAAGAATTCTCTGTTATGCATGTTTAGTTTATATGACAAATGATACCTGGAACTCTCTCTTGTTTTATTATCTCTTTACAGTCCATCAGGATTTATAGATCTCTGTAGCCAAGAAATTTCACAGATCTCAAAGTGGGCTTCTGTTTTATATGGAACCATTGATTTAAATAAAAGTGAAGTCAGGGTGCCTAGGTGGCTCAGTTGGTTAAGTGTCTGACTTCTGCTCAGGTTTGTGAATTTGAGCCCCATGTCAGACTCTGTGCTGACAGCTCAGAGCCTGGAGCCTGCTTCTGATTCTGTGTCTCCTTCTCTCTCTGCCCCTCCCTCACTCATGCTCTCTCTCTCTCTCTCTCTCTCTCTCTCTCAGGAATAAGTAAACATTAATTTAAAAAATAAATAAATAAATACGAGTGAAGTTAGTGCACTGCAAAAACCAGGATCTACTTTAGTAATATGAGGAAGAAATCCACTGATGGATTTGTTTATTAATTCAATCATATGATTTGTCATTTTACAAATTGTTTAAAAGTTGATCACATTGCAAGGCCCTTTTTACAAGATTTTTTATATACTTTCTATTTCCTGCTGAAACTTCCTATTTTTTTTTCATTCTTTCATTCCTTGCAAGCACATTTTTCTTTATCTCATGAACATTGTTATAATAGTTGCTTAAAAGTCCTTGTTTGCTAATTCCAACATCTGGGTCATTTGGAGGTAGGCCTACACTGATTTTTTTCTTTTGAAAAATAGGTTACATTTTTCTGATTCTTTGTTTGTAGAATAAAATACAATGTAATATTGTATTGTGTCCTGTTCATTGTGATCTTACACTATGGAGACTCTATGTAAGAACTCTTGTTATTTTCCTCTGCATAGTGCTGATTTCTGTGGTTGTTATTGTGTTAGCAGGCATTTAACTTGGTTGGATTCAAGCTGGGAAGTCCTTGTGTGGAAGCTCAAATCTCAATTCAATTCATTTCCTGAAGCTTTACTCTTTGCCATCTATCCCACACTTGTGGTTCAAGGGTCAGCAGGGATATAGGCAAAGTTTATACACAGGATTGAATTCTTCCCACAATTTCAAAAGACAGTGATTCCCTCAAACTGTTTTCCAAGTCTTCCAGGCAAGAATGGGTGTTTTGCACTAATGGTTGTAGTAAAACAGGCTAAAAATAACTTACAAGACCGGACATAACAATGCTAACAAATCTACAGTTTATTTCAGGACCAGGCAACTCCATTAAAGTAAAAACAAAAACAAACAAAAAAACCAAAAGCTGCCTTGATAGCAAAGGGTTGGAACTTTGGAGAGGTCAGGTGGGAGCTCAAACCATTCTCCCTCTGTAAAAACACAAATTCTCTATAAGATCAAGACTCACCAACATGTGTATAAGTCTTCAGAAGAAGGAGACCCAAATTTGAGTCTCAGTTGGGGTTTTTATATTGTAGTGCAACAGCAAGGCATTCATTATGAGGAACAATCACACACACACACACACACACACACACACACACACACACAATCTAATCAGGTACAATAATGATATGCTTAATTTTATCCCATAACCATAGAATAGAAAATAAAAGTGATGAACATATCAAATTATATACCATGTTTTATAAGGTTTTATATTATCAAAATGAAATATTTTGCAAATATATCTTAGAGATCAATTTGTTCATGTTATTTGAATACTGACATATTTTAATGCACAATGAAAATACAGTGACAGTATATTTTTAAAAAAGAAATCGACAGCTACTATTCTAAAATACAGTCTTCTATATGTTGATTAATAAAAAGTCATTTTATGGAAAGTCAAAGTAGTGTTACTGGCATAGCTAGCATAGTTTCATAAATATTGCACACCTTTAATCATTCATTCTAATCTCCCATCGATCAAACAAACAAGTCAAAGACCAATAACACAAATTAATACTAAAGAAGAAAAAACAACAACAAAAAACTATATAATTATTTTTCTACCTTTGAATTCACAGAGAATGATTTTCCTATGAAATTGTTAGTAGGCATTTTTCATCAAGCAAGTGTAGTTTTATGATCAATTCATTGCAATCATAAATCTTTTTCTTAAATTATATTTATATCTACGTCTCAGTAAACATACCATGTGCAATAACAGTGGCAGATAAATAGGGTTCAATTGTTACAAAATTCTCACAGAACCCAAAATGATGGTGCTTTCATATCTATAGTTACTCGAAGGGAAAGAATACAATACAACAATGGTGCTAAAATAAAGATATGAGGCACTGCCATATGGTCTTATAGCAAGGGGACCAGAGAGGTCAGGTGCAGGTTTCTGTTCTCCTCCATCTGTAAGGGCTGTGGCAGAAAGCACTTTCTCCTATAAAGAACCACCAACGTGTGCACAGAACTTCAGAACCAAGGAGCCCAGCATGGTGTCTCAGCTGGGTTCCTTTACGTTTTGCTGTTTTACACATAAATCTGTTACAAAGCAGCTTCAATGGCAGAGTCTCTGGGGGTGGAGGGTGGGGAAGGGCATCGCAAGGCGACCACATGAAAATAAAATATCACTCTTATTCATATAATGGTAAAAAACTGTTGAAACTATCCTTAAATGAGCAACTCACCTATGTTGGTCCATTCTTACAAGTTTGAAAGTCCCTCCAGAATTTCCCTGCTTTTTCGTTTTCCAGGGCCTCTGGATAGTTGTATTTTGTGCAAAGTTTACTGTTGTTATCTGAGGGGAGGTCAGTTTGCTCAGATTTTAGTCAAATGCAAGGAGAGTTCCTTATTCAAACTAATATGTCCAGTGAGCAGTAATACGTGGAATAGTACCTTGGTTCCAATAACCTACAGCACTATTTTTTTTAAATGTTATTTTCTAACATTCTTTATTGATTATTATAGTGCATATTCTAACTTTCTACATTGATAAGTAGAATATTTTAGTTTTTATTAAGAAGAATATTTTTAAAAATTAGTCTCCAACCATATCATATTTCAATCTAGTTAACTTTCCTACTTATTTAAGATGTACTAAAAAGCAAATTATACTGGCTATGTCACTAAGACATTAATTCCCACCATTAAATATCTTATGTACATCACTCTATTATATAATAATAGCCACTATCTATTAATGAAATTGTGCTGAGCAATTAGTGTCCTGAGAAATTCCTATGTATTGTCCTATTTAATCCTTAAATGTCCTATAAGTAGATTGTTTGTTATTACTACGTTATAGGTTAGAAAACTGAAGCAATATGGTTAAGTGACTTTTCTGGCATCTTGGATGTAGTAAGCATCAGAGTGCCAATGGAATCCCAAAGACTGGCATTAACTACTTAAAAATAATAGCAATAAACTCCCAAACAAACCAACAAAAAGTATTAACTTCTGCAGTTAACATCTTTCTTTAGGAATGGATCATGATAGAAAGAAATGTTCATTTCTCACCAAGGACATGCATAAACTCACAAGTATTCTGCTGTTGTTATGTTTGCTATTCACAGAAAGTGTTCATGATACTAAATCATAATATCTGTAAACTATTACCATTATTGGATTTATGTTTTGGGTTAAACTGTTGACATGTTCAAAGGTTATAAACATCAATAATCATGTTACAAGAAGACAGCTAGTGGGTGGGCAGCAACACTTACATGTGGCCATGGGTAATGGGAAAGGGTCACAAATACAGTATAAAACCTTGCAACATAGGGTGAGCTGGATGCTATGTAGTAAAGGGCAAGAATAAGATGGGATAGTGAAAACAGAGAAGTTTAATGTCCAAGGTAACCCTTGCCATATCAACACCTCATAAACAGATTGCCTTCCTTAGACTAGGTTCCAGGAATTGTCTGTCACTCCTGCTCATGTATCTGAACAATGGAAATAAATTCAGCCTAAGCAATTTTTACGAAACTTTTAGTTTTAGAAGTTGATGGTTACCAAAATTTGAGAAATGAGAAATAGCATGTCAGGCCTCATGGTCTACAAAGAAAATGGAAGTTGACTATAACAAGGTAAATAAAATATAGAATCAAACTAGGAAGTAGATATTATTCATTTAAATGTGATATGGAGGTTTAAGCATGATGTAAGAAATAGCTGAAGTTAGGCAACGACTATTAAAATTCAGTCTCCTAACATATAGGATATCAATACAATATATTGATTAGAATGGGAATAAGATATCATAATGTTTAAAATCACTTAGGAGGACAAGAATGACCTCTCTTACAATGACCCAGAGGGAGAACTTCCACATGTTGTCATTGAACAAAGGGTTATTTGGCCAACGATGTTGATGCATTTGTAAAGAGGGAGATATTTTGGAATGAGCTTTGTTATATTTGATCCTTGAGACTCACATTTAAAACCTTTTCTGTCCCATATAACTGTTTTTATAACCCCCCAATAATCTTTTAAAGATGATTTAAAGGAGAACTTTAAGTTACAACTGGCAGATTTAAATAATTACTTCTGGGGGCTCCATACACTATTTTCCTAAATAATGATATATTTTCATTTCAGCCCCTCAGGAAAGGCCTAGAAAACCAAAAACTTTTCTGTAAGGAATGAGAACTCATTTACTATTTTTTAAAGAGGCATATGAATCAAAAACTAAAAAGAACCCATTTTCATCTTATATAATTCATATCATCATTTTTCAATCTATCACTACAGAGAAATAAAATAAAAAAACAAATTTGGGATAAAAAGTCCTTTACTATATATGTATTTTTTTTTAATTAAAGGTAGTGCTTTCCTAATTTCAGATCCCTAATGAAAGGAAAAGTTAACCAGAACATATCAAGCATAAAAATTAAAAATAGGCAATTGGGCAATTGTGTGATGTGTTGGGACAAGTTAGACAAACAACACTGCCCTGGTCCATGTACATCACAAAGGTGAAAGTCTTATGAACCAGTTATGATCATGTGTCTTTAAAAGTGAAGACTCTTGGGGTGCCTGGGTGGCTCAGTTGATTAAGCATCTGACTTTGGCTTAGGTCATGATCTTCTAGTTGGTGGGTTTTAAGTCCCACATTGGGCTCTGTGATGACAGCTCAGAGCCTGAAGCCTGTTGCGGATTCTGTTTCCCTCTCTCTGCGCACCCCCCCCCCCCCCCCCGCAGCTCGTGCTCTGTCTCTCTCTGTCTCTCAAAAATGAGTAAATGTTAATTTTTTTTAAATGAAGACTCTTTGGTACATTAAACAAACTGAGAATATATAATTTTGGTAATTATATGAATATTTATTAGAAAGCATTAGAACAAATGCACTTTGAAATTTATAAAAATACTTGTTTTATTCTCTGTAATGTTAAGAAATTAACATTGTGAGTTACTGACATTTATTCAGTACAACTGAAGTGGGGAAATGATTTCCTATCAGGGTAAGTCTAAATACCCTGTACTGTGTTTTACCTTGTTTTGACCTTGTGGTAATAAAAAAAAAAAAAAGGCTGAAAATGATCTTCTCTCTTCCCTTGGGAGAATGTTGTGGAGCTGCTTCATATTCTTCTAGGATATAATTAATTCCTGTAATATGTAGGTTTATTTTCAAAATCATAACTGTTTTTATTAAAAATTTAAGCCATCTAAGTATTTTTACATCTTTAAAAACTGTATTAAAAATGAAATTAGAACTCCAAAAGATGTGTTGCTTCAATATAGTAATTTTACTCTGGAGAATGAGTCAAGATAAATAAATGGTATGGAAGATGTTTTGTTAGAAAACAATGCATCCTTGATGCTTTACTTTCTTTCAGAGTAGTTGACAGATATTTTTGGGAATAGACTTCTACAATCTATCTAGAGAAAAGACTGTGAAATTGGTCCATACTTAGGAAAAATCTTCTATGATGATAAAATGTTGATAATTCTGCATGTAGGATACATTGGAAGCTACATGTTGAATTGTACTTTTGGTATAGCAACATTATATTAATCCATCTTAAAAAATTTCTAAAATAAATGTGCAGATCATGATTATTTTCTTTAAGATCAAAACTTAGCTTCTTTGAATAATTCAGGTATTTATTTTCCATATATTCTTTATTGACTGAGTACACTTCATCATATTTAAATTTTCTTGGCTCATCAGAGACACCATTATAAGCACTAGTTTGCTTGTTGAATTAAGATCATTATCTCAAGGGATCTTAAACGGCATTACAGGCCCTAAATGGCCCTCACTGGGGCTTTTAAAAAATTTATTCTACACTAGTGTGTGAAATATGTTTACTGATTATTCACATCCAAATATTGCAATGGGTTCAGAGAGGATTAGAAAATGAAGACTACATATTTATCCATAATAAACTTATACAGTGTTTTAAAGGATGTACAATATGGAGAAAACAATACACTAAATATTAATTCATAAAATTACAAATAAGCAACAGCTATAGTTGAGACCATGAGGAAACTTGAGCTGAAGTTCAGAAAGGAAGGCAAAACCAGAAATATGGTGTTGAGCATCGAAACCATGTGAGAGTGTGGATTGCCATGGTAAAGAATGTGGAGAGAGAAGCATATCAGAAAGAAAATAAAAACCCATAGGATCTGCTTAAATTATGAAAGGAGGACATAAGGAGTACATGTAAATGGAAGAAATTATGAAGAATTGATAAACAGAAAGTCTTGAACAATATAAAGTCATGGAAGCCAGTGAAGAATATTTGAGGAAATAAAAGCCACAAATGTTTAATGCTACAGAGACTTCTAGATGAATGGAATCTGGAAATGGACACTTTGGTAGTTTGAAAGAATTTAGGAAAATTCAACTTCTATAAAGGTTATTTATTGGAAGGCATGCAAAACACCAAGTATTACTTAGGAATGAGGAGGTAGACACATAAGAGACATTGATGAATATTACTTCTGAATTAAATATTGTCCATTCCTTTGACAGGTTGTAATTTAAGATAAGGACATTAACACTAACAGAGTAGATTTATTGTGAGAAGTAAATTGGAAATTGAGAAAACAAGAAAATATGTGAGAGGCTTGATAAATACCAATGCATCTCTTTGCTAGAGCGTGACATACCTATCATTAACAATGGTGTTTTAAAAAGGACCTTTTGCAAAAAATAGCAGTTATCTTTGTTCAAAAATCTCAAGGGCCTTTCTGCTTCTTTGAAAATATGTTCATGTTATAAAATTTAGTAATCTATGATTGCCCAAAGGTAATAATATTTTCATGTGTTCTTGTTGTTTATACATGTATTTGCAGTTTTATAAATCTTTGAAGAGGACATTTAAGTAAGCTTGTGAGAAGGAGAATTTGAAGATCAATAAGAGTAAGGAAATACAAAATAGCACCATGTCTCTGAAAGGGCAAGAGAGCACTGGGATTAAGTAAGAATTCATTTTGTGAATTGACCAGCAAGTATCAGACTCCCTCCACTGTGGGCAAAGAGAAAGAAAAAATGTTTTTTACACTATTGCCTTAGATTCTTTTTTCTTATGGCTTCTTATTTCTCTGCCATTTCTCAAAGCCACTTTTAAAATAATTCAAGTCTTGTTCTTATCACACTATTTTTTTCTACTACTCTCAGCAGATATCCTTGTCTCTTACACCTCTCAGAATAAAGTTTCCTGCTTGTATTAGTTAGCTAATACTGCATAACAAAACAGTCACAAAATACAGTGGCAACAGCAATAAGTATTCATTCTCATGCTTATAGATCTATAAGTCAGATGTTTTGGCTCTAAGGATTAACTGGAATGGCTTTGCTTTAGTCTGCTTATGTATATGTCAGCAGGGACTACTCTGTCCCATATGTCTTATTTAGGAGTCAAGGATGGAGATTCAGGGAATACCTCTGTGCTATGGTTTTCTTATCACAGAGATCAGAAGCTCCAAGATGAACCCACAGAAACATATAATGTGTCTTAAGGTCTATACTTGGATTTTGCACTGTTATTTTCATTGCCATTTCAATTGACCAAAGCAGGTCTCATGGCCAAATCCAAAATCAATGAGCTTAGAAATATACTGCACCTACAGTGGGAAGTAAAGGGTCATGAATATTTGTCAAACAATCATCCATCCAACAAGCAAAGTCTACCTTCTTCTTCACCAATACCCCATATGTCCTCTTGCATGCAAAACACATGTACTCCTTTTCCTGTTCTTTTTTCTTCTCCATGTAGTCCTTTTCTAAGGCCACTGATAGACTTATCTGTTATAGTGGCAGCAGACTTTAAGACCAGAATCTTAACATCTGCATCCAGTCCAGGTGCAGATCTTCTTGATCTGAAGACTTAGGAACCAAAGAGATGAGCATTTACTCTCCACACCAACTTACAGTGGTGAAACAAACAAGGTTAGCCATAATAAATATTTCCATTCCACAAGGAGAAGGATAAAAGGCAGAAATAGTTAATTGTCCACAGGAATTCTAAATTCCTCCTAGGCAAATGTTGACAGATGCCTCTACCCTGGGGGTAGAGGATGTTCCTTGATTCAACTCCAGATTTGCACCGTGGAAGTGGCTACTAATTCTCCATTGATTTCTTCCACTCATGCATGGTACTACCCTCTGGGAAGTCTTTCTTTATCTATAATAGTCCTTAGCTACTTTTGAAGCACTATTCCTTGGTGGCTGAGCAGCTTTTTCAGATTGCTTCTTGTCTATAGAATGTTGGTGGCTCTCAGGTATTTTTACATTGCAATATATTGTCCCATTTGTTCCAAACCGGTAGTGATTTCATTAATATAGTTGTCTGTGGATTTCTGATGTATTTGACACTAGTGAACTCCAACTGCCAAAAGGCAGAACCACAAGTTTTTGGATTGTTGTTGTTGTTGCTTTAATGCTAATTTATTTATGAGAGAGAGAGTGTGAGCAGGGGAGGGGCAGAGAGAGGAAGACAGGATCCAAAACTCTGCTGACAGCAGAGATCCTGAAGCAGGGCTCAAACTCAGGAACTGAGATCGTGACCTGAGCCGAAGACACTTAACCAACTGAGCCACCCAGGTACCCCTAGGATTGTTGGTTTTTATTTGTTTAGGCATGCTACTCTTTCTTTGGACATAATTATAGTTATTATAGTTATTTTTGCTTATAAGACTTCTGTAGGACCACATCTTTGTACTTTCTAGTGGCACTTTGTCCAGCTCAAGGAAAGAACTAGAAACAACTTTAGTTTACTTAGACATTAACAAAGAGTATTACATCTTTACCTAGTGCTCAGGAATTTTGTCTTTTTCCTGAACTATGTTGTGATGGCTAGGCCTTTCTGGTTTTTCTATATGCCCTCCAGGTTCTGATTTCAAACTGCCCAGCTCTTTTCTGGACTCACTTTCCCCCCTGTAGTATTTTATCAAATGCAACTAGTAGCATTTATCTCACATTATTCAAAACTTTCTTGCCCAATACTACAGTTACATTAGATATTTGTTCTATCTTCCAAGTTACCACAGGCAAAAGTTTTATCAAATATTTTGCCAATACATATCATGGCTCATTATCTGACCTTCAGTAAGAGTTCTCCTGTTAGCTATTATTCAGTCTCAGAGCCAATGTGAACCATGCTAAGTGCTTGATAATGCAGCATCCCTGTGCTAAATATCAATTAATTTATTACTCAGCTATTGTATGTAACAAAACATCCCAAAATTTAGTGGCATGAAACAATAACTATTCTCAATGAGAATTCTCACATATTCTCAAAACTATTCCCACAGCTGTTCAGGTTGGTTGGAGGACTCTGCTCCAACTATTTTATTTTGCAGCTCAGGCTAGAGGAGCAGAAGCTAAAAATCACACCTCAAACCAGTAAGGTATACGTAAATAGACTGCCTACACTGAGGAAGAAAATGTAGTATTTGCTGAACAGTAAGGCAAACATTTCATGCCGCCTCACTTATTTTCCTGTTCCCAGATCTTTAGCCATTTCCTTCTTTCAGCTCTCACAGGGAGATGGGGGCCTTGCATCTTTGCTCTGATTATGTTCTCATTCTGCCCTTTCAAGGATACCATTGCCATCATGTCATCTTTGTAATAGTTTCATTACCTTTTCTGCAGCAATTTGAAGCTTACCATTTATTTTAAGTAAGTTTTATTTTAGTTAAAAGTTCTCCTTTGACACCGTGTCTTCTCTGATTGATGCTGACCCTTGAAAGCTAATCTACCCATCCCCATCTCCCTGTCAAAGATACACACAGAAACACGGACACACAGACATTATGCACAATACTATTTGTTTTAGTTAGCGGCCATATTTTACTTCTGTTTTGTAGAAGTCTAAAGCCATGTACGGTATATGTCACATAATAGATAGTCAGTAAATGTTAAATGAATGAATGAGAATTGAATCAGAAAGTGGGCTGTCTTGTGGTTGGGAAAAAATGGAACACAAGGTGGGGAAAAGTTTTCTACCCACTTTCACAGCCAAATTGGTTTCATCTCTTTTCAATGTCTTTGCCATTCAGCAGGTTCACTCAGGTCTGATTTACTTATTTTAATCAGCTGTGAGACGCAGTGCTTGATCACCGAGCCTACTAAGCTCTCTTGAGAGATCTGACTAAAGGGCTAAGAGCTCTTACGAGTAAAGGTTGTATATGTGGCCTGGGCAGAAATGCTTGAACTCTGTGTTCCCTGATTGGCTGTAGTCCCTGGGCGGGGGGGGGGGGGGGGGGGGGGGGGGGGGGGGGGGGGGGGGGGGGGGTGAAGTCTGTGTTTCTCAACCTTTTATCCAGCACTTAACAGTAAACCCTAAATGAGGAAGTAAATGAATGAATGCATATTCCTGGCTGATATCCTGCTTCCACACGATATGATTTTCAGATGAGTCTCCTCTGTTTCTGGGTGGGATAATTGCATATAGTTTTCATTTAGGCCTAAACCAAAGATAGAAAACATTACGTTCTCTTTCAAATTATGGTCATGGTAAGATTAAAAAACAGGAAGTATTTTATAAAGTTAACAAAATTGAAACTAGGTTATAATTTTTCTTAAAAATATTTTTAAACAGATATTTTAACCCACTTTTACTGCACTGAAATATAGTTTCCTGCAGTATTGACAATACCAACTGTCATTCTAATAGTATGCTGGGGCATAAACTTTATTTATTAGCATTTTGAAATTAAAATGAGAAACCAAAAGGAAAAGAAAAAAGCAACAACTATATTTCTCTTTTATCTTGTGTAGATGAAGGTTGAAAGGAGAACCCTTAGTCCACTTACCAGACAAATTAATCATAACCTCCTTTGCTATGAACATTTTTTGGCCCATTATTGGTTTACAATAAAATATAGAAAAGCAATTGAATGTCAGGATACTCCTCACTGAAGTAAACATAATTTATCTCTATTCAATTTCCATGTACAAAATTGCTGATGTTCTTCCATAGATGTTTGCTTATCAGAAAAAGTCAGAATCAGAAAACCGAAAGCTGATTGAAAATTCTCAAGTAAAATAACTGCAAGATATTTTCATAAATCGCATTACTTGATGAAAATCATTGCACATAAAAAAAACATTTAGAAATATCTATATATCTATTGTAGCTTAAATCACATTCCTAAAAGACTTTCTCCAAATTTGTTTCAAAGTTTTTACCCAGGGGCTCCTGGTGGCTTAGTCAGTTAAGCATCTAACTCTGACTCTTAGTTTTGGCTGAAGCCATGATCTCATGGTTCATGAGTTCAGTCCCCGAGTTGGGCTTTGTGCTGGCAGCATGGAGCTTGCTTGGGATCCTCTTTCTCCCTCTCTCTCCCCCTCTCCTGACCTCTCACTCTCTCTTTCTCTCACACAAAATAAATAAATAAACTTAAAAAAAGAAGTTTTTATCTACACACACACACACACAGTTTATGTAATAGGGAGACTACTTCAAGATTTGAACAAAGATTGTACAAACTAGGGTTGTGAGTTTTCTAACACATAGAGAATGGATAATTAATTTATGTCAGAAAAGGGAATTCAGTTTTTACTAACAAAGAGAATTTCATGAAATAATATTTTGAGCTGAATTTTTGAAGGAGGTGAGTGGAAAAATTGCAGGTGGAACTATTCAAGATTGTCAATGAAAAATTTTCTGCAATGTCAAAAGTACAGATGTTCAGCGGTGCCTGGGTGACTCAGTTGGGTAAGCATCCAGCTTGATTTTGACTCAGGTGATGATCTCACAGTTTGTGAGTTTGAACCCTGCGTTGGGCTCCACGCTGACAGCGTAGAGCTTGCTCCCTCCCCTCTCTCTCTGCCCCTACCCCACTTGTGCTCTCTCTCTCTCAAAATAAATAAACTTAAAAAATACAGAGACTAAAAACAGATATTAAATTACTCTAAAATAATTTATTCATAATTCCATCCAATTAAAGGAATGTATACATACTACTATTGAGTTAAAAGTATTCATCTTAGTACATATCCTAAATTGTCTTAAAATCTAAACTATCAAAACGTTGGAATCAAACAAGTCTTCAAAGAGGATGATTTCAAAGAAGATAGATCCACCTGGCTTCCTGGTAGTGAAAATCTTACTGAAAACACAAACTAGTGAGAAGGGAATGAATTTCTGTAGACAGCCTGCTACATACTAGGTATACAGGGATTTTCTGTGAATTATTTGATTTCATACATACAACAGGTGAAATGGGCTCAGTTATCCCCGATTTACAAATGAGAAAGCTGAGGCTAAGAATTTAAAGCTTAGAAGATCCAAGTCCTCATGTACAAATAAATAACAGAGGCAGGATGAAACCAAAGAACTCTGTGTGTGACTCCTGAGCTTTTCTTTTTAGAAACATATTATCTCTTTGACATTGGCATATTTTACCATACAGATATCTCATTGGGCATTAAGAAATGTTAACCATATTGAGCACCTGGGTGGCTCAGTCAGCTAAGTGTCTGACTTTGGCTCAGGTCATGATCTCACGGTTTGTGGGTTTGAGTCCTGCATTATGCTCTGTGCTGACAGCTCAACTCAGAGCCTGGAACCTGCTTCTGATTCTGTGTCTCCCTCTCCACCCTTCCCCAACTCACTCTCTCTCTCTCTCTCTCATTCCCCCTCTCAAAAAATGAATAAACATTGGGGCGCCCAGGTGGCTCAGTGGGTTAAGCATTCTACTTCAGCATAGGTCATGATCTCATGGTTAGTGAGTTTGAGCCCCACATCAGTCTCTCTGCTGTCAGCACAGAGCCCAGTTGGGATCTTTGTCCCCCTCTTTCTCTGCCCCTCCCCCACTCTCTCTCCTTCTCAAAAATAAATAAACATTAAAAAAAAGTGAATAAATATTTTAGAAATTAAAAAAAAAATATTAACCATAAATGAACTTAATCTTCTTATATATATTTGTTGAACAACTAATTACAGATGTGTTGTAGACATCAAGGTTTGAGAGCTTTTAGAAAGAACCAGAAACACATGCTGGACACATAAATATAAATAGATATTTGGGAATACTACTATACCATGTGTATAGCAGTTATATATACTACACTACGTATGTAGTAGTTAATATCAAACATTTCAAATGTAAGGCCCCAGAGGTCAGAAAAATCACTGGGCCTGAGAGTTAATGATAAAAAGGGCAGGGTAAAGATTGTTTTGATAAGCAATATTAAGAGTTCAGCTTTCAGAAATAATGGTAGAGAAAAAGTAGAGAAGGAAACGTTATCAAAGTTAGGCAATCTCAAGAAGTTCTTCCACAAAAAGAAGCTTTATTTACTAAGCCACTTGATTTTTCATTATTTGCTTGAAATTTTAAGGTGACGGGTTGCAATTGCTGCCCCCAAGTACTGGTGAGCAAGGGTTTACAGTGAGGAAGTAATGAGACAACTTGTTTCCCTTTTCTTTCAATCCACCCAGACTGAGGGCAGACACAGATATTCTATCTTGCTGCCCTCATGGTGAAGAGCTCTGCAGACCGATGAAAAGCCTTTTGAGTCCAACTCTTGCAGTGCTCTCCTGTTCCACCACTCAATGCACCCACACTTTGGAAGTATGAGTAGGCAGCATGATGAAATCACCAAGATCTAAAACCTTAGGGCCAGGAAAAGGAAATCTAGTCTTGACACTGCTGTATTTGTGTGGTTTCTTATTATTTCAGGTCTCAAAACAAATCCCCTCATATTCTCACTACTTTGGTCTTCTCTCTGTGTTAATATGCTTCCAAATACATGTTCCTTGTCTTTGGATTCAGATATAAGCTCTATGTTAATGAATCACAAAATTAAATTGCTTAAGCATGAAAAACATATTTCTGTATGCATACTGGATATTCTTATCTCAAATTCAGCATGTGTAAAATATGATCCAGAATGTCAAGCTTACAGCATACTACCAATATGAAATCAAATTACCTAACTTCCCTGTGCTTCAATTTCTACATCTCTAACATTAGAATAAAACAGATCTTCCTTATAGGGAGGGCTGTTTGAGAAGCAAGTGGGTTGTTACATATAATGAATATGCTTAAAACTGTGACTGGCATATGACAAATATTCAATAGTCAAATTTTATCATCATTAACCTCTTTATGTGTTCTCTTTTTCCTCTATTCATCCTGTTTTAGTCATGGTAGACTTGCCGAGCTGTCATAAAAGCAATTTAGTCAATTTACACATGAAACCATTAATATCTCACTTAACTCAACATGTGATAAGGACTGGATGCCACTCTAGGGTTGCTTCTATCTATCAAGTGACTTGTAGATCTAGTTTCTAAGTGATTCAGCCGTCTCAAGATATCCATTGACATCAAGCATAGGGAAGAGCTAGACAGTTGCATGCCACTTAAATTATTTTACGCAAAAGGAACACACATCATTTCTGTTCATAGCTCATTGATGAGAAGTTCTTCCACAGAAATAAACATTATTTATTAAACCACTTTATTTTTCATTAGTTGCTTGAAAATTTGATCCTACTCTTGTGGTAACAGAAGGCATGTACAATATGGGAACACACATAGACGGTGAGCATTAAATGTCTGTGTTCCAACTAAGACATTACAATTCGCTCAGAGAGCCAAGATGGAAATCTTCAACTTATTGCTGACTTCTCCCTTTCCCTCTTCATCTATATATTTGCTTCAAGTAAGTCCTTTCATTTCTCTTCCTTTAATGTCTCTTAGATGAGCTTTTTCATCTCCACTACTGCTTCTGCTCAAATTCAGTGGATTTAGACTCTTAGATAGTATTTTATCTGATCTGTCTGACTCCAGCTGTCTGCAGTAAAATCTATCCTCCTCAGTACTTCCAGGGTTACCATTATAAAGCTATGACTACAGATTTCTTTGTATAAAAGAGCTCTGTTTTCTTACATTCCCTATGATTGGAACAGACTCCTTCTGGACTCTGGTAATTTAGCAAGGGAGAAAACAGTGTGTGATTTTGTACCAGCAATCAAATGCCCTGGCCTGAAAGTGATACCTCTTGATTTCCACTCACAACTCATTGGTCAAGACAGGCTTTAAAAGCCCTTAACAATCTAAAAATCCTTACTGTTCTGGCCTATTTTCTGTTCACTTTTATTACGACCTCTGCACCCTGGGTTTTTTTTCTCATTTATTTCAACAAATATGTATTATACACATACTGTGGTCAGGGATCATATACTTTCATATAGAGTCTTATATGTCCATGCTTTTCTCATGTTCTTGTCTCGTCACATAACATATTTCCTTTCTCTTTTAAGACCAGAAAAAAATTTTAAGGTATGATCCAAATTTACCCATGCTGGAGTACCCAAATAATCCATTCTATATCCATCCAAAGCTAAATTAATCCCATAGCATGTTATTCACCTCTTGGTACACTGTTAATACGTGAATTACTGCAGCTATTGATTAGTCTGTGCTACATTATAGACTATTAGTCCCTTAAGGATAAGATACTGGAGTAACTATTCTTTGTATCTCCAGAACTTGGCACAAATTATATACTTAAAGTTGTGAAATGAACTAAAGTTTGACAACAGTTCTATAGAGTAAATGCTTGAGGGACCACTTCAAAATTGAAGTGCTAATTCTAAAGCTTTTCACAATTAGGGTTTCACTCCACAAATTACTACCAAGTAAGTAAACTGGCAGATGCATTGGCTCAGGCAGTTCGGTGTCCATTCCAACCGTTTTCTAACATGCTTTCTTATAAGGCAGATGCTGAATAACTAAAACAACAACAAAAAATAATGCAAGATCCCTTGTTATGATTTAGATTCTTCAAATCAGACATACTTGAAGAAGACTTGAATTCAAAACTGGGTTAAGTGGGAAGAGAAAAGAGGCACAAGACATCCATTTGTGTTATGTGTATGTGTGTGTGCATATGCATGTGTGTGTGTGTGTGAGTGTGTGTGTGTGTGTGTGTGTAGTGTAGCATAAGTATTATGGTTATGAAGCAAGCAGCTGTAGAAGTGAATTCCCGATTCAACAGAAAGTTTCTTGATGTGGCAGGAAAATCAGTCTCTTTGGGATGTAATGTGCAACATAGGGTATATATTCAATAATTTTGGAACAAATCTGTATCATGACAGATGGCAACTAGACTTACTGTGTTGATCATTTTGCACAGTACATAAATATCAAATCACTGTACACCTGAAACCAATACAACATTGTATGTTGATTATTTTTCAATTAAACAAGTTAAAACAACCCCCCCCAAAAAAATTTGGTATCCACACAATGGAATATTACTCAGTCATAAAAAGGAATGAAGCTCTTATACATGCTACAACATGGCTGAACCTTAAAACATGTTCTGTATATATTTTACTGTAATAAAATAAAATTAAATTAATAAAAGAAAAAGAAAAAAGAAAAGCAGCCCTTTTGAAGCCCAATTATTGTTGACTTGGAAGTTATATTTGAGGTCTCAACCTAGAATCTATTCCTATTGCTCCCCAATAATTCAGTAAGAAATTACATTCAATATAATGCATTATTTTCTGCATATGTTAACTTGCGTGTATTCCACCTTTGCTACTAAACCATAATTAATATAACAATTTGTGCCTGGTAATAAGCCTCAAAGAAATGGGTCCCTTGTATTGAGTATATGACCTGGTTGTATTTTAAGACAACGAGGATCCTTCTTAACATCAGAGTTACAGAACACTGTCATTTTATCATATTCTATACCAAGGCAATAAATTAAATGATTATCTTGTAGTCTCCGGGGAGAAAGTGCTTATTGAAGGAAAGTATTTGGTGAGATTATTAGCTGCTACAATATACCCTTACAACAAAAATGAACAATTCATGAATTTGGGGGTGAGTGAACTACTTTAGCTGTGCTAAAGAATATAGGATAGGAAAAAGACAAGCCTGAGTTCCAAAGTCCTGCTGAAGACATTGTCCCACCTTTGGGGAATTTTTATAAGTGCCTTAAAAGAATTATAATCTTTTACGCAGTGAAGGCATAGCCTAATACCCATGATAATCAATGTATTAATCAGGATGGGTTAAGCTGTGCTGTGTTAACAAACACTCCCTAAATCTATGTAACTCAAAATACAGATAGTTTAAATTCCATACCCACTGCTGGAGAGTGGGAGGTTCTCTTCATAATCTCTAAAGGGCTCAGATTCTTGATGTAACTACCTTCTTGAACACAATGGCTATGTTGGTTGTAAATGAAAAGTGTGGAATGTCTCATACCAGAAATTAAATGCTCTGTCCTGGAAGTTATATACAGAAGTCAACTCACAATTGACTGGGTATAAATAATAACATAGTTCTACCCAACCTGAAGGGGGTCAGTAAGGGTAATCTTAGGACATGTCTAGAGAAGCAAAAACTAGAAATATTTGGTAAATAGTGGTAATAATTATCACAACTGATCCAAAACTCTGATGCTATTGATTGCTACATTAAGGTACCAAAAACAATATTTACAGTCTTGACGTACGTCTGATAAGAAAACTAATACATTTGTTGGAAAATAACACCTCAAAAATTAGAGAGCATTTGTGTGGATTTAGTTAACTCTGAAATCCTGGAATGCCCAGTGAATTTACCTTTCCCACAGAGTAACTTTTTCTACCCTGATGAGGCTAATTTTGAGTTGCATTAAGACTTTGGGATAGTGTCAGCTGCAGTGGTTACCTCAAGGAGACATGTATTCTCCAGCCTTACCATTACTTCCAACAGTATGTACATCTGTGGAAAGAGATCTTAGGATGATGTGAGGATAGTTTACTCATACTAGTCCACGAAAGTTTTTGCTAACATATATTAACATGGGAATGAGGAATATGTGTGAGAATCAATCACAAATATACTATATGAATGTGGTAAGAATACAATTTTAGTCATGGATAAATGTATTTATAAGCCTGCACTTCCAAGAGAATCTAAGTACTATTTCTAACTGAGGCATTTGAGAATCTGTTTTGTTGGCTGGTTTCTTAAATATGAACCTAAATATGGTTTATGCTAAATTGTCAAAAGGCCAAAATTCCCATGCATAGCATAGAAGGAATCCTAACGCCTCAAGGAGTTAACAATGTTGGAGTTCCTTAATCATGGATGATTCATTTATATATCCACTATGACTCCTAAGGAAGCCCAAAGGAGAGTCTTTTCACCAAGTCATTGAAAAATCCATTGGTAAGGAAAGACATAGCATATTGTTTGTTGTTTTTTGTAGTATGATAATGAAGGTTGTATTTATATGTGTTCTGATTTTAATGAGTATCATGGGATCTCAAAATTCAGAGGCCAAGTAGAAACATTTAATTGACAGAAACAAGGGCATCATGATTTTCATAATAGGTAACAGTAATAGTAATCAGAATTGCTGTCTAATTGTTTACCAAATCCCAAAGATTAATAAGGGGCAGCCCCCTAAATGCTTACTTTAATTTTTTATATAGTTACAACTGCAATCTATATAATTACAAGTTTTATACTACATTTAATATAAAAATATATTATTTATAGCTAGACATATTTTAGAATATTAAGGGAAGGCAAAATTGACATTCTAGAAGTCTCTGGACCCATTGCATCTACTTCTACTCCACTGGTACCCTTCCTTAGCCCACATTTGTGCATGCCCATATACAGAGTTCCCAATGAGCGATTAATGGAGAAGAGGGGGAAAAAGAAACTTGTTTACACATGGTCTTCTATTATATGCTAGAAAATAGTTATAAGTGCGCCTGTAATGCTGCTATAGTCAACTGTCTGGAAAGCAGAGTGAGGAAGATTCTGCGTTTAGCAAATTTCAAATTATACATATATCACACTGTGTGGAAAAAGAGCTGGTTGCAAGTATGGCTTAACAGTTATTCAAAAATAATGGGCAGTAGTTTGGCCAGGTGGTCAGGGAACTGGAAAAAGAAAATGTAAAAGTAGTTAGGTTACAAAAAGGTTTGGGAAAAAAGTATGTTCATGAACTTCTCGAAATAGACCCAGCACAAGAGGATATTTGTGTGTTATGTGCTTCTCTTGGTAGGAGAAACGCTCAGTAAATAAGACAGCATTTTTTATACAACTTGGCCTCTTTTCCTAGGTATCCATACTTGCTTAAGGGATCTAGGGCAAAAAGTGATCAGGCTGATAGGGATAAAGATTATAAAGGAGTGTATGTGGACAGTTTTCTTCTTACTAGGGCTTAGCTGGATATACCACTTGCATAGCCGAAGGCCAGCAGCAGAGAACAACACTGAGGCCTCCACATAGCAATATCTCTAAGGGAGCAGTTAGGTAATATGGGGCATGTCAAATCTGAAAGGTTTTCTTATTTGAAGAAACACCTATTCTGGTCTGTTCTTCTCTGCCTACCATGCTTCTTCTAACAATGCCATTATAGACTTACAAAATGCCTTACTCAACAGCAGAATATCCTGCTTCTTAATGAATGTGCTTAGTTTTCAGCCAAAGTAGTGAGGCAATTGGTTTATACTCTTAGAAATAATCAATCTTACTCTCTCGCCTGGAGGTAACTGGTTAATGGGCTCTTAAAGATTGCTATTGTGCTAGTTTGAAGCAGCCCTTTGAAAGTATGGCATCCAAGAGGAGAGAGAGTGTTCTAGATATCAGTGACCAATATATGAGGCTGGGCTAGTCCTCCTATGGTCAAAACACATGGAACTAGAATCACCAGGTAGATTAGAAGTAGCATTTCTTATATTGTACCTAATGACTAACTCACAATGTATTATCTACTTTTCCTTGCATCACAGAGTTCTGTTTGTTTAGAATTTTTAGGTGAATGCTTTCACCAAATAAAACAATAGTCATTGAACTTGTCGTTGAGAATGCTACCTGGTTATTTTGGGGCTTTATGCTGTTTGATCAACAACCCCGAAAAGGGGAATAATACTATGTTATATGAAATGACTGTTTCTGATTATCAAGGGCGAATTGGTTACTTTTAACACAGTAGGGGTCAGGAGGAGTATTTGATGCACTGCCATATCTGGTGGTATCAGTTAATGAAAGACTGGAGCAGCCACACATATGTAGGAACGTCAAGACTTAGATCCTTTAGGAGTAAAGATTTGGGCCACCCCGGCAGATAAAGAATCCCGAAGAGTAGATGTAGTGACTGTGAACAAAGGAAATACAGAATGGGTAGGAAAAAAAACAACTTGAAAACCTTATTATTACCTTGTGTAAATGTAGACTAAAGTAGCTACCCATATATCCTTCTTATATGCCTTTTTATGAATCAAATTTCTTTTGTTTCTCTCTCCCTTTGCACAACTATCTTAAATAGGATATTTTACTATCTCCTAGTTAAATGTAATTGCTATCATGATGGGGTTTTAATTGAATTAGAGGAGAAACAAACATGCAGAATGTGCCTTTTCAACAAAATCTGGATACTCTTTCATTTGCACAAAGGATGTTTATACTTATTAGGAAGGTGCCTTTTGTTACCAACTATTGTTATTTAAAAATTTTGAGGATGGAAGCAGGTTACTGATTAGCAATTTTTGCATTGTAGTAGATACACAATGTTAACTTAATAATGATTCATTCTAACTGTCTTCTATAAAAATTCCTATATGGAAGGAGCTCAAATGCTTAAAACTTACTTTTCTAATCTTCCTTGAACCTAGAATTTTAAAAGTGATTCAGATACCACAAATCAGGTAGACTGGAGCAAAGCCTGCATTTGGATTAAACTTTGAGGGAGAAAGCACAGGGCCTGTCTGAGGCGTCCCTTTGCACACAAAGGTAACAGCAGAGCTAGTGTGGAGCCATAGCAGTGACTCCCTGATGCTAAATGTAGCTTTCTTACCAATTATGGGAAGAACAGTGACTTTCTTGACAGACCAGTTCTGGAGCATATTTTTGGTAATAGTTCCTGGAAGATTAAGCTGCAGACTGTTTTCAGCCCCTTCCAAACTTCTGTAAGCATTTAATCTTCAACAACAAACTCTTTTTTGCTAATATAAAAGCAAAGTGATTCTCTTTTTTTAAACTTTGAAGCATATCATAAACTGAATTTTAACACTGCAGTAATCACAACCCAGCAGAAAGATGTATAGAATTAATTATGTTGTTAATTTAAAAAAAAGTTTTCAAAAAGCCACAATATAACCTTATAATGAACTTGAAGAAAATTTGCTGACATTGATGGGGTGCCTGGGTGGCTCAGTTGGTTAAACGTCCAACTTCAGCTCTGGTCATGATCTCACAGTTCGTGGGTTTGAGCCCCATTTCCATCTCCTGACAGCTCAGAGCCTGGAGCCTGCTTCAAATTCTGTGTCTCCTTCCCTCTCTGCCCCTCCCCATCTTGCTCTCTGTCTCTCTCTGTCTCTCAAAAATAAATAAATGTTAAAAAAATTAAAAAAAAAAATTGCTGACATGGTCTTTTTTATGTCTAACAGAAAATTCACCATGAATAAAATAATGACATTCACGGGATGAGAGCTAACATTTTTTGAGTACTGCCTCCGTGCCAAGCATGAAACTAGACACATCAATAGTTTGAGGTAGAAATAATTGTCCTTGTTATATAGATAAGAAATCTCAAAGTCAAAGAGCTTAAATAGAGTTCAAAAGTCACATAGCAAGAAAGGTAGACTTATTACAACTTAGGTCTATTTGACTTTCAAGTCTATGGTTTTCCCTGGCAAACCATAGACTTTTTCTTTTTCTTTTTCTTTCTTCCACTCCCACTCTCTGCCATTACTATGTTGAAACCTACAGAATAGAAATTGTGAACTCATAAAACAGATCTGGCAGAGTCAGGCTTTTACTTTTAGTTTCCACCATCCAATGATCTCATTATATCCTACTGCATTTAAGACACCTCAATAAAATCAGGCAAAAAATATATGCATAGTAAAAAAACGACTTTTCTACCTGACAATGTTTACAAAGCTTATGGGGATGTATGGTACTTCAGAAAGTTTGTATAAATTTATCCTTATGATATGGAGTAGAATTTCAATGCTTTGCATGACAGATTATGGACATAATTTATTTCTATGAACACCTAGAGATATAGCTTCTGTCCTTTTTTTTCCTAGTTTGGGAGAAATTGAACAAAGTGATTCTGTCTCCGAGGGTTTTGATAAACAGGAGATACCTTTATTCAGCCTCTGGCTGGTTAGAGTCCATTTTCCATCGCTATCTGAGTCAGACCCTTTTCATCCATTGACAGCCTGATCTTCTTCCCTATTCACACCTTGGTGTCAGACTAAGTGACACTATTACTTTTACTGAATCCAGCTTTTGTCTGCTTCTGAGATTTCACTAGGGCTTTTCATCCTTCCTATATGTCTCATCCACTTTTTTTTCTACCCATCCAAACAATATTCATATTACACAAAAGTTAACATGATTCTTCGATTTAAAAATCTTAAGAGTTCCTATTGGTCATTTATTTGAAAATGACTTATACACAGTGTCTTTGATATGTGTTCACTTCTAAAGGTATATAGGTCTTCTATTGTAAACAACAACTTCAAAAACTGGTTAAGATCGGATGTTTTATTCACTCACTATTTTAGGAATTAAGTGAACAATAATGTTTAGAAAAATCTAACATATAATGAAAAACATCCCAAGACATTTTTTTCTGAACATAGCTGGCATCACAACTATGCAACATTAAGCAACCTTAGATAGCTCAGGTGTATAAATCAGTATTCATGATCAATTTGAAGTTTTCCAACTCTGCTATTTTCAACCCTAATAATTAAGACACATGTAATATGTGTCCTACTAAGAAAAACAAAAGAATTTAAAAGAAATAATGCCAACAAAACAATTTCACTTGTCCCATTTCAACTATAGTTATTTTTTAAAATAAAAGAGCACAGAGTGTCTCAACTCATTCTCTGTTAATCTTGGAATAATTCTTTCTAATGAGAACATTATATGAGTTTTTTGTTTTTAACACTAACATGAGTAATGTGTAAATCACATCACTCAGTCACTCAATGGATCATTTTTACTTAGAAAGCATTATGTGTTTTATATTTCTCTATGGAGGAAAGTTAATATTTAGCTATATTATGGAATAAGATAATATCAGAGAAGGAAAGGACATTAGAGGATATCAACTTCAAAAGCCCATCAAACCATCAATATTTGGTGAGCACCTACCGTTCTTTACCAGACCCTGTGGGAAATTGCAAGGGAAAAACTAGACAGAGTTTTTGTCTTCCAGATGATACTTCTTGAAAAATATTTAATTCATAATCAGATCTGTCATGTTATTATCTTGCTACACTTCTTAGATTGTAATAAAAATGATTTGAAAGCCATTTTAACGTGGTTATTATTTACATTTATCAGAATTCAAAGGCTGTTATGTATGAAAATTCTTAAATATAAGGCTATATTTTAAAGTATGTTTCATGCAAATGGACATGGATTTTAGATCCTTTCTGTTTTTTTCTTTTTTTTTTAATTTTATTTTTTATTTTTTAAAATGTACATCCAAATTAGCTAGCAGATAGTGAAACAATGATTTCAGGAGTAGATTCCTTAGTGCTCCTTACCCATGTAGCCCACCCCCACCTCCCACAACCCCTCCAGTAACCCTCAGTTTGTTCTTCATATTTATGAGTTTCTTGTGCTTTGTCCCCCTCCCTGTTTTTATATTATTTTTGTTTCCCTTCCCTTATGTTCGTTTTGTCTCTTAAAGTCCTCATATGAGTGAGGTCATATGATATTTGTCTTTCTCGGACTGACTAATTTCACTTAGGATAATACCCTCCTGTTCCATCCTTTCTAATAACATTAATAATGTGTGTTTTCAAATAGAACAACCACTTTGAAAGACGTCTTTCTACCTTACTTGTCAATCATAAAAGCATAGCCTAAAAAATAAAAATAAATAAATAAAAGCATAGCCTTTTTTATGTATTATGAATGTGAAATATTATTGAATTAATAACAAATACTTAAAATCAATTCAGGAATTTTAAAAAATAGAGTACATGGGGCACCTCGGTGGCTCAGTGGGTTAAGCGTCTGACTTTGGCTCAGGTCATGATTTCACAGTTCATGAGTTTGAGACCTGCTGTAGGCTCTCTGCTGCAGTGCAGAGCTCTCTTTGAATCCTTTGTCTCCCTCTCTTTTTGCCTCTCCCCCCAAATTAAGTAAACATTAAAAAAATACAGTGCTAATTTTAAAAATAATCTATCATCAATGCAGTGGATATCTGTATTTTAGAAACATGTAATTATATTGAAGTCAGCTTCATACTCTGATAATAATAAAGTGATGAAATGAAATCATTTTATTTATTCAAATATATATGCATATTACATGTGTGTATGTACCTGGGTGCATATATATATATATATATATATATATATATATATATACACACATACACATATATGTTTATTTATATTTCACAGTTTTCTGACTCTGATTATATGATACTCTAATATTATATTTATTTGTCTGTCTTATCATCCTTGCCTTATTAACTCTTATATGACCAATTCTTAGCTTGACCAGCAGTACCAACCAGACACTCTGTTGATATTTTTCATATTGTAATATATTTTTAGGCTTTATTATATGGATACAATTTAACTATGGCTGTCACAGGTCAAGTACTTAATTCTAAGTTTTAAAATTTAATTTAATTATATAAGTTTACTCTTAAATTTTAATATTAAAATATACACTTAAAACAAGTGTATGAAACTATTATTGAGGCAATATAATAAAATTATGTTGACAAGGCGATATAGATAGCAAAATTGGTGCAATAAAATAAAAATTATTATATAATAAAAAATAAATAATAGATAAAAATGTAAAGAGTGGGGCGCCTGGGTCTGATATCGGCTCAGGTCATGATTTCATGATTTGTGAGTTGGCGCCTAGTGTCAGGGTCTGTGTTGTCAGCTCAGAGCCTGGAGCCTGCTTCGGATTCTGGGTCTCCCTCTCTCTCTGCCCCTCCCTTGCTCACACTCTATCTCTCAAAAATAAATAAACATTGAAAAATGTAAGCAATGAGAGAATGCAAAAGGAATAAGTTTATGCAGAGAATAATTGCTGGTTCCAAGTGCAAAGAACAGTAATGGATGCCATGCATTAAAAGAGAATGAAGGGAAATAACACTTGAAGTGGGGGGGGGTCATCAGAGTAAAAATAAAAATATAACTGCAAGGAAAGGTCCTGATGAGTTTGAATTCAAGTAAACGGTTGGCCAAGGAATCTCTACACAAACGAGCAGAGAATCTTAGCTGGGGTTTTAAAAGTAGCATATTGAAACAAGATTAAATTAGATTAGAGGGTTAATGATAAAAACACAAGGACGGACCACACATGTCTAAGCATAAGTAGATGCTTCCATCCACAAAAGGTAAGAGAGTATATATGAGCTTAGTAGAATCTTCCGGGCTGGTTCTTCAGGATCAACTATGCTCCCTCCATTCCTTTTTCTGCTGAACTCTATGTAGAACTTGCTATAAACTATCCAGGTTAGAAAGGAGCAACCTCTTTAGTAAAGAGTGTCTCCCTTTATGGAACATCTCCAGGGGCAATATTCTGCAATTATGATGTTAATGATTTATCAATTTCAGCTTTCTTTTCCATGAATTCATGTCCATTTTCTCTTGTCTGCACTCTACAAGAAGATTTTCTAGATACATAATCTCAGCATGAATCTGTGCTTTCATGTATTCATTAATTTATTATTTTACTCCACAAATATTAAGTATCTTCTCTGTGTCAAATTGCTGGAGTAGCCATTTACCTCCCAAAAGGCCACTTGGGAGTTTCCATAGGAGTTTATATCTTTGTGGTTTTTTATTCATTCGGAATAAAATAGCCATTTTAAAATTTGCATAGGGTTACAGAGTTAAAAGCATCATTGTATAACTTGATGTCCTTAGTTAAGCAGATAATATGACTAATTTTCATAGGGAAGCCCCAAGACTCCAAAATGAATTCCCTATTTCCCCCCCTTAAGTTGTTGTTCCTAAGGTTTTACTTATTTGATAATATCTCATCACATTTACTTCATTTTTCAAGCAAAAACCATCAATTATTTATGTCTACTCCATCTCTCATCCCTAATCTACTGTCAGCAAGGAATTACCAGTAGTTACTTTTTCCCTCAATACTTGCTTCTTCAGCTTTATTGTTTTGTTAATAGAGTAGCTTCAATTTTTCTTTCTACAGTTCACCCCAGTTCAGTGCCTGGCCATCACGGAGGTGCTCACTGATTAATGAATGCTCTGGTTTTTGGTTTTTGTACTTTTCTACAGTGATATGATAACACATTTATGCAAAGATATTCTAGTGAAATGGTTGTGACAGTGTCACACTATCATTATCTGTGATCCCCGTAGCCACTTATGTATCAAGAAGTAACAACAAACTTACGTAGGGCAGTTGTTGGAGGCTCAAATGTGTTAATGCATATAATTCTTCAGTACCTGACATATGTTAAATGAGCTAAAGAGTCAACATCCTTATGACACTCTCTATAATGTCCATTTGGCTTTTTCCATCTGGAAAAGGTCCATTTATCCTTAAAGTCTGAGCTCAGTTGTTAACCATCTTCACGAGGCCTTTGCTAAACCTCTTAGGGAAGTGTGCCATTTTACGCATGTGAGTATTGCCACTTCTCTCGCATTATTGAAATTATGTGTTCAGACATCTATTTCCCCCACTAGACTCTCTGAAAGGAGCACCATTGCCAGAATCACTTTTCTATTCCAAGGGCCTAATGAAGAGTCTGGCCTGTTAAAGGGCAGAATAAACATTAGATAACATGATTTCCTAATATTATAACACTAGTACATGGCAGGAAAGTTCTTAGTTCTCTTCAAATAAAATACAGAACTGAAAGTGACAAAGTACATTTTGAAAGAAAATCAACTTGCATCCGTGTTACTAAAAGTCCTCCTTAAAACATGAAGCCTCAGACGTCAGTGGGAACAGAAGCAATTTCATTTCCAGACTGAAACACTCTTGGTGCTCAATGAGTTAAGGTGCATTCTACCCCTTAAGTGCTTCCT
This sequence comes from Panthera leo, assembly GCF_018350215.1. Taxonomy (NCBI): domain Eukaryota; kingdom Metazoa; phylum Chordata; class Mammalia; order Carnivora; family Felidae; genus Panthera; species Panthera leo. Next base: position 124,465,769 of record NC_056682.1, on the reverse strand, counting down.
TTTGTCAGCAGCCTTTGTGTACTCTTTCCCTGAGCTGGTTGCCTCTCCCCACACTTAGCTCTTGGCTTGGTCTGAAGCTGACTCCATCAACATACCCAGTTTTCTTTCCAATTGAATGGATAGTTACTTGGCTTACCAGAACACGCTGAACTGCCCACCACGGGGGTTGATTCTGCCAGGCCTTGCCTCAGCTGCACCTGATTCACATTGAAAATAAAACTCACACACACAAAAATGGTAGCTCCATTTCCCTGTACATTCTCATTACTTTCCATGTCCAAAGAGAAAATGTCATCCAAGAGTCAGAAATAATAAACTCTCTTTTGTTTTCTCTGTATAACTCTCCTCTTTGCCTTCTAGCTCCTCTTTTGGCTAATTAATGATTCCATTTTCTGTACAATGTGGTTGCTTACTTGTGATCCAGCTGTTTCAATATTCTGGGGACTGGGAAATTGTGATTTTTACAAATCAACTGGAGTATATACTCTGTGGAGGGATAGAAAAGTGATAATAATACTACAATTTATAATCACCTATTACATGTCACACGGTCATTTATATTGTTATAGTAACTTTTACTACAACCCTTCAAGGTTACTTTTGCCAGATAAAAATCAGGGAATCAGACAAATAATTATATGTCCCAGGGCATATAATTAGGCTGGTGTAAAGATAGGATGTATGCCCTGGCTAATTTCATTTCTGTGTCTGTGTTTCCCCCCCTATATTTTACTCTTTAAAACATCAGGACTCCTGTCAGAACAAGTCAGTTCTATGACATCAGAAGAGTGACTCTAACCAAAGAGCACCCATATTAAAGATATAGTCTCTGGAAGAGCCACACAATCCTTGAACTATTTTAATGCTTCAATAAAATAATGGATATCTGAGGGTAATCTCTCATGGGATTTTATAAAATGTGTTTTTCTATTTCTATAGGCTCTCTTCCTTTCTGCTAATGAAGAGAAGCTTTTAATTTTTTTTTAATTTTTAATTGTAGAGAGAGAACGGGTGCATGCAAGGTGGAGAGAAAGGCAGAGGGAGGGAGAGAGAGAGAGAGAGAGAGAGAGACAGAGGATGCCAGGCAGGCTCTGAATGCAAACCCGGTGCAGGAACGTGGGGCTCGATCCCACAACCCTGGGATCATGATCTCAGCTGAAACCAAGAATCAGGCCCTCAGCTGACTGAGCCACTGGGAACCCCTAATGAAACTCATTTTGAATCACTTTGCACTACATGTATTCAATGAATAGCCAATACAGTATAAGCTAAAGCTATTAGAAATGTGCCTACCATGAAGGCAACTTGGTTCTTTGTGTCGTTAACTATAGCCATCAACAAGCTACCCAAAACCAATACTCCATGCCAGAAATGCCTAATTTATTTTCTTGTATAGATTATATGAGAAATTTGTTTATATATTTATTTATATATTTATTTATAATATATATATATATATTTATAATATATATCTAAATTACTTCCCAACTTTCTCACTGTGTTCTCCTTTAGTAGGTTTTATAATCCCTCTCTTAAACTCAATGTACATTACCTACAGTCTTTTAAAAATGTGTTGATTAGGACCAATAATTTGATAATAGTCTGGCTTGGAATATAAAAAGATATTCCCAGTTCTTTTAATAACTGATGAATAAATTAATGACACTTTTTTATTTCCATGTAGAATTTTTTATCTCATGTTCTGCACACCTTTGAAGGAAGCACAGGAGGACCTGCCCATCACCATTACTCTTATTGTTCAGTTGAGTCTTTGAAGGAATGTGCCCCAGGTTGAGCCAGGGAATAATCTATAGGCCTTCAGGTGGGCAATGAGCTGGGTAGTTAAGGAACACTGTTGACTCTCTGTTCCCTAAAGTTGGTTCCAACATAATAAATGCATTCCATCTCTAGTGAACTATGATTAGGAGATGGTTTGTTTTTCTACTTTTCCTACTTAGCCATCATTTCTGAACTTTTAATTGCAATTGGTTCTTTATTAATAAGTGTACTAATTTTAACTTACCTTACTTGAGAATCTATTTTTAGGATTTAACTAAGATAATTTAAAACTATATTTTTACTCTTCCTTTAAAGGAATGTAGGTTTATTGTAACATTTTCAAAGAATAGAAATATTTTGATTAAAAAGTGAATATCCTCCTCCAGTCTCCCTGAAACACATTCCCACACGTAATAATAACAGTTGCTTAAATTCCTTCCAGACATTTTTCCATGAATAATCAAACACATACACACTCACATGTGTATGCATATGTATGTGTATATATGTTTGTGTACGTGTATGTACACATACATATATTTTATACAAATATGCTATCAACCATTCATTGAACCCTTAGCATATCTTTGGAATCACATTATACCAAATTAGTTATGGTTCCAGGCTGCATAATTTAACAGACAGAATGAATTCAAATCCTGATTCACCTTGTACTAGCCATGTGACTCTTGACAAATTATTTAACTATTTTGTGCTTTTGTTTTCCCATTTATAAAACTGGGTAAAAACAATGTCTACCCTAGGGCTATATTTATTATGATAAAAAATACATGTAAAACATTTAGAAAGATGCCTACTATTCAGTAATAATTAGCTATTATGATGTTTATCTCATTTAAGTCTATTAGAGTAATAATCCCCAAAAGAAAGAACTATTCTTGCAATCCATTTTGCTAATGAGGACATTGGAGTTCACAGAGGTTAAGAAATTTCTCAAGGTCACACAATGGTTAGTGATGTCACAAGGTATTAGCCGGGGAACCTGCCTATAGCCCATGTTTTAACTTCTATATTATCTGAATTACATTATAGAGTGCTATACCATGCTCTAAATACACTCAAGGAGTCAGTGCTCTGCTAGTTAACATTTTCGTCTAAAATATAATAATAATAAAAGAACAGCTAATTTATATTGACCATTAATTATGTGCTAAGTGCCTTGCATAAGATATATTATTAAAAACAACTTCAGATTTAAGGAAAATGAGATGCAGGTTTATGTAGGTTAAGTACTTTTTCACCATCACATGGTAAATAAGAGGCAGTGCCTGCAAAATAACTCAGTTCTGCTGACATGAAAGTACATGCACTTAAACTCTTTGATTTACTCCTATCATGTGTTGCACATATTTCTATGTGACAGCAAATGAGTCTACTTAATCCTGGTGCATTGAATGTATGGATATATTATGATTTATTTAGCCCATTCTCACACTGACACACATTCAGCATTTTTGTCATTTAAAAACAATAATCATTTATCCATATATTTCTTTCATATTTTGTATGATTATTTCTGCAGGATACTTCCTTAGAAACAAAATGTCTGAGCTAAAAAAAAAATAGGGATATAAACAATTTTGCCCTGGAAGCAGTTGTGTCATTTTTCCCACATAGCAGTAGTGTATGAATACCTCAAGAAAATGCTAATATATAAATAACATTTATCTATGATTTTCGGTTAGGTTCCCCAGATAAAGAGTTTGAAACAGGTTCATGCAATATGTCGGGGGGAGTGCTCTCAGGAGAATGAGAAGGAAGAAACAGCAGAGAGCAGGGAAAGCAGGTAAGCAAGTATGTAGTCTCAGTGAAAATTTAGCTTCAGTACACTCTCAAGAGGACCTTTAGATCTTGAACGTCGGTCAGTTATTGAACATAAACTGCATCCCATGGGGTGAGTGGTACAGGTGGTCTTTTTCAGTTGGGGTTATTCTCTGTGGGATGGGACAGTTCTAAGCCTTAGCAACTCAACATTTGTGTAGGTGGGGTGTGGTGACACTGGTTTGTAAAGGGAATCTAGGTCACCAGCTGAATGTTCATGCTTCACAAGGCATAGAATCCAATGTTTGTCCATTTTTAAAACTAATAGCATATTGCAGGTATGGCATTTGTCTCTGTTGCAAGTGGATTGAACATTCAGCAGCGGAGGTAGCAAGATCAACCTCAATGAGAGGGTGCCATGTTTCTGTTCTAATGAGTAGACCCACCTGTGTCATCACATCTTTGTTTATGACTCCATTGTCCAAAGACTTTGATGGCCAAGAATAGAAATTAGCCTAAGTTTATTGGCCAAGCCATCCTGTCTACTTAGTTATTTACAGGGCCTTCAGCTTTGGATGCTCTCTGGTGGGACTTACATGATCTTGTGTCCACTTCTATAGATTCAACCACAAGCTTCTCTCCTAAATTTCCTCCTCAAAGATCTCCCAATATAACTTGTTCCAGAAATTCAACCCATTAGTTAAGCCATTCCCCTTACCTGTGAATCCAGGCATAATTTTATCTGAGGCCATAACTTTCACGACACAATTGGATCATCAGTCACACTGCTCAAAACCCTGTTCACTGGGAGAATTTACTCTCCCTGTTCTCTTTTCAGGGGACTCCCATAGGAGGATCTAGTGCGGCAGTAGAATATTTTTATCTAGCCACCTGTTGACCTGATCCATCCTTGAATCAAGCTGAATTTATTTTCATCCTCTATCAGCTAGTCAGAAGAAGTTCTCCATGAGCCTTAGGTGTGAGCTGACAGAAGTCAGTACAACATGAATTGATAATATAAGGATCTGTTCTACCTCTTCACGCAGCTTGTTGTGGTCTTTGGAGTTGTCTGCTTCTAATTCTGTATGTACCATTTCCATTGCACAATGGGTTTCCATTGAGCCCTTTCACTTTATGATTTGGTAGGTCTGATTAGACCTAAAACATGATTGGCGATTCTGACCACATGGGCACTAATGTGGTATACTTTGTCTTTTCCAGACACAAGAATAAAATAAGAGATGTTTTTTTGAATGGTATCAGGGAGAAGGGTAATTACTCAGTATCACCTGGAACAGAATAAGATGCTGGGAGCTGAAATAATTCTATGTCCAAACATCAGAAAATGTTCTCAAGTATATACAGATACATGTATTATTTGTAAAAAATGTATATTCACAGATATTTTATTGAACTTATGAAACTGCAGTGGTAATGGATTCTGGAGATAAGGGGTAATAAATGGATGGAAAAAGGGATGATAAATTGAAATAAATTAATCTATGAAATAAATTATTATTTAAAGTTCAACATTGCATTGGATATAGAAAAAAATGGGTTTATAATGTAAAACCCTGAAATGTAAGTTGCTAAAAGTTTGTTAAACAATAAAACGGAAAGTCATGTTGCTTATGTACCTATGAAATGACTGTAACAAAAATTATTAACAACATTTCCTCCATTTAAAAAGAATCTTCAGTGAAACTTCCATTCTCTGGAGATCAAGAAAACATGGTGCATCTCAAAGGCATTGAATATTCAGGAAGTACCATGAAGGTACTTCTACAATGCCTTTATAGCAATAAGAAGTAGCATCAGGGTGTTGGAGATTCACAGTAGCTGTCACTTATGACATGAGTATCAGTCAGGCAGTGGTGTTGGTGTTACATTATGGGCACTAGCACTACAGTAGCCCAGGCAGCATTATTGGTTTGGCATAACTATAAATAGTCCTCTCTACCAGGAAAGGAGTTTAATGTCATCAGTTTGCCACCAAACGAATGGTGGGTCTATTTGTTTAGTTGGTCAGCATCCCTTCCAATTCCTCTCTAATGTATTCTCCCCATGAGAACCAGAGAGTAATTATATTGAAACACAAATTAAAACTGAAAGGTTCTCATTACCCTTAAAGCTAAAGCCATGACCTCTGTATACCTCTCGGGTTTCCCTCATTCAGCTCTATCCCCAACCTGTGGAAAAAAGCTTGTGAATCCCTGAGTTTACTACTCTCTAGTCTCAGTTTATTTCCTACACAGCCAGACAGCTCCTTTCAGGAAGTTTGTTCAGGCAGACATTGGCTGAGGAAAGGGCTGCACCTCTTACTACCTATTTTGCCTTCCACAAAAAATCAGTGCTATTGAAATTTTCTGTTCCAATCAGTAAAAGGGATGTAGTGATTATTACATTTTATTAAATTATATAATTATATCAATAAAATCATATTAAGTATAAAGGATAAATGAGAAATTAACATTTTCTATAGTGATTGATGTAAGATGGTGATATCTGACATTTTTGGAACATTCACTACATGCCAGTCATACTTGTTCAAAGATTACACCCATTTTCTTATTTAAGTCTCAAAATAATGAGTTATGAGTTAGTAAATGTGAAATAAATGTTAATAATTGTTACTACTATATACTCCTTCTACACACTCTCCACTTGTTTATGTGGTTAGTTTCTATCCAAATTCAGCTTTTCCTGTAGCTTTTCCTAACCTCTAGAAATGGTTTAACTCTCTTCCTAGATGTGTCTGTAGCCCTCTGTGCTTACCTACCGCATATTTTTGTATTTTTGTTGTTGCTTTTTTCATATTGCATTATCTTTCATACGGTCTTCTCTTCTTCCCTCAGACTGCTGCTTCAGGATGGGAGTCCAGACACACTCATCTTTGCATGCCCAGGGTCTAGTGTAGATCCTTACATATATTAAGAGCTTATTGAATATATTTAAATAAATGAAAGAATGAATGAACACATTGTCTCTAGAATGAGTGGTAGGGTGGCTCTAATATCCTTGGATAAAGGCAATGGACAATCAATTGGCTTGATTTTATTTCTACTAACCAGATTGTTCTACCGGAAGTAGAGTTATACATCAGCCAGAACAAGAGAACAGAGAGTTTTTGCATATATGATTTAATGGAAAATACATCAGTAACAAAAATGAGATACCTTCTTGGGATTGCAAAAAATAATCGGATGGAGATATTTTACAATGGCTTATTTAGATTTGCAAAAACTTTTGATGGAGACAAGAGCCCCCTAAATGCTGTTTATTGAAACTCTACATAAATCTACAAACAGAAGTCAATATTTTTGTTTGCTTATGTAGATAAAAGCATTTAAGGTAAACTCAAAGCAAATTCTATTTTCTTAGAAGTTATTAGAAGCAAGTTTTGCTTGTGCCTAGAATTGCTCACCAGGGAAAGCAATGCATTATAGTAATTTTTAAAAAATATTTCAAAAAAATTATTTCAGAATATTATTAGAACTTATTCTAGAAATGAGACAAGGAAAATAAAAGAATTTTAAATCCTCATTATTCTAGGGACAGACAACTTAAAAAAAACATGAGCCAAAGAAGTCTCAAATATTCTTTGACAGTGCATATGTCATTTGATAAAGGACAGTCACATGCCTATAGAAATTTATTAACAGGTCAACAAGCTTAGTTTTATGACTTTATAACAAATTGTTTTAAGTTATACATGTATAAATCAGTATTATTTTTCTTATGCAATTTGAAGATGATATAAGTGTTAGTACAACATAAAAAAGAGTTCTTAAAATCATGCGCTTATCATATTGCTAAATGTTGCTGAGCATGTTATAACAGTTAAAAAAAAGGTAGGTGTTTTTCACCATAAAAATAAAATTTGGGTACATTAAAATCTTACTGTTTACGTGATGTTACAATACAATACCCAAGACTATACTTAAGAAATATTCTATTGGCTTTTACCAGAATATATTTAAGAGACTAGAAATAACAGCATTCTCTAGGGATTGTATTTCTTCAGTCAGTATTAGATAAATCATTTTAGTAATGCAAGTTTAAAATATAAAAGCCTTTTTTTTCACACTAAATACAGATGAGAACACAACAGGAATAAAATCATCTCACTTTCTATGTCACCTCTGGACCATAGAGAAGAAAAATTTTAGCAACAGTACAAATAATAGAAAAAGGAAGACTTGTTAGAAAATAACTTTAAGTCTTTGGTGAAAGCTAATGGGAGGGATCTTGGAAAAGACACTAAAAGTATGAATACTTGGTTTTTATACTGAGAATCTACTTTCTGTTGCAAGATTGTCAAATAGCTCTCTAGAGTATCTCGGGTTTTGGATATGATATGATGTCAGCCTGTGGATCTTAAGTTCTTGGACCTTCCTTCCTAATCTACCCAAAAAGCAAGTACTGGAATTGTGACACAAAATTGTGATTTTGAAATGATTGCCATAGAGCAGAATATCCCTTTTAAACATCTAAAATTTATTGGCAGTCAATGGTCCTTGCCTTCCCACAGAAGATATTAATGCTTTGGGGTTTGGCACTTATTTTTTTTCAAAACATAATTAAAGTATTTTCACAAAAATGGAAGTTAGTAATTAAAGTTTCACAGATGCTCTTTCTTCAAATTAGTGATATAGACATCCAGAATTTGGAAAAAAAAAAATACACACACACACACACACACACACACATATATATATATTTCTCATATCAAACATCAAAATAAGAACTCTTTGAAGAAGTAACAACAATATTTTACCCAAGTTTTTAATATATATAATTCTATATTTAATTACATATGTATATTTTATATATAAATTATATTTAATTTATATTATATATATATATAAAAATATGCTTAACCAAAGTACTAATCTATACTATTTTTTCAGAAGGCATACAAGTTATAATTTCAGTAAAACTAAGATAATTTTAATACTAACATGAACATTTTTGAAGTATATTATTACACTTAATGAAACTATACAAAGAAAAATGATTTTTGCCCATTCCAAACACATTTTAATTCTTCCAAAGTTTCCTTGCTAATATTATTATACATATGCATAATTTATATAGTTGTAATCCTTATGAACATTTAATTTTGATTTCTGTTGTTTCAGTTAACACTATATATTTATATATTATTACATATAATCTATGTTATTGTAATTGCCATGTTGATTATATAATTTATTCAATTTGATTGATATAATGAAACATAATTTTCATAAATATTCTGAAATTTTAGACATTTAACTTGTTAATTTTAACCATTGTATATATGTATATGTATATATATAATCTAATACTATCTTTGTGAATATAACTATTTCAGTATTTTTAAATAAATGTTAAGTTTCTAGTACATTTTCAGACATCTATTCATTCATTTGTCTTGTCATGCAGGAAGAAAATACTTCCTGGGAAACCTACCAATAAACAGACTAGATCATCTTTTAGAACTTAGGTCATAATAGGATTTTTCAAAACTGTTTTTTTCTCCCTTAAACTACATGGTTTTCTCCTGTAGAAAGAGCATTACTCAAGGAGGCCACATAGAGCTACCTGACTCAAGGTCATCTCAGATGTTTGTTAAGTAAAGTGGAGTTTCCCAGTTCATTCTAGGTCTCCTAAAATTGAGTTTCTGGAGTCAGAATATGAAAATCTGCATTATTATTAAGACTTTCAGATAATTTTTCTGGCCATCAATATTTGGAATATTACTGCCTTGTCAGGTCTAAATGATTGACAACATTTTTTCCCTTAGTAGGATTCACACATCTTTACATAATTCTCATTCATATGCTTACTATGGATCCTTACAGAACACTCCCCTCACTTTTCTCTGAAAGCACAAACCCAGAAGACTCCTTTAATTTTCTTATCCCATCTTATTCAGTTGAGTGTCCAAGATGTTATGTGGTCAATTCACCTATGAGCTTCTTCCCATCACTGATATCTTGGTACAAATATCCCAAGATACTCCTACTTGAATGGGTAAAACGCTGAATCTGTGACAATCTGTTGAACCTAGTAATCATTTTAATTATTTTAGTTCTCCTTGGTGCCAAGCTCCTCACACTGGCCAGTGGAGATTTTCTTTTATACCAGATGGATTTCCTGTAGGGTGCCTTCATGTGATTAAGGCTCATCTTTTGGAATATAGCTAGTTGAACATCCAGAGGAAAGAGTTGGATGTGTTGGCATATTAGTAGGATTATCTTGGCAGAAATAAGAGGATTGCAACCCTTTGTCAGTTCTAAGTGAATTGCCCCTAAGCTTTTAAAAATATTACATACAGAGCATATGCCTGTAGTATATATATATATACATATATATCGATAGATATTGCAAATACTATTCCTGGGATCAATATAAAACTGGCAGTTGAGCATCTTTTATTTTGCTGGTTTTAGAATTCAGTGATTTAGGGCAGGCCTCATGCTATCAGTTTGTATTGATGCATGCTATAACAAACAGCCTTATGAGAACCAGAATTATAATTATTATAGGGATGTAGTTTAGGATATACTCTAGGACTCCAGTTTACTCTTTATGAGAAATCTAGATAATGTATCTTCCCTTCAGTCTAGTTTCAAGAAAAGTTATGCTAATCAATAGCTTGCTTTTGCATTAGGACATTATGAATATTTTAATATAAACTTATTTTTGCTTTTGTTTTCGCCACTAGGAAACTTGAATGAATTTTTTGGCCATCTGTAGCTCATATACAAAAACTGCAGGATACAATTGTGTGTGCAAATATTTCCATTGCTTTCCCTTTGGCCTATGCTCAAAACAATGTATTTGATTTTTGCTATATTATGTATTTTTATACATGGCCTTAAATATTTTGTGTAATAAGATTAAGAAACTATTTTTAATAAAGTCATAATTTTTGAAGCCTCAATAACACTGTCATTTAAATATTTTTCTTATTCAATAGACATGTTTTTACACTGTTTTATTGTTTTTATTTCTATTTCTTGATATTAGTGACATTAAATGTTTTTGTTTTTCTTTACACGTGAAATTTTGGCCTTGCCCTTTTATAGTTTTGTTGCTTCCTATTGGCTACATATACCATAGAGGTAGATAGATAGGTTGGCAGGAATATATGGCTAGTTCAAATATGATGCATATATTCTTCTTACTTGATGAAGTATATGCCCATTGATGTTTCTAATTTAGTCCTTATGCCGATTTTCATTGAAGAAAGGATTTGAATTCCTATGCAAAAAATTTTTTCCTATGTTATTTTTTCTATGAATGCTGCTTTAAAAATAATTCTCAATGATAGGCAAAACACAGTTAGCAGTTAAAAATGGAAACTAATACAAAAACTCTGAAATATACAGTTTTCTGCTATACCATGAATTCAAATTTCTATGCATGATCAATAGAAACTGTCAGTAGACAGCTACTCTAGCCTACAATTTTTAAATGAAATGCTGTTGTAGCAATGGTACTGGGCTGAGAAAAATCAATATGTTTGAATATATGGCATTAAAATGGCTACTATTTCATAAGTGTTAAAGCCAATAAAGTACCCATAAAAAGCTCAATGTTATATAAAGTGTATATAAATTTATGATGATGGATCTGCTGTGCCTTCAAAGGAAACATAAATGTAGTACTTAGATGGAATGAGTCTTGTATACTATATTCTAGATTGTGCTTTCTTTGATTTGTTATTATAGGAGTAATGTTAATTAATACCCATAACAACATATGAGGATAGAATAGAAGATTTGTATGTCTGAGTGATTCCAAATTCTGAGTAATCCTTTTCCCATGACTTGAAATCAACATCCTTGCACAACCTTACTTTGCAGCCACACTATCTGCAGTTGCAAGAAATAACACACCTAACTTGGGAAGCTTATCCTTTACACAAGTTCTACCAAACAGTACCAAAATATTCTCCTAGAAATATTGTTTTCCCTTACTAGTATGCATTTTTGTTGAGTCCATTTGTAGATTGTGCATCATTGATGACATAAGTTTTATCCTCAGAATTGTAGCCTGACAGTTACACATGCCCTAGGTGCCCAAGTTAAAGCAAAAGGTCCCAACCTGACTAGACCTGATATCATCACCTTAATTGTATTTCCTTTCTACTTTTATATAACTGTATCATTATGTATTTGTTTGTTTAACATAAAACTTGCCTTGCTCACTGTAACATAAACTCCTTGATAGCAGAGATTTAGTTTTTTTTCCTATTCTCTCCTCACTGCACAAAACTGTGCCTGGCACATAGTAATCATTCTATAAATATTGGTTGAATGAATGAATACGTTATATAAATATCTGCAAAGTGGGACCAATTAATAGTGTTTGTTCTAAAGGAAGCAAATAATTTAATCTTAACTGATATGCTTATGATAAGAGAGTTTTCATATCTTTATATGGAGATAGATATTTTTGTGAACGAAAATAAAACATAGTTTGGATGTTAGCCTAGGTTCAGATCCTTACACAGGCATTTAATTACTCTGTGGTTCAGAGCAAGTCAGTTAGTATCTCTGGTTCTTGAATTCATCTGTAAATTAAAGATACTATTCTCTGGATTGTAAATTCTGTCCCCTTTCATATATGAATAAAATTCCATAGATATATATTTTTAATCCCTTTAGGGCAAGCCAAAAACTAATTTATTATTTCATGAGGAAGATCGAGCATATGTAGTTTCCTCTAGAAGTTTGTAAAAATTAAAAAAAAATTGTTAGACATAAGAATCAATATCAAAACCTAAAAGGAAAATAAAAATCATTTAGTTCAATAATATTTTGACATCATAAGTATGCAAAATCACTCTAGACTATCTTTGAATGTTAACAGGAGAAAACATGTTATTTGTGAGAAGCCCATGAGAAACTTGTGTATATCAAGAGATTAAAATACAGTTTAATTAAAAAAAAAATAAATAAATAAATAAACAAACAAACAAACAAAAAAAAATACAGTTTAATTTTATTCTAGCTGGCCACATACCTTAACCAAATTACAGCTTCATATTTTAAGAAATATCTGTATTTCTGACATATTAGGTCACTTTAGTTTTTTATTTGCGTTTTGGATTACCAGAGTGATAAGCAATGTATCTTAATAAAGTCTAAAATAGCTTCTCAAATGTTTGAAATCAGGCATTTATTCTTACTGATTTGTATCATCTACCAAACAACAGAATGTATTAAATATAGCAGATGCTTAGAAAACATTTCTTGGATTTATTGGTGATAATATTATGAAATTGATTGCATTTAGAAGTCAGAGGACATTCATCCATTCATAGATATTATTTAATAGACTATTAAAACATACCATATATTATATTATACTATATATGATATATATCTTATATCATATATAGTGGATATTTATATCATATATAGTGGATATATTATACTATATATGATATATATCTTATATCATATATAGTGGATATTTATATTTTTAATATGTTATTATTGACCTCATCTCCCTTCCTTAAAAATCACTTATTCAATAAATAAAGTAAAAAAAAAAAAAAGAGAGAATAAAATCCATCAACAAAATAGGGAAACTTCAAATCACAAACTATGCAGAGTATAGGTCCAAATTTATAAAAACTAAGTTTGAACAATACCATGCACTGAGAAATAATATACATTTCCTAAGACTTTATGCAGGACAAAAATGTATTTAAAAGTAAGTGTGAGGGGCACCTGGGTGGCTCAGTTGGTTAAGCATCCAATTCTTGATTTTGGCTCAGGTCATGATCTCATGATATGTAAATTCAAGCCCTGCATCAGGCTCTGCACTGACATTATATGTATGAAAAAGGTAAAAAAAAAAAAAAAAAATACACACACACACACACACAAGAAATATGTCCAATGTCCAAGTGACAAAAAGGTTGTATGTTTATTTTGGGGGTAGAAGTGGGTTGAAAAAAATCAAAGTCTGGATACAAAATAAAAAATAATTAAAAGAGGTCCACAAAATTTGTTAAAATAATTGGAACATCCAAAATTTGCTAAAATAATTAATACAGCAAAAAGATAAAAGGGTAATGATCAACTTTTGTATCTCTGCAGCATAGGTTCTGAATTAACTTTTAACAACTACTAAATGAAATACACAAATTGGCAAGGCTTCATGGACTAATCAATAGCCTGGCTCAAAAACACAGTTATATCTGGAGATCCCATTAAATTTAAACATGACCCCCTATAACCTTAGAGGAACTGGTAAATATAAAATAGGTTTGTCTCACATTAACTATTGTATTATCTGTATTTCCCATAGAGATAGCACCCAATTGTGCTAAAATATCCCATAATGGGCCTGAGTGTCCTTATGTAATGAACAATAAATTGTAATAAAATTAAATATTGGTCATTTACATATTGTTTTGCCACAATGGGGTCCCATTAACAACCCCAAGTTAAATAATATGGCTCAGTATAAAGGTTTGTAAGAATTGAAACTTCTTAAATAAGACCTAATAAGTAATCTCACTTCTTCTACATTGAACAGCTCAATTTAGCCTGTTCTTAAATTTAACGAGAATAAATAACACTTCACAGTGGATTACTGCAACCTAAATGTTGTCCCACCCATTCATTAAAACCCCCATAATCCAGAGCCAATATTATTGAAAACATTGACTGATTGAATAATCAGCAACCAGGAAATATTTTGTTATTAGAGAATTGGCTATAATTCTCCATTTCAACAGTTTCTTAGCCACAGTGAACCTTCCCCTTCAAAAGAACACAATACACTTTTAACAGGCTTCCCATGATCAGGTACATCAGAAGCCTGTCACTACACACAACGTTTGCAGGCAATATTTTCACTACATCCATCTTTTCTCCAGGAGCATGTGTATGATATTACATTGATCACACCCTCCATCCATATGACATATTTTAGTCCCCTCTGGGTTCAAAAGATATCATATTTTTCATTTACAAATTTTATTTAATCTTAGTAATGCTGTTACTTATAAATTGGCTCAGCCTAAATGGGAATTCCTCCAACTAAAGGTCCTACAATTTGCTCAATTCGAAATCAACAGGACTCTTGTTATCGCTTGACAAACCCAAACCACGGGCTTCTGGTATCAGAAACTGCTTTTCTCAGCCCTGCACTATACAAAATTAGAACAGCAATTACTGGCCAAGTACTGGATTGTCCTGGTATTAGAGGCTTTCACAGATTTTGAAACTGACTCCATAGCAAACTATCCATCATGCCTTAGGAATCAGCTCCCAACAAGCTCTGCACAGCTGCTAAAACCACCTTGCTACAGGATAGAATGAAACGTGGACCCTCTGGCATACCCTACCAGCAGGATGGGTAGCTTTCCCTGTCTTTAATTCCTCCTCAAATGCCACAGTACTCGAGGAGGTTGCTCATCTTTCAGACCCCTTGGTTACCTGGAGAGCCTGTAGGATTAACTGAGTGAACAGCAAAGAGGGTTCATAGACTTTACAAGTGGGATTGCCACCATTATATGTGACAGAGCTCAGTGGAATGTTGCTATTTTCTTTCCCTTAACCAAGATGTCCTTAATGAAGGAAGAGACCCAAGGATCAGCATGATTGGGCAAATATCAGGCAATCATTGTAGCTCTGGATGCCCTGGTCAAAGATTGGTCCATCTGCACATCTGTTGCTAACTCTTGGGCCACTGCCAATGGTCTAGCTGTCTAGTGCAGCCATTGGCAGCAATAATTCCTCCTCTAAAGTTTCCCCTTTAGGAATCTGGGAACCTCTTGCTTCACAGATATTCAAAATACAATTCAAGGTAATTTATACTAAGCCCACAATATAAGGCCTTACTGGGATGCTCCTAATCCCCTTTGGAGTTCTTGGCATTACTAATAGTAAACAAGGCACTCATTACACTTCTTACAGTGCATGATGGAAGGCTATTAAAGAGGGCATTCAATGGAACTTCCACCTCTAAGTCCAAGCAGCTAGTTTAATTAAGAGGCCAAATGACCTCCTCAAAATCTATTTAGGTTACAAATGGAAACTGGATGCCCTGCTGAGTCTAAATTCATGCTCCCTGAGGACATGTACCCCCACTCCAATGTTATACAGGTACCTCATTTGCCTTTGACATTTCTAAAGTCCAGGGTTTTGATAACACCTCACCATGTGACTATCCTGATAAAGTATCTCCTTGGTTTCCTAGAAGAGCACTTTTTCTTCTACTAACTAAAAAATATTAATCATCATTAAAGTAGATATTTGACAAGAAGGCATCAAAGGGTTAATTGTAACATAGGGCCTAAAGTGTCATATGTTCTCTTGGCATCTTTGGGCCTCACAAAACCGCTGTGAGTTCCTGTGCTCTCACCAGATAATATCCCTCACTCAGTGGGAAAGATTCCCCACCTGGCTAGTCCTTATCAGCTGGGCCAACTGCATTCCACCAATCCTCAGTCTAATGTTTTTCACTTCTTTGCCAGACAAGGGGCACCTCATCCTCTCATGATTGCAAAAGCTGCCTTTCACAGTCCCTATTTGTTCACTGGGCTCCAGAATGCAACCTCTGTGTGGTCTTGCATGGTATGCAATGTCTTCCTTTCCAGGTTGTGAGTTTATGGCACTAATAAACTGCTGTCAAGTTCATCTGTCCCATGTTAGGTTTTGGGTGTTTGCTCATTTCACACACTATTTAAGGCAGAGATCCTTTTCCCACACATCTGAAAAGTTATTGGAATAGTGTGAACTTGATAAAATCTACACACAAAATCATTTTCTTCTTGATATAAAGCAAAGAACTCTTCACACCAATAAGTGCACATTTAGACACATATAGATATACATTAAAATGTTATTTAAAAATCTATGTCATATAACAAAGACAAGATAATAGAGTAGGCATAATAAGACATGTCAACATAAAGAAAAATATAAAAACTTCACTTAGAGTCCCCTCCAAAAAAGATGAGTATATGAGGAAATTTTTGCAAAATAAGGGAAGAGTGTTCAGCTTACTTTATCAAATTATAAAAATTGTAAAACTATGAAAATTAAGACATTATAGAACCGATGCAGAAACAGATCAGTGGAAATAAATAGAAAGGTTTTCATATAATAATTTCTGTCAAGGCAGTAATGGGGCCAGAGATCATTAAAATTATGGTGTTAAAAATTGGTAGTCATTTGGAAGAGTAATTTAGACCTTGATCTTACATCTTACACTATAATAAATTTTGAACAAAGTAAAGATTTATAAAACAACACTATTTCTAGAATAAAATACAGATCGATATTACATAATAGTGTGCTGTGTAAGGACTTTCTGTGCTTGAGGCCAGGGACATTATGAAGAAAAAAATAGTAATAACTTTTACAAAATAAATATTAAGAGAAGTCTTTTATGGGAAAATATCTTAAAATTTTAATGAAATATAACCTAAAAGTGATATCTGAAATGTGGTAAAAGTATATACTTTATATTTTTATATTAAACACAAATTAATATGAAGATAGGTGAATATCTCAATTTAAATACAGATTATAGACACAAATATATTGGAAAGTATGAATGGCATACAAACATAAGAATAAATTATCATATCTATTATTGAAAAAGTTTATAAAGAAAGAATTTAGGATAACTAGGGATAAAATAATAATAAATATAGCCCTTTTGATTTCTTCAAAAGCTCAATGTATTCCAGAAATCTAGATAACTAAAAAACTAGCTGTCAATCTAGTTACCTAACTCTATTTTTTAACCACATGAAGCATTTTATTTTATATACATAAAGTTTGCCTTGCAAAAGAGAAAAATATGTTTTTCATCCATTTCCTCTAACAAACTAGAATTATTATTCTGAAGTAGAAGTCAGAGGACTATGCGTAGTAAATAAATGGGTATGTTTTTAGATAGTTTGTAAATAGCTTTAAATAAGAAATTACTGCTATCAGCTACATCTGATGAAAATAAATGTCAGCAGTACAAATAAGTACAAAAACTATGGGCTTCAGGTCACAATTACAGCTTTCTTGAAAAGTTTAGATAGATTTCTAGTGAGATAAATTTTAGGTCCAAGCTAACTCCTGCATGTTAATCACTCTGAAATATTTAATATCTAGGACTTTCATCTTCATATATAATGTAACTCTGGTGTTATTGAATTTATACAGATTGTGATTTTATAGAGATTTTGATGCAAAATGAAGACAAATGGAAATGAGATAAGAATTAATGTTTTTTCAGAAAAAAAGAAAGGAACTGAAAGTCGAGTTGGGAATATAGGTACAGAAGAGAGGCTCTAAAATCACTCCAAATATTCTAACCCAATATTCACTTCCTTTTGAGTGTGGGCAGGAGAGTTGCTTCTAACCAAAAGAGTCATTGGTAATGGGATGTCACTTCCATGATAATATAAGATTATAACTTCCATTATGCTAGAAGACTCTCTCTCTTGTTGGCTTTAATGAAGCAAGTTGCCATGTAGGGGAGGTCCCAAACCCAGATAGGAGGTTCTGAGTCCAATAGTCTAAAAGGAACTGACCCATGCCAGCAACCACTTATGTGAATTTGGAAACAAATCCTTCCCAGTGGTGCTTTCTCTCAGACTCCAATCCTGGGCAATGCCCTAATGGCAGCCTTGTGAAGAGTCATGTTAATGAATCTTCTTGAATTTTTGACACACATAAGTTGTGATAAAACAAATATGTGGTTTTCAAGCCAGGTGATTTGTTATGCAGCAATATATAATTAATATACTAGATAAACCTACTTAAATTCTTTGGACCTCAGATAACTCCCCTGAAACTTAGTTATTATTTTCACAGTCTATGAATTTACAGAGAAGAGTGTACATTTAATCTAGATACTTGAAGTCTTTATAAAAGAGGAAAAGTATGTGCTAGGAATAACAGAATTATTCTGTGGGGGGAAAAGAAATAGCATTAGGATAAAAGTAGCATTTGTGAAAATGTGGAAAGAAAGTGTAGGCCAAGTCAATATAAAAAACTGAGTTAATATATAGCTATATACATAGCTATATACATAGGTTTTATACACACACATATACACAGATATATGTATACACAAAATAGTAAAAAATAATATATCTATATATTTCAAAATCAAAAATACTATGGCATGTACATCCTAGCGACAACCATTTTCTATCCTTCTCTTCCATTCAAGCATTATTTAGATATTTGTTCAAAACCTGATACACCATTTACCATTGCAAAATTACCTAAAATCAATCACCAAGTATGGAGAAGGATTGATTTAAAGATACAAAGATAATCATGGGTGGTTGCACAAAAAGATGGGAGTAAGATATTGATGAGAATACTTCAGAGTTCTGGCTGAGTCACAGACCATTTTTATCAGTAACCTCCTCTTACATGTGACATTGCTATGTTGTACTCTCATCAGAAAACACATACTGGTCAATACTTTGGATTAAACCTTATGGAACTGCCATTTTCATGTTAAAAGTACTCAAACAGCAATGGATGGATATGTTTCCATTTCATCTTTCTGTTGCTTCTGAGCATGTCTTCAATAGAAACTGTAACTTATTTTAATCAGATAGGAAAAAAAGTAATTCAGTGGGGGGAAAATTACCTATAGTCTAAACTTAACTTTAAGAAACAATTAAAAACAATAAATGTAGGCCCTTTTAAGGTTGCATCATCATAAACTCTTACTATATTCTATTTTCTTCCTTTTCAGAGGATACATCTAAGACTGCTGTTATTCTATGCATTCAAGGTGACTGTTTTTACTGATACCTGGATCGTAAGAAAAAAATATAGAGCCAATAGATGAAAAAATATTTACTCTTTGTTAAAATTTTACTAACAAAAGACATTTAAAATAATTTTAGTTCTTCCACCACTAGTTAAATTTATTTTCATGATTACACAAAGGGAAGAAAGAGCCTAATTGTTCCTCCAAAAGTAGAAAAATACTTTTGTACCCATTGTTTTAATTTTCTTTTGTTAAATAATGTAAGTCAGTTGACTATTCAGTAATGCTTTAGAGAGGCACATTTGAGACAATTTCTTTTATTCTTTTGTTCACAGTAGTAACTCTGTGTTTGACTTAATTTAGTTTGCTTATAATTAAAAAACAAATATCCTGTACTTAATTACTTTTGTTCTCAGATTCCTCCTTTTAAGTAATTGTGTAATCAGTGATCAAGTGTACCAGGCTTTTAGAACAGTTTGATGGTTATAGGGTATTTGTCCCACCTCATTTGGTGAGCTGGTTTGAATGAAGGTAATAGGGTTGGTATTAGTTTAATGCAGCTCTGGATCAATGCTTTCAATTTATTTTAAGGACTATAACTCTTGTTATTACACATAATTGCTCCCACCCATTGAAGAAATGTACATACTATACTTCAAGGCATAGAATGGGATCCATTTTTATCTGAACAATGCTTTCATAAAACAACTGAGATCCAGGTATTTGGAAAGGCTTATATTTTTCAACTGTGGCCATGTAAAAGTATGATTGAAAAGCCAGGGAAGACTTTCCTTGTCTTTCAGTTTGAGGATGCTGTAAACCAGGATAATTATCATCAATACAAGATAGGGTTACCTCTCAGCAGATGAAAACATCATTTAGCTAAGCTTTCTTATACCTATACTACAAATAAATAAATTTTGCTGCTACATTTTCAATCCATTTATTTTTGCTATGAGTATCAAATCTCCAATTTTTTATCATTTTATTTCATTTCATTTCATTTCATTTTATCTCATCATGATAAGTGTACTCTTTAATACCCATCTCCTATTTCCTCCATCCCCCAATCGCCCTCTGCTCTGGTAACCGTCAGTTTGTTCTCTATAGTTAAGGTCTGTTTCTTGGTTTCTCTCTCTCTCTTTTTCCTTTGATTTTTGGTTTTGTGTCTTAAATTTTTGCAAAATTTTGCAATAATATTTGCAAAATTAAAAACAATGTAAGGAAAAGAAGAAGACAAAAATAATAATCTGAATGCCAAATTCAGCACCAACCAAAAGTTCAGACAGGTTATCTAAACTAGGGATAGTAAGTGTAGGTTCTATTAACACAGATGTTGCTTAAGCAAAGCCTTTGAGAGTTCTTTTGGCTTTGATTTTAAAAAGTAAACAACATATTTACCTTTAATGTGGAAATTCTGGTGACATTCGCATTAGAATCTTCAACTACTTCCTTGGCTCAAGATCTGTCACCACTAGTTTTCCCTGTGAGCCCAGGTTAGTGATATCAATGCCAGAAAAAAAAAAAAAAAGAGCAAAACAGCATATTTCTCCAGTATCACAAGGTTTGTTTCCCAGTCACATAATAAGCAGAGAATCATTCCTCCTTAAAAAGTTCCAGCTGAGGGGCACCTAAGCGGCTCAGGGGATTGAATGTCTGACTCTTGATTTTGGCTCAGGTTATGATCCCAGGATCGTGGAATTGAGCCCTGTGTCTGGCTCTGCACTGAGCGTGGAGCCTGCTCAAGATTCTCTCCCTCTTTCTCTCTGCCCCTCTACCCTGCTCATACTTTATTTCTCTGTCTGAAAAAAAATCCAATTGAAAACTCTTCAGTATACCAGATGCCAACTTACTAGTATTTCCATTTACTTATTTTGATATTGTATTCTTAAAACATTTGTATTTTTAAAGAAATATATTTTTTTTAATTCTTAAAAAAAACTGTCTCTGAAATTTTTAGTTCCTTTTAATAGTCAAACAAACACATACACGTGCGCGTGCACACACACACACACAAGAAAAGCAGCAAGGCGTTTAGATCCATTTTCTAATATTGCACCACATTCTATTAAGTGGCACTAATTGCATTGGGAATGAAAATTAATTGAGAAGCTCTCACTATCTTTGCATAGCTACTTGAACTTACACATTATCTTTGGAGTTCATTCCCAGTGAGCAGTTTTTTCACACTGTCTTCACAATCCATGACCTAATATGAACAAATGTATGCGTAATTTGCCAGTGCCTCACCACTGAAATGCTGTGATTCAATGTAGCCAAAGTACATAAAAATGACAATATAGTTATTTCCCAATTATCCCACAGCAGCAGAGTAACCACTGTTTCAATATAAAGTGTAATTGATTCCTAATTGCTGTACTTTCACAGAAAGGCCACAGCCCATAACTTCATTAAATAGTGAAAACACAAATAACTATTCATAAGGAAAGAATTAGCATATGCTATATGCTTATTTACTTTCTAATCTGTAAATGTTTTAGTTTCTGGTCTGTGGAAAGGCTGCACAGTTTGCAATATGTCATTCAGATGTTCCTCAGGGAACAGGAAATTTGCCTGGTGATTTTCATTTAGGAGGGGGAAATAAAATATTGGCTATTTGATATTTGATGTGCTCTAGAGGACTTGGCCCAATTACTGGACCATTTCCAATACTGACATAGAGGAGAGCAAATATCCAAGCCTGTGAATTGAGGGCAGATTCATTTTTATATACACTAAGGCAAGTGAGGACTTCCGTAAAGGATGGAAAAGAAGAAATGATAAAATGATAGAACACAGGGAAATAGGATTTATCTACTGACTAATGTGGAAAGTGACTGAAGAGTGTAGCTTCTAATCATGAGTGTTACTCAGGTACTATTCTAAAAGTGTCCTTGAGGTAAAAGGAAGGGCAACCTATATCTTTGTATTATGAAAAATGAGCAAACAAAATAGGAGGTGTAAAAAAAAAAAGAATTTAATTAGACCTGCTACAAAATACTTATGTTAGGTTACCAAATACTGACTTTTAACAGTCCTAGAATTGATTTTCCTACCTTCACAGTGCCCTATTATAGAACTTTATAAAAATGTTTTGTTGGGTTCCCTATAACTTAGCAAAAAGATTCAGATGATCTGCAAGTGTTAAACTACAATATAATTTAAAATATTTATATTATGCACTACTTGAATGATGGTAATAAAATACACTCATTGGAAATAACCAGGATTTTAATGTATGACTTCCAAAACAGTGATGTTTTCCCTGCAATAAAATCCTCATAGATGACAAATATGGCAATGATTAGAAATATGTTCACACACTGGTCGTTTTTTGAGATTCAGGCTGTGCACATTAGTTCACATAAAACTGTACAGGGAAATACAATTGTGCAGTGTAAATAGTAGAACATGTATCTGCTATATATACTGAATTAAATAAATGCTAGACAGGACACAGGCTCATCTGCTTGTCTCGTGTTCTTTCCATGGTATGATAACTTAAGAAATAAGCATTAAGAAGGCATGTGGTAGACACTTCTGGTGTTCTGTCCAAATTTCCTTTGCACACACTTTGCAGGCGAGTGTCTTCAAACCCCCAGATACTGGATGTGTTAGCAAGTAAAAACTCAGAACAACATCTTTCTCTGAAGAACTATCCTTGTTCCCCTCACATAGGAGTCTATGAATCTTCCTTCCTGCCTAGTAGACCTTGACCAAAGACTGAATGCCAGACCCATTGTCACAGGTGTAAATAACATTGTAGTCTAATTTGTGCTTCAGAATAAAGCTAGATTCCAGTTAAGTTTTCATTACTCCTTAGTTCTTTCCCCTGGACTGTCCAAGATCCCTCGCCCTCCCCTCATCCTAAGTCTACTCCCCAATAAATAACAGTATAAGAATCCCCAGTTCAGTCACTTCCAAGAAATCCTACTAAGAGTGGGCTTGGTTCTAGACTCAGGAATGGTCCTAGAAAGCAGGTCCTAAGAATGACATCTAGAGTTGGCTCAGTTACTGGTCATATGACCTTGTATGTCCCATCACTATGACAGGTTAAGAATTGATGGGTCCTGTCACACTATAGGTATAGTGAACTGGGAATGCAAATAGGTGGAAGTAAATACACTAGTTGATGCAATGTCTCCAGTATTTGAAAGGTGTCATGAAAAAAGAAAATATGGGAACTTGAGAATTTCATACTTGTTGCTAAGCACCATTGATATGCTAAAGAGAAAAAGTGACAGACTCACATCTATTAATCAATACTTTAAAGCAAAGATAGCCATGCTGTCTTGATGATTACAGCTTTGTAGTAGAGGCTAAAGTCTGGGACTGTGATGCCTCCCACTTTGGTCTTCTTCTTCAATATTACTTGGCTATTTGAGGTCTTTTGTGGTTCCATACAAATTTTAGGATTGCTTGTTCTAGCTTCGAGAAGAATGCTGGTACAATTTTGATTGGGATTGCATTTAATGTGTAGATTGCTTTGGGTAGTATTGAAATATTAACAATATTTATTCTTCCAATCCATGAGCATGGAATGTTTTCCATTTCTTTGTATCTTGTTCAATTTCCTTCATAAGATTTCTATAGTTTTCAGCATACAGATTTTTACATCTTTGGTTAGGTTTATTCCTAGGTATTTTATGATTCTTGGTGCAATTGTGAATGGGATCAGTTTCTTTATTTGTCTTTCTGTTCCTTCATTATTAGTGTTTAAGAATGCAACTGATTTCTGTACATTAATTTTGTATCCTGTGACTTTGCTGAATTCATGTATCAGTTCTAGCACACTTTTGGTGAGACTATCGGGTTTTCCATTTATATTATCATGTCATTTGTAAAAAGTGAACTCTTGACTTCATCTTTGCCAATTTTGATGCCTTTCATTTCCTTTTGTTGTCTGATTGCTGATGCTAGAACTTCCAACACTATGTTAAACAACAGCGGTGAGAGTGGACATCCACAGACCAGTAGAATAGAATAGAAACTATAGAATTGGACCCACAAAAGTATGGCCAACTAATCTTTGACAAAGCAGGAAAGAATATCCAGTGGAAAGAAGACAGTCTCTTTAACAAATGGTGCTGGGAGAACTGGACAGCAACATGCAGAAGAATGAAACTAGACCACTTTCTTACATCATTCACAAAAATAAACTCAAAATGGATAAGGATCTGAATGTGAGACAGGAAACCATCAAAACCCTAGAGGAGAAAGATAGAAAAAACCTCTCTGACCTCAGCCGCAGCAATTTCTTACTTGACACATCTCTAAAGGCAAAGGAGTTAAAAGCAAAAATGAACTATTGGGATCTCATGAAGATAAAACACATGAAAAGATGCTCAACGTCACTCCTTATTAGGGAAATACAAATTAAAACCACACTGAGATACTACCTCATGCCAGTCAGAGTGGCTAAAATGAACAAATCAGGAGACTATAGATGCTAAAGAGGATGTGGAGAAATGGGAACCCCCTTGCACTGCTGGTGGGAATGCAAACTGGGGCAGCCACTCTGGAAAACAGTGTGGAGGTTCCTCAAAAAATTAAAAAATAGATCTACCTTATGACCCAGCAATAGCACTGCTAGGAATTGCTGATGCATAGAGGCACTTGTATCCCAATGTTTATAGCAGCACTTTCAACAATAGCCAAATTATGGAAAGAGCCTAAATGTCCATCAACTGATGAATGGATAGAGAAACTGTGGTTTATATACACAATGGAATACTACTTGGCAATGAGAAAGAATGAAATATGGCCTTTTGTAGCAACATGGATGGAACTGGACAGTGTTATGCTAAGTGAAATAAGTCATACAGAGAAACACAGATACCATATGTTTTCACTCTTATGTGGATCCTGAGAAACTTAACAGAAGACAATGGGGGAGGGGAAGGAAACAGAAAACTTAGAGAGGGAGCCAAACCATAAACCATTCTCTTAACCATTCTCTTAAAAAGTGAGAATAAACTGAGGGTTGATGGGGGGTGGGAGTGAGGGGGAAGTAGGTGATGGGCATTGAGGAGGGTACCTGTTGGGATGAGCACTGGGTGTTGTATGGAAACCAATCTAAAAATAAGTTTCATATTAAAAAAAAAAGCAAAGGTAGAGTTACAAGGCTTTCTTGACAGCATTTCGAAAGACTCTCACCTCCCGAAATCCCAAGGCAGATCACTGAAGTTCAAACCCAGGACTTAATTGCAAGAATGGAAGAAATCAAGAAGAGCCTGAATTCTCAGCCTCAGCTGAATTATCAGTCTCTGTGCAAGGCTGGGGCCTGATGTGGAAATAATAAACCCAGAGATTTGGAAATGAGTATCTATATTGGTGTATTTGAGAATCTTAAATCTTGAGGTCTGAATTCTCAGGACCAACACCATCTTCTTGGCAGATAGACCCCCTTTCCTGACTTCTTGTTTCAAACCATGTAAGAACTTCTTATAAGGCAAGAATGTAAAAGACAATGTTTGCCCTCTTCAGGATGTGCCCCCAATTGTCTTCTGTCCAATAGACTATTTTTACCAGTTTTATTGAGATATAATTGACATATAATCTTGTGTAAGTTTAAGCTGTGCAATGTTATGATTCGATAGACATATATATTGCAAAATGATTACTGCAGTAGGGTTAGTTAGCACATCCATTAGTTCACAAAATTATCATTTTTGTGTGCTGTGAGAATGTTTAAGATCTATTCTCTTAGAAAGTTATAAATATATAATATAGTATTCTTAACTACAGTCACCATACTGTATATTAGATCCTCAGAACTTACTCATCTTAGAACTTGAAGACTGTACCTTTTGACTAATATCTCCCTATTTTCTCCACCCCTCAGACGCTGGCAACCACTCTTCTACTCTCCGTTTCTGTGAGTTCAACTTTTTTAGATTTCACATATAAGTGCAATACTTGCAACAGACTCTTAACTAGGGTAAAATCTCAGTATAACTCAACCAGAAATTAGTAGACCTAATCAGGATTAAGAGGTTTTATACGACAAAGGAGCTGCAGGCTGTGCTAATAGGTGCTAGCAGGAAAGTAGGCCTGGAAGGTCCTGAGGGTACCAGCAGGTCGGCAGAATATAATAAGAGTTTGTCTATATGGGGGCACTCTCTGGTGACAAAGGATTTGATACTCTCACAAGGGATGATCTGAATGCTTGAAAAATATGTTAGCGTTCATTAAATAAAGAGGAGATGCCAGAACTGCCTAGGTGTTATATTGATACCAATATACATATGACAATGTATGACCACAGAAATCACTATTCATGAGAGCTATGCGGACCACAATGAGATAAATGTTATACCTGTTAGGATGACCATCATCGAAAAGACAAGAGATAATAAATTTTGGTTGAGGCTGTGAGGAAAATGGGACCCTCATGCAGTGTTGGTGGGGATGTAAATTGGTGCAGCTACTAGAAACAGCAGTATAAAGATTCCACAAAAGATGAAAAATAGAACTACCATATGATACAACATTTCCACTTCTGGGTATTTATCCAAAGGAATGAAAACAAGATATTGAAGATATATCTGCATTCTCATGATGTTATATATTACAGAGAAAGACACATGCTGTATGGTATCACTTATATGTGGAATCTAAAAACATCAAACTCATAGAAACAGAGAGTAGAATGGTGTTTGACAGGGTACAAAGGGTGAGAGAAATGGGAAAATGTTGGTCAAGGGGTATAATTTTCAGCTATATAATGAGTAAGTTCCAGGAATCTAATGTACAACGTGATGACTCTAGTTAACAATACTGTATTGTATACTTGAAAGCTGCAATGAGAGTAGAGCTTTAATGTTCCAACCATAACAACAACAAAGTGGTGATTATATAAGATGAAGGATGTGTTAACTGACCTTAATGTCATAATAATTTCACTATATATATATATATATATATATATATATATATATATATATATATCTGTGTCAAATCATCACATTGTACATTTTAAACTAACACAATGTTACATGTCAGTTATATTTCAAAAAACCTGGAAAAAATTAGAAAACTCAAAAGCTAACTATATGTCTTGAGAGGGCCTGAGAAGAGTCCATTTACCAAAGCAATAAGTAATATGTTGGGGGGGGGGCAGTATTATTTAAAGCCTAGGCCTGACTTCTTTAAAGATAAGAGTTGGGGGTAGAACACACAGATAAGGAACTGAGAATGCTAGTATCTGTATACATACATATGCATATACATATACAGAAACGTATATACAAACACATTATGGAGAACCTATAGAGAGAGAGAGAGAGAGAGAGAGAGAGAGAGAGAGAGAGTGTGTGTGTGTGTGTGTGTGTGTGTGTGTGTTTATAACCAACATCTACTTCATAATATGTCCACTAAGTCCACAAGCCTATCCAGTAGAAATTTCTCTGGTTCCTGAATGTACCACTGAATTTGACACACTAAGCTGTTTTCAAAATTCTCTGATTGTTGTGCTCTACTACAAATAGTCCAAAGGGACCTGAACCATCTAGAAATTCTGCAAAGCATCACATTGGTTCACTATATTAATGATATCGTATTAAACAGATCTATACCTTTTGCCACTAAGAAAGAAGCATAATGTTTGGTAGTCTTCTTTGGCACATTCTCCATGTGGGGATATTGCTAGCATCAACTTTACACAAAAAGTTTCTAGCTTTGAGTGGGTTCCAGAGCAAGAAAAGACGTGGCAGCAGGTCCAGGCTTGGGGACAAGCAGTCCTATTACTCGGGCTACAGGACCCGACAGATGCCATCTAAGGTAGCAAAAGGGAATGCCTTGGTTTGTTGAAAGCTCTGGGAATAGAGTTGTCACATGGATCCTTAGGGTTCTGAAGCAAGGCCATGCCATCTCTGCTAGAGAATATGTGCTCGATTTATGAACAAAGAGCTCCTGGCATGCTTGTAAACAAACTGAGCATCTGGAGCTGGGATATCAAGAGATCATATAGTTAGAACTACCCATGATAAATCAGGTACTGTCACACTCATCGACTCATATAATTATTCACCATAGAAACAAGTAGTATAAACCAAGTACTGTGGGTAGGTCACAGAGATGAAACTGTGACCCCATTTCAGTGTACTTCTGGTGCTATATGTAAAATACCTGAAATGTTAATGGCCCCTGGATACTTTAGCTCTTCTAGTTGGTTATATGTTCTATCACTAAAAACGATATTTTGCATTTTACACATTTATATAGGAATATCTTTCATATATGTGTGTATGTGTATGTATATATATATTCACACATGTGCACACACTCATATATTATATATATGTGTGTGTGTGTGTGTAAATATATATATGTATATAAAATGAATGGTAAATTTAAGGCCTAAATTATATATTTTTCTCTTACATTGTTTAAGTAGATCATTCTATGCATATGTTAAATTTCTTTACAAACATTAAAGAATATAATGCAATATCATAGCATATGGTATTACTAATGAAAAGTTTAAATTTAATCTGATTGCCCTTTCTTTAAATATAGCCTATATTCTGGGGCACTGGCGTGGCTCGGTGGATTAAGCATCGACCCCAGCTCAAGTCATGATCTCGTGGTTCTTGAGTTTGAGCCCCTCGTCGGGGTCCGTGCTTACAGCTCAGAGCCTGGAGCCTGCTTCAGATTCTGTCTCTCTCTCTCTCTCTGCCCCTCCCCTGCTTGCACTCTCTGTTTCTCTCTCTCTCTCAAAAATAAATAAATGTTAAAAGAAAATTTATTTAAAATAATAACTTGTATTTTTATTTCTTGAAATTTCACTAGAAACACTATCTTCTCAGCAGGAATTTTGCCTTTTAAATCTAAAGAATAACATACAGTGGTTTTCAACTTATTTTCCTCTAATCTATCATCGGTTATATCTTGCCTCCACTCTCTTTCTCTATGCTTCCTTAATTCCAACTGCATGGATCTATCCTCTTGCCTCCATGTCTTTTAAATTTTTACATTATATTTACTATTATTTACCTTTTTCTCTGCCTTTTAAAAGATTTCTTCATGTTTACTTATTTATTTTGAGAGAGAGAGAGAGAGAGAGAGAGAGAGAGAGAGAGAGAGAGAGAATAAGTAGGGGAGGGGCAGAGAGAGGGAGAGAGAGGATCCTAAGCAAGATCTGCACTGGCAGTGCAGAGCCCAGTGCAGGGTTCAAACCCAGGAACCATGAGATCATGACCTGAGCAGATCATGAAACCAAGAGTAAGGATCTTAGCTGACTTAGCCACCCAAGCACCCTTGAAGTATTTCTTCATGTTTAATATTCAGACTACCTGCTTAATTATCTATCTCATATAGTCTATTATTTAGTCTGTTTGTTTAATCTTTTACATAATTTTTAACATTTTTAAAAAATTTCTAGGATCTCTTTATTCTCTGATTGCTCTTTCACAACAACTGGTTATTTTCTTAGAGATAAAATGTCTTCTTGCAATTCCTCAAGGGATACTAATTTGAATTTTTAATGTCCTCTTTTAGTGTCTGAATTATAATCTGTTTCTTGCAGGGTCATTTCGTCTGTGTACTCATTTTGGTACATCTATTTCATGCTCATAGTTGCTGTCAAATTTCTGATGGTTCTTAGTTCATATTTATGAATGAAAGACTAGGTTAATTAAGTGTGTGGTATAAATTGCCTCCATGGTTATTAAAGTATATTTACAAAATGATCCCTTCCTTGAAGGAAACAACTGGCAAGTCACTCTAAGTAAGTTGAAGAATTCATTAACAGGTAGGCATCCCTAAATGGAACCTAGTCAGTGAACAAGCATGTACACTAGGGACCCTCTCAATTGCTTTAGGAGAGCATTATTCTGGAATTGGATTAATGTAGTGAAAGTTACATCTGGGATGAGCTGATTTCTTTTTTTGTTTGTTTTTGTTTTTGTTTTGACTCTCACATATTAATATCAAAGTACATACTTCAGTCTTAAACATTCCTTTAGTTTAGTTGTTTAAACCTTTAAACCTACATAATTGTCTTGGGCAGATTATTCCCAACAATTCTATACATGGATAAAGTGAAACGTTGTGATTGGCTCAAGTATGTAAACTGCAGTTCTTTAAATATCTAGAAGGCTATCTTAAAGTCATCTTCCATTTCTTCAGATATTTTTAGTTTGAATTTGAAGCTGGTCTCAACTTTCTTTAAAAGGGACTTGGATAGATCTGGTGGTACAGTTCTGTTTTTTTCTGACCTATTTGCCATCTCCAGAAATCATGCCTTTGTTGACTCTAATCTTCTAGAATGTTCTCAACTAATAACAACTAATTTTACGTTAATTTAATAATTTATGTTAATCTAATAACAACTTTACTTTTAATCAACAGTGGCTTGTGTTCACCATTTTATTTCTGTTTTCCATCCTCTACATGTGTTGAGTTCAGCATCTTTTTTTAAGACGTTTTTTTAATGTTTACTTATTTTTTGAGAGAGCCAGAGACAGAATGAGAGTGGATTAAGGGCAGAGAGAGAGGGAGACACAGAATCCGAAGCAGGCTCCAGGCTCTGAGCTGTCAGCACAGGGCCCAACAGGGGGCTCGGGCTCAGGAGCTGTGAGATCATGACCTGAGCTGAAGTCGGACTCTCAACGGACTGAGCCACCCAGGCGCCCCGAGTTCAGCACCTTTTATCAGAGTTTCAATGGCTAGTTTGTTTATTAAAAATTTCAAGGCAGATTATAAAAAAACTGAACAAATCCACTTAACCATTATAGGTTTCAAGGATCTATGCTTCAAATCGCAAATCAAATACCAGTAAAAAATTAAAACTTCCTAAACACTTTTAAATGACCATCTCCATGATAAGCAGTAAGGTAAGTATTTTAGTATACAATTGGAAACTACCATAATATTGCACCCTAAATTTTATAGCAGCACTATCAACAATAGCAACATTATGGAAAGAGACCAAATGTCTATTCACTGATGAATAGATAAAGAAGATGTGGTATATATATACAATGGAATACTACTCGGAGATGAAAAAGAATGAAATCTTGCCATTTGCAACAATGTGGATGGAGCTAGAGGGTATTGTATTAAGGGAAATAAGTCAGTCAGAAAAAGACAGATATCATATGATTTTACTCATATGTGGAATTTGAGAAACACAACATATGAACATAGGGGAATGGAAGGAAAATAATACAAAAACAGAGAGGGAGGCAAACCCTAAGAGATTGTTAAATACAGAGAACAAACTGAGGGTTGCTGTAAGACATGTGGGCTAGGGGATGGGGGTTAAATGGGTGACAGGCATTAAGGAGGTCACTTTTGGGAATGAGCACTGGGTGTCATATGTAAGAGATGAATCACTGAGTTCTACTCCTGAAGCCAAGACGACAATATATGATTGTGTCTCTTTCTCTCTCTGCCCCTCCCACTCATACTCTGTCTCTGTCTCTCTCTCTCTCAAAGCTAAATAAACCTTAAAAAAACATAAAAACAAACCAAAACCAGAAAGATACTGAGTTGTGAACTGCTATGAAGTAGTAACACTCACCCTATACTAAAAAGTTCAAATTGCTTAATTCCTTAACAGATCCTTGTCATTCTTAATAAACTATTACATAACTAAATGCTATAAATCTGAGTTTATAATGTGTGTATATATATTCACAGAAAGAGAATACAATTTTATGTTTTGTGTATTGGTATGCTATTTAAATTTTCTTTTAGGGACGTCTGGGTGGCTTAGTCAGTCAAGCATCCAACATTAGCTCTGGTCATGATCTCACAGTCTGTGAGTTCGAGCCCCATGTCAGGCTCTGTGCTGACAGCTCAGAGCTTGGGGCCTGTTTCAGATTCTGTCTCTCTCTTTCTGCCTCTCCCCTGCTTATTTAGAAACAAACAAATGAACGAACATTAAAAAGATAAATTTTAAATTTTCTTCTAAAACTTGAAAGTTGGTGATAATATTTAGTTTCTTTCTCACTTGCTTAATAGTTATTCAATATGATGTTTGCTTATATTTGAGTTTGAAATACTCTGTTGGCTACTCAAGAAATGGGTTATTTTAAGCACTGGTTCTTCACAGAGAAGTCAAAATGATAAAATCTTTTACTATTACAATCATGACTGGGAACATCATGCATAGGATTTTGAGAGTCTGAAGTTTAGTGTTTTTTTAAATCAACTTTCATATAGCACATAGGATGAGAAATTCAAACATTGTCTTCTAAAACAGTTAAAATCATCTTCCAAGTAAACAGAAGATTATTTATCCTTGCAATTGAAGGATTAACTATAAATAGCTCAGAATCATCCTTATTAAGCTGGTTTATGATATTTGAATTTCTCATGAGTTCATGAAAATTCTTATCACATTAAAGTTGGGGGATGCTTTACTAAACAGAAAAATATATACATTTTTCAAGAGGTCATCACAAGATTGAATTTATCAAGACCCCTTACATTTTTTATTCTAGAAGGTAGACTAAGAAAGTTAAGTATGTGTTGACATACTTAATTTCTAAAGGATTCTTAATGTGCAACTAAACTATTATCTTTTTTCTTTATAGAGCAATTAAAATATGTCAAATATTAGAGAATTAATTCTTTAATAATGGTCTAGTGAATCATTTCACTATAAATTTAAATGGAGTTTAAATGGACTTTAAATTTACTACACTAGTTTCCAGCTATGTGAGAAAAATGAAGTTTGTTTTCTAAGCGTGTCTCATGTTTTTCATGATCTCCACTGGGAATGCAAGTGGAGTATAGATTTTATCTTAACATTTTAGTATATGTCCTTCTCTTTCCATTTAAAATATCTTCCAGTCTCTTTCAAACAAATGCTAATATCCAGTTGTTCTTCCTGGAGGTGTAATTTATATATATGAGGAAAGGGAAGCTAGCATGACAGGATGGTTGTGGGTAGCTGAGTTTTTGGTTCTGTGTAAAAGTTTTGTGTAACTCTTCTAGTCTTTATGGAGACTTGCCTTCTATATTTTTTCTAACTGGTATTACAGAGCTTCTTAATAGCTGCAGCTTCTACCGTCTTTCTCTTGGCCTAGCTTACCCATGTCATAACTTTATTATGGAGTTACTTTGCCCCCTTGGCCCCAATAGCAAAACTGCTCCTTTTATTAAGCTACCTTCTGCATCCTTGAGGGAAGAGTAAGAACTTCTGGGTCCTTAAGGAGACAAGGGAGGCTCATGAGTGCAAGACTTGTTTTTCTCATAGCCCAAACATGGACAGTTTGGGGACTGCAGCTTGGCCATGCAGAAGCAGCTAACAGCTGATTAACCTGTGGCCTTCATACTCATTAGTTTAACAGCCATTGCTTCTCCACCATCTTGTTTTCACGTGAGCTCACCGTGCCTAAAAAACCTTCTCTGATAGTTACAAACTGAGGATGGTGTAGGGACTTGGGCCTTTCCTTCTTCCTAATGGCTCATCTCATAATTAATGCTAAAATTTGTTTTAGTATTGGAAGTCTGGACACATAAGCTGGATCATTTATTTCTCTTGCGTCTCAGTTCTCTCTTCCTATTTCTACATTAGGATGGCATAGGTAAACTATATTTACTTTTACACTGTTAATAAAAAATATCTTCACCTCCTATCTTGTTGTGGAAAAGTCTCTAAATCATTCAAAGATATAAATTTATATGTACGAGTAATTATATAGGACTTTCATAAATCCTTTGTATTTTTTAAAATGTCTATGCCTACGTTATTGTGGAAGTCTGACAAATAATCTATATTCTTTTTGCGAACAGACAGAATAATTTTCATCCATTAGTTCTTTTTGATTCCTATTTTTCTTCTTCTCCTTCTTCTTCTTCTTCTTCTTCTTCTTTTAAATTTTTTTTTAGAGAGAGGGAGCATGCAAAAACTATGCATGGGGGAGAGTCAAGAGGGAGAGGAAAGGAGAGAATCTGCAGCAAGCTCCGTGCCCAGCATGGAACCATGCTGGGCTTGATCTCACCATGGTGACATCATGACTGTGAGACCATGACCTGAGCCATAATCAAGAGTCTGGCACTTTAACCACTAAGCCACTCAGGTACCCCTGATTCTTATTCTATTAATCATCACTGTATTAGCTAGAGTTCTACAGAGAAACAAAACCAATAGAAAGGGAGGAAGGGGGAAAGGGAGGAAAGAAGAGGAGAGGAGCAGGAAGGGCAGGAGGGAGAGAAAGGAAGAGAGAGACAGAAAGAGAGATGCATTTATTTAAAGGAATTGGTTCATATGATTTTGGATGCTGACAAGTCAGAAAGCTGTAGTAGGCTGGCAGGCTGGAAATTCAGTCAAAATTTGATGCTTGTCTTGAGAAATTTTGCATTAGAATTTCTTTTTCTTCCAGGAAGCCTTAGTTTTTGCTCTTATAACCTTTAAGTGATTTACTGAGCTCTACCCACATTATGATGTGTGTTTTTTTCTTAAAGTCAATTGATTGTAGACATTAATTACATCTAAAAAATTGTGTGGTTCACACCAACATCTAGGTTAGTGTTGGTTAAATAACTGGAACTATAGCCTAAACATATTGACACATAAAACTAAACATCATAATCACTGAATATAATAAAATATTCAGTTCAAACGCCTATTTCGCCTGTCATAAATTCCCAATAGCGGTACATTAGATAATGTTATATTCTGTCCTTGCTTAAATTTTTTTTTGAAATAAATTGTACATATTTTTCTATGACACCAAAAACATTCATTAAGATTTACATATAAACTGCTAAAATATAAATAATGATGAAGTAGGTCATTAAAATTATGATTTATTCTTTCTATTCATCATAATTGTTTGTTCCTTACCTGTGCTACCTAGGAACAATACAAAGAGTAGATAATTGTCATAATAGAAGAATATAGAGAATTATGTCTCATCTGAAAAGAGTTCTAATGTTTCAGATAGCTTTTCTCAAATGTTCAATGTTCTACATTGTGGAAATTCAAAATAATTACAGATAAATATGCGTAAACTATTCTCTTCACTTTTTTATTTCTATGTTCCAACTTACATGTGATAATAATTACATCTCATACTGAGTCTGTGTGTCAAACTGAATCTAAGAATAATTCTTATTTTGATTCTGACCAGTCCTTCTGTCATACAGACTTATTAGTACTGGAAATTTGCTGCCACCCAACACTTTAGATATAATTAGAGATTTAAGCAATAATTATATTTTCACACATACATTAGTAATCAGAAAAACAAAAGGATAGAGCTGTAAATTAAGTCCACAAAATAGCATGTTTACATTTTTCCAAATTATTAAATTTGTCAAAAATATTAGTAGTTACATAACAAAGCATTAGTAACAACCAGTTAAGTTTATGACAATGCGATGAAACAAAAAAATGAAAAGCTTTTAAATATTACTAAATAATTTTTTAAATTAACTGATAAAAAGAAATATATATAGTTAAAATCTATTAATGAAACAAAAATAGTTAAACTATTACTAAAACAAAAATGACTTTAACCTATGAAAATAAAATATAAAAATAAATGACTGGTATTTATAAAAATAAATATATAAATAATAAATTAGTAATTTTTACCTATATCTGAAAACCTTCACATAATTTAACAGTCAAAGGAAACTTGTGATCAGTTTGTGACAAAAGGGAGAGAATGGAAGAATATCTCAACACATTAAAAAAAGCTACTAGGGAGCACCTGAATGGCTCAGTCGGTTAAGTGTCCAACTTCAGCTCAGGTCATGATCTCACAGTCTGTGAGTTTGAGCCCTGTGTCAGGCTCTGTGCTGACAGCTCAGAGCCTGGAGTCTGCTTCAGATTCTGTCTCTCTCTCTCTCTCTCTCTGCCCCACTCCCGTCACCGCTGCTTGTGCTCTGTCTCTCTCCCTCAAAAATAAACATTAAAAAAAAAAAAAAACATTAAAAAAAGTTACTAGGAATCCACTTCCAGCTATGCAGTATTAGGAATATGATTTTATTCTCTTCCCTTAAGCAATTAGAAAACTGGACAAAATACATGAAACAAATTGTCAGCCACTGGGCTAGAGATAACCCAAGGAAGTAATGTGTGAGAAAAGACAAATAAACAAGGAGAATGCTAGAATTACTTCAGATTACAGAGTGAAGTCACAGTGCAGGGAAGGACAGTCTGGTAATCTGGATTCTTGGAGGAGATCAAAGTGAAGGGTTTGTGGAAGCCAAGGTGGCTAAGATTTGCGGGACTAAAGACTAGAGAGATATATGGAGTTGTATGGAGAGATTGCTTCAAGTTTTAGCCAAAGAAGAAAAAACAGTAAATCTCAAGAACTAGTAACAGAAATGATTCCAAATAAAGCACAGAGTGTAAGAGGATGGGAACAAAGTGTTAAAGCACAGTGAGCTTTGGGGCAATAGCAAATGGGATAACACAAATGTAGCTGGAGTACACAAAGAGAAGAGAAAGTAATGGTACAAAAAGACCATGAAAAGAAAAAAAAATGTTAAATTTGACTTTATGAAAATGTTTAAAAAATTTTCTCCGTGAAAGACACTCTTATGAGAATGAAATACAAGCCACAGACTGAGAGAAAATATTTGAAAACTGATATATAATTTTAAAAAACCCACTTCTATTCAAAATATATAGAAGGATGAACACTTAAGCAGGAATCAACATCTTTAGAAAACATGGGATGCTAATAAGGGAAAGTGGTCACCAAACATCACATGTTTAATAGTTGTGCTGATTTTTGACAAAGCTATATTCAGGATAAGCCATTCCGTCTTTTGTACACCTCAGTAAGAGCCTCTCTCTTTCCCTCTCTCTTCTCTAAGAAAGACTCCTTTGCTTCTGGCAGGTTGCTTCCTTTGCTTGAAGCTCTGCAAACTAGTCCTGCTGGATAGTGAAAAATTCCACTGCCTTGCTGGTCCTGGGCCGTGAGGAACGAGCCCCCTAATCCTGCCTCTTCCTTCCACATGCCTCACAACTTCTGAACTAACACTTGTGGAAAGAGAAGACAAATCAACTGAGCACAAACAGTGGCTCCTTATTTAGGACTTGCTATATAAAGGGAGTCAGCCACTATCAACTGCATTTGGCAGAAACTTAAAGGCAAATAGTGAACTGGGAAAGCCTTGTAAGAAACAAGGAAGGATTCAGGTATGCTCCAATTGGAGCCCATTGGCATAAGGAAGCTGGAGATTCACTAACTAGAAGCTGGGCATCTTATGTCATTGGTTTGGGAAACATTTAACTTTCTCCAGTTGGTTCTGAGTTGGAAGTGAGTATAAAAAATAGGGAAGCTAGTAGCATTTCTTGACCAACTCCTGGGCCAATTGTTGCAGAGGTTGGGGTCAGGGTTTTATTGATACAGATGGTCTGACCATCATATGTATTCAGTCTGTTGCAATAAAGACTTTGGACAACCGCTTGGAAACTTTCAGTAATTTTCTTCAAGTTGTATTACTGGACGCTTAGTCAATTGAGAAAGTACTGTATTGCAACCCAATAGCTGCTTCTGAGTAGATTCATAACTCACTGATGAAGAGAGAAAAAATGGGGGATGTGAATATATTGATAATTAATCTTTTTAAGAAATAGCTTTAGGGGCGCCGGGGTGGCCCAGTCGGTTAAGCGGCCGACTTCGGCTCAGGTCATGATCTCGCGGTCTGTGAGTTCAAGCCCCGCGTCGGGCTCTGTGCTGACAGCTCAGAGCCTGGAGCCTGTTTCGGATTCTGTGTCTCCCTCTCTCTGGCCCTCCCCCATTCATGCTCTGTCTCTCTCTGTCTCAAAAATAAACGTTAAAAAAAATTTAAAAAAAATAGCTTTAATGTCCATATGTTTTTAAGCTTAAAGTTCATTTGAATTCATTTCAGCAAGGCAGAAATAAACTAACTTGAGATAAAATTATAGCTCTATTTGTGTGAGAGGTAAGAAGGAGCACCTTTTAAAATAATGCATGTCAAAATATCTGAACAGTGTTTAAATAGGTATTCTAGATTGGAAATTTAAAATAAAAAGATTATAAATGTTAAGAAAACAGTATGATCATAGACTAGATATTGATGAAGTAGAGAAATATTTGTGTCATAAATTTCAAGATGTCAGTAATACTTTGAAAAGAAATTAAAAAACAAAGAAGTCACTCATTGTTATTTAAATTAGGCAACATGAGTTCAAAATGGTGTCACTACTAAGAATTAGTAGATTTCTAGTGACAAAAAAGTTAAAGATAGTTTATTAAAATGAATGCAATTTAAAGGTTATATTTTATTTTTTAAGTTTATTTATTTTTTAGAGAGACAGAGACAGCATGAGTGGAGGAGGGACAGAGAGAGAGGGAGACAGAGAATTCCAAGCAGGCTCCCCACCATCAGTGCAGAGCCTGACGTGGGGCTTGAACCCACGAAACTGTGAGATCATGACCTAGGCCAAAACCAAGAGTCAGACACTTAACTGACAAAGCCACTCAGGCGTCCCTAAAGGTTATATTTTAAAAGTTGACTCTTACTTGCTTGATTTTTACATCATACACATAAGGTTTAGTCTAAACTCTTTCACATCGCTGATACTCTGAGTTTCAATTTTTCAGTTTTCTTTAAGCTTTCATTTTTGCAGACCCAAAAATGATATGATGATGACTATCTTACAATAATTTGGGATTTCAATGAGATACTGCATATGAAAACATTAACATAATACCTGTGGTTTCTATACCCCTCCCCTGAATATCTTCCAGATGTGTTTCCCCCCCCCCCATTCCTCTTTGTTCTCCCAACTAACCAGTGCCAAGCAGCTCTCCTTAGTCTGGACTATTGCAATAGTCATGAGCTCATCTCCCTTATCCATTTTTTTTCTCCCAAAGTCAGTCAAAATGGTCCTTTTAAAGAATTCACAATTTTGTCACTGTTCAATTTAAAATTCTTCAGTGGTTAACTTTTTCCTTAGAATAAAGTCTTGCACTACTAACAAAGCCTGCAAGGCCCCACACCACGCAGTCCAGCCCACATTTTCTAGTTCTTTATGCTCTAGTGGTACTGGACTCTTTCTTCAAAGGTGCTTTGTTCTTTTCTATCTCAAATTATTCACACCTGTTATTTCTAAAATCAAACATTCTTCTTTTCGCTTCTCTTCCTCAACTTTCAGAGGTAGGCCAATCTACCACTTCTTCAAAGAGCTTTCAAGATTCCTTGGACCAGTGTTAATGTTCCCACTGAATTTTTATATAACATCCTGTCTTTGTCCTTCACAAAATGATTGATCATGCTCCTGACCATTGACTTACCTTCCTAGCTTCCCTCTTATGCCACACAACATCAAATATAGCCCATTTTTGTTCATAAATGAAAACTGACAATTTTAGCATCTACTTATTTTATTGAAAACGACTACATGAAACTAGAACTAAGTCACCTATGACTTGAATTTCTGAATGTTTCTCTTTAAAGATAAAATAAGCATGTGTGCATGTGTGTGTGTGTGTGTGTGTGTGTTTTCACTCTGATCATAATATAAAAATAGCCTGCTGAAAGACTTCCCTTTAAAGCCCCAGAAAATACACAATGGAAGAATGACATGCATTCTCATTTTTCAGATTTTTGCATAAAAGCCTTTAAATTCATTGACAGCAGCAATATCTTTCATTTCCCCTATCTAAGAGCAAAGTGCCATTTCTCAGTAAACAAGCCTTCAGAGAACTCATATGTCTAAGTATATTTGATAGATAAATGAATAACATCAAAACTAATGCTACACTTAATGGATGTACAACTTTTCTAGCATCCATTCATTTGTGTGTGAATGCACCATAAGTGTAGGTGGTCTTCCAGTCAATTATACTTCAGCTGAGCATGACATGAGAAGAACACAAAAAAACAACCTCCTTGAGGAAGCAGTAATGGAGAACAACAGGACAGATAATCATGAGGGATTAGAACATTGCCTCATAAATCTGCAGCAAGGCTGACAAGATTTCAGCTTTGAGAATGACAAACCTTTCCTCTTACTCATGCTGTGGGGTGAAAGATACCAGGCTAATGGACTCGTTCTGCCAAATCCATCATCTAACCAATGCATAATTTTCAAAAGAAATATTTCTATATTATTTCATGTTCATCTACAAAATGATAGCATTTTGTTCTTAATCCTAACTATTCACATGGGATTTGAATAAATTATAAAGTAATGGTTTTAGCTAATATTTCGCAGAAATTGCTAGCACTATACTGGAAAAGTCACATCACTGCTTAATAAAAGTTTAGGTACGATATATCTAACTCTTCAGTTCAGGGAAAATTTATATATATAAATGTAGCCCAATGTACACATGGAAATTGCAGAATTCATACTCAGAACAACTCTTTTAGCCAATTGCAAACAGGTACAGATCAAATCCTGATTCTGAGTTTCTATGGTGAGGAAAATTTTAATAGGGAACCCAGTTTTTCCCCCCAGACTATGCTATTA
Source organism: Panthera leo (assembly GCF_018350215.1). Lineage (NCBI taxonomy): Eukaryota > Metazoa > Chordata > Mammalia > Carnivora > Felidae > Panthera > Panthera leo. The sequence goes on along the minus strand of NC_056682.1, from coordinate 124,425,037 downwards.
ATTTAAGCATTTTACCTGGTTAATTTATACAATTATAATAACGATTAACTGGTCATCAACCAGTTCTGATCGAGTACGTATTAAATGGAAATGGGCAAGAAACAAAACACAACAAAACAAAACAATAACAATAGCCCAATGTCAAACAATTTATTTGTGACCTTTGAGAGTCTGCCTTTTGAAAAATTACTACGCCGAATTAAGCATTAAGAATTATTTAATTTTGAGGTGCCTGGGTGCCTCAGTCGGTTAAGCATCCGATTTTGGCTCAGGTCATGATCTCATGGGTTGTGAGTTCAAGCCCCGTGTCAGGCTCTGTGCTGACAGCTCAGAGCCTGGAGGCTGCTTCAGATTCTGACCTTCTTTCTGCCCCTCCCTCCCTCCCCCTCTTTCTCTGTCTCTCAAAAATAAATAAACATTAAAAAAGAATTATTTAATTTTAACTAAAACTTTAACTTCCAGTTAACTGAAAACATAGTATCTAATCACAAATTATTTATAAAGTATTGACCATAAAACCTACAGAGACAGAAAGCATGGGAAATAAGGAGTGACTGTAAATGGGTACAAGGTGTTTGGGAGCATTCAAAATGCTTAAAAATAGATTTTAGTAACATTTGCACTACTCTGTTAATGTACTAAAATGATTGAAGTATACACTTAAATTGTATCTCAATGAAGCTGTTAATAAAAAAATCAGACCATTTAACAAAGACATCTTGTCATAAAGTGTTTTGTGGGCTTTGAGCTCTTCGAATAGTAGGCATTACTTTTCTTTTTATTTTTTTGAAGTTTATTTATTTATTTTGGGATAGAGAGTGCAAGTGGGGGGGGGGGTGCAGAGAGAGAATCTCAAGCAGGCTCCAAGATGTCAGCACAGAGCCCTACGCAGGCCTTGATCTCATGAATTGTGAGATGAAGACCTGCACCCAAATCAAGAGTTAGATGCTTAACTGACTGAGTCACTCAAGCGCCCCTAAGCATTACTTTTCAATCTCCTGCCTGCTGGAGGTTTTCTATGAATCTACAGAAACTGATAGTTTAATAGAAAGTGGATTGAAATGAGAACCTTAATTCTTCAGTACACTTGAAGAACAGTGGGCAACATGTTTCCTTGTTTTTCAAAAGGTTTTTGTAAAGATTTTTGATGATCTAATTCTGAATAGTGATGCCAAAATATAGCAGACTTATACATCTTCATGCTAATTTAAACTATAACCAGTGCTGAAAAGCAGTAACACTACATATATTGTATATAAAAGCATATTACATACTTTATTTTATAATAAATTATATAATATAGAGTATATATTATATTCTATGATATATATCATATTCTGTGGCATATAAAAGAGCATTATATTCTATAGTCTATAAAAGCCTACCACATGGGGCGCCTGGGTGGCTCAGTCGGTTGAGCATCCGACTTCGGCTCAGGTCATGATCTCACAGTTTGTGAGTTCGAGCCCCGTGTTGGGCTCTGTGCTGACAGCTCAGACCCTGAAGTCTACTTCCTATTCTGTGTCTCCTTCTCTCCCTGCCCCTCCCCTACTTGTGTTCTGTCTCTCTCTGTCTCTCAAAAATAAATAAATGTAAAACAAATAAAAAAACACACCACATTTGCAAATGATGAGGGCACATCTGAATCACAGGGTTTATTAGCATTATAAGTCAACCCTTAATGTGTAATTTAAATGAAACTACCATATCACATTTAATTTTTCAAGTTTTACAAAATTTTGTTAAAATTATTTTTAATGTTTATTTTTGAAAGAGAGTGAGAGAATGAGAGAGAGAGAGAGAGAGAGCGCCTATGTACAGTAGGGGCAGAGAGAGAAGGAGACACAGAATCCAAAGCAGGCTCCACGCTCTGAACTGTAAGCACAGAGCCAAATGTGGGGTTTGAACTCACAAATTCTGAGAACATGACCTGAGACAAAGTCTGCTTTTAAACCAATTGAGCCACTCAGGTGCCCCATGAAGTTTTTAAAATAACTGAAACCTATGAGAGAGGACAGTATTGACTAAAATTATATAGCAGCAGACGGAATTTTAAATGGCTCATTAATAATCCTAATCTTAAAGTAAACAGAGTGTTTACTATTTGCTCAATTGATATTAAAAGTGTTATTTTTCCCCTTAGTAGGTTATGTTTTCTCAAAATAACACACACATGGACCCCAACGGCTTATAAATCCAGTGGTTCCCAGGACATTTAAGGGAAAGCAACAACAGTCCCTTTGCCTCACTGCTCCCAGCCCCACAACCACAACTTTTTTTTTTTTTCAACAGTTATCCAGTCACTTATTGAACAACTCTCTCTAAGTCATACGCTTATGGAATTATAAATTAACTCATTAACTGTGAATATTATCTACTGACGTCTGCCATGACAAGGGAGGATTTGTCACTTCAAGAATGTGGTGGCAGCATCTCTGTTCACGTTCACCCTCACAGTATTCATTGTTGTTATCATTTTTAGTAGGATCATAAGAGAAAGAGGAAAAATCACATATTCTGGGTCCATCTGACTGAAATGGAACATGAAATACAAAGGCCTTTTTATAAAGGCTTGTTCATTTCATTAATACATCCATGCTAGTCAGTGATTCACTCTTTTGTGTCCTAGAAGAGGTCTTCAATTATGGTTAACTCTCATATTCACTTTCACATACTTTGACATACACAGTCATAAGAGTTACAGAAATTTCTTCCTTTAAGCCTCTTAAGTTTCTGCCTTTTAGGTTGCATACCTCACCAATATAGTATATATATTGTGTGTGTGTGTGTATACATACATATATATACATATATACATATATATATATACATACATATATACATACATATATACGCATATATATACATATGTGTGTGTGTGTATATATATATACACACACACTACTTTCTCCAAACACTTCTAATAATGTCTAGTAAAAATACATAAGTAGATACTTCAAAAGGAGTATTCTTTCACTGATTTTATTTGAATAAATACTTATAATCAAACATGTGTGAACCATAAAGATAATGTTTATTGAGAAATCAGATTGATATTGCATCTATCATCCTAAAAATGGATATAACTCTTACAACATATAATTATAAACTTTTTAATACCAGCAATAAATGACTTTATTTGGCCCATTTTGCTTGTTGTGGCTGGATGCCCCCCTTACTTCAGAAAGTGGATGGGCTTTAACTGTGCTGTGTTCTGCACTTATTAAGTAGTCACTTCCCAGTATATTAGAATGCATTAGAATAATTTAGGAGTGAAGAAAAATCATAGCCGTAAAAGTCTTCAGAAAGTCTGAGGCTGTATTTAAATATCACACACTCATATGAAACAAATGTCTAGAATTACATCTTCCTTTTCTTTAACATATAACTGATACCATCAGTTATCAAAATGCTGTTATGAGTGCACCAATAAACATCACTTATTGCATAAAGGAAAACGAGAAGAAAGAAAAAATAGTCAGTGCAAGTGGGCACATTACTTATGAAACTACATTCCTATTTCTGTTATATTTGCATATAAATTGATCTAGAAATCCATCAGCTGACTCCATTAATGAGGTCAAGAACAACATGCAGACTTAATCAAACTCTGCTAGAGCTTTTGTTGGTTAACTAAAATTCCAAAATATGAAATCCTGCTTTCAATTGCATTTCCCTCCTTTCTAGAATAATTTCTACCATAATATCGTAATTAAATCTCATTTAGAAGTTCCCTCACTTTTCATTTTTACTCCAAAACTATTGATGTGTGTCATACTTGTCACTTTAATTGAACTTTAAGACATAAGTGACATGTGGTAGAATTTGGAATGACAGTATAACACAATTGCATTATTTCAGAAGTTTGAGCAAAAACCTGTCTTTGAGTTGAAATTCTAGCTAAAGAAATAGACAGGAAATATGAATACATTAAAATTTCCCCTCACTTCTCTATCTTTACAGTTTCTATGCATTCATGTCACAGATATCCTTTATTTGAAGACACTATGTCAAATCATATTCTGTAATATGACAATTAATAAAAAATCACATTCTGCAATTTTCTTATTAGGTAAAGTTTTAAAATATTGCATTATGTAGTTCAAACAGTGTTTAAGTGCTTTAGCACATATTTACATAATGTGCAGTGTAGTTGAGTGAACAAAAAGCTTTAGCGACGATGCCCCACACTATGCATATGAGCTTTTCCTTTCTGACCCTGACGCTTCTCTATAATCCCAGTCAGGGTTCTTTTTGCCATAAAGTTGGATAATGAAACTTGCTCCATCCTCTAACAAGGTTTCTTTCTAGGGATATTAGGGTGAATATGTGGTAAAATGTAATCTGCTCTTAGCAGTCCTATTTTTTAAGCAACATGATATGGTTGAACAAGACAGGGACGACGAGATACAAGCGTCCTTGATCAGTTTTACAATAACATAATCAATTAGCACATATTTGGTATATTATATGTATTATATACTGTATTCCCAAAACGAAGTAAGCTGGAAAAAATAAACTGTTATTAAGAAAAACCTAAGGAAGAGAAAATACATTTACAGTGCTGTACTGTATTTATTAAAAAAAAAATCTTCATATAAGTGGACCCACGCAGTTCAACTCTGTGTTGTTCAAAGGTCTACTGCGTTATGAGTGCTTATAAACATTAAAATTATTATTATTTTTTTTTAATTTTTTTTTCAACGTTTTTTATTTATTTTTGGGACAGAGAGAGACAGAGCATGAACGGGGGAGGGGCAGAGAGAGAGGGAGACACAGAATCGGAAGCAGGCTCCAGGCTCTGAGCTGTCAGCACAGAGCCCGATGCGGGAGTTCGCGCCACCCAGGCGCCCCAACATTAAAATTATTTTTAAAGTTTATTCAATTTATATACATTCAAATTATGCTTCTGAACTTGAATCAGTAGTTGACGCCACTTTATTTCTTCATTAGTTTCCTGTTTCTCCCAAACTTATTCTGATCGAGTTACTAAAGGAAAATGTGTCACATTATTTATAATCATGATTCTATTAGAAATGCCTGGAATTCATTTGCAGGAGACTAGTACAGCTGCAGTGATGAAGATATTAATGCACTTTACAAACATCATCTGTCATTCAGCGCTCTCTAACATCTTTCTTTAAACTTCTCAAGGCTAGAACTGCATTGAGAATTTTTTGAGTCTATTTCACATATCATTACTAGAAGATAAAATATTTGTTTATGTGATAAGAGCTCCATTTGGAGGATATGAGAAATCATGTGTTACTAATACATAAACAAACATCAGGAAAGAAATAGGCACCTGTGTAAAACTATCCTGTACAACAGCTGCATCTCAATGAACGGACCTGAATTGCCCATTAAATCTCAATCTATGACAGATATTGTTACTCCATATTGTGACAGCCTGGAGTGCTCTGATGAGAATATGCCACCCCAGATATGATTATAGGAGTTCAGGATATGCTGTCCCAAAATATGCTGCTTTGGCTATATTATTTTGAACTTTGGGCACTTGAAAAACAGCAGAAACAGGGACTGTCTTTCTCTGCACTTTCCCTCTCTGTTTAAAGACAAATACTCCAAAAGAAACTCAATTGTCATAGATCTCCTTCCTGGGAGTTTTATCAGCCAGGAAAGATGGTATCATCACAGAATAGGAAATTAGAAGTTGACACCATACCCAGACAAACTTTGTCACAAATTATCATATCTCTTCTCTATTCTTCTAAGGGCCCATTCATCTTTCCTGAAAATCACTTAAGGATTTTCTCATTAAGAGGCCTACATCTCCCCTCCCCATTCCATATTAAGATGGTATTTAAGTCTAACTTCTAACCCACCTCAAGGGGTTACTCATTTTTCCCTGGTTATCTCCCAAGTATACATGAAGTATACATGTTAGTAAATTTCTGTTTGTTTTTCTCTTGGTAATTTCTTTTATTACAAGGATCTCAGCTAATAACTCAGAAGGGTAGAAGGAAATTATTTTTCCTCCCTCTACCTCTTTAATTTGAATTTAACTGCTATGAAAAAAAAAAAAAAAAGGCCACAATCTGGTTATACATTCAAAACTTGATAAAGCACAGCCTTGGCGGCAACACTAAATGAATAGCTGTGTAAATAGTGCTCAATACTGCCATCTATGGGAATGGTCCCTACTGGGGGTGTGCAGTGCACATCAGGAAGGACCATACGTGGTAGCCATGACAACATCTTCTTGGAGAGCATTCTATAGCAGCCCTTCCAGACCATTCTCTGCCTTATGATACTCAAAGGGGGCTGACATTTCTAGGGTCTCATGTTTCCTAGCTTCTAACAAAGGGCACTAGCAGGAGGTGGGAAGATCTTGGTAGAGAAAGACCAAAGTGCTCACTTTTTTTTAGTTTTCTTCCTGTTGGGTATCTCTCTCATCAGCCATTCTGTCGGTCCTTCTCTTGCAACAGCTAGATTCATGCAGTCTCCTTCTCTGGGTTCTTGTAGCACTTCTTTTTCTTGACCCTTCAAGTCTAGGAGCATTAATATTTCTGCTGTTACAAGTCTTTGGGTGCTTAATGTCTCTTATTGGTTCCATTAAGCCTCTTATCATCTCAGTCAATAGTCTTTTATTCTAATATTCTTCACCTAACCTTTTATTTATTTATTCATTTATTTAGGCAGAGGGGGGGTGCAGAAAGAGAGGGAGAGATAGAATCCCAAGCCAGCTCCATGCTGTCAGCATAGAGCGTGACACAGGACTTGATCTCTCAAACCCTGTGAGATCATGACCTGAGCTAAAATCAAGAGTCAGATGCTTAACTGACTGAGCTACCCAGGCTTCCTACTTCGCCTAACATTTTGAGTGTGCCTACTTACTCCCTGGTCTGACCCAAATTGTTGTACATTATTTTAAACCCAAAATCTTGAAGAAATATTTTATAAAGAGACATTTCTTTAGGAAAGTATGTGATAAGTAGATTCTTTGTCAAATATTTTATCACAACAATGGCTACTTCTAGGGAAAGTGTGATTGCTAAATAAATAATGAATCTGGGTTAGCAAGCACACCTACAGGGTTATCCACAGTTCTTTTCATGTTCATGGTGGAGCTATCTATCCAGGCACACTGCTCCTTCCTGCTGAGTTAGGGTAAAACCCTATAATTTTTATAAGCAATGTACTCCAGGCCATTTCTACCAATAGACAGTCTGAGGTTTGCAATTTCTGAGACTGTCATCACCCCATCAATGCAAGCCAAGTCTTTTTGCTTTTAAACCCAATATCCACTGTCTTCAAAGGGATTGTTGGAAACTGTTTTCACTGGTCAAGGCATAAAGTATAACCAACCTTAGGCTTTAATCTTCTTGCACACTATCCTCTCTCTTGATGCATTATGCTTTCTGCATTTTACCCAAGCCATTTTCTTCACTTCCCTCTCAAACTCATCCATAAAGTTTTCTGGATCTCTCGTCCTAACAAACACATCCCCTGTATCTTCAACCTCAGTTTTGTTTGTTTGACCTTTTCACTTTAACTGAGATGAAGATCTTCCTTGAAAACGTTCTTTTCTCTCCTGGAACTATCTCAAATATTTGCTATGTATATATTTGTATTCTTATCATCATAAGGTCAAGCATTGAGAATGTATCCTACTCACATCTATAGACTCTCTCCCTGACTTTCCATATTATTCCTTTTGTTAAACAACTAATTCATTCCATGTAGTTCAGTGGACCTCTTCCTCCCATGCTTATTGTCACCTGAATTTGGGCCACTTCCCCTGATTCACAGAGGTGTTTAGCACTTTGACTACAGTCTTATTTTCTACCACAAACACCAACATCTTGGATCATGTTAACATCCACGTAAGACTCCTCTTATACCAAACATGTTAAAGAAGTGATATAGTTTAGGAGCAAAATGTGGACTGGGTAGGCTGCCTGCCTGTTTTCTGAAGCAGACAGCTCTAATCCCAAAACAAGTTACTAAACCCATAGTACCTTAACCTTCTCATCTGTGAAATAGGAATAATACAACAACTCATTTTAGGATTGTTGGCAAAAAAAAAAAAAAAAAAAAAAAAAAAGAGTAGACAAAATATCATGTGGGTCAAAATAAACCTTCAGTAAATATAAGCTATTATTATTATTATTATTATTATTATTACTACTAATTCCTTTCTCAGCATTCATATCTCCACAATGCACACTCACAACCTCATCTTGAACACTGTCATCACCCAAATTGCTGAATCTATAAATTTCACCAAGTCAAGAATCACTGTCTCTGATTAGAACCTCCTTCCTTCCAGCTTGTTTCTGCAATACTGCCCCTGTAGCTTCACTCACCTTTATGGAGATTTTCAGCCACTGACTCCATTATTTCAGCATAATTCTCAGGAGACAAACCTTTTTTTTTTTTTTTTCAATTCTAACCACATGTGGATTAGATTCCTAAGAGCACCATTTCAAGAATACTCTGGCCATTGTCCCACATTACCTGAACTCTTCATATTTTTCTTAACACTTTCTTGGTCAGAAAGGACAGCTCTGAGTGGAATCAAATACTTAAATGTAAGCAGGCCCACTCCCAAGCAGCTAAGGATTGTTGGCTTTAATTACAAAATAAGCAGATTGGTTCAACCATTAACCAATAATCAACAATTTCCATTAGGCTCTACAAATGACTTTGTTTCTTATTTAAAAAGGACAGGGGTGCTTGGGTGGCTCAGTCAGTTAAGTTTCCAACTCTTAATTTTGACTCAGGTCATGATCTTTGTGTCAGGCTCTGTACTGACAACATGGAGCCTATTTGGGATTCTCTCTCTCTCTCTCTCTCTCTCTCTCTCTGCCCCTCCCCCATTCTCTCTCTCTCTCTCTTCCTCCCTCCCTCCCTCAAAAATAAATAAATAAAACTTTTAAAAAAGAATAAAAAAAATAGAAGAAAACTTATCACACAGTCTCCCTTCAATACCACCAAAAATGTACCAAGCATCCTTTTCTTTCTTTTTCTCCCTCCCTGCTGTTGTAGGAGAGGAACAGCTCACAGTACCATAGGTTAATTTCTTTGGGTGCTATGGAATCACCTCTCATTCTTTCTCAAGGCTCTTATACCGCCAACTACTTCTTTACTCTTGTTTTGCAATCTTCCTCCCCCTGAAGTCTTTCTATCATACTTAAAGCATGTTTAAAAAAGTTTCTCTTTCTTGGAACCCACTATCTCTTTCAATTATGGTCCTCTGTCTCTCCTTTTACTTACAAACAAGTTGCTTGGAAAATTTTGTAAAATATTGGTGAGAGATTTTGTACACATTCTCTACTATATTGCCTATGTGCATTCTTTGACAGTGTTCCATTTAATATTCATCATTCTTCTGCCTTAAAGAGGCTTTAAATCTTCAGAATATTTTCTTTGATCCTCTAGCTCTTGGTCACTCATCTCCATGGTCATGAAAACTGGTAATACTTTCCACACCTCACTTGCTTGATTCCCCATCAGTAGTCCATACTGTTGGATGTTCCTTTTTTTTTGTTTTTTTCTTAATTTTTAAAAATATTTTTGAATGTTTATTTATTTTTGAGAGAGAGAGAGAGAGAGAGAGAGAGAATGAGCGGGGAAGGGGCAGAGAGAGGAGGAGACACAGAATCTGAAGCAGGCTCCAGGCTCTGAGCTGTCAGTACAAAGCCCGATGTGGGGCTCGAACTCACGGACTAGGAGGTCATGACCTGAGTCAAAGTCGGATGCTCAACCGACTCAGCCACCCAGGTGCCCCTGGATGCTCCTTTCTTTTGGAACAGTCTTCACTTTGCACAGATGATGTGATACTGCCCTGCTTTCCTTCCATCTCTACCTAGTCCTCCTCAGACACTTTACATTTCCTCTCTTCTCTTGGGCCACTCATTTTAGGAATCCCTGAAGGCTGCTATACCTTAAACTTCAATCATAATATATTCCCTCATGAGGCCACCGCATCCCATAACTTTGCTTCAGTTATGACTGTATGCAGATGGTCAGAAATTTACCCAAGAGGCAGATTTTACATTTTTGCAACAATCTCAAATTTTAAAAATTGAAAAGAAATTTATCTCATAACATGTTGTGGTAAAATTTTAAAAGCTTGAAAGCAGGACGCTACTTGTAAATACAAACAGACTTCAGTGGAGGCATACAATGGCGGCATCCTGCAAAATGATACGTTAATAAGGAATGAATAAGAAGACATATCCCTTTGAAAATGAGAACAAAAATCAGTGGAGTGGACTCATGCAGAAGTGTCTGCTCCAAAAAATATTTAAAGGTTGTGAAACCCAATACTTATTTTTGACCTCTAAAGCAATGGTATGTGCCCTGCCTTAGTCATCTCACTTAACTTCTTCAATTCACCATTCCCTTTTAGCTTTATTTTCACTAAAAATACAGCATCACCAGAAATACATACAAAAGTGATAGATATTTACCGAAATGCTTTGGTTCAATCAAATGAAATGAGTGTTAGTGGGATGGACAAGAAATGTACTGCAGTTTTTGTTCAAGACCCGGTTTCGGGTGGACCAGTAAAAGTTGGATTACCCCCCTTTTCAATACAGTACACAATACACAATACACAATACACAATACACAATAGTGTATTCTATAGAGTACAGACACAGGGTGTTCTATAAATTCAGCAACTTTGAAAAAGAAGTAATATTAGAAGATGCTGCAAATATGATTTCCATTTGTGTATAGGACTGTGTTTTTAAAAAGAGCCGTGTAAACACGATAATTTCTCACCTCTAAAGAATGTTTTTGTTTTGTTTTGTTTTTTTTCATTTTTGGTTGTCATCTAATTGAAAAGCTGAGTTACACTTGGTGTTCTTCACTTCATAACTTCTTGATGCTTATATCTAAAAGGACCCTATTTCTTTGCTCAGGCTACTACCGGCCTGCAACCCAAATCAGCAACAAATATCTTTTGAAAAGCCTGTGACTGGCTTAATTGGCTTACCAAAAGAAACCCCTGCTGTTTTCTGTTCTGTCTATACAAGCAGCCCAACTCTGTTTCAGTGTTGATAGCCTGTTGTTCACCCTCTTGTTGCTTAAAGATAAGTTCCATGAACAGGCTGCTCTCCTCATTGTCCCATTGCTCTCCTTCATCTTTCCAGTGTCAGCTTAGTAACCGTTACTCTAAGAACCTTCCTTGAACTTCTGGAATTGGTTAGGAATCTCTCTGTCTCTCTCTCTGTCTCTGTTTATCTTCTTGAGACATAATTGGCATATAACATTATGTGAGTTTCAGGTGTGCAAAATAATGATTTAATATTTGTATAATATTGCAAAATGATTACCACAGTAAGCCCAGTTAACATCCATCACCATACGTGGTTAGAGCATATTTTTTTTCTTTCTTTCTTTCTTTCTTTCTTTCTTTCTTTCTGTGTGTGATGAGGACTTTTAAGGTATACTCTCTTAACAACTTTCAAATATGCAATAGGGTGTTACTAACTGTAGTCATCATGTTGTAATTTACCTACTCTCTCTTTCTTTTATGCATGCACCCTTTCCTTACACACACACACACACACACACACACACACACAAACACAATTCTGAGTCCCATCAGACCTGGGTTAGTTGTCCTCTCGGGGTAGCATTAGGGTTTCCAGTAGCAACCCCCACAGCTCAGTTCTACAGTAAACCACACTGTTATTTAAAAGCAAACTGCCCATCACCCTACAACTTAACTTCCTTACACTTGAGTCACCAGTGCCTACTTAATTTATATATTTATTTTGGTACATATTTGAATCTCGGGGGAAGAAAAGTTAAAGATTTTTTAAAAAGTGAGAGAGAGAAAAATTTCCTTTTAAACAGAAATAGCCAAAATTTTAATTGTTTTGTAGAAAGGACCCTTTTTATCTTTTCAGTACAGCTTTACTCACATTAATAACATAGCTAATAATTCTTACAATGCAAAAAAAAAAAAAAAAAGAAATTCTTACAATGCAATGAGCATAAGTGAAGACTGGACTACAGCTCCAAAGACTTATGACTTAGACCACCCTGCAGTTTTAATACTAATTAGTTGACTGTGTAACTTTAATTCCTGTAGACTTGAATTTTCTAAACTGAAGATTGAGTGGGGCTGGACTAGACTAGTGGTTTTCACTGGTGCTATATTAGTTTCCTGAGGAAGGTAACAAATAATCAAAAACTTGGTAGTTTGAAAGAACAGAAATTTATTCTCCTAAAATTCTACAATTCTGGAAGCCAGAATCCCTAAAGCATTAACACTGGGCCAAAATCAAGGTGTTGGCAATACTACGCTCCCTTTGGAAGCTCCATGGCAGAATCCATTCTTTGTCTCTTCCAGCTCTTGGTGGCTGATGGTGTGCCTGGACTTGGGCTGTATCACTCCATGCTTCAAGACCAGCAGGTTCAAACTTCTTTCTGTTCTCTCTTCATGTCACCTTCTCTGTGAGTCAAACCTCCCTCTGCTTCTCTCTTTGAAAGAACCAAGTGATACACGTAGGGTTGACTTGAATACTCCAGGATAATCTCCCCATCTCAAGATCCTTAATCACATCTGCAAAGAACCTTTTTCCAAATAACGTAACATTGACAAGTTCCAGGGATTACGATCTGTGATCTTTGGTGTCAGGGGCATTTCCCAGCCTATCACAGCAGGAGTATTTGTTACTGAGACTGCTACTAATTTTACCACTACTACATTGGAAATCTCTCTATAATTGAAGTATAAAAAGGAAATCTTACATGCACAACACATAAGGCAGAGGTGCTCTGCTTGAGGCAAAGATGGTCACAGTCAACACTTCCTCTATCGTTTTTCTTCTTAGTCCTCCTTCTCCAAAGTTGATCTTGGATCTGCAGGTCCTCAAGAGCAGTTTGCAAATCTCTAGGTTGAATAACTTTAAGTACTTCATAGAGACTGAAATGATGTAATGTTCCACTTAAAATGGCATAGAACTATTAAGTTGTGAGGAAGCAATTAAAAATATTATGAAAATGAGCAATATTACTTTGCTTATTTTCAAAGAAACCGTATCTAGTGCAACATAAAAAATGCATCATAACTAAACTGAAGAAAATTTTATGCTATTTAAATAAACTAGAAAACTTCTTGCATAACATAAGCATCCCTCCCACTGACCAGCAAAAATAATGAGTGCTTGAGTAATATTTGTTAGATCCATTAAATAATATTTTTAAATGTATATTATATCATCACATTTTTTGTTAGTATATGTCTTGCCAATTTTCTCTCTATTTTACACTTGGATGATGCCTGGCTCAATGTAAGAGCTCAATAAATGTAATATATCTATCTATCTCTATATTTACATATATTGCAGTTCTCTATTTACACATAGAGATATAGATAGATAGATAGATAGATATCTACAAAGATTGCAATAATAAGTAAAATAGAAAAATATAATCAAGATGAAGTTTGACAATATGTCCCAGGAAGTTATCATGAGTTATGGATATTTCCCTAATAAAAGAGATGCTTAAAGTGGAGAGTAGAAAAAAGAAAAAAAAAGTGTCTTCTGACAAAAATACATTTTATGCTTATTGTCCACTGTAGCTGAAGTTAACTGATGGGGCCTATTAAGCAATTACAGTAGCAATTACAGGTTTAGAGATTGTACTCTGGAAGAAATAAAATTTTTTTTAATACATTAAAATTTTTAAAATTTTTTCTTAATATAACTGAAAAAGAGTGCTTTTAAAATAGAGATACCAAATACTTTATATATTAAAATTTGAATTATAATAAATTGATAAACGCTATAAATATCTGTTCAAACTGGTTTGGTACACTTGGACAAATTGAGGTACTATGAGAGAATAGCAAGATCTTCCTGAAAACACTGTAACTTTTCTGCAAATTGAAGAGTTAAACTGTTAGATCAACACATAATAATTGAGACTGGAAAGAGAAAGGTTCTTACTTATCAAAAGAGAGTGGTGGCTGACCATGGTTGAATTGGTTTCAACAAACTATCAAAGACAGAATATTTGCCATAAGAAGTGGTAATGGTCAATACCAAATTGGGGAGGCCATCATTGCCACTGATTCTCTGGCAGTTTCCATGAATGGGGGGGTCCAGACTTACTCTGTCCTTGTGAGAGACAGAAGTTTATGGTAGGATAGATATACCCAGATACAGTCTGACATCACTAGATATTAGTATCATCTAACTTCCCCTAGTTCAAGTTCCATGCTTACAAAGTCATTGTCTAAAAATCATTTGACTTCTCTTATAAATTCTTCAAAAAGATAATGTACTGGACATGCTGATATATTTTCTTTGTCCATTTTGTAGAAGATCGAATAAATTGCCAATAAGATTTACACATTCATTTTTTTATTATTATCATTACTATCGATCTATTTATTTATCTAATAATGACAGTTTCTAAGTAAGCCATGTTCTGGAACACTGAAACAGTAATTTCTTGGTTTAAAAGAACAAGGGCAAGATTCTGGATTGTATTAAATTCACCAAAGCAACTCTACAACTTTTGCCTGGTGACACCATTATATTTATGTTTAAGTTAATAGTTTAGAAGTGTAGTATATTGCACAACACATGTGATATTTTCTCTATCAAGACTTTGCCTCAACATGGCTAATCTTAATAATTGATCATTAATCATTGATATTGTTGAAAATCTTGACAAATTTTCAAATTTAACAAGAAAACAACATAATTGTATAAGAAGTTCTAAGAAAAACTATCCAAACTTATAGAATCCAAGTGATACATAAATTCAAATATCAGATACGCAAAAAAGGTATTCCTGTAACTACCCTTAATAAATGGTACATGAAAAAGACCTTTTCTTAGTTAAATGTGTTACATATTATACAAATAGATATATTAAACATGTTTTTTTTAACTAAAACCTTTTAAAACATAGGTGTGGCACTTCTTTGATACTTCTTTCATTGAAAAGTGGGATCCATGCCTTTTCCCCATGAATCTCAGAGGGATGGTGACCATAGAGTACAACAGAAGTAATACTATGTGATTCTCAAGGCTAGGTCAGGGGAACTCTTGGAGCTTCCACTTTGGTATCTTGGAAGTCCTGCTCTCCAGAAGCTCTCTCTAGGAACACTCTCTTAATAGAACCGAGGTACTATGCTTTGAACCATATCAAAAGGCATGCCAAAGGAACACTTATTCTGGTAAATTAAAAGTTAAGTATATACTTCCATATGGGTAGCAAAGTAACAAGTCATTTGACTTCCCATTCCAAAAATGTAACTGACTAGGTAAATTGCAAACATTCTAAACACTAACATTTATGAAAACTATAGACAGCACATTTACACATTTAAACCTGAGATTAGAATGAAAAAGATAAATAAATTACTAGGTGCAGAAAATTCAGAAGGAATTGAAAACAAAAGCAAGGTGGGTGGAGTGGAGAGATAGAGTGGTTGCCACTTTAGCCCATTGGCTTAGTCATGTGGGGTCAGGAGGTAAGGCCTTAACTTATGAAAAGCAGGGAGTTGAAACCAAGAGGCCTGAGCATAATATGGAGAAACTTAAAGAACTATTAAACTGCTAAATATATAAACTGAGAAAACATCATCTGCCCAATAGCATAAATGGGTGAAAAATGAAACATGTATGTCTTTCATAGGATCACAATGGAAAAAAAGAAAGTCTTAAAATTCATAATCATACACTGTACCTTAAAAATTTTGTTTGAAGTGATCAGTAGTTCTAAAACATCTGAACTAGGGAAGACCATAAAAATTCATCCTGCACTACTGACAGCCCTCAAGTGCTTGGTAAAGTAAAACACAAATTGCTTAGTTCCCAGGATAACTACTGATAAAGCCCACTGTAAAAGAGCGTCACAAATGGGAGTTAATGAGAGAAACTAAGAGTGACGGAAGGGTGAGTAATCTTCAAACATTTGCATAATAAGATAATATGTTAAAGAATACAAAAGAAATATGCTAAAAAAGTTAAAGACTTATAACAATGAATTGATATTACTATAAGATAAGAAAATATGAAAAATATGTCAGGTATGTTTTACAAATCATCAAAACTCTTAGAAGCAAAGAATATTTAATCATTGAAATAAAATATGCACAATAAACTAGTTAAATTATTTTTTAAGTTTATTTATTTTTAGAGAAAGAGAGAACACATGCACAAGTGGGGTAAAGGCAGAGAGAGGAAGAGAGAGAATCCCTAGTGGGCTCTGTGCTGTCCGTGCAGAGCCCAATGCAGGGCTTAAACACACAAACCGTGAGATCAAGACCTGAGCTGAAACCAGGACCTGGAGGCTTAATGAACTGAGCCACCCAGGCAACCCCAAAACTAGTTAAATTATTAAGAAAACAAACAAACTGCAGAAAAAAATTAAAGAAAAGACTTGAAAAACACCAATATAAAGCGTTCAAAATCATGACAGAGAAATTACTAAATACGGTGAATAAAAGGTGAGAAGCTCAGGGGTGCCTGGGTGGCTCAGTTAAGCATCCAATCCTTCGGCTCAGGTCATGATCACACAGTTAATGGGTTTGAGGCCCATGTAGGGCTCTGTGCTGACAGCTCAGAGCCTGGAGCCTGCTTTGGATTCTGTGTCTCCCTCTCTCTCTGCCCCTCCCCCATTCGTGCTCTGTCTCTCGCTCAAAAATAAACATTAACAATTTTTAAAAATAAATAAATAAATAAATAAAAATATATGTGATTAAATTATTTTTCCAATCAAGAAAAGAAAAACAAAAAAGAGAGAAAATATCTTTTTTTAAAAAATGTTTATTTATTTATTTTGAGAGAGAGAGGGGTAGAGAGTGAGCAGAAGAGATGCAGAGAGAGAAAAAGAAAGAGAGAGAGAGAGAATCCCAAGCAGGCTCCGCACTATCAGCACAGAGCCTGATGTGGAGCTTGATCCCACAATTCGTGAGATGCTTAATTGACTGAACCACCTGGGCGCCCTAAGAAAATACCTTTCTTACATCAGGTAGGGAAATATTTCTTAGGCAGGTACACATAGGACAAATAAATCAGATAAATAACTCTTAAATAAATAAATCAGTAAGAAAGAGAAGATGAAGCGTTAAAAAATAACAAAGAATATGAACAAACTTATTTTTACCCAAAATGGGAGAAATGTAAGTTAGAAAATTTATATACCACTTAATATCCATCATACAGACCAAAATCAATGTCTGGTAACACTTGGTATTATTTGGTGATAGTATAAAGAAATGAGGCCTTTTATATCTTTGCTGATGAAAGTTAGATTGCTACAATTTTGAAATTAATTTGATAATATCAAGGAAAGTTGATTATGCACATATCCTTTGACCCAGAAAAGAAACTTTTGTGTATCTTTCTGTGCACAGGAGACAAAAAGGATGCTAATTATATTAGTCTCTTTTTAAAAAGGAAGCTATGAAAATAATTTAACTCTCCCTTGGTACAGAAAAAAAAAAAAAAACAAGGATAAAATGATTTACTCATATAAGTAAAATCACTAAGTGGTGCAAATACATGAAGGATACATATAACACTATGAAGACTTTATAATCATAAGATCAAATGAGTAATAATACATATAGTAGGAAACCATATAATGTTTCACAATATACATTTCTTACAAATATTAATATTATGACATATAAATATATACTATGAGTTCTAATATATAAATCCGAATGGAATATGTCAACCTCAGAGCCCTTCTTACCTCTGGGAAAGGAAAAGTTAAGAGAAGTGGCAAGGGGACGCCTGGGTGACTCAGTGGATTAAACGTCAGACTCTCCTGATTTCTGCTCAGGTCATGAATTCCTGGTGGTGAGATGGAGCCCTGCATCAGGACTGGGTGTGGAGCCTGATTAAGATTCTCTCACTCTTTTGGTGCGCCTGGGTGGCTCAGTCGGTTAAGCGTCTGACTTCGGCTCAGGTCATGATCCCACGGTTTGTGGGTTCAAGCCTAGCATTGGGCTCTGTGCTGACAGCTTGGAGCCTGGAACCTGCTTCGGATTCTGTCTCTCTCTCTCTCTCCCTCTCTCTCTCTCGCTGTCCCTTCCCCTCTTGCTCTCTCTCTCTCATTCTCCCAAAAATAAATAAAAATAAAAAAAAATTATCTCTCTTTCTCTGTCCTGCCCCATCCTGAAGCCCTCCCCTGCTTGTTCTCTCTCTCTCTCTTGAGAGAGAGAGAGAGAGAGAGAAAAGGCAAGGGAGCTCAGTTACATCTGCATCATTTTGCTTTTGTTTAAAAGTAGATTTTTAGAAGTATGCCTATTGTTTTATAATTGTTACTTTCTATATATATGATATTCTTCATTATTTTAATTTTTTAATGTTTATTCATTTTTGAGAGAGAGAGAGAGAGACAGAGCACAAGCAGGGGAGGGGCAGGGAGAGAGAGGGAGACATAGGATCCAAAGCAGGCTCCAGGCTCTGAGCTATCAGCGCAGAACCTGACATGGGGCTCGAACCCACGAACTATGAGATCCTGACCTAAGCTGAAGTCAGGCACTTAACTAACTGAGCTACCCAGGCAACTCTATTCTTTATTATTTTAAACAAAATAAGTTTTAGAGAAAAAATATTAAAAGATTTGATTAGGAGCAAAACTGAAATTCAAGAATAGTTTGCAATTGTGACTGTACTATGTATAAATTAGGTAAGGCTTATACTGTATTAACATAAAATTAGTGATTTTCCTAGGTGAGGGTCAGTAATATTTCAACCTCAGACTGCATAGGATATTACTGGAATCCTTAAATAGATTAATGCTAGTGACACAGGAGGTAATTTCTACTTTATGGGTTTTTTTTAAGTTTATTTATTTATTTTGAGAGAGAGAACTCTCATTGTGTGCATGTGCACGGGCAGCAGAGGGACAAAAAGAAAGCAAGAGAATCCCAAGCAGGATCCATGCCAATAGCTCAGAGTCCAAGGCAGGACTCAATTCTTTGAACTGTGAGATCATGACCTGAGCAGAAATCAAGAGTTGGATGCTTAACCAACTGAGCCACCCAGGAGCCCAGGTAATTTCTACTTTGTATAGAGAAACACACACACACACACACACACACACACACACACACACACGTAACAACATACTCCACTAGCAGAATTACTTTACAGGATGGTGCAATATATGGTAGAAAGTGTTGCATTGACAAAACTGCACCAAAGTGATTGTAATATAAGACTAAAGTGCTAATGTGTTTTAAGTGGCTTTAACCTGTAACTATTTCTCTCTTGAGAAACCCCACACTTCATATCTGTCTGTGGACCCTTTGGGGTTAAGTTCATAGCATGAAGCTTACTTTTGCAATGGTTGGGCTCTCAATACCCAGGTGGCTTCTCTCCAGTGTTCTCTGGAAGGTGTTAGGGGAACTAGAAGGAAGGCTAAGTAAAGCGACTAGAGTCCCCTCTCTTCTCCAGCACCATAGCTATTGGGAGGAAATGCATCCATTCTCCTTCCCCAATCTGCGTCTGCTTGTCCTTTTACATGGTCAGAATCCAGGACTGCCTCACGTGCCACATTTTCCCAGTAGACACAATAGCCGTGCCCTACAGGCAGAAATTTAGGCTCCCCCTTTCTCCCAGGTTTCATCCATACTGCATCATGTGGAACACAACTAACAGGGTGTCTTCTCTTCTTTTTTATCCATGTTAGGTTAGTCAGTGCCTGCTCTGAGGACAGGCCATATTTTTCTCTTTCCTTTCTGACTGGCTTGACTTGCAAGATTTAGAATCAAGGGAGCAGTGCAAGACTGCTCTGGAGTTCAAGTTGAAGTCATACAATCCAAGTTAGTTTATGCCAATGAACCTATATTGCTGTTGATTTGGGCAGACCCAAATAATCAAAAAGTATATACTTTGATTCCCATTCAGCGATGTGCAGGTCTCCCTTAGGGACCCTTCAGGGGAAAAGGAATGATTGACAGGGAAATATTTCATATCCCTGGCAGGGAAATATTTTAACACTATTCAAATATTGCCAATATTTTCAGCAGACCCGATCTGAGTAAACTCCTGGTCCCTATGCAGGAAAATGTGAGTACCATAGATTTTAACCTAGGTCCTAAAAGCCTGAAATGAAAATTCCCTAGAGAAAAAAAAGTCTTTAAAAAAGCTTACATATTAACAACAAATTTACACACTCTGAGTTATCTTTAATAATTGGCAAAACTGTTCTTATCTATATGTTTAATTGTTTTTTGGTTAATTGTTTTTATTTTTCCCCCAGGAAGCCCAACTAACTAGAGTAGGAATTATTTTCAAATGGGAATATTTATTGTTTGTATAGTTATGCTTCTTTTTAATTAGACTAACATGATCTGCTAATTAAATTCCCTTGGAAAACAAGGCCTACACTATTAGGAGATGTATTTCCACAAATGGTTTTGCCATCGCTACCACTTAGAAAAATATTAAGAAGTTTTTCAAAAACTCATCAACAGTATTGGGAAGTTTTAAGCTTTCTATATATGCAAATTCTTTGGAGAATTTATAAAATGGTAAACAGTTTGCATTTGTTTCTTTCTTTCCCATGTAGCATATAGCAAATCCAAAATTACTGAATACTTAAAGAATCATTTTCTCAAAGATATAAAGTGTTGTATAAATATTTTCTGTCTGATTCTGGAGCATATAAAGGGATGACATGTGAACTATGACCAGAAAGAACAGGCTGGAAGGGCCAGATTGTGGAATCTGTCCCCCAGGGCGGATCATACACAGGACACGGTAGCAGGTGTGAAAAGGAAGTCTAGCCATGCAGGTAAAACCTGGTATCGAAGCAATAGGCCATAGACAGCAATACAATTCAATCCATAACTTTGTGTCAGAGAACTTCAACTTGGAAGACGTTTTTGAAATAGGCAAGTCAGGAATCGCAATAAAGAATCAGAAGCAAATGGTATTTTTAAGATCAGACCAGTAATCAGCAAATCAACAATAGGAAAGTCTTCAAATGTGGGAGGAAATGGAATGAACTCATAGAGGATATGTTGGGTGCCATAGTGGAAAGGTATATACATACATTTATCCATTTAACCCTCAATAATCTGAAATAGTTTTCATTTTATGAAAAAGGAAACTATGAACAAGATAGGTTCATTATAACTAGTACCTGGTATTCAAGCCTGGTCCAATTCCTTAACCCACTGATCATGATAATCATGTTATATTTAATAATCATATGAATCAATAAATCACTCCCAGGCTGGGGAGTTTGGGATGAATAAATATAAATTGTTTCAAACAACATAAGTCTTAAAATGTTAAGGAGTCTCACTGTTATGCTATCCATATTAATTTATATTTTTATAACTACAGACATAATATTAAACATTTGTCATAAGGTCATTTGGGGAAATGAGGCATTACACAGTGCCTAGGAAGTATCTGAAGTCTCTCCTCAGTGCTCTTTGGTATTCAGAGAGGTGCTTTCTATGTGATTAAGCTCCCAGTTAAAGTTGTTGATGGACGTTACTTACGAAAAATGAATTTTGCAGGAGATGGTAGGGACAATGCTATAATTTAACCAAAACCCTTCTCATATTCACTTTCCTGTAAGTGGAAAACCATACATACAGTATGAAGATTTTACCAAATTTATCTCACCATAGAACCATCTGTTTGTACTGAATCAGTCTGAGTAATTAGTTTTTTCCAGAATTATATTTTGATAAGCAATGCTCTTTTGGGAGCCTAGAGGATGAAGGGGAGATTTGTGGAGGTAGGTTTGTCTGGGTCAGAACCTCACAAGAAGAAAATAGAATTAGAGTCCTGGAATAACTGGGATCCTAATTAATGAGTCAAAAACTTAGTCACTAAGAAAACAAAGATGAGTTTTTAAAACACAGATAAATAAGTCTGAGTTAGATAAGCAGCAAGGGTAACTTAATGTTGGGTTTCCAGAGCATTATGTTACAGTTGCTTCAATCTCTTCTGCTTAAAGTCTGGGGAGCTTGGGGCACCTGGATGGCTCAGTAGGTTGAGCATCTGACTTCCATTCAGGGCATGATCTCAAGGTTAGTGAGTTCAAACCCCACATTGGGCTTGCTGCTGTCAGCCTATCAGTGCAGAGCCGGCTGTGCCCCTCCCCTGTTTGTGCTCTCTGAAAAATAAATAAATATATATTTTTTAAATCTAGGGAGATCTACTTTCTGTACAGATAATGAGTAAACAAACATGTGTGTAAATATGTACATGGGATGCAAAGGATTCAGCTCCGAGAAGAAAAATAGAGGATATCAAAACCAGTTGGGACTGAAGAAAAATTTAGGGTAAATATATCCCCTTTGATCTCTAGATCCATATCCTGTGTTAAAATAATATGAAATAGTTAAATTGCATAAAATGATAGCTTGATAGATTAGATTGATAAATTGGATTCTTTAAAAGCATGAAGCACATATGCTACGCAGGCAAAAGTAGTCTTGTGAGAAAAATGCACATCAATAAATAAAACAATCAATCTGCTAATACTATGTGTTCCTTTGGGTACCAAATTTGAAAACATTTGGTAATTTTCTGTCAAGAAGTGCACACAAATCCAGTCTCTAGGTTGTCCTCAAACAGACCATGGAAAAATAAATCATATGGAATAAAATAAGAAGCCTCCAGGTAGAGTTTAGACTTTTGTTTCTTTTTAGTTCCCAGTCCCAGAAACTCTATGATATTATTCCTATTATAAATATCACAAGGTTATTCTCCTCACTTGCACATTCACTGAAGCAATAAATCAGTGACTAATTGTACTTCACAGTCTCCATGTTAAGTGTGCTGTGTGGTGATTTACATTATTTAGAACTATAAAAGTGAGATTAAACCATTGCCATCAATGATTACAGTAAAGGGCATAGAAGGAAATTGTAGCATTTTAATGAAAAGGGTAGCTTCTGCTTGGAGGCACTATCACTGCACGATGGCTCTCCTGGTGTTCCTAATGTTTTACCCTTTAGGGTCAGAGCAATTACTGCAATTCTCTATGGAACCAATATTTTGCCATGTTTTATCATCTCAATGTAGATGCATTTAAAGTGGTGCAATGTCATCGTCATTGCCACTATGGAAGATAAGCCTTCAGGTAAAACTTAGCATTACCCCACAAGATAAATTTTTTATAACGTTTTCAGTTGGAAATTTGTCATGTGTACTTTGCAATATCACCATAAGTTTCTGAAAGGCAGCACGTATTTTTAAAAATTAGAAAATAATGGCTCGTTTCTTTTCCACCAGGCAATATGTTCCAAACTAATTTGATTGAATTGATAAAACATGATTATCCCCAAAAAGATGATATGCTTTCCATATCTTATAAACCTGCCATCACAGTAAATGTAGTGATTTCTATTTTATACCTGTAACCTTTCTATTGCCTTAGATAAAGCCATATCTCTCAAGGTTTATTTCTATAATTTAGCATTCTATAAACTGCTACTGACGGAAGGAAAGATAATGAAAATTGGTAGTTAGAAAAAATGTCTAAATTATATAGAGTTTCTCAGAATTCATATTTGTAATCTTTACTTGATAGAAATTATAGGACATTGAGGAATATCATCTTTGCATGAAGGACAAAAGACAATCTTGTGACCTTATCAAATAATAAGAACAAAAGACAAAAAAATATAAAGTTAAAGAGAATCCTATGTAAGCCAAAACTCTTTCCACCTTAGGTACCCATCATGGAGCTGTTTGCCTGAAGGAGTGATGAAAAATCTGGGAGAAATCTCACTCAAAGGATAATGTCTTCAAGATGCATTTACTTCATGGGAAATGCATTAGTACCATAGGGAGTTTTTAAGCCATCGATACCTGTCTCTTAAATTGCCTTCTGTTTTTCCTTTCCAGATCATCTCTAAATTTTGAGAAGAGACTACAATAAATACCAGCCCAAACATGAGACACAGTGTCTACAAGGCAGAACTACTTGAGTACAGGTGATGGAGGGCAGAGAGCAGAGAAAGAGAAAGGGTGCAGGCTGATCTGACTTTGAGGAGTCTATTGGATGACATGGGAGCATGAACCTGACATGGTGCCATGGACAAGAAATAGAATATTACCAGCACCCCAGAATTCTCCATGCCCCCATCCAGTCAATATCCATCTGTTTCTTGCAATAGTAACTTCTACTCTGACCTCTACCATATGGCTCTTCCTCTGTCTGACTCACCTTTTGTCCTAGGTTAATAATGCCATATCCAGAACTATTTAAGAGAGACAAAGCATCTCTCACAGGAGAAGCTAAGAAAAGTCTCCTGTCTTGCCTTTCCATTTCCCAGTTAAGAATAGATAATTATATTTTCACCTTTCAAAGTTGATTTAAAGGCTGGGAGAAAAAAATCTGGACACCTGACAGTAAATCAGACTAAACAGTCATGAGAAATCCTTAGTAATTTATCTTTGGAATTACCTCTACATGAGTAATCTATAAATTCAAAGGTGATTGACAGAACAAAGAAAGCTATGTAAATAGAATAATGGGTAAATAAGGGGAGAAAAAGAACATAAAGGAAATATAATGGATAAAATAGAAATTATTTTAGCCTCCTATTTTTAATTTCTTAGTTTTTTTTTTTTATTCAATGTATATCAGAATGCTTTAAATAGTTCAAAGGTTTTAACACTCTTTGGGGATTAAAATAAAACATTCTGCTAAAAATATCCTTTTCAGTTTTACTTTACAACCTCTTATTGGAATCTTTAGTCTTTATACTATTCTGCAAAAATCTTCTTATAAGTTTAAAAACAGAAAGTAAAACCGACTAGTGTCATTATAAGCACAATATAACATCTTCAATGGGAATGCCTTTTGCCATACATTATAAAGCTTTAAAGCAAATATTTTAGAAAGTATATCATGAAAAGACTTTGCCATTTCATTATAAAAGAACAACCAAAATAACAGCAGTCATCATATTAGAATTACCTCATTTTCCCACCAAGCAACCTAATAACCTACTCATATGTGTTTCCATAAAATCTTCCTTTCCTCCTATCACAATATATTGTGTAATAAATTCCATTCCATTTGTGTCTCAAGGATTTTGCTATTGGAATTATTCTCTCTCATCTGTATCATAAATTTTTCCCACACTACTGGATTGTCTTCCTTTAGTTCACAGACACGTCTTGCAATATTTTTCAACTTAAAGCCAAACCAAAGCAACGAAAAGACCACAACCTTTCCTTGATCCCACATTGCTTAGCTGCAGCTCCCTTGATCTACCCATCTTTATAGCAAATGCCACAATATATACTATTTGCTGCTCTCTTGTCCTCATCTTTATTCTGTCCTCAACCCATGCTAGTCATCTTTGCTCCCCAAAACTCCTCTGAAAAAATTATTCCGTGGTTATTGAACCATCCATCTTGCCACACCGAATGGAGAATTCTCAGTTGGTTCTCATCTTTCTCCTACACCAGCACGGGACACCATTGACCATCTTCCCTTTGAACTCCTCTCTTACCTTGACTCATAGGGAGACATATATTGGTTTTCCTTTTAAGCCAATGATTACTCCTTTTCAATATCTTTTTTTGATTATTTTTTCCCCTGAGATTTAGACTTTTGAAGTGTCCCTTGACTAAATCCTTAGAACTCTTCTGTCTCCACACTCACTTTCTAGGTGTTCACATCCCATCCATTGGCTTTAAATATCATCTCTGTGCTGATGAAATGAAAATACGTATCTGATACTTTCAAATATGTGTCTCCACCCCTAATCTTTTTTTCTGAGTATCAGACTGATATACCCAACTATCTAATGAACATTTCCAACACAGATGTACAATAATAGAAATCTTGTTTCCCGTCCTATGAGCACCTTTAGCCTTGACCGAACATGTTATTACTTACTCTTCAGTAATGTCAATTTCAATCATACAGTTGCTCAGGTCAATAACTGGTAATTATGCCAGGCAATGTTTTTTTCAAAAATAACTCTATATCTATTATGGGCTGAATTGTGTCTCCCCCTCTAAAGAAATTTATATATTGAAGTCCTAACCCTTAGTAACTTGGAATATGACCATATTTGCTGATAAGATCTTTACCAAGGTAATTAAAATAAAACGAAGATAATTACAGTGGGCCTTAATCTAGTATAACTGATACCTTTGAAAGAATAGGAAACATAGATGCAGATAGGTCCAGAAAGAAGACGATAAGAAGGCACAGGGAGAAAACTGCCATCTATAAGCCAAAAGAAAGGCCAGGAATAGAACTTTATCACACAGTCCTTAGAAGGAACCAGATTTGCCAACACCTTGATCTCAGATTTCTAACCTTCATAACTATGAGAAAATAAATTTCTATTATTTGAGTGACCCAGTGTTTTGTACTTTGTTACAGCAGCCTTAGCACAGTAATACAATATCCATCCCATCAACTTGTCCTATCAGCTCTACCTTCAAAATATATCCCAATTCTGACGATATTCAGCGCTAAATGCATTCTCTCAGCTACTTCTCTCCTGAGGACAGTGAGAGTCTGCTAATTAGTCTCTACTTCCATCCTTGGTCCCACAATTCCACAAAATATGACTATAGTCATATTTTAAGAACACAAATCTCATATTGCTTTCCTACTCACACTGTCCACTGGCTTAATATCAAAGTAAAATAAATGCAAACACTCTACAGTAACCTAGGTCATAAAGGATATTGTCTCCACCCAACTTCCTGCTCCCATTCCCTAATATCTGAGGGTTTGTTTGTGTTTGTTTTAATGTTTATTCATTTTTGAGAGAGTGAGACAGAGTGTGAGCAGGGAAGGGTCAGTGAGAGGGAGACACAGAATCCAAAGCAGGCTCTAGGCTCTGAGCTATAAGCACAGAGCCCATTGCAGGGCTTGAACTCATGGACCACAAGATCATGACCTGAACTAAAGTCGGATGATTAACCCACTGAGCTACCCAGGGGCCCCTCCTACTACCTGAGGCTTTTCTCTCACTTTCTTCTTGCTGCTACTGGAATATACAAAGCTTTTTCTCACTCCAGGTTATTTTCAGAAGCTTTTCCCTCTCCCTTTCTCGTGATCTGCACAAGGCCTTCCTTCTTAGTACATGCATTACTGACTGGCTTAAATGACACCTGGTTTTACAGCCTTTCCCTGACCGCTCTAAAATATGTATTGTCCATCTATTTGCCTGTTATTATATTATAATCCATGGTTTCTGTTGTTGTGTATTTCTCCCCTAGGAGAAGGAAAGATCCTTGAGGGCAAAGACTTTGTTTGTACCATAGCACCCCAGAATCTAGAATATATCTGGCAATCTTTACTGAATGAATCAATGTGTGGAGTCACTACCACAGAGATCCCTCACATAATACTGGTGTCCCAGAGAGAACTACTAATCTTCAGTCCTAAAACATATCCTACCTTGAGTATCTACAATGCTGAGGTCACACAAAGAGTAGAAACATAACCTTCTCAAGGATCCACCCATGTTTCACTTCACTTTCATTTGTCCCTTACAATTTTTACATTCAAGCGACATTAAAGAGATGAAAACTTATTACCTATTTGTCTCCACTAGGTTTCTGAGTTATCAAGTCAATGTTTCTTTAAGCTTTTTATGTGTAAAACATTTTTTTTTCAAAAAGAAATGGAACATTTTGAAATTATATTTGAAGGTTTTCTTTTCTAGCTTATCTGGGTAGGTCTCAGAGTACAAGTTAACTGAGAAACCTGCTTTTTCTTCACTCAGTACACATTCTACCTCCCACTAGGCCAAGCTTTAGCGAGAGCCCTTTTGATTAGAAGTTTCTTTTCATTCTGGCAAGATGAATGTTTAAGGATACATCAAAGTATACTTGACTAGCTGAAGATATTCTTTACAAAAATTGTTAATGCAACACCTTTATCTTAATGAGTAAGACAAGATTCCAAAACAAGCATGCTGTTTTAAAACAGTACTTGCCACTGTTAACTTTCTGAGAGTGAACTGAGGTCATCTTTACATTGAGTGACAAAGATTTAGATTTCCTTACTACACATAAAATAAACCTAGACAATGATTAGGTAACTCCTAAGGTCTTCTGAGAGGAAGATATATTGTTATACATTTTAAAGGCTTTAACAGTAATATAGAATCATTACAACCCAGAATCTTTTGTGGCTGATAAGTGTTATGTTTTGGTTTTAAGAAATTCAATTATTGATCTATTAAATTAAAAACTAACTAAACACCAAATTTAAGCCATGCTCAATGATAGGCACTGGACATACACAAGGTGCATTGGGTATGTCCTTATCTTTTGAAAAACTCAGAATTTGCTCAGTACAATAGCCATGTAAAAAATTACACTCTAATATCATAATAACTATGATAATAATTATAATAAATTCACATTAATTTTCTGAATTACTTATTCAACAATTACAACGGATTTAGGGTGTATATAAACTCTTAGAGTAAGCACTTTGAGATGGTCAAGATGTGTTTTGAATAATTAACAAGAATGTGGAGGAAGAGAATGAAGGAAAATATATCACTAGCAGAAGAAATGCCTTTGCGTAAGGTAATGGAACCAAAACATAAGTATGAGTTGCCATCTTCAATATTTGAGAATTTAAGTGTTGCTGAAATAAAAGTTTTTGAAGAGGATAGGGATGGCTATATTTGGTGTAAGATGAAAGAAGTAAATTAGGGCCAAACTGTGTTCCAGTTGGATGCCTTCTATACCATATGGCAGTGTTTGAATTTATAATGAAAGCAATGGTGGGCCAACAGAAATCTTTTAGTTAAAACGTGATTAGATATTTTTATAAAGATGAATCTATTAACTACAGTGAGAAGATGATAGATGATTGATAGAAGTTCAGATAGATGATAGATAGGTAGATAAACAGATGATAGATAGATTAGATAGATAGATGATAGATAGATAGATAGATAGATAGACAGACAGATAGATAAAAAATGGTATTGACAAGAGCATTTACCAGGTTGTTGTACTTGAAAGACATGAGGGGAAAGAACCAAAAATGGTAAAAAGCATGGATCAAAAGAAATTATTAAATTTGGGATATATTTCAGTGAATTTGGTGTTTGATTTGAGAAGAGCTCAAGAGAAAAGAGTTAATAATTACAAGATTTTTGGCATGGAAGTATGGATGAATAGAGTTAAGCTTCACTAGAAAAGGTTAGAAAACTCACCTGGATAGATAC
The DNA here is from genome assembly GCF_018350215.1 of Panthera leo. Lineage (NCBI taxonomy): Eukaryota > Metazoa > Chordata > Mammalia > Carnivora > Felidae > Panthera > Panthera leo. The sequence goes on along the minus strand of NC_056682.1, from coordinate 124,395,873 downwards.
CTTTGAAAAGGAAGGTAATTAATTCTTTGGGGGATATACTGGGCTTAAAGTACCTGGGGGACCTGTAGATGTCCATACCTTCTCATCACATGCATTCCTGTTTAAGTGGCATGTAGGGTGGCTGGGTGGCTCAGTCAGTTAACCGTCCAACTCTTGGTTTCATCTCAGGTCATGATCTCATGGTTCATGAGTTTGAGCCCTGCATGGAGATCTGTGCTGACAATGTGGAACCTGCTTGAGATTCTCTCTCCTTCTCTCTGCCCCTTCCCTCCTTGCTCTCTTTCTCTCTCTCTCTCAAAATAAATAAATAAATTTAAAGAAAAATTAAAGTGGCATGTAATTGTGGCAAAAGACAAGAGACTTCAGGTAACATAATTAAGATTTCAAAAGATTCGAATAATTCTAGTCATAAGGAGTTTTTAATTTAAACGTTGCGTAAATGATGAGCGTTATTATTATTAAGAGCAGCCTTGAAAACCCCACATTTCTAGGTTAGGAATGGCATCTGTTAGTGTAGCATTTGGACTCCTTGGTCATTTAAAACTTCTTTGATTCAAGAATTTCATGTCATTGGCTTTATGTAATGAGACTATACAGCTTGGTTATTGGTTATTGACTCTTGATTCAGACAAAATTGGGTTTAAATCTATGCCTAGCTATGTAACTTCGGACAAGTTACATAATGGAATAATAGTTACAGCTAACCCACGTAAATATTAGGATTGGATGAGATGCTTTAAATAAGAAACATTATTTAAATATCAATGCCTGACACCCTATGATTCTGAATCAGTACTTATGCTATCATAACAATTAGCCCACAGTGAGGAAAATTATTATTTTCTATTCCCCCAAATTTTTTCTGTTGCATAAGCATTTTTTGTTGTTGTGGGGGGACCATAATTATTTTTGAAAATTACATATTGAGAAATATAGCCTGGTGAAATAAAATCACCAAAGAAGAAAAATAAGTAAAACTTTCTAAAATAAACAATTTAGTATCTTCTCCCATAAACATCCCTTGAAATCAGCCTTCTACACCTAATGATTGTGATGAGTCTGCTAAACCAGGGTCAGCCCTCCACCTCCTAGATGAGGCCATGGCCCAATTCAGAATCTCTTTCCCAGATACACATTAGGGATGAAGTGGTTGGAATGGAAGTTTTCCTGCACTGTCTTAAGGAGATGCCCCCAAAGTGCCTGCCACGGGGATGCTTGAGCTACTCTGGTTTCTGGCATCTTGAGCACTTATTAAATAGTGGTGGTTTTTACTTTCTGAGTTACATGACTCTTAAAATAAATCTTTCACTTTCCTTTCCCCCCTTTTACCGTTTAGGTTAGTTGAAGTTGGAGTTTGTTGATGACAGCAGAAGAAATTAAATAATACAAAAGCTGACACCAGAGAGAATCTGTACGAAAAAAGATACTCATGAAACATAGGGTACTCAGTGTCAGCTATGAGACTCAGATTAGACAAATGCAATGGAAGTCTCTGCTAATAATCTGGATGAGATGGAACTAGACTGAGCCTCTCAGTGCTGATTGCTTTAAGCAATTTATTTCCATCTGGCCTCATAAAAACCTTTTGGTAAAGTTTTGGGAGACTGAGCAAGTGGTATGATAAGTCAATACAGAAGTGATGGGAAATGCTTTTTAACAAAGAAATGAAGATTATTTTAAAATCATTGAATAGTTAAGTTGAAAAATAAAAGCTAAAATTTGAATTTTTTATCTCTCATGACTTTTATGTGATAACAATGAGAAAACACCCTGCTGTTTGTATCTGCTGTTAAAAATTATATAAAGAGACTGATTGTGGAAGTCACTGGACTTTACTGTCCGTTGGCTGCTAGGAGGGAACTTTAAGGCTGATTACACTGTTTAGGAGCTAAGAACATTAAAGAATCCCAATTTCTCAAATCCTTTGAGAATTATCTCTTTTGTACCTTATCTGACTGAAGATAATGTGTTTTCCCTACAGAAAACAAAATAACCCTTCTCATACCATACTCCCTCATACTATATTACTTGCAAGATAACAATTTCAAAGGTAACATAAATTCAAATCAAGGAAACCTAGAATTGATAAAATAGAGTCATGACAATTAGAGGGTCATCCAGGAGGATATGCAGATAGTTCGAGGAACAGATTCTGGTTTGTCAGAGTCTTGAAGGTGACAGTGCACTTATCTTCAGTCCAGCAGGTGAACCCAGGGTGGTCACGTGCACCCAACCTTCTCTCATTCACCTGGCTGTAATGTTGGGAATGTGTAGCCAGTCTGTGATATCAGGCAAACTTGGCACATAAAAGGGAGGCTGGGCAGCCTCTGAAGGAACACCAAGTTGCATTAGCGAGTTACTATTTCTCTAGCGCCTTGCATACATCCCACTTCCTCACCACCTACAACTGAAATCAGGGTAGTGCCTCAGATCAGTTCACTAAGGAATGGGAAACTTCTTACCCAAATTACACATGGCTCTGAATATGTGCACACAAGAGCAATGAGAGGGCAACTGGAAAATAACCTCCTCATTAATAGGAATTCCCTAAGGACAAAAGGAAAATTCTTTGATTAGGCAAAAACTTCAATCACTCTGTTTTCTTTTCCACTTTGCTTAAAAGAAGTGATGGCCTGGGGTCAGAATCTACAGTAATTCATGGGTTGTGACTAATGGACTAGAAAAGTAGGTTCTCAAAAGGCTTTAGACTGGAGGATTAGACAAGACATTGCCTTTCCCCTTCGTTTCCACTACACATGATTTGGGGCAATATTTTTTGTTTTACTACTGAATCCTCCATAAATCCATAACAATCCCTAATGATCCTGATCCTGGATTTGGAGAAAAGAAGCCTCATGACATTGGCCTCTGCAGGCTTTACCTAGACATTTTCTAGGATTGTTTCTCCTTGACAAGTCAGTGAGTTTGTTTGCAATTATAAGCAGGTCCATTTTGAAGACAAAGACATTTTTGGAAATGAATATACAGTATATGGAAAAAATTGTGTGTATGTGTGTGGGTGTAAGATGTCTGTGGGTGTCACACAAATAATAAAAATAAATTATGTATGTGTTAATTATTAGTCCAGGCTCAATTTTCTTGATATACCTTCTCCTGTTTAATGTGATTCTGGTAAAGCTACCAACCATAGAATGTGTGCTCCTGTATAAAGGATACACATGTCAGAATAGCCTGATTCTTTTCTCAGGACTTTAATTAGACCAGAGGTATTCAGGAATGGAAGGTCTTTAGTCATAATTAAAATCAAATAGTTCTCTAAAGAGAATGTGAATATTTTTTTAATTGTTACAATTCCTGGAGTTACATGCTTCCTGCCTTTTTAAGACCTATCTTTATATGTTTTTTTTTAAATTTCCTTTTTATTAGTTGTAATAATTACCTTTCTTGCTCTTAGTAGAAAGAATTAGGTCTAAATAGAATTTATCAGGATTCCTGTATAAGCAGCTTTTATAAATAAAACTATGCATATTTCTAAATACATAAAATAAATAAATATTTGAATTTAATATGGCTACAAGTAAAATAAAATGTTTCTTAACTTAATTGAGTTATATATCACAGAATATTCAGCGGTACTAAAATACTGAACTAAATTTGACAGTATGTGTCAGAGAAGGCACATCCATCCAATTTCATTTGTCCCTTTGAAATGATGAGGCATTAAAGTCATTGCAAAGATAGCTATATCTTCTGTATCTAACATCTATGATAGAAAAAAAATATGTTGATAATTACTTTAATCCCCAACGTTTACCTAAGAGTAGTTAAAACATCTACCTCCATTCAATATAATTTAGGTAGGATGCTGGCAGAGAGTTTTGTGGAATAAAATTTAAAGAAATCTACTCAAAATCTCCATTATCAGTCCTATCAAGTTAGAGCACAGTTCAATTTTTCCACCTGTCCCTGGATACACAAAACTAATTTACCTAGAAATCTGAAGTTTCTGAGATTTAGAAAAACTGAGTTGACAAAATTAACCACCTTATCCCCAAAACATGTATCTATAAATGGACCCTGGTTCTGTAAAAATCATAGCCCCTGGCTTAAGCTAGCACATAAGTCAACACATAAAGCACATTCTGACAATCATTTACTAGACTGTATAGAAAAGGACCTGCCATCAATGATGTTACCCAAAACAGTCAACCCACTTGGCTGTTACCATGGTGATAAGGAAAAACTGAATTGCAAAGAACTGTGAATTGTTTACCTGTGGTGAGCATTCAGTCCTTTCAATTTACACTAGCAAATTCCTTATTTTAAGAGGAAAAATTAAAATATATTAAAGCCAACTTTATAAAGAATTACATTCTACATTGAAAAATAAATATGCTTGGAACTGCCACATTTTATTATTTTTTAGTGTTTATTTATTTATTTTGAACACAGAGAGAGAGAGAGAGAGAGAGCATGAGAATGGAAAGGGCAGAGGGAAGGGTAGAGAGAGAATCTCAAGCAGGCTCTGTGCTGTTAGCACAGAGCACCAGGAGGGGCTTGATCTCATGAAATGTAACATCATGACTTGAACTAAAATCAGGTGTCAGGTGCTTAACCGACTGAGCCACCCAAGCATCCCACTGCCACATTTTAAAATGCTCATTAAAATTATTTCCAGAAAGTCAGAAAATGAATAGATTAAAATATGTAAAATGATTTGTTTGACAGAGTACAAAATTGATAATTATACAGTAAGTCCTTACATTAATTAAAGGTTCACATTTTTACAGTTGCCCTAGAGAAAATGAATTACATAGGTAACATTTTAATGGTAATGAAATTAAAATGTCCTCTTCGCTTAGCCAAAACTATAACCTCTGAAAGTAGGTAAAAAAATCTTTTATCTATTATGGATCGTAGTGATACATAACTATAAAATACTGAAAGGATTTCCACATAGAAAAGTGTGTTTCAGGGGTGCCTGGGTGGCTTAGCCAGTTCAGCACCTGACTCTTGAATTGGGCTCAGGTCATGTTCTCACAGTTTGTGAGACCCAGGTCCATATGGGTTCTGCACTGACAGTGGGGAGCCTGCTTCGGATTTTCTCTCCATCTCTCTCTGTCCCTTCCCTGCTCATGTATACTTGCTCTCTCTCTCTCTCTCTCTCTTTCTCTCTGTCCCTCTCAAAAAAATAAACAAATAAAATAAACTTTAAAAAAGTCTGTTTCATAGTATTATAATCCTATTTCTCCATAAGTTTAGTTCCTTCATAAACATATTAAAAGTATATATAATTCCAAACACTTTGGGAATCTGTTCTTTAACAGATGATATAGCAGAGAGGGTTTAACATCTTCAACATTCCCACATTTATTTTACAACCAACTCTATATAACATTTTCTTTGCAAATATACCTTAATAAATATACCTTAGTATATACTAAGTTTGCAATCCTTCACATCCTCGAAACTCTTGACCAGTGTCCAAGATGCCCACTTCTTCCTTGAGTTGTTTTGTCATGTTCTACCAATATACTCTTGTAATGTTTTCTTTATTCCTATTCTTGCTCCCAAATATTTCCACTGTGAACCCTGAAACTTCCACTCCCTAATTAAACTCCACTACAGTCTCATCCTTTCCTCTAAATTTGTGGTCTTGTGGATATAGATTTCCCTGCAGAACATTCAAGAGGCAAGTATTATCTTCAACTGTATTGGTACTACTATACAAGTATCAACTGAGATTGGTATATTCTTGGTTCGCCAAACCATTATTGCTAATTTCTTATATAAAAACCAGTCCAGCATTTTTGGAGACTTATTCCAGTTGGCTATGCAAACAGCTATGCTTCCTCATATTTTCATGGATGGTTCTTATTGTTTTCTTCTTTCTCACTAATAACTTCATTAGCAAGCTTTTCTTGTATTATTCTTTACTCAAGTTCTTACTCTCAACCTGGGTGTTTAAATGCCCACACAAAAACTCCACATAACACACTGAATTCCCAGTTCCTTGACCTGACATTCCTATCATATTTGTTCCACCTGAGACACCCATCCATCTCTATGGCTATATCCTAAACTCGGTCATTACTCAACCTACTTTAACTCTTAAGTAATATTGTGTGTGTGTGTGTGTGTGTGTGTGTGTGTGTGTGTGTGTGTATGGTTTTTAAAAAAATGTTATTTTTCTTTCTTTCTCCAGCACTCTCCAGTCAGACCAGCAATGTGCTACCTGAGTAAGGAAGGGAATTATAAACAGTGCTGTCCTATCAGTGCTTGGAATTTGTGAGAATGCTTCCACATGAAAGAGTCAATGCCTCTGTGTGGGCAGACACACTGTGTGAATAGGGGACGCTGGGTTGGGTTGCAAGTGACCTCAGCATGCCACTCTAATGGACTATCTACTTTCTTCTTCTTCTTCTTTTTTTAAGTAGAATCCATGTCCAGCATTGAGCCCAATGTGGGGCTTGAACTCATGACCCTGAGATCAAGACCTGAGCTAAGATCAAGAGTAGGACGCTTAACCACCTGAGCCATTCAGGCACTCCCTACTCTATTTTCTCATCTCAAAGAGAGGCGATTATAATATGGTGTCATCTCTATCTTCCAGATGATCTCTACCTTTTCCTAATTTTCCCACTGTACTTTGCACTAAGCAGTGTGTTAAATTCATCATAACAGTGGAGGACTCTGTTCCTCAGACCCAGCCAAATATTTGAGGCCTATTCCATCCTTGCTTTTCCTTATCCAGGGGAGGTAGTGCCCCAATAGTACTACAGTATCATGGACTGATCCATCCAATCCTAGAAGGAGGTCAAGAGGGGTAAATTAAATTTTTCTTATTTTTCCTGAATAAAATCAACCACTTTTCTTGGCTCAAGCTGCATGTCTGATAGACCCCCTCCATTCACCAGAGTTTTCAAATAATTATTTCAGTCTCAAATCCTCTGATTGAACCTCAAAAATATTTCTCATATATATCTACTTCTCTTTATTCTCATCGCTATGACTATAACAGAGACCTTTTTTTAAACATTATTATAACTGACCCTTATTTATTTACCTCTAAATTATTCCATCTGATTTCTGGGCCTTTTCTGCTTTACATGCCTTCCTGAAGCACCCACTCCTCATGACTAAATCCCTATATTATTACTCTCAAATGTGGGTATAATCCCCCTTGGACTTCTGCCCTCTCTAACCTCCCCTCTCTAATGTCCCTTTCATGTTCTCAACCAATCCTTTGTCTGTGCACCTACACAACGTTACCTCATCTCAGCAAGCATCTCATTTGATGATTATTTCCTTAATTGCCTATATCCTCCTCATGGTCCTTAAATTTCCATGAAGGTAGGAATATACATGTCTTCTCCCTTGGAATGTCACCATAACTAACGTCACATGGCACAATATGTGTTTGCTTAAAGAACTAGTAAGTAAATGATTGACTAAATAAAAGCTGATTCATAACATTGGATATTTCTATGTAATTTGCTTACAGTCTTCAACTGTCTGATAAGCAGCCTTAACTCTTACTTCAGTCATCACTAGGATATATGAATGCTAAAATCCATATAAAAAAGATGGATCTGAATTCAAAGGTGGTATGATTCTTCTATTGTACCTATTGTCATAATGGAAAAAATAAATGAAAGACCAATGGGTTAAATGGATTCCACTGTCAGGAAAAGTAGGTGTTAATTTGAAATTCCCTGTGTATGGCTTAACAAGGAATTGTAAACTAATATTTTGTAGCACTAAACCTCTTGATAAAACAATGAAATTATTATTTAAATTTTTCTACTTTTGGTGGTCAGCTAAAAGATTTCTAGAACTACTTACTGTCTAAATATTACCCTTCAATAGTTAAGTCATTCAATTGCTGTTGTTAATATACTATTGTGAAATGTTGTTTAAACAACCTGCTTCTTCAACAATAAAGAATATTGTTCTCCTGTGCCCATTATCCCTTCTTTTGAATCATGTTCTGCAGCTACAACTTGCTCCTAAATTCTAAGCATCTCCATTTCAAATAGCACTTAACCTGCACCTTACAAACACGTGAATTAAAAGTTTTGTTTTACCTCCCACCTCCAACCCCCAGCAACTAGCCTATCCCTCCTTTGCTGCTCCCTGAGCTTTTGGGGAAAAAAACAAAAACAAAAACAAAAACAAAAAACAAAACTTACTCCACATTTCACACATACTATTGGGTTTCTATAAAAATTCAAAGCCACTCAGTTGATTTTTTTTTCTTATTCTATTCTTTTTTTAACTGACACTTCTACTTTGCCATATATTTACCACTTTCTCTAAATTTTCGTTGACATTTATAACTATTATTTTCCACATGTGTTGTGAGATCTTCCTCCAGCTCTTATTTAAATGCTGGAGTTTTCATAGTCCTGTCTTTGGTTCCCTGACCTTTCTACAATTCTCCACATTCCTCATGGCTTTAACTAGTATCCATATGCAGAAAACAGCAAAATCTTTATCTCTTCCTCTGACTTTTCACTTGAGCTCCATTCAGACTTTTATATTTACTCAAACTTATAGACACATGAATTTGATACATTCCTGACAAGTGTATTGAATGAGCTGAGCTTTACAGGGAAGAATCAGAAAGCAACTCTATTATATTCTCCCCTTTTCTTATCAAACACACTTTGTAATCTCATTCCTTCCTCTTCTTTCAAGCATGGCCCTTTTCAAAAAGGGCCCATTTGGCTCCTTTCTGGTACAAGAGAAATCCTTAATTTCAGTTATTTAAATGATATCCTATCCCAAAATCCTATTGATCTGTTGGGGAGCTCTTTTCCTTCCAGGTCTGCAAAGGAGAAGCGTGGCACTTCCCTCTTCCTTTCTCTAACTCAATTTCCCCAAAAGTGACATCTTGAACAACTATAGTACAGCATCATAGCCAGGACTTTGACATGCATACAATCTACCAACCCTATTCAGATTTCCCAAGTATTACTTATACTCTGCACGCATGTGTTGTTGTTTGTGTGTGCATGTGTGTTTAGTTCTATGCCATTTTTCAATGCTTAGGTTTATGTATTTGCCACCACAGTCAAGACACAGAACAGTTGCATCAACACAAGGATACCTTCCGATACTTTTTTTATAATCACATCCACACAGAGTACCCTAAACTCTAATCTCTGGCAACCACGAACTGTTCTCCATTTCTAAAATATTGTCATTTCAACCATTTTATATAAGTAAATCACATACTATATAACCTTTCGGGATCAGCGTTTTCTTTTTCTTTTTCTTTTTCTTTTTTTTTTTTTTTAAATTCAGCGTAATCTCCTTGAGATTCATCCAAGATGATGTGTGTGTCGCTAGTTTATTCCATTTCAGGTCTGAGCAGTATCCATGGAATGGTTGTTTATTCACACAATTTGTTTATTCATTCATCAAGTACAGAACAGGTCATCCGTTTATGACCTATGTCTAATCCAGTGGCTGGCCAGAGGAGGTACAACATTTATTAATGGGAATTCTATGATGTATGTCCACCTTATATTTCCAAAAGAATAGAAAGTTAATTACTGAAGCATTGAAAGTTAAAGTAACCAATGTAAATTGTTTCACTGAAGTTAGACTATGGAAAATGCTTAATTAATATGGAAAATGGAAAAGGAATGGATGGAATTTCAGGTAAAATTGTGTTTTCAGTTATCTTCTGCATACCAAAAAAAAAAAAAAAAAAATCAATAGACCCAAAGCTAGCAGAATTGGGGGTTGGTGCTTTGGTAACTTTTTCAGATCTTTTCTCATTTCTACAACATGCTTAAATATTTTAGCATTAAAAAATTAGAAATGATCTTTAGGGAAACTATTTTTCTTTAGCTTAACTAAAACTTTAGTTGGTAACAATTTATTTTGCTGTTAGTAATAATAATTGAATCTGGTGGCATGCTTATTAGCATTGGAACAGTAGGCAGGTTATGTACCTTCCCTGGGCCTCAGTGTATCTATGAAATGTACCCACTTCATAGCTTTATAAAGATGAAATGACCTGATACATACAAAGCTTAGGCCAGTGTCTGGCAGGGTGGAAAGCAACTACTGAGAGTTAAGTTATATCAGTTAGCTTTTTTTTTTAAATAAAATTTTTATTTTAAAATAACTTCAGATTTATAGAAGAGTGATAATGATAATAATGAGAGTTGCAATATACCATTCACTAAGTTTCTCCTATTGTTAACATCTTTCATCACCATGGTTCATTTTTAGTGTCTAAGAAACCAACATTTGCACATTACTATTCATGTTCCGTTAATGTCATTTTTCTGCTCCGGGATCCTATCCAGAAAACCACCTTACATTTAATCATCATATCTCCTAGGATCCTCTGAACTGGGACATTTTCTTAATATTTCCTTATTTTTCATGACCCTGATGGTTCTGTAGAATGTCTCTTGACTTTTTTTTTTAATGTTTTTCGGATGGTAACATTAGGGACATGATTTTGGGGAAAGAATACCACAGGGGTTATTGCCCTTCTCATCAAATGATATCAGGGCTACATGTTATTAATTTGGTATTTTATTTCTGGTAAGTTCACCTGATGTGAACTACCAAGGTTAAGGTAGTCTTTACTGGGTTCTTCACTATAAAGTCACTTTTCTCCTTCTTTCCATATTCCAGTCTGTGAATCATGTTACTAAGTACAGCCCATCATCAAGGTAGGAGAGTAACAAATTCCACCTCCTAAAAGTCAAGTATTGACACAAATTGTCTGGGATTCTGTACAATACATCTGGCTATCTTTTATCTAAAATTTCTCTCTGATTGAATCAATTATTTCTAACAAAACAGAGTCATATATATTTATGTTATACTTGGTTATAAGCAAGTTGGTTATAATTGGTTATATATAACCAAAACTGATTAATTTATTTTGTTTCTCGATTGCTCCAACTTTGGGGGCTCTTTCAGGTTGGCTCTGCCATCTCTTTGACATGACCTGATTCTATTTCTTTTTATTTTTCTTTTTTTTTTTTTGAGGACTTTAATTTCTTAGGAGATGCCCCTAATTTTATATTTGTGCTAGCCCTAGAATCAGTCATTTCCCCAAAATGGCCATTTCTACATTAAATTTCCTTTTTACCTTTGTAAACAATCAATTAACTATATTTGTATTTCTCAATTTTGTCCCACTGATCTATCTATATTTGTATTATTTTGCCACTGCCACACTGTTGTGGTTACTGTGACTTCACAGTAAGTCTTGAAATAGATTATTGTGAGTCTTTCAACTTAGTTTTTCTTTCTCAGAATTGTTTTGCCACTTCTAGTACCTTTTCCTTTCAATATAAATTTTAGAATTAGCTTGTCACTTGTCAATATGTACAGTTGAGTTTTCTTTTTTCATTTTTGTTCATTCTTAATTTTAATTTTTTTAATTTTAATTTTTTTTCAAATTTTTATTTAAATTCCAGTTAGTTAACATATATTGTAATATTGGTTTGGGGAGAAGAATTTAGTGATTCATCACTTACATATAACACCCAGCGCTCAATACTGAGGTGCCTTCCTTAATAACCATAACCCATTTAGTACATCCCCCACCACTTCCCTTCCATCAACCCTCAGTTTTTTCTCTATACTTAAGAGTCTGTTTTATGGTTTACCTCTCATTCTTTTTTTTACCCCTATGTTCATGTTTTATTTATTAAATTACACATAAGTGAAATCATATGGTTGACATGTTTCACTTAGCATAGTAAACTCTAGCTCTGTCCATTCCATTGCAAATGGCAAGATTTCATTCTTTTTCAGGACTGAGTAGTATTCCATTTTATATATATACCACTCTTCTTTGTCCATTCATCTGTCAGTGGACATTTGGGTTCTTTTTATAATTTGTCTATTGTTGATAATGCTACTATAAACCTTGGGGTACATGTGCCCCTTTGAGTCAGCATTTTTGTATCCTTTAGGTAAATACCTACTAGTGCAATTGCTGAATCATAGGATGGCTATATTTTTACCTTTTTGAGGAACTTCCATACTAGTTTCCAGAGTGGCTGAATGGGTTTGCATTCCCAAACAACAGTGTAAGAGGGTTTCCCTTTCTCCTCATCTTTGCCAACATGAGTTTTTTCCTGTGTTGTTATTAATCTTAGCCATTTTGACAGGTGTGAGGTATTATCTCATCCTGGTTTTGATTTGTATTTCCCTGATGATGAGTGGTTTTGAGCATATTTTCATGTGTCTGTTAGGTATATGGATGTCTTCTTTGGAAAAATGTCTATTCATTCTTCCTGCCCATTTCTTAACTGGATTATTTGTTTTGGGGGTGTTGAGTTTGATAAGTTCTTTATACATTTTGGATACCAACACTTTATCAGATATGTCATTTGCGAATATCTTCTCGCATTCCATATTCTGCCTTTAGTTTAATTGATTGTTTCTTTCACTGTGCAGAAGTTTTTTTGTTTTTTTTTTTTTTAATCTTGATGAAGTCAAAATAGTTCATTTTTGCTTTTGCTTCCTTTGCCTCTGGTGATGTGTCTAGTAAGAATTTTCACCAGCTGAGGTCAAAGAAGTTTCTGCCTGTGTTCTCTAGGATTTCAATGGTTTCCTGCCTAATATACAAGTCTTTAATCCATCTTGAGTTTATTTTTGTGTATGCTGTAAAAAAGTGGTCCAGCTTCATTCTTCTGCATGTCGCTGTTGAATCTTCCTAACATCATCTGTTTAAGAGTCTCTTTTCCATTGGACATTTTTTTCCTGCTTTGTATAGGGATTGCATTAAATGTGTAGATTGTTTTGGGTAGTATAGACATTTTAACAATATTTGTTCTTCCAACCCATGAACATGGAATGTTTTTCCATCTTTTTGTGTCCTTTTAAATTTCTTACATAACTGTTCTATAGTTTTCAGAGTCCAGATCTTTTACCTCTCTGGTTAAGTTTATTCATATGTATCTTATGATTTTTGGTGCAATTGTAAATGGGAGTGATTCATTAATTTCACTTTCTGCTTCTTCACTATTGTAAATTCAACAGATATCTATGTATTGATTTTATATCATGTGGCTTTGCTGAATTCATATACCAGTTCTAGCAACTTTTTGGTGGAGTAACTTTTTGATTTTTTACATAGAGTATCATGTCATCTGCGAATAGTGAAAGTTTGACTTCTTTCTTGTTGATTTGGATGCCTTTTATTTCTTTTTGTCATCTGATTGCTGAGGCTAGGACTTTTAGTACTATGTGAAATAAATATGGTAAAAGTGGATATCTCTGTATTGTTCCTGACTATAGAGGAAAATCATTCAGTTTTTCTCCATTGAGGAGGATATTAGCTTTGGGTATTTTGTATATGGCCTTTATAATGTTGAGGCATGTTCCCTCTATCCGTACTTTGTTGAGGGTTTTTATCAAGAATGGATGCTGTATTTTATCAAATGCTTTTTCTGCATCTATTGAGAGGACATACGATTCTTATCTTTTCTTTTATTAATGTAGTATATTACATTGATTGATTTGTGAATATTGAACTACACCTATAGCCCAGGAATAAATCCCACTTGAACGTGGTGAATAATTATTTTAATGAACTGTTGGATTTAATTTGCTAGTATCTTGTTGAGAATTAATGCATTCATGTTCATCAGGGATATTGGCCTATAACTCTCCTTTTTAGTTGGGTCTTTGTCTGGTTTTGGAATCAAGGTAATGCTGGTCTCATATAATGAGTTTGGAGGTTTTCTTTCCATTTTTATTTTTGGAGCAGTTTAAGAATAATAGGTATTAACTCTTCTTTAAATGTCTGGTAGAATTCCCCTGTGAAGCCATCTGGCCCTGGACTTTGTTGGGAGGTTTGATTATTGATTCAATTTCTTTGCTGTCTATGGGTCCGCTCAAATTTTCTATTTGTTCCTGTTTCAGTTTTGGGAGTTTGTATGTTTCTAGGAATTTATCCATTTCTTTCAGATTGCCCAATTTGTTGGCATATAACTTTTCATGATATATTCTTATAATTGTTTGTAGTTCTGTGGTGTTGGTTGTGATCTCTCCTCTTTTATTTGTGATTTTATTTATTTGGCTCTTTTTTCTCTTTGGTAAGTCTGGTTAGAGGTTTATCAATTTTATTAATTCTTTCAAAAAACCAGTTCTTAGTTTCTTTGATTTCTTTTACTGTTTTTTTATATTATTATTGTTGTTTGTTTGTTTCTATATAATTTATTTCTGCTCTAATCTTTATTTCCCTTCTACTGGCTTTAGGCTTTTTTGCTGTTCATTTTCTAGCTCCTTCATGTGGAAGGTTAGGTTGTGTATTTGAGACTTCTGTTGTTTCTTGAGTAGGCCTGTATTGCTATATACTTCCCTCTTATGACCACATTTGTTGCATCATAATGGTTCTAGACTGTTGTGTTTTTATTTTCATTTGTTTCCATGTATTTTTTTATTTATTTTTCAATTTCCTGGATAACCCATTCATTTAGTATGATGTTCTTTAACCTCTATTTGTGGTCTTCTAATTTTTTTTTCTTGTGGTCGACTGTCATTATGGTCTGAAAGTAAGCATGATATGATCTCAGTTTTTTTGTATTTTTGAGGGCTAATTTGTGACCCAATACGTGATCTATTTTGGAGGATGTTCCTCCAGAATAGGGCTAACATTTTGCCATGTTCTCTCATTTTCCATCAGGTTGGTCTGGAGTTATTCATGTGGTATCAAGGAAGACTTCATGACATGTATCCAGAAAGTTGCTTATTTTCACTTACATTGCATTCCATTGCTTAAAGGATGTCATAAGGCTTGCTCAGATTCAAGGGACAGGCAAATGAATTCCAACTCAAGATAGGAAAAGCTAAAAATTATAATGCAATCTACCACACTTATTATTAACTGAGGTCAGCAGCAACATAATTTTTGGAATCATCAGATGATAAGGGCAATCACTGGCAAAATGAAAATAGAAACAAATCCATAATTTTTTAGAACGAGAATTAATTGAAATAAAGAAAAAAATAGCAGTTTTTCTTAAAATGGAATGATGGAAATTGTGGTTCCTTAGTCAATTTAGACTTCTATAACAAAATAGTATAGGAGTGCCTGTGTGACTCAGTCAGTTAAGCATCCAACTTTGGCTCAGGTCATCATCTTGTGGTTCATGAGTCTGAGCCCCACATCGGGCTTGGAGCCTGCTTCAGATTCTGTGTCTCCCACTCTCTGTAAGCATCACTCACACTCTGTTTCTCTTTCTCTCAAAAATAAATAAACATTTATATCTCTCTATATAAATATAGATATAGATGATGATATAGATGATGATGATATAGATATAGATATAGATATAGATATAGATATATAGATATAGATAGATATAGAGATAAATATAGATAGATATATATAGACTGGATGGCTGAGAAACAGCAGAAATTTATTGCTCACAGTTGTGAAGGCTGAGAAGTCCAAGATCATAGATTTAGTGACCATAGATTTAGCATCTGGTAAATACCCAATTCCCAATTCACAGACTATGCTTTCTGGCTGCCACTTCACATGGTGAAAGGAATGAGCTAGCTCTCTGGCCCCCTTAAATAAATACTATAGCTGATCATGAGGGCTCCTTCCTCATGACCTAATCATTTTTGAAAGGGTTCATTTCTTAATATTATCACCTTAATAGGATTCGCATATGAATTTTGGAGAGACACACTCAGATCATAGCAGTCATAGATTAATAATATCAGTTTAATAAAGGAGATATTTCATTTGTCCAATCCTTAATCTAAAATTTCATCTAAAAATATAGATATACATGCAACTATTGATATAGATAGAAATTTAGCTCTAAGTTGTCCTGTGAATGATCGGTCCAAACTCTATGACTAAGTATTGGCCAGTGTAGGATTTGGACTTCTATACTCCAGCTCCCAGTCCAGTGCACCTCCCATAAAAGAAGTGTGCTCCTTTTTTATGGTAGAAAGCATTTTAGGAAAGTTTCCTTTGGGAAACAAATATATATATATATATATACACACACACACACACACACACACACACACATATATATACATATATGTACATATGTATATACAAATATGTATATATACATACATATATATGTATGTATGTGTGTGTGTGTGTGTGTATATATATATATATATATATATATATATGTAGTGTATCAATTGATATACTTTTCTGGCTTTTTGAACCAGAGTCAGAACATAAATTTACAACTTTTTAATGATTAGTGGTAAATAAGAAAATTGTCAAAATATATAAAATGATTTTTCAAAAGGCAATGTTGTTATATACTGCTTTAGTTAAAAATTTTATTCATAAGTTTTAGCGAATTTCATTTGCCAGGCTTATATGAAAGAGAAGGAAGTTTATTATTCCCATTTTGCAGGTGAGAAAAATTAGGTTCAGAAAAACTGGGATTTGAGCAAAGATCTGTAGGTAGTCATTAAAAGTGTCCAGACTTGAGCTAATCAAGTTTTGGGTTTTTTTTTTTTGATTTTACTAAATGGTAGGAAAAACAGAATAAAATTGGTGATATTTTAAATGGTATTATTATTTCATCAAGGGTTGTTTTTTCTTATAGCAGAGGGAAGGTATAATGATTCAGGAAAACCTTGTGCTGAACACTGGGGGTTATTATAAAGGCTGATTCTGAGCCCTTATTCCTAAGAGGTTTATTTTTGATAAGTCTCTGGTGACCTGGGATTTTTTAAAGCATCTCTAATTTCAGCTCAAAAAGACATGGTAATAGGTCCCTAAAAGTTAGAGATACCCAGTATTGCACACACATGTGTGTGTGCATGTGTGTGTGTGTGTATGTGCCTACTTGAATGTATGTTCAGGTAAGTCTTGTGTGTGCAAGTACAAATGTGTGTATATTCAATTATATGTGGATTTATGTGTATAATGTTTTTGTGTGCTTTACACTGGGAGAACTGCTGCTTAGTAACAATTCCTTATTTGTATGAATAAAATTACATAAAATAGTATCCCAGAAATGCACCCTTATTCTTGAATTTTCACCGAGGTAATTTTTACAAATTATATCCACTCAATAATGCACTTCCTACTCCTTATATTTTGTAAAATCAATAATTTTACATCAACTTTATCCTTTATGGATGTAGTACATTTCTTCGAGCATCTTAAACATGGGCACCTATGTTATATGAAGACAGACATTTTACTGTAATGGTACTTCAAATGGATTGTGAATTCAGATTGATTTTTCTCACATTAGTTGTTTTAAATGGCTTTCATAAAACAGACATATAATGGCATGGCTGTCCCCTGCCAAAAAATCAAAAAGGAAAGTATTTTAAAAGAAACAATATGAGACATTTGGAAAGAAAGCCCATATTCATCCTCTTCTAACTGGCCTCTGAAACATTTCTGCTTAAAAATGTTAATGTGTTTTATGAGTTTTGATTTATAGATATTTTTAACATCATGCCTTTAAGATATCAGCTCTTGGTAAACTAATTGTGCTCCCTTCCCCTTTTAAAAGCTTGCAGGCTGCTGGGTATACCTTAAGGGAACTGATAACCAAATGAGTAGGCTTCAGGTTTGTTAATAAGGTTTAATCTGAAATCAAAAAGAGAACAATATAATATTGTTTTGAATTTGAATAACATGTTGGCTAACAGCAATAGAAGAAAACATCAATTCGCATGGAAGGGAAGGCAGCTAAAATTGTATTATAGAGTCTGAATCACAGAATAGCTGTTGGACTGCAATGACCAGCAGGGACAGCACATCACCTCACAAAGCAGCCAGTCTCTCTCTTCCTGTAGTTGCTCCCCTACCCTTACAATCACTGTCACTCTATGAGTAGGGAGACACTAATTTGAAAATCCTAATATAAACCCAAAGGTAAAAGGATATCTGAATCAACAAATAGAAAAATGCATTCTTCTCTTTTATCTATGCATCCCTTATAAAAATAAATCTTGTTTTCAGGGTACAAAAACAGCCTCAGTGTTAAAATGTTAAAAACAGTGATTTTAGAACCCATGTTTTTAGGTTTTAATGTCATAAATCTAGAAGTCAACAAAAACATTGCTTGACATGTAATAAACAGAAATTTAAAATGGAAATCATCTGTAAATTAAAAACAGATTTTTAAGGGACAGTATGGCCTATCAAACCTTCCATAAATAGTGTATTGTATTTACTTAAATACTTTTACAGAAATAAAACAAATGTGCCATATTTAGTTCATGCAAATAGAAAAGAACAAAATAAACTAAAAATTGAGTTGAAACAAATCATGCTAAAGCTTAGATTAAGTTAAAGTGAAAAATAAATTAATATAAAACCCTAAATAAAGCCTACTTCTCTTTCCTTAAAAAGATCAAATCTCATTAAGAAACAAGAAAGTTAAAAACAAAAACAAAAACAAAAACACTAATATGTTCCAGAAATGGTGCCAGGGTGCCTAATGTTCTATTTAGAAAAAATAAATAAATATAAACTTCCACTTTATAATATATAACAAAATTAGGTTTAGATTTATTAAATATATAAATGTAAATTTAAGACAACTACTAACATATTAGAAGAACGTCTGAGAATGTTTATATAATCTGGAGGTGGAGTAAAACTATTTAAGTAATTTAGGTAGGTTCAAATCATGAGTAAATTTTCTGCAGAATAAATTACATAATTTGAAAACATAATTTGGCAAAGGAAAGCATGGACAAAGATAATAAACTAATTCTCACCCAAACTTTACCTTATTCTCAATCTTAATCCCACTCACATTTATAATAAAATGCAAAATCCAATGCGGATCCAATCTAGTCTGGTCCATGGCCATCCATCAGTGCTCCTAACACATAAACATTGCAGCTAATCACTTGATAATTAGAGATAAAAACAGTCATTTATTTTTGTATGAGTTAGTTCATTTACAAATAGAATAGACTGTAAAGCTATCAAGAGTTAAATTACAGGTATAAAAAGCGGAAAATTAATAAGGATTTCTGAAAATATTGGCAATACTGTGATTTAGTGCTTAAAAGCATTGTACAAAACACACACACACACACACACACACACACACACACACACACCAGCAAAGAAGCATGAAGGAACATTGTGAAGTAACAGATACGTTTATTACTTGATTGTGGTGCTAGTTTTATGGGTATATGCAAATGTCCAAACTCATCAAATTGATATTAATTAAACCTCAATAAAGTGGTTTAAATAGGTCAAAAGAAAAAGAAAAAAAAATAATATTTGGGGACAATTTTCATCCTGAATACTAGTACTTTCAAAGTAAAATTGTTTTAATTCTTCTAAATTAGACGTTTATTTTATTTTATTTTATTTTATTTTATTTTATTAAGATTTATTTATTTTTGAGAGAGAGAGAGCACAAGTGGGGAAGAGGCAGAGAGACAAGGGGACAGAAGATCTGAAGAGGACTCTGTTCTGACAGTAGTGAGCCCCATAGGGCTTGAACCCACCAACTGTGAGATCATGGCCTGAGCTGAAGTCTGATGCTGAACTGACTGAGCCACCCAGATGCCCCTAAAGTAGACATTTTAAAATAAACTTTGTATTTTGAAATAATTATAAATTCACATGCCGTTGTAAGAAATAATATAGAGAGATCCTGTGTATTCTTTATCCAATTTTCCTAATGGTTATTATATTTTTCAGTTCTAAAATTTTCATTTGTATCTTCTTTATATGTTCTATTTCGTTATTGAGACTTCCCACTTTTTCATTAAATTTTTTTTAATGTTTATTTACTTATAAGAGAAAGAGAGGCAGAGTGTGAGTGGAGGTGGGGCGGGGGTGGGGAGAGAGAGAGAGAGAGGGAGACACAGAGTAGAAGTAGGCTCCAGGCTCTGAGCTGTCAGCACAGAGCCAGATGCAGGGGTCAAACTCATGGACCGTGAGATCATGACCTGAGCTAAGTCAGATGCTCAAGCGACTGAGCCACCCTGGCGCCCCTCCACTTTTTCATTTGTTCTCCAGTCAGTCTTTGCTGATGTTGGTTAAGGTTGGGTTGATGTTATATTTAGCAAAGTTCCAGCAAGAAAAATATATGGCATGTTTATAAAAGGTGATTAAAAAAAGTTTAATCATGGTCATTTTACAGTTGTATGGACACATTTAAGGGACACCAAAAAAGAAGGTGAAGCATTTTATGGGCTAGCAACTGGTGACTTCTGCTTTTCTTAGGGTCAAACATGGCAAGGTTTGCAGGTACAGGAGGTGCTGCCCAAGTGGAGCTTGGCCCACAGTAGGGGAACCAGATATTGATAAACATAGTCTAACAGAAGAGGCTAAGGATTTAAATACAATGGCAGTTCTGCCTTCATACCCACCAGTCCGATTTCCCACTGGAATTTTCTACTGGACAAATGTAACTGTAAGGAATGAGGATAAGGAATCTAGCCAAGTCAAACACTTGCGCACAGGGTCGCATAAAGAAGGGTAGAAAGTGAAACTCTAGGACCAAGCACAAAATATTCAACCCAGAGACGATTCCAGATGGAATAGAAGGCACTAAGGTAAGTTTGTGTGAACAAAGTGAGGTTGACCTGTCTAGACAAGAATTCAAAGGAAACAGGAATTGGACGTAAAATTAGACCATAGAGGGATGTGAACGTGGGGTCAGCAGTCTCAACCAAAGCAAATGATAGAATGTAATAATTCACAGGGTATGAAATGGTTAAAACACACATATAGGTAGTTAAAGAGATAACATGCAAAGCTAAAAATATTCATGACTCAGTTATATTTTTAATGAAAAAAAGATTTTTCACAATGAGTCAATAGAATAAAAGATAAATTTAATTAACATAGCAAAATATGATAATTTCATTGCAAAAGTGTTTAATTAAAATAGAACAACAGTGGAATAGTTGGAAAGATAGATTGGGAATTTTGTAGAGAAAAATCTATTGTGTGAAAGATACAATTCAGATTGAAAGGCTGAGTATGTACCATTTTATTTCAAGGATTTGTGTGAATGTGGCATTTTTCTCATTTACATAAATAAGCTGTACTGAAAATAAAAAATCTCAACCAGAAATCTGCCTTCCAATGAGAGACAATGACCACCTAATCACTACCCTTTTTCTTCCAATACAATTAGGGTCATCAGAACCACATCTTCCTAACAGGGAAAGAAACACCCAATAACATTTTAGCAGGTGCTGCATAATCATGCCTCAAATGACTTTCGCAGATAAAAGGAAAATAGTATTTGCTTGCATAACTGAACATATCTGCCCGAATTGTTTTCCTACAGATGTTATCCTGGGAATAGAAACAAAATTGTTCATTCACTAGCAGCCTTCAAGAAGCACTATGATCTGGGGCAGCAAAGAGCTAGCAATAAAAGGCATTCACAATTCTGGAAGAAAATGCTGGTGTGGAAAATACATAAAATGACTGTTTGGTCTCAAGACTGCCCGAGTTATTATCTAACTGTGCTGGGTTTTCTAATTCCTGTGTCTCGGAGGACTGAAAATAGGTTTATATACTTATTTTTTCTATATGTAGATAATACTGTCAAATAAACGCCAGGTTTCACTAACAGTGTTTGTTAAAAGCTCTCTACATTTTTTTAGGCTGGCACTATTTGTGGCCAAAAACACCTACTAAATTATAAATCTTTGAGAGCAGTGACTGCTTCTTATTTACTTTGTATTCACAACTTGAGCCTTCTGCATATGCAATATCATAAATGTTTCTGGCATTAAACATCCTTTATGTTCAAGCTACATTTACAACTCACAGCAGCTTAAGGGTAGGGATTTATTATAAAACCGTAGTATCTAATATTTTACTAAAGATAGCTAACATGCAGTTTCAGTGAAGTGTAGAAATCAGAATACACAGCACACATACTACTGCTCTCCTGGCAAGCTCTAGACCATAACAGACAATGAAACTTGAGTTTGAAACTTTTCTATTGAGTCCAAACTCCGGATCATTATCTTTTACAATGTAATCCACCAAGCAGACACTCCCAATAAATCAGAGTTGGTGAGGAACATGCAATCTGTTTGTGGTCCTGAGTTCAAAGATATGTTGGGGCACCTGGGTGGCTCGTCACTTAAGCGTCCGACTTCGGCTCAGGTCATGATCTCACAGTCTGTGGGTTCGAACCCCGCATCGGGCTCTGTGCTGACAGCTCAGAGCCTGGAGCCTGCTTCCGATTCTGTGTCTCCCTCTCTCTCTGGCCCTCCCCTGCTCATGTTCTGTCTCTCTCTGTCACAAAAATAAATAAAAACATTAAAAAAAAAAGATATGTAGCATGTACTGAAAACACACACACACACACACACACACACACACACACACACACATTACTCCTACTAACTATACTCTTAACTAAACTTCACAGTGCACTATACTTAAACTATATACCACGCTGTAACTAGACTAGACTATAACTGAACTACTCAATTACTATACTCTAAATAAATACTAAAACAGGTAGGAGAGTTAATTTTATATATCAACTTGACTGGATCAGGAAATGTCTAGATATCTGATTAATCATTATTTCTAGGTGTGCTCATATGGGTGTTTCCATATGAGATATGCATTTGATTCAGAGGACTGAGTGAAACAGATAGTTTTCCTCACCATGGGTTAGCATCATCCAGTTTGTTGAGGGGCTAAATAGAACAGAAAGTCAAGGAAGAAGGAATTCATGCTTCAATCCCACCCTGACTCATTGCTTGAGCTGGGACATCTCATCCCATCTTCTCCTGTGCTGGAAGTGAGATTTGCATCTTTTGCTGGTTGTCAAGTCTCAGGCCTGGAACTGAATTACACCACTGGCTCTCCTGGGTCTTTAGTTTGCAGACAGCAGATCATGGGATTTCTCAGCCTCTGTAATCACATGAGCCAATTCTTCATAATAAATCTCCTTTTTATATGCTATTGGCTCTGTTTCTCTGGAGAGACCTGACTACTATACTAGGCAAAATATTCCATTGTCAGCATATTGTGCTTTGGAAACTAATACTGCATTTTGGATTCTGATTCAGCTGCAACTGTTCATTTATTATATGGATCTGTTGTCTTTTCACTTGATTTCTGTTTATAATTTCTCTTTGCTAAAACCTTCTGGCTTGGCAATACACACTCATCCTTGCAACACATATTTACAGAGTGCCTAGCATGGGTTAGGCCTTATGTTAGGTAATGGAGTTGTCCAAAAGGCAAGTTAGCTCTGGAAAATGAGATTCAGATTCCAGATTGCAGCTAGCCAGCTTGAATTCTGCTACCATATTTATATGTTGATATCTTTATGAGTATTAACAAGCAGTGATAACTCTATTTTCTGTATTCTTATTTATTATTATTTTGTGTTAATTTGTAGGAGATTTGCTCAATTAAATGAATGGACAGAATGAGTGATTTGTGAATAAACACACTGAATTTCAAGTCAGTGTATTCCATGTTCTAACTAATTTGTCATTCATTGACTTACTTTCCTCCAAATTTTAGTATTTAAATGGGTGTGATGATTTAGATTCCACATTAGCACTGATTTAAATGGAGTCCAATTGAAGCAAGAGTCTCAAGTTGTGACAAGATGAGTCAGGCATGTACTCATCATGGTATTCATTGACTTAGGCTGTTTGGAGATACACCATGGCCAACAGCAAGAAATGAATATGGAATAGATTCTGGGTTTAGAAAGAGAGAACTAGTGATTGCTTTTAACAATGACAGGGCTCCAGCTGAGCAACCTGAGATCCAAGTGTAGACTCCCGAGTCAATGGGTAATGAGTGCACTGAAGAACTGAAAGAAGTCACATCTATGTAGTAGATAAACACAACTGTGATTTTGTATGTCCAGAGTGTCCACCCAGGCTCTGTGGCAGGTAGAACAACAGGATGATTTTCAGCCCCAACTTATTTGAGGGGTTCCTTCGCCCAGTGGTCTTCCTGCCCTAATGACTGACTCAATTACTATGTCTAAATCAGGAGCTGTAAGGTCTGAGCATCACTGTGAAAAAGAAAGAATAAGGCTTTCAGAATTTGTAACTGGAAAAATAAGATACTTTATCTATATTCTAAATACATTTTCAACTTTTTTCTGCTCTTTAGCAATCTTCATTTATTCTCAATTGCTTTCCAGAATAATATTAAAGCCATATTCCCTCCTACACTATGCATATTTAAACATATATTTTGTTTCACTTTGTGATTTCATTTCAGTACATTGTTCAATTTGTATCTAGTCTATTTTCCTGCAAGTTACTTTCATTCCTCAGCATGACCAGGAATAGCCTACAATATACTCCACAAAATATCATATTTCCCTATTTCAATACCCTCCAAAATATACATTCTATTGACCTTATTTTTAGTCATTTTAGACTCTAATAAGATATAAAAATAATGAATCCAATATCAATGCATATTCATAACTTTTGCTCCAAGCTATGAGATCTGTTGACTTCAATGTGTGAACTTTGAAGGAAGCTGCAATCAATGTCTATCTCATTCTGTGTTCTGTTCGGTTCACTCTTTGTTCTCAGCAGATCTTCATATCTTTTATGAGAATTACAATGATTAACTGTGTGGCTATTGTATATTTTATTAAACATCATCTCTGTCCTCCAGAAATAGATCATGTAGGAAGGAAGATAAAGTTCATGTGTAAATAACTATGACAGAAGGTAAAATAAGATAAGTACCTCATAAGGTGCATACACAGCATGTTATATAAGGTCTGAAAATAAAGAAACCCAGTTGTACAGGAAGAGCTTTATTTAATAGGCCACATGCATTTCATTTGGTTCTTATTGTACAGAGAATATTTTTAAAATGCATGTACTTGGAAACCTTTTAGTGTTTGAGTTTTAAGAGACAGCATTGTCATATTTTTATTCACTATTACACAAAAACTCATTAATATTTAAAAAAACAGACAAATATATATAACCTAAGAAAGAAGGCAGGCCCTCCAAAATAGTTGAAGGTGTTCAGAACAAGTCTCCCCACAATGTGCCACTTTGATATTTGGACCATTTTGAGCTGAAGGTAAGCAAGGCCCAGCAGACTCCAGAAAAAATTTTACCTCTCCCTTAAACTATCTAAAAGAATTTGGAAATTCTTAGCTTAGAAAGAGAGCAATTACGGAGAGAATTTTTTTTTATCTGAATGACCTTTATAATCTGAATGGCAGGACAAACATCTAATTACCAAACATCTGTTCTTATCATCTTGTGAATTACAGTCCCCCCACCCCTTTGCAGCCCCAGGCCCCTACCCAATTCCTTAGCTCAAGATGGCACATTAGCCTCAATTGTCCAAGCTCGTCCTTGGGTCTCATACTCTTACGGGGGCCCTGGTTCATATGTAATTAAAATTGGTTTTCTCCCGTCAATCTGTTTTACATTAATTTGATTATTAGGCCAGCTGACGTGTTTAGAAAAGTAGAAGGAATTTTTTTTTCTTTCCTAACATGGTACATATAAATTTTGGAAAAGTAATGACATGCAAAACACCTGAAATTTCTGAAACATAGGAGTCCCCGACATGTGTGGGATTGGATCTACTGTCTTTGGGGTGATAGGCTGCCTAAACACGTCACATTATCTTGTTAACACAAGTCACAGTGTGTCTAAAAGCTTTACTTCATGACCACAGAGACCCACTGAGAGCATGGCCTTCACCTTTCAAAGTGGAAGTTCAACAGCAATATTTAATCTCTCGGTACACTTTTTGGAGCAAGTAAGTGTGTATCATGATTTGAAATGTAAAGCAAGTAACCAATTCCAGAACTTAGAATCACTGTAAGTGCATCCTTTGCGTTCAGTTCACTTAACTCATTTCTCAGAAGTCCCTGCTCTGCCACAACTTATTGGTAATTGCTTTCCAGCATTTCTAGTAGATCTCCCTATAGTTTTTCCTCTTCTTCCCTGACAATATTACATACTTCGCTTTCCCTGGCCCTCCTGCCTTTTTCCTTCCTAGAACTCAGGAGGAAGGCTTTCTGTTTTTCTTTCTTCTTCCTGCCCATTCTTTTCCTGTACTTTTTTCTACGACTACAAGTCAATCCTTCATCTTTTGCCTTCTCATTTTCCTTCACAGCTGACAGTTGATATGCATGCCTGCTCCTCTCTGCAGGCAAAGTAGCAGGTAGGAGTAAGTTAGCTACAACTATTAACAGTTTTCCTTTCTTCCAGCTTCCTTGTTCTCTCCACACAGTTTGGACATGCTGTTCACATGAAATGTTCTTCCTTTATTGTAACTCTGCTTTGTAAATTAGCTGCCTAAATTTGCCAGACTCTTCTCCCCCTCTTTGAGATGGTCCTTTCGAAATTGTACCCTTCTCATAAATGCACACAGAATCAAGTAAAATTTCATTTAATCTTTATAGGTAGCTTTGTACTTGAAATGTGACTGATTTCCAGTTTAAGTAAATTGAGGCCCAAAAAATTTGCAATATTTTAAAGGTGTCTAAAATGTGATTAACATAGGGCATCTGGGTGGCTTAGTCAGTTAAGCGTCAGACTCTTGGTTTCAGCTCAGGTCATGTCTCACGTTCTTGGGATCGAGTCCCTTGTGGGGCTCTGTGCTGACAGCGTGGAGCCTGCTTGGGATTCTCTCCCTGCCCCTCCCCAACTTGTGACAACTTTCTATAAATAAATAAATAAATAAGTAAATAAATAAATAAATATTTTAAAACAAAGTGATTAACAGAGCTGATACTAGAGCCCAGGTCCATATTTGTAACCTAGTTCTCTTTCCACTGCCAACCACAATCCTATCTAGAAGTAAACAAGTCAGAAACATTAATATATTATACATTGTCTCTATACTTATAGTCTCAACTAAGGCAGGTAACATTTCCTAGGAAAGAAATGAAACTAAAATTATTTTCACAAAAACCATTACAACCAGAAGTAAAAAGTTAAAGGAAATATGGAAGAAGAAACTCAGAGAGAGGTCAACAAACTTAGAGCCTGAGTCTGGTGGAGAATCTGATTTATAGGAAAAGTCTTGAAGGAATGTTGCCCTTTCTTCAGATGGTAATATATCCCTAAAGTTGTTTAATTAACTGAACATTTCACATTGCTTGATATTCAGTGCAAGCTAATATGCTAATTTAACCACAGTGCCAAACTCTCTGTGTAAGAATCAGCTGGGGAATGTGTTAATTATAAAGATTCCTGGCCCTACTTTTAGAAGTACTTCTTTAATAGTTCTAGGGCACAGTCCAAGAATCACTATTTCTATGATTTCCATGTGATTTGATATGCAGTCCATAAGGGAACAATTAAATCACACTATTTATTATTAAGGATTCAGTAAAGAAAAACAAGCTTTTGAAGGAAGAAAATTTATTGAATTTCTAGATGACAATCATTTCTTGATTTCCTGTAGACTATTTTCATCACTTTCCTAAACTGCTCTTTTTCTTACTATTTTTCAAGAAAAGTTATGATAAAAGGAAAGTATTGGAAATATGTATTAATGTCATCTATTATATCCATAGTAAATATTCATGTGGAGTCAATTATAGGAGTGGGGAGGGCGAAAGAATGAAACCTAATGAAAGTTAATCAAAGAGAAGAACTTCCTTCAGGCTGGCCATGCATGTCTGTGGTTTGTCTGTCATTTATAATGCTGCAGCCTCTGGTTCATAGTCAAGCTGTAATTCTGCCAGTTAATGTATCCAATTAACCCCACTAATGAGCTAATCAACAGTGTAAAATCTGTGTAAAATCACTGAGGGTGTATGATGAATGGAAAATGCACTGAACTCTCCCAATATAAAAAGTGCTTTATTGCACTTGTTAAAGTGGCACTGTCTTATCCCTCTCTAAAGAGTAATTTATCACCAGGGTCCGTAACAGTGCCATGCCCTGATAAGGCAGAGGTGGCAATAAACCCATCAGAAAATGATTACTCAGGAATGTGGAGCAATTACAATGTCTTCCTGTATCAGAGTCATAGGCGACAAAGTAAATGTGTTTTTTTTTGTTGATGCAGGGTTCAAATACAGAACCAGCAGTAAACTTGAAGGTGATCCATAACTTGTAAATGGATGGTATTTTTATATATGTGCATATTCATTTATGATCCTCTGAAGTAAGTATCTGGTATCACAAGTCTCCGTTGTAAAAGAGGATGGTGGTTCTTTATGGGAACTCCTTATCACAAGAGTGGGGCAGCACAAAAGTTGGCTGTCCTATAGAAGCTATCCATTTTTTCTAAAATCAATCATCTCTCATGGAAAGACTTTCATCAGCTAATTAATAGTCCTTTGTTCTTGTTCATATACCAAGATAACGTTCTAGAAAGGCTCATTCTCATGTGGGAAATCAAAGTTTTCTTTTGGTATATGATCCAGAGTCATCCTCTTTAGGATATAGATCCTGAAGCAAATCCCAGTATTTGCTATCTCTAATCCTGTCTCTTTCTGGCACAATCTCTGGGTGGTCGACATGCTTAAAACCAGTTGGAAACCAAGGATAGACTTCTATGGAAAGAAGTAAGTAGCATCCCCTCTTCATTTCTGGATAATTCCTTGCCCTATTTGCTACTTTTTTTTTTTTTTCCTATTTGCTACTTTGGCTGATCTATTTCCGTGTCATTATTTTCATGTTTCTAGATGATCCCTTTTCTAGTTATGGTCTTCAAAACAGACAAATTCCCCACTTTGTCACCTGAAAATATCTCTGCTTTTCATTACTCCCATCATCCTAACTTGAAGAAAGGCATGACCTACCTTCCTTCTCGCATGAACTCCTCCATGTATGTTGGCATTCCATCCTTGCTCCACCATCAATTGCTTGCTTCCTACTCTCTTCCTCTCCTCTGTTCTTCTTTCTTCCTCAACAGATATGCTCAAGCATCATTACTATTTAAGATCCTTCTCTTCTATTCTGAATCTTCCTGGTAGTTACTACTTTTCTTCCTCTTGTCACTTAAAATTACTTCTCCCTTACTGTCTCCTCTTTGCCAATGGTCATACGAACTTAACCCAATAATGTTCCCATCTGTTTCTTCTATTAGTTAAACTAAAATTGGTTTCTCAAAGTACTTCACTATCCTCTCAAATATCAAACCTTATGGTTTTGGGACAATGATCGTAATAGTTAATATATGAAAATATGACACACTTGACTATGTATGCTTCCCTAAAATTCTTAACCCCCCATTACATTTTATGAAACTACATTCTTATCCTTTATGTCTCTGGTTACTTTTCTTGAAATTATCTTCTGTGAGTTTTAGTTTGCTGTACTTCGTATGTATATATTCCACAATTTTATTTCATACACACATTTAAAATATTTCTGCCATGCCTGTACACACAAACTGAGCAATCTGTTGTCTAATTTGACTATGTCCTCTATATTCCAAACTATGAAACTGCAGCTCTGATCTATGTCATGAATTCTCTGTCTAAATTTTCAAGCTCTGTTTATGTTTTTGACATCTCACATTTAATATTTGAAAAAATTTAGCTGATCATATTTACTACTCAATCGACTAGGCCTCTTTAGATAACACAAATTCTACTTTAATTAACTTAGGCTAAAGAAGGATTTATTAGAAAGATCCGGGGGTGTGACTGGACTAGCCATAGTCTGGAGTCCATATACTTGTCTTCCCTGCTTCTTTTTATTTTATTTATTTACTTTTCCTAGGAGAACATTATATTTTTTTTTTATTTTTAACTAATTAATTGACTAATTAATTTTATTATAATTTACTGTAAAATTGGCTAACATACAGTGTGTACAGTGTGCTCTTGGTTTTGGGGGTAGATTCCCATGATTCATCACTTACATACAACACCCATTGCTCATCCCAACAAGTGCCCTCCCCAATGCCCATCACCCATTTTCCCCACTCCCCCACCCCCTCCCATCAACCCTCAATTTGTTCTCTGTATTTGAACCCTGATTCTTTTTAGATAATGGCTTTATTAAGTCCAATCAAAACCCACACCCTACATGGGATAAGGAAGATGGTTATCAACATTGTCTGATTCTCATGCTTGAAACTTCTAGTACTGAAGCTTTGACTGGATCTTCTTCCTTAGCTCCAGTTTGCAAAATCATGGGGAATTCTTGTATCAGCTCACTTTAGGTCAATTGAAAGACACCTGGACATTTAGGCCCACATAGGCAGAGTAAAGCTGAATTCTGAGATTGTGGGATCATTCTGAATCAGGCATCTACTCCAACTGGTACCCATCACTGCCTACTTTCTGTGTTTTCTGTCTGAACAGCAGCAACCATTAAGTCACACAAGCTAAATACCACAGCATCACATTTGTCACTTTCTTTCTCTCTAAAGCCAATTACCAACCCCTAAATATTCTATCTTAACATTGTCTCACTAGTATTTTCATTTGCCTGTTTCTCCAGTGGTCCTACTCAAGTTAAACTCAGCATCATATCTCTCTTGCATCACTGATAAGTTGGTTTCTGACTTGAATCTCTACCATTTCTAGTGCATTCATCTCAGTCTAGTCAAAGACGATGATTACCACCCTCAACAAACATGTACTATACTTTGTCTCTCCTCTGTATTCACAGCCACGTTTCTCTGCTATCCTTTAGGCTAAAGGGATATAGCACAACTTGATAACAAAATTTCTTTAAAAAGTTGTCAATAGTCCATGTCTTTAATTCCTCATTTTCTCTAGAAGCTAGTGAAGGTTTCCCCCCTGCCCACCAACCAATTAAACCAATCTTTCCTAATCACCAAAGACATCCATCTTGCTAAACCCACTGTCAGTTATCTATCTGCCTGACTCAAGCCTTAGAAGCATTTGTTACAGATGATTAGTTCCCGTTCTTAAATTACTTTTTTTTTGGCATTTTAGTTTCCTACCCTACTGACTTATTTCCTATCCCTTAGATGTCTTCCCTTTTTTTAAATTGAGGTATAATTGACATACAACATTATTAAATTAATATTTAATATTTAATATTAACATTTAATATTTAAATATTTAATATTTTAATATGTATATACTATAAAATGATACCACAGTAAGTCTAGTTAATGTCTATCATCATGCACATTTACAAACAATTTTTTCTTGTGATGGGAACTTTCACACAGATGCCTTCGTTTACATTGCCTATTACTAGATCTATTTCCTCTTCCCAAACAACAAATATTGGCATTCTATGGGGCTCAATCCTCAGGCCTCATTGTTTTTCCTCACATAAACGTTCTTCCTAGTTTACCTGTATAGCTTTTCCTGTCCTCTCTGCATATAAATTCATCTACAATTACATTCACATACCACCACCTTGCAGTGTATTCGTAATTATTTCTTACTTTTCTGTTCCTGTCATACTTCCTGTGCGCTCATACAGTTGCCATAATGAAGTCTTTTCCCATTGTTTTCCTGTGCTACTACCACTATTTCTCTAAGACCCAAGTCAATGCTATTTCTCCTAAGAAGCCTTTCTTGATTAGCCCACCCAGCTTAACTGGAATAAATTATTTACGGTTTCCCTCTCTGAGTAGCCTGTACCTCATTTTAACACTTGCTACATCCTGTATTCTCTTAACAATTTCTACTAAATTTTCGACTACACCACTGAGACTGTAGTTCCATGGAAGGCTGCTATAATCTGTTCTGGCACACCACCATGGCACTCTTGCAGCTAACCTATGAACCCATAACCCAATTCCAGAGAACCGAGGCTTTTGATCCTTACCTAGCTCAGCCTATCTGATTTGCCTCCTCTCAGGAAGTTTTATCTGTCTTTCTAACCTCTGATTTGCTTCCCAGAAGTGGCTCTATCCAACTTTTATTCTCAGTTCCTTAAAAGATAGTGGGCACATCATTTAAAGTATTACATTTGTTCACTCAAATTTACTTAAATTCAATGTGTTAATGGTTTATTCAAATTTTTATTTTTTGTGTGTATTTAATTTATTTTTAAAAAGTCTCTAGCCTTACCTATCCAAAAAACAAAACAAAACAAAACAAAACAAAACAAAACAAAACAACAAAACCTGACAGAAGTTAATTCTGGACAGAAGTTAATTTGCTTAAGTCCACCACAGTCAATGAGGGAAACTTTAAAATATTTGAACTCATTTTATTTCACTTCAAAACTCAGCCTTTAAGACTCTTTCCCCTTTTCTTCATCAGTCACCCCCTTACCTTCTCTAGTACCTGCCTTACTCTAGCAGAGTGCCCCACACAGTAGGCACTCAGTAAATATTTGTTGAATTGACTATAACTTTTGTGGAAGTTAGCAATTTTGTCATGAAAATGCTGGGAGGCAGGGGAGGTTAATTGAATATGAGTCTCAAGGCATCTGTGTTATTTCTGTCCTCAGTACTAGCTGGCAAACTGCATTTTTCTCCTTTCCCAACTGCTTCTTATAACCAGCCACAGGGGGCCTGCAAAGCTTAGAGCAAAGTCAAATAACACAGTCAACCCATTCTAGGAAGCCTCTGCCAGAAATTTACAGTGCTAAGGAGCTAGGAAATAGATCACAGAGTTGGAGGAAGAAAAAAAAACCTGTCTTCTAGCATAGCAATACACTTGAAGCACTTGATGGTAAGAATACAACTTCTGTTACCTTCCAGGATTGGATTATATACAGCATGGATGAAATATGTATGGGTTTTCTAACAGACTTACTGAAATCCAACAATATTGCCAAACAAGAAAAAGCACAGTGGTGAGAAGGTGTCTTTGTCTCTTTACAGAATTTTATTATACCTTTGTTTCTTGACAGACTTTCTAAAAATGTAACCAATGATACCAAAATTAATGATCAGATGTTGAAAATGTTTCCCAGCCAAAAACAGACAAAATAATGTTACAGAGTAGCACTTTAACTTATTTGTCACGCAGAATTTCATAACTGATCTCTCTGTTAAATGGATTCAAAGCCATTTCCTATAGTTAAAAAGTGATCATGCCACATTTTTAACTTTAAAAAGATGAATAATATCTTCCATTAAAAAAATCTTATGCTCTAAAATTGCTTACATGATTACTTTTTCTGTGGGTATACTGACTGATAAGAGAAAAGAAAAATAGTTGAATATTTCTTATATCTGGAATCATGAAGTAGAAGAAAGCTTCTGATCACAGTCATATTTAGAATTAATACAAAGCTCCAGCATTAGGTACAGTTTAAACACTAAATCTTTATATCACTGACAGTACACCTGCTCATCTCTGACTTATTTGATCCAAATTTCTAGGAAAAGTTTTTATTTTTTTCATTCTTCCTGTGGAGCAACACAATAATTGACCATAACACATATGCTGCTCTCCCATTCAGTCCATGTGATCTTATCCAAGATATCCTTAAATTTGCATCCCTAATGCCACTTACTCTAAGAAGCTCTTTCCAATCATCTCAAGGTAACACATTGTGCTAGGTAAAAAACTGAATACTTTAACTTGAAGCCCTGTAGCTAAGGATAATGCTTTAAGCTATCCAAGAAATTTTAGTTATTTTGCAAAACATTACTTAATGTGGATTTGTATGCTCTCCTCATTATTAATCAAGTTAAACATTTTTGTCTGAAGCAGTGATCTGTTGTATTCTTTGTGCAGCATAAGGCATGTGGTATATAGTTGTTCATTTTTTGGCAATGAAAATTTGATCGCTTGGTTAAAGCGTCATCTAGATTTCTCTATCATAAAGGGAAGTGAAGTAAGTCATACTGAGAAAGACAAGTTCTGTATGATTCCATTCATAAATGAAATCTAAAAAAAAACAAACAAGCAAACAAACAAATGAATAAACAAACAAAAAGTAGAATCAGACCTATACATACACAGAACAATCTGATGGCTGCCAGAGGGGACAGGGATGGGAGGTTGGGTGAAATGAGTGAAGGAGAGTGGGAGATACAGGCTTTCAGTTGTGAAATGAATACATCACTAAAATAAAAAGCACAGCAGAAGGAACATAGTCAATGATATTGTAATAGCTATACAATGGGACAGATGGTAGCTACACTTGTGATGAACATAATAGATAACTTACCAAATCACTAACTTGTACACCTGGAACAAATGTAACATTGTGTGTCAACTATGCTCAGATAAAAAATAATAAGCAAACAAACAAATAAAGGTACCTTTCCCCTTTTGTAATAAGAAACAGTTTGCAAGGTGGTAATTTGAACTGTGTGAACATTATTTTTCCCACTAAACTTTCTCCAATATTTTCTTTTTAATGCTTTTTTATTCTGAAATAGTTTTAGAATTACAGAAAAGTTTCATAGGTAGTACAAAGGTCTTTTGTTTATCACACCCAGATTGTCCTGTTGTTAATGACATATAATGACATTTATCATAACTAATGAGCAAATATTAATGTGTTATTACAAAACTCCATGCTTTAGTTGGATTATTTAATTTTTATTCAGTGTTATTTTTCTGATCCAGGATCCCATCCAGGATATCACATTGCACTTATTCATCATGTCTTCTTAGACTTCTCTAGACTTCCTTTGTTTTTTTGATGACCTTGACAGTTTTGAGGAAGACTAATCAGGTATTTTACAGAATGTCTCTCAATTTCAATTCAGCTGATCTTTTTCCCATAATTAGACAGGAATTTAGGTTTGGGGAAGGAAAGTCACCGAGATAAGGTTCTACTTGTATCATATCATATTAAGGGTACATGCTACCAACATGAGCATTCACGGTGAATATTAACCTAATCATGTGGCTAGGGTAATGTTTGTCGGATTTCTCCAATGTAAAGTTACCTTTTTCTTTCTTTTCATTATCTATTTTTTGATAGGAAATCCCTATGAGCAGGTGGGACATTATGTTCCATTTTCTGAAGAGAGGTGTTTCTTCATAAATTACTTTGATTTCTTCTGTATGGAGGTTTACCTATTCTTCCTACTTTATGTATTTATCCAATTATTTATTTACATAAGTATGACTCATAGGTTTTTATTTTTACTTAGGTTACAGTCCAGTTCTACATTATTTATTTTATCATTCAAATTATCCCAGCTTTGTCACAAAGAGTAGTTCCATTGTGTTTCTTTGACATATTACATCGTTTTATTTTAAGCACTTCCTTAATTTCTGGTACTACAGAGGCTCCAGGATCATCTTATCTATCTCCTGTCCCAGATTTATGATCATCTATTTCTCCAAGGAACTCTCACTCTTTCTATTAAAAACCAGGATCTGAGTTCTGGTTGTGTTCATTACTACTGAAGTATCAATGCTTCCAGGATTTTTCAGAGTAAAGAGCTTGGAAATATTATATACCTCTGTATACACAGAGATTATTATAATACTTTATTAATATATAATTATTTGTTACCTCATATAAGCATAAACCCATATTTATAATTATTTCTGGATCTATCCATTTGTATTTTCATTAATCCAGACGTTAGTTCATATTGATGTTTCTAACTTAAGCCAGTTATTCTAGCCTTGTCTCTTTGTTTATTTGTAACCTCTCACCCCATCAGTGAGAAACCTGGTTCCCAACATCTATAATTCATTTGTGTATTTATTCAGTCTCAGTATGCATGTTGGTTATTTCAGATATGCTAACTCATAAACCTGTGGGCACAAATTTACCACCTCAAGCACAGTGCTTTCGTGTAGTTTCTTTTGTTCTTAATCTTATGGTCTCCACTTGTTTCCCGAGTCACTTGGAACGTGGTGGTTTCCCTCCACCTCCTTCCGTGATGTCACTCATTTGTAATACAATTATATTATTTCACCACAATTTTCATTTCATCCTGGGATCTCTCCCACACACCTCCTAATTTACACTTGTATACATTAAGTTTCACTTTTTGGCTGTACGGTTCTACAAGTGACAAATGCTTGCTGTCATGTATAAACCACTATAGTATCACACTATGAATAGTTTCACATTCCTAAAATAAAACCCCCTGCGCTTCACTATTCAGTCCTCCCAAATCCTTTGCAACCACTGATGTGTTTTCTATCTTTATATCCTTGCCTTTTCTTAAATGTCATATAAATGCAATATTATAACATATAACCTTTTCAAACAGGCTTCTTTCATTTAGCAATGTGCATTTAAGATTCATTCACGTTGTATTCATTCCTCTTTTTTATTGAAATATAATTGACATATGACATTATATTAGTGTCAGGTGTACAACACAGTGATTCAATAATTGTATATATTCATTCCTCTTCGTCACTGAATTGTTTTCCATTGTATAGAGGTATAACAGGCTTTTATTATACATTCATCTTTTGAAAGACATCTTGGCTGCTTCCCATTTTTGGTGATAACGGCTGTAAAAATTTGAATGTAGAATTTTGGTCTACATAAGTTTTCAAATCAGTTGAATAAATACATGTGCAATTGGTGTATTGTATGGTAAGACTATGTTTAGTTTTATAAGATGCTGCCAAAATGTCTTTCAAAGTAGTTATACCATTTTGCATTCCCACAAGCAATAGATGAGAGAGATTTCATGTTGTTTCACATCTGTTCTGGTAATTGATACTGTCATTTTTTTTTTTTTTTAATTTTAGCCATTCTAACAAGTGTGTAATATCTGATTGTTGTTTTAATTTAGCAATGGTCTTGTCACTCATTCACAATTTTTTTCTAAATCATTTATTAAGTTGGTAGTTGCAAAATATCAGTATTTTAATTCTATAATTTATTTAGTATTATTTGCTATTCTTGTAAGCCCTCTGTTAAAGAACAGTGCCCACCCCTCTTTCTTAAGTATCTTCCATAAATATCAATTTCTTTATTTTATTGTGTTGTAATATAGTATTGATTTTATATATTTATTTTGATGCTCAAATTATCCCACATTAATTTTAGAAAGAAGTTTATTCTTCTTCCTTTTGACATATTTGGGACAATTTTTTAAGTAAATAAAAAAATTAATATCAGCAATAAAAATGTCTAGAGGAGAAAAGTCAGAGTGCAGACTTGCTACAATACACTATCTAAAATAACTACTTTTCAACAAAAATTCATAAGACATATAAACAAACAGAAAAATGTGACTCATACTCAGAAAAAAAGTCACTATGGATGAGAGAATCCAGATGTTGGTTATAGCAGAAAAAAAATTTGAAAGCATCTCTTTTAACTACGTTCAATGAATTAAAGGAAACAATGCTTAAAGAATTAAAGTATGATGACAGCGTGTCAACAAATAGGGAATCTGAGTAAATACATAGAAATACATGAAAAAAGAACCAAATGGAAACTCCAGACTTGAAACCTTTAGTAAATGAAATGGAAAATTTACTAGATGGACCCAATAGGATATTGGAGATGACAGAAAAGTAAATCAATAAACTTGAAGATTGGTCAATGGATATTATTCAATTTTAACAATAGGGAGATACAAACAAACAAACAAAAAAAGATTGAAGAAAAATGAATAGATGCTCATACACCTGACAGAAAATATCAAGCCTACCAACACAGACGTAATGTGACTGTCAGATAGATAGAAAAGAGACAAAGGAGTAGAAAAAATATTTGAGGAAATAAGGGTCAAAACTTTCCCACATTAGATGCAATATTAATTTACAGAGCCAAGAAGCTCAACAAATCCCATGTAGGATAAAAACATTATCTATAGATAAATTTTTGAATATATCAAAGTCAAATTGCTGAAAGACAAAGACAGAGAAAGTTCTTCAAAAACTAAAGAAAAACACCATATAAGAAGAAACAACATACAATTAATAAATGACTTTTCACTAGAAACAATGAAGACCAGGAAGCAGTAGGATCCACTTGTTTCCTACAGTGTATTTCACAAATGCCTAAGCCAGAAATTTCATTGTTCCAGAAAAGTGTGTCATGCCTGTGAATGCCTTTTCTTAAATCTTTGATTATTTGTTTAGGATATCTGTGCTGATTATCTTTTTATCTTGATGTGTTTACTTTTGAGCTTCAGGAATTTTCATTCACTTACTTTTGAACAATAGTCAATAAATTCTAGATATCCTTATTCATCGTTAGAAGGAAACTGGAAATAGTTACATATTTAGTGTACTCTTTTGGGTACAAATAATAATGATTGTTTCATTCGCCAATCCTTTCAGAGACAAAGTCAAATCTTTAAGTGTTGAGTTCTGAAGCATTCAAGTAGTCAGTATTTCAAAAGTCTTATAATTTTGAGGTTGACTTTTCCATGCGGAAACAACTTCATCAGACAGACTCCAGCCCAACCATCCAACCATCAAAACACTTAAGCAGGTGGCATTATGATAGGGAAAGATAGGATAAAATAGGCAGAGAGGGAAACATTAGGACCTGGGGTCCCTGGTTTGGGGAAAACACATGTTTTGGAACAATGCTGGGAGCGTCTGACCACAGCAAACTCCCTTGGGCCTAAGGTTCAAGTTAAGAATGTAACAGACACCACCTACTCCCTCTCAGGTTCCCCTGAGGAATTTGACAAAAGACCTAACTAAAAATAAAAAGTAGACCATAAAACGTATGACCCAAAAGGAATGATATAGACCACACTTCATCCAATGGAACCGAGCCAATCAGGAATGGACAACCCAGCACCTAGTGATCAAGACAATAAGGGTAGGACCTGAGAAGGAACAAAGGGGAAGGGAGGGCGGGTCCACCAGAACCTTATAAAACAAGGACCCTTGGCTATTGTCATGAGCATTCACTTTTGAATGCCCCATCTCTGTAAAGAGAGCTTTCATACTATTCTTACTTTCCGATCTTATCTTATACTCTAATAAACTTTTGCCTACTGCTCGTTTTGTTTTGTGACTACCTCTTCTTTCTTGGAAGCAGCGAGACAACAAACCCTGGCATCCAGGTAATAAAAAAATCCTGCAACAGCATGATCCCTCACACTGTCTCAAATACCAAACAAAACACCCCTTTGAGATATTTTACTTCTTGAACACCAGCCTCAATATTAGCGTTAACCTAATCAACATATATTGATGCTTATAAGGGACTGCAGATGTACTTTATTTGGCAGCTCAATAACACTTTGGGAAGGTTTGGAAAAGTATTGAAGATATATAGAAAAATCAGTCATTAGTTTTAGAGAGTGGGTATCATGAGTCAAGATTTCAACAGGTCTGCTACCTGCTGCTATTTCTTTTCTTTTTTTTAATTTTTTTTAATGTTTATTATTTTTTTTGAGAGAGATAGAGAGACAGAGACCAAGCAGGGAAGGGGCAGATAGAGAGGGAGGCACGGAATCGGAAGCAGGCTCCAGGCTCTGAGCTGTCAGCCTGTTGTGGGGCTCGAACTCACAGACTGCGAGATCATGACCTGAGCCAAAATCAGACACTTAACCAGCTGAGCCATCCAGGCCCCATAGGTGCTGCTATTTCTGATTCTCTGATATTTCATCCACCTCAGTCCACATTTTTCAGGTACTTCCTCCTATATACTTTCATCCATATCTTATACCACAAAACTTCTGTTTTAGGCAAACCAAGGCATTAGTCAAAGAACTTAGTGGTGTCTGTAAATCTCTATTTTATTTCTTACCCAGAACATATCTCCTCTCTCTCAGTGCAATAAGATATCTTTCCAGGCTGCCATGTCTTGACAAGTTGAAGCTCGAGATGGGGAAGCCTGAATTTAATTTTGTGATTTGTATTTAATTTTGTGATTTAATTTTGTGATTAATAACAGTATATTTGAACAGTAAGTACATTTTGAAAGTCTAGGAAGAAAATAAGCTAGCATTATGGTGATGATTTTGAAATATGGATTTTAGTCTACATGGCAATTTAATTGCTAGTTAGGAGCAAATCCTGTCTTATAGCAATAGGGTTAGTCAGTGTTTCTCTAAATTCAATATGAACTATTGATTCATGGCTGCTAAAGTACGAAGGTCTGCTGAAAGAGCAAGGGTTCCAGATAAGGTAATTTGAACAATAAAATCATTTGAAAAAAAAAACAACAAAAAAAAAAAAGCTTTTTAAAGAACAAATTCATTTAATTCACACCGAAACAGGCCAGACTCCTAGGAACTTGGAAGGGTGTAAATTTGATTAAGAGCGGCTGTTTGTTTAGTTTTGAAAAGGGGGGGAACCATGCTGTTAATATGATCCCTTTACACTATTTCCAATAAAATTCAGCTATGTAAAAATTCTATTGGAAATATTCTTCCCAGTAAGAACATATGATCTCACACATAATCAGACCTGGAGTCTTAATAATGATAAAGGATATGTGAAATTAGTAGAGGCTATACCTTTTCAGGCCCTAAACTCTCTTATGTGCCTTTTATTCTTTCTATGGCTTTATGGCTATGTCAGTCCAGCACTGGCATTTCTTATAACACTCAGGTAGATGACAAGTTATCGACTAGGTAAAAATTACCTTCAATACCTCAGACTTCTCAAATATATTCCAATTTTTCTTCACATTCCATGTCTACTCAGTATTCATCTTCATTCCTTCTCTACCCTTCAAAATTTCTAAAATCTTCATTTCTTTTCCAAATCTCTTTATACTAAGGTAAAAATAAATAAACAAGTAAACTGCGGTATTACCCTTCCTCATAGTGTTTGCATTTTTACAATTAACTGCCCTTTAACCAATGTGTATAATGTTCATCCGAGATCCTGCATTTGAACCAAAGTTTTCGGGCTAGTGCTTCTCAAAGCAAAGACAAGAGAAACAATTTCCAGGGCAGTTGCTCTAGTTGCTATCAGGAAGTATATGATGTGAGGAGAAGGGACTGGCCAGGCTTGGATACTCTGAAGCACTCCTGGGATGATTATGAAATGTTCTTCCATACCTCTCTTTAGGACTGAGACACATTTCTCTGTTTCTGCCTCTTCCCCCTACTTCTAAAACCAACCTGATACGATACCATCACAATGCAACTTGCCGTCTTCTGCCTCTGTGCTTCATCTTGTCTCCCAGATTCTATTCTAGATCACAAGGAATCTTTGCCAAGTGAACCCCAGTAACTAGCACAGGATGTGAACTTGAAGCAAATACAAGCAAATAGAAGGGAAAATATAAAGTAGCGAAAGGACATGCCTCAGTATCTGATAAAATACCTCCTTTAGGACAATTCTTCTGGTTGGGCTCAGGAGGTTGATTTCTTTCCTTTCAGATATAGTCCAGAGCAGTGCTTCCCAACATTCAGTGGACATTAGAATCATTATAAGAGCTTTTAAAAATATCAATGTCTGGCCTCAACCCAAAGATCTTTATTTAATTGATTTAGGAAGGGTCTGGCCATTGATTGTTTTTTAAGTTCCCAGAGTGATTGCAGTGTGTAGCTAAAGTCTATAATGTTGAGGTGCCAAAAAAACATAGAACAAAGAACATGTTACTTCATTATATTTTAAAAAGCAATGCATATTTATTTTGGCATATTCTTCCTGAAGCCTATTCATATAAAATCTTCTCTTTTTATCTTCCAAATGTAATATATGAAGGTAGTTTGACATTTTAAAAGACCGAAAAGAGGTCATTGACTAAATTAATTCCCCAAGGTAGTTTAGTGCCAGATATTGAAACCAACATAGTGTTATCTGCTGCTAGCATGGGATTTTTTTTTTCTAAAGGGAACATGTTTTCCTAAGAGACTTCTTTGAATTCTGATCTTATAAGATGTCACCAAAAAAGTATCATTGGTCAAATAAGCTTGAAAACGTTTTAGAGCATATCCTAATTTTGCATATTTTTAATCAAGTCAGTATTTTTAAATGCTCTTTGAGGTCCTGCAGTGAAGAAAATCATTTGAAGTGATCAATTCTAGATTTTCCTAACTTCTTTGACTATGGACTATGTTCTGTAGTAAGACATAGCTAGCAAATTTAATCTTCTGCCAAACACACATGTAAATCACTATACTGCATCATACTGTCCTACATACATCTATACAATAAGCCACATTCAAGAATCTCAGTGAAATCCTATGAGCTAATATTTCCTGAAATTCAGAATGCTAGAAAAGAAGGTCTAGCCGTCTTATTATAAAAGGAGTTACAGTAAGTTCCACAATTATATTCTAATAAAATATTCTTTAACTCATGGGAAGGGCTGCAAATCTACTGAGTGTATCCAGTGTTGTTAACAAATTGATTTACAGTGTAATTCAATGTAATTGTAGGGGCGCTAGGTGGCTCAGTCAGTGAGACATCTGACTTTGGCTCAGTTTGTGGGTTCAAGCCACATCGGGCTCTGCAGTGACAGCTCAGAGACTGGAGCCTGCTTTGGATTCTGTCTTCCTCTCTCTCTGCCACTCCTTTGCTTGTGTTCTGTCTCTCTCTCTCTCAAAAATAAAATAAAAGAAACATTAAAAAATAAAGTGTAATTGTAATAGGATATAAAATTATTTCAATCGAGGTTTTATTAGCAAATATTTGTTTCTCTATCTATATATAGCCACTATTTTATTTTACCAGTTTCTATCAAAGACAGTTACAGTTTAAGTCAAATTTTGACATTTCAGTGTTTTTCACTATGCTGACTTTAAAATATTACTTTGCAGCTTCAAGCATTACTCTTCAAAGGGATTTGTTTATCATAGAATTCTAGAGCAAAGTGCCTTCTCTTCTTGCAATGCTAGCACTCTGAGCAGTGTTTCACACATCATCCTTTGTCTAATAAGAGCACCCTATTGATTCATAGTTGCTAAAATGCATTTCCTTGGATACTGTTGTTTTGTGTGTGTGTCCTAAAGGTGGTTAAACACACACAAGTAAATACACACACACACACACACACACACACACACACACTTCAGAGGTTTAATTTTATTAACCACTTACATTTATTGGCTACACTGAATTTGAATGCATATTCTGTAGATTTGAAGTTTTTTCTCTTTTAGATTTAGTTTGTGGTTGTGTTCTAATTTGTTAAAGTATTAGTCCATGCCGTTAATCATAGCCAAATCTATATGTGTATAGATCATTTAGTTTGAGTGATTTCCACTTTTTAAAATCAAATGACTTTTATTTTCCTATGTGCTTCTAAGCTGTTGCTTTCTATCATTAATTTAACCCACTGTTTATTTTTTCATGTATATAATAACAATAATAGGGAAATTACATTTATCATAAAGGAATGCTATACGAAGGAACACTGAAGCTTTGCTGTGGGTTATCTAATATTAGCTATACATAATTTTTTAAAGTTATATTAAAAAACTCTTGGTAATGTGTTGTTTTGCTTTATTCACCCTATTATTTATGTTAATGATAGGTAGGAAGTTTCTTGTTTGACATAGTTTTTCTTAGCAGAGTTATATTCATGGAAACAATCAGCAATCAGTTTAAAAGATGACAAAGAGAAATTTTGTGAAG
Source organism: Panthera leo (assembly GCF_018350215.1). Taxonomy (NCBI): domain Eukaryota; kingdom Metazoa; phylum Chordata; class Mammalia; order Carnivora; family Felidae; genus Panthera; species Panthera leo. Next base: position 124,352,641 of record NC_056682.1, on the reverse strand, counting down.
GTGGAAAAAGCAAGTGGCAAATAGACAAATAATATTAAAAGCTATTGGTAATTCTTGTCATGTTGCCTCCTATTTTTAGGACTTGAAAGTAAACTCACTGAAATGAAACAATAGGATACAATGTCATGTTTCTTTCCCTTGGACATTTTAAACAGCAGGAGGGATCCAAATGATTGTCAGGTGGCTTTTGTTGTTGCTGAATACCAAAGAAGTAAAGAAGTATAATTTAAGATAAACTTAGTTTCTATAAGCCAAGTCCAAAAATTCTGAAACCACCCATTTTCTTTTGCTATACGTCTAACTTCAATATCTTCCTTGGTTGCCTCTGATTTTCTTTTCAGGACTGGCAGATACAATGGTACTGAATTTAGAACCTCTTCATTAGGAGCCTGATTTACCTGTATTCACTTATTCCTTCTTTGGTCATATAGCATGATACTTTTAAAATATATCCAAACTCTTGAATGCTTATAACACTATTCCTATTATTGAGTCAAATCAACCATCCACATGGTGACTTGTCTTGCCTTTATTTACTTTAGTCATTACCCTGAAAATATTAGACATCACATCAACCAAACAAAAGCAAATATATTAATGCCAAAATGTGGTCTTTCATTCACTTAACACCTTTCTGATATAAATTTATCTGACTAGAGAGACAGGAAGACCTTTTTTTTGAAAGGAAGTTTAGCCCAGAATTCTGGAGTTGAATCATCCATTTTCTATGCATCAGTGAAAATGGTCATTTCATTTTTCTAGAAGTAAGTTCTTTCACTTGTAAAATGATACACAGTAGGGTTTGATGATCCCTATAGGTCTTTTCTAAAAGGCTTATCAACTCAACATTCAACAGAAAATATGCACTTAAAATATATTAGAAAAATCTATTTTTTACTTGTAATTTAGAACTAAAGGATTTCATCAAGATGCTACTATCAGGAAGGAAAAAAAAGGCAGAATTACGTTCCTAAAATATCTTTAGTCAGATATAAACACTTATTTTTTGGAGAATAATTTACACAGTGCTCATGTGTTTGAAGACAAAGCTAATGTATAGCAATACTCTCTTCATAGAGTTTATTAGGGATATTTTCAACAGGTTATTTAAATTTCTGCCTGGAAATTTAGGGGTTCCACCCAAATAAGTTTACAATAAAACTTTTATTTGTATGCTATAAATCATAGCTTTATATATTCTTTTTTTTTGTATAAGAAATGGGAAATATTTAATGTTGGTGGAAGAGTTAGATTTACAGGGAAAACTTGTGTAATCACTTTACAAGCACATTTAGAAATTAAGTTTTATTTTCTATGATATTGATACTTGATATTCCTAATTTCTGACTCAGTGTCACAATTTTTCAAGGACTGTTATTCTCCTAGGAAGAGACTACATGCATGCATTCACACATTTACACACACACATATAAACATAAACACATCTGCTAAATATTCCTAATTTGTTTAGCTATAAAGAAAAACTCAACAAAACCAAAGATGCTATCTGTTGCTACATAAGTGGCTTATTCATGTGATATTTTTCTTATTTCTTGTTTTCTTTGGAGGAGACCCGCCAGTAATACATTCTACCAGGAGGCTATTATATAAGAGTTGGGAAAGAAGTCAAAAGTTCTTGTACCACTTATCTTTTATCTTGGGCTTTTCTTCAACTATTCCAGAAGAACTCACACCAATAAACTAAGTGTTAATCTTCCTAAATTTCCATTAAAAAGTTTGTTATTCTTATAACAAAATCACGATCAATGAGACCTAAGTATTCTGAAGAGTGTTCCTCCAACTTTCAAGATTCTAGGCAGTCCTCATTACACAGAGTATGACACAGTTTATTCAAAGAGAACAAGATTTTTAACACTGATTAAAACTTTTAACATAATTAAAAATTACATGTTTTGTTCTCCTTCTAACTATATGCCTCCCAAATTATAATTTAGTTTCTGTCATTCAGACATATCAGAATTACAAGCATTGAAAGAAAAAAAGCACTATAGGTAAATTGACAAAATATGCATCTGGGGAATATTTTTAGGTATTTATAATATTTCTAGGAATTCTATACTGATATGTACCTTCTATATTTCTAACATATACTTTTTGTTGAATACTCACTTATATTAAGGAATAATCTTTATATTGCTATAAATAAATGTTCTTTTATATAATTATATGTAACGGAACTGTATAAAATCAATTATTATTATCTAATATGGGGATTATTTGGTTACATCTGATAAGAAAATTATATCCCATAAGATGATATGCATTTTTTGCATTTGCTTCTCTGTTAATTCACCCACACATTAATTTTTCATTGAACCCACAGAGCTCACAAAGCACCATCACTCCTGTTACACCAATGACTGAGAGGGGCTGAGACACACTGTAGGAAAGTCCACCCCTGTGTGAGTTCTGGTGACCTACAGAATATCTACAAACGTAGTGACCAGTGACTAGAGAAAGTACGTCACATGTCCAAGCCAACCATACCGTCTCTATTCAGTATGTGACTCTATTCAAGTTTTCCCTTTCGTTTAGTCCATGTATTCTAATTCCTCTTTAATTTTTTTTTTCCTGAAACACAAATCTGTGTTCACTTATCCATATATTCATTTTTGACTCCTAATTCTGGCCACACTGACATTGCTTTCATTGTTCTGTCAAAAAAAATAATTAGCTCTATTTTGAGTATTTATAAGTTTGTCACCCTATTTGTTCTGCAGTATTTAGTGACTATTCTATACTAAAATATACTTTAGCTACTATACTTCACTATCTTTCAGAATGAGGTTTATGCATCTACTTTCTTTTTTATTTTAACTTTTTAAAATATTTATTTATTTTTGAGAGAGAGACAGGGTGTGAAAAGGGAAGGAGCAAAGAGAGAAGGACACACAGAATCCAAAGCAGGCTCCAGGCCCCGAGCTGTCAGCACAAGCCCCATGTGGGGCTCGAACTCACAAACCACGAGATCGTGACCCGAACCAAAGTTGGATGCTCAACAGACTGAGCCACCCAGGCACCCCTATGTATCTACTTTTCTTTCCTTGTTTCTCTTTTCCTTCCTTCTCCTCTGCCCATTCCTTTCCTCTTTCGAATGTGTTTTGCTTCAAAAATATCTTACTGATAAAATGCCATGTTAGAAAATGGGCAAACAAAAATGATCACTTACCTTTATGGATTTTTTTTGACAGATTTTGGACAAAAATAAAAATTTCACAATAAAAATGGGAAGGCTAGGGGTGCCTGGGTGGCTCAGTCAGTTAAGTGTCCAACTCTTAATTTTAGCTCAGCTCATGATCTCAAGGTCATGGGATTTAGCCTTGCATCAGGCTTTGCACCGAGCATGAGCCTGCTTGGGATTCTCTCTTTCCCTCTCTCTCTGACCTTTCCTACACCATCTCTCTCTCAAAATAAATAAATAAACATTTTTTTTAATGGGAAGGCTAATTCCATCTACTGTGATCATTATTATGCTATTATAATATCAATATGAAATCTTATTTGCCTATCAGATATTTTAATTTTTAGATTTAATTTTAATGGATCTTGATAGACTTTTACAACTAAAATATATCAAATTAATTGAGAAAAATAACTTTGAAATATGGTAGAGTCTTTTCTATTCCTCGCTCCCATATAAATAAAAATGTGATTTTACTTTAAAGGAACCTGGTGATAAATTATATTGATATTGAGCACATGTTCATGTTAGTGTTTAGTACATTAGCTATTGTATGTGTAATTTAACCTAACAAATCTGAAGGCAAATTGTAAAGAATAAAATGATAAATATTGGACTTTAATCTAGTTTTGACATAATGGAGCTGTCATCTCTAAAATCATTTAATCTCTCTGGCCTGGTTTTCCACTGTGTAAAATAACATTCTCCCATAATAATGGAATCTATGGTAATGATTATTTAAATAAAATCTTAAAATATTTAAATAAAATCACAAAATCTTATTCTAACATTTTGACTGTTTTAAACTTCATGTATTTATTTTAAGAAAGAGAGAGAAAGCATGGGAAAAGCAGAGAGAGAGGGAGAGAGAGAGTCTCAAGCAGGTTCCATGCTGTCATTACAGAGTCCAACATGGGCCTCTTGAGCCAAAACCAAGAGCCAGACGCTTAACCAACTGAGCCACCCAGGTGTCTAATAATATGTTGACATTTTGACCACCAGCCTCACACGAAGGAAAATAAAATCAGGGAAGAGTAGGGAAAAAAGAGATGCAAAATTACCAAATACCCACTAAGTGGTGCCCAGTGTTCAAGGTATTTTATATTTATTGTTCTATTTAATTATCATACTTGATTTTTGTGGTAAATGTTATCTGAATAATAAGGTTGAAGATTTCATGGCTTGACCAGGTAAATTGACTAGTAAATAATGGATTGATGCAGGTATATAATTTGTATGAACCTCATTCAAATTTGCACTTGAATGTGATACTCAATGTGAACAAGCTAAAAGCTTGTCCTACCTGTCTACCTCCCAGGACCATCTGTTCTCCCTATGTATACACATGCAGTCCCATAAAACCTCTATGCAAATGACACCCTTTTGTTGGTGAAACTATGTGTTAATCATATACCATCATCTTTTATGCCCCCACGGCATTAAGACACTGCATCACCTGTTCTTTAAGTATTCTGTGGTTCCTCCCCATTTTTATACCTCAGATTAATTTTCTGAGTCTTCTATTTAAAAAGAAAAAAACTCCTTAGTGTCACTATATGTTAAAGTTGTCGAGGCGCCTGGGTGGCTCAGTCGGTTAAGTGTCTGACTTTTGCTCAGGTTATGATCTCGAACTCCGTGAGTTCGAGGCCTGCTCCAGGCTCTGTACTGACAGCTTAAGGTTCTGTACTGACAGCTCACAGCTTGGAGCTGCTTCAGATTCTGTGTCTCCCTCTCTTTGCCCCTCCCCTGCTCACACTCTGTCTCTCTCTCTCTCTCTCTTTCTCTCTAAAATAAATAAACATTAATTTTTTTTTTCAAAATAAAGTTGTTCATCTTGCTCAGTGGAGAGAAGGAAACAATTATCTCTGACTTTTGATAAGGTGCAAGAATATATCAAGATCTAAATATGTGTTTACTTTTACTGGCATACAAATCGAATTGACATTTAACTGTGGTTTGGCTGGATCTCATTACCCCTTATTTAACATTATCCTTCTTCCAAATCTGGAGCTATTTTGTATCCTCCACTTGAATTCTATAAAAACAAACAGCATTCACGCCAATCTTTTAAACCACATTTCACAGAACAAGCAATCTGTTATCTCCTGGTTACTAATTTAGAGTTTGAAAAAAAATGATATTCACCAATATCTATTAACTTTTTATTTGTCATTGGTTATTATATGAGAACAAGACACATATTTTCAAGAAAAATCATAGACAAAAAGAAAAACTAATCTAACACAGCAATAAGGCAGTTAATTCTCTTCACAAACCCTGAAAGAGTAAACACAATTGACCAAAATAACAAATCATTGACCACATTTTATAGTATGTTATATATCATAAAAATGAATAGAGGTATGCATATGAATGTTTTTAGAGATCAATTCGTTCATGTTGTTTCAGTATTTGATGTAATAGATTATGATCCACTATGGATCATATACATATGTATGTATACGTGTATATTTAAAAAGCACTTGACAGCCATTATTCTAAAATACATGTTGTTATGTGCTGATTAAAATGAAGTTATAAATTTTATAGAAAGTTGATGTAAGCTTATTGAAATATCTAGTAGAATTTTTAAGATAATGCATATCAGAGACCCTCATTTGCACTTACTCATTCTAAGAGCTTATTGATCAAAACAAATAATCCAACACTAACAATGTAGCATAACTGTGAGAGAGGAAATATATTAAATAATAATATAATTATTTTGTCTACATTTGAATTGGCATGCATGGCATGGTCTTCCTATAAAATGGTTAGTTGAACGCTTTTTCATAAAATGAGGATAATTCTAATATAAGCTCACTGTATTCATAATCTTCTTCATTAAATAATATTTATTAATTATATCTCTGCCTTAGTAAACAGACCAAAACATATACATTTAATTTAATAAAAAAAAACAAGGTGTAATTTAGATTGGTAAGTATTTGCTCAAAAAATTTTTGAATCTTATAAAATATTTACGTGATTCTTTATTACATATGAAATATATGTATTTAAACATCCAGTTAAGTACATCGTGTACCAGTTAACTTTAGGTTTAAACAAAATTTAATAAGAAGTTTTAAGATTTATGATTAAATAATAAATCTTTAAGCATATGACTACACAGAATAGTCAAATACTGTTTTTCCTGCAAGAATATTAGATCCAAAGCATTGAGTTTTGTATAATTCTACCTTTGTAAAAACAGTGATCTTAGTTTATAGCATACTAAGGAAATATCTTGTATTTTAGTTTAAAAATTGCAGTGCAAAAGATAGCATGAATCTACAATAAAATCTGAACTTGCTTTTTTAAACTTTTTATTTAATCAGCATAACCAACTTTTAATCTAAAATTTTTAATATTTATTTAGTTTTGAGAGAGAGAGAGAAAGAGACAGAGTGTAACCAGGGGAGGGGCAGAGAAACAGGGAGACAGATTCCAAAGCAGGTTCCAGGCTCTGAGCTGTCAGCACAGAGCCTAATGTAAGGCTTGAACCCACAAAGGTCATGACCTGAGCTGAAGTCGGACGCTTAACTGACTGAGCCAGCCAGGCTTCCCCAACGAACTTTTAATCTAATCAACAGAAAAAGGCATACAAGAGCATAACTTTAATAACATGAAGGCACTAAAGCAAATGGAAGATAGTCAATCCAATCTGAGTCCTCGCTTAAATTATATAACGTTGCAAATAAAATTTGTATATCTATGGTTGTGTAGGTCTCCCTCATTTCACACAAAGAAATTTAAAAAGTAGGAGTATCATCACATCTCATCATTTTGGGGTAACTGCTGGCATAATATGACATTGTTACCTCAACCATATCTCACATTGTAAAGAGTCAGACAAACAAAAGAAAGCAAAGTATTGAGATTGCAAATATCAAGGCAGGAAATACCTAAAAGCAAATATGATCCTACTTAAGCACAACATTTAGCTAATAATGTAGATCATTATTTTAATAGTTTTCTCAAAAGTCTCTGAGAGGACAGAACTTAACTGAAAATGCCTGTTGCATAAACTTCTTGAGGAGCAGTAGCTACCTATGTTAACTCAGTCCTTTGAGGTTGTTGCTAAGAGTTCTTCACTATTTAGATTTAGTTTCACAGGTTTTTACATCTGATTTATTTTTCAGTTTGTGGAGTGATTTTCTGATCTAAGAATTTGGGTGATGTCTCTTTCAGTGAAGATTTGGAGGTCAGACATGTAATGGGTATAATATAGTGATATGTACCATAGAGTTTGATGGTATTTCTGTAGTTGGGTTGTTATCTTCTGTAAATAGTGAGAACCTTAAAAATAAAATAACCAGTTATTTTAGTAGCAAAAGAAGATTATTCAGGAATAGTAGAGGGATTGCAGATTTGGAACATGGGAACAATGGCAAACCACAGACATTTATGAAGAGACAGAGAGAAGGGCAACTTCTATAAGGATTTAGGAGGAAATTGGGGAGGGTTGTTTTGAACATAAGTTCATTAGAGAATAACAGTTTGAGACTGCAGTAGTTTCTCAGTGGCTGGTAGTTGTGATGGTTAGTGCCTTGCTGCTGGGGCAGAGAGGGACCTTCTTTCTTTTTCTTCAAAACAGGAGATAAAATTTCTATGTGAACATGCCTTCCCTTGTCAAAATAATTCTTAACTTCCTTCTTCCTGCCAATTATACAGGCTGCAACCAGTGGTATGTGTGTGAGAAGGCCCCCTTCAGGGCTTTCTGAAGCCATTTTAAATAAGGTTTCCTGGGGCACCTGGGTGGCTCAGTCGGTTGAGTGGCCGACTTCGGCTCAGGTCATGATCTCGCGGTCCGTGAGTTCGAGCCCCGCGTGGGGCTCTGTGCTGACGGCTCAGAGCCTGGAGCCTGTTTCGGATTCTGTGTCTCCCTCTCTCTGACCCTCCCCCATTCATGCTTTGTCTCTCTCTGTCTCAAAAATAAACAAATGTTAAAAAAAAAGAATTTTAAATAAGGTTTCCTTTACTCATTTTCACAATATGTTGCTTAAAAGTAGAGTAATGAAAATCTATTGTTACCGGTGACAGGACCGTAGAACAAGTAATTAATTACTTTGATTCTCAGATTTCTCATTTGTAAAATGGAGTTAACGATAATAAAATTAATACCTACCTCAAAGGGTAGACATGCAGATGGTAAGAAAATATACAAATGGCAAGTAAATACATGAAAAGATGTTCAAAATCTTTTGTCATTGGGAAATATAAAATAAAACCATGTGGCAACCATGTGCCTCAAGTGTTGCAACACTACTCTTCTATTTGAATGGCTCAAACGGAAAAAAAAATTGACAATAACAAATGCTGGTGAGGATAAAGAGCAACAAGAACTCTCTTTCATTGGTGATGGGATTATGAAATGGTAGAGCAACTTTAGAAAAGAGTGGCAGATTTTTATAAAATCAAACAAAGGCTTGTTATATAATCCAGCAATAACACTGTTAGGTATTTATCCAAGAGATCTGAAAACTTATATTCACAGAAAATCTGTATGAGAATGTTGAGTGTAGCTTTATCCATAACAGCCAAAACTAGAAGAAATCTAGATGTCCTTCAATAGGAGAATTGATAAATTGTGGAAAAGCCATACAGTGGAATATTATTTCAGTATAAAAAAAATGAATGATTAATTCATGCAACTACATGCATGGTTATTAAATACATTTCACTAACTGAAATAAGGCACACAAAAATCTACATATTGCATGATTCCATTCATTTGATACTCTGGAAAAGGCAGAGTATAAGGGTAGAAAACAGGTTAATGATTGCCAGAGGCTGGGAGAGGAAAGAACAGTTGACCACAGAAGAATGAAGGGATTGTTTTACATAATACTGGGTGTAAGATACATGACTTTATGCATGCTTTAAAATCCATAGATCATGTGCCTCACAAACCAGACACCATAAACCATACATCATCAAGAACGAACTTTAACGTATGCCAGAGTCTAGATAATAGTAATGTGTTCACGGCAGTTTCTTAGTTTCTGCAAATTTCCATAAAAATGTAAGATGTTAAACTAGATGTGAGGTATACGGGAATTCTATGTGCTATCTTTGTTAAATTTTCTATACCTGTAAAATATAAATGTAAAAAGCATGATATTATTTCAAAATAAAAACATAATATGCTCATTATAGGGTTCTTAAGAGGATTTAATGAGTATAAATTGCAAAGATCAATACCCGAGTTATAACCATGCAATGTTAGCTAAGTATTTGTATTATCAGTCTTGTCTTTTTTTAAATTTTCCCCTCTTCTGAAAAGGGAGCATTTTCCTATGGGAAATTATTCATGTACTTCACATAAGACTGACAAACATCTTCCCCTTCTCTCTGCTTCCAGTAAAAGGAATGAACATATATATCACATCTAGACAATGAGGCAATCTCATCCTCCAGCCTCAATAATTATTTTTGGCTAGGACATGTAACCTAAACCAGGACTTGAGAGAAATAACTGTTCTCTGTTGGGAACACTGTTGGGAAATAACTGTTTTAACCTATTAAAGTTCTTAAATTTACAGGATATGAGCATGTAACTCTTGGTGAAGCTTTTTGCAACTATGTGAATAGAGATTTCCTGAATGTAAAACCAAATAGATGTGAGCATAAATAGAGAAAAAAATTCTGACAATATTGACTTATACCCCTGATTCAACCCATAACTGGGGTTGAGTCATCCTGTTTTATCCAGAAATTTATGTCAATACATTAACTTCATTACTTTAGCTACTATGAGTTGAGATTCAGTCTCTTACAATAGGAAGAATCATGACTATTGTAGTTTTAATTGTAGTTAGACAATGTCAGTTCTAAACCATCTTGTGAAAAGATTAACTTGTTCTTTGGGTAAAGAACAATGAAATCAAAGGCAGTCCCAAGCATCAATCAACAAATGATCAAAATGTTAATTTTTCCACCAATACATATTGTGTAACCTTGTTTTAGAAATTCATATCACTTAATGTGAATATCTTGGAAGCAACAGACAGATCACATGTAGCTATAGCTTATAGCTGAAAGCTGAAAACTGATTTTTGAAGGGAAAAAAAGAAAAAAACAAACATGGATTGTTTATACAAATCTACCAGAAAAGAAATTTAGGAAAACAAACAACAACAAAAACAAATAAGTGAACAACAATGACAACAACAACAAAAATGTGTGAAAAAGATAACCAGTTAAAAAGACAATTATCAAAGGTTTTGCTAATCAGTTGTATACATAATCACAACAAAAGAACAAAAGTAACAGGTGATAATACTTCCTTTCCAGTCATATAATAGCAAAGGAAAAAGTAGCCTTGACAACAAAGGCATTATTCCTACAATGCAAGAATGATGCAGTATTAGAAAATCCATCAGTAAAACTCATTACGTAAGCAGTACAAAGCAGGAAATCTACATGATTAGATTAATTGATGCCAAGAGCCAATTAGGAATCATGGAAAACTTCCCTGAGTCAGAAAGATATTAGTAAATATGACGCTTAATAGTGAAGCCAAAAAGCGGCTCCATTAAACTTCAAAATCAAGGAATGCCAACTATCACCACTTTTCTTTTACATTATAGTGGATGGTTTAGCCAATACCATAAGACAAGATAGAGAAATGAGGGATGAAAATATTTGCAAATGATACATAAAATTCACTATTACAGAAAATATAATCTTCTTACACATCCTCATAATAAAATAAAAAAGAACAAATAGGAGAGTCCCATAAGTGTTGGATATAAGATCTTACAAAAATCAGTTTCCCTTTAAAGTATTATTTAACAAATAGAAAATCTCATAGAAAAATATCATTATTATGCTAACTATATTTAAATACTTAAAAATAAAACTAATAGGAAGTATAAACACTTTTATGAAAAGTAAAAGCTGATAACCAGAAAACATGATTTAAGACCATAAAATACAATGAGTAAATGAAGAATTAAACAGTGTTCATGCATAATAAGAATCAGTAATATAAAGCTGGAAGTTCCACTCAAGTTCACCTATATTCAGTGGTTTTCAAAAAAACTAACAATATTTTTATATAATTTGACATGGGCTTTTAAAATTCAAATGGAACCACAATTTGTAAAAATAACCAAAAGAGTTGTGATTAAACAAAGAAAGATAGTAGACTTGATCTTTGACCTATTTTAGCATCTTATAAAACTAGAGTAAATATAGTAGTGTAATGCGGTTGAAAACAAAGAATAGATAATTAAAATGTTAGAAAATTTATAAAGTGGCTTACATATAAACATACACAATAAAAAATTTAGTAAATGATAAAAATAATATTTCAAGTTAATAAACAAAGGATGCATTGTTTTGTAATTTATAATTTGTTTTTTAAATGATTCTTTGGAAAATATATAATAAGATTTTAACATCATACCACTTATAAAAATAAATTTCAAATGAATTAAATGTCTAAATATTTTTAAGTCTAGGAACATATTGACAGCATACATAAAGGATTTCATAACAGAAAAATATTGATATATTCCATTATCAAATTTATTATCTACTTGGTTAACGGCACCATGAAATATTAAATCCTAAAAAGTCAAATGGTTTGTCTCCAGAATATGTAAAGAATTAGTACAACCCAATAAAACAAAGATAAAAGTGGGAGATCAGGAAAGTGGACAAAATTAAAGATAGACATTCACAGAAAATATTTATATATGGCAAGTAAACATATAAATACATTTTAGCATTTTCAATAGAAATATTGTGCAGTGGTTTTAAAAATGAGGAATCTCCATTTACAAATATGTAAACAATGACAACATAAAGACTACATGTCTCAGAATTATACGTGGAATATGATGTCTCTACATAAAGAAAAATACACATGGAAAACTGCATTTATAGCATTATACATTGGTGACGTGGATGTGTGTGTCTGTAACTATATTACAAAATATCTGAAATACTACACATCAAACTCATAAAAGTAGTTACCTCTGAGAAAGGACACAACTAAGTCATGAGACAAGATTCAACCATAACTGCCAAAGGAAACTTTAGTGTTATTTGCATAATTGAAAGGCTTTAATTTTTCCCAGGTAAGTCAATTGCATAATTAAGAAAAAAATTAAAGATATATATTATCGTTTTCTAGAATGCATGTTTCATATAATCAGATTATAGGGGTGAGTGTGTGTGTGTGTGTGTGTGTGTGTGTGTGCTAAATCTCTGGGCTTAGAATAATACTTAACACAGGATAGGCACTCGAGTATCTCCCAAATGCATCAACAAAAAAATTCTGAGCATAGAAAAATAAGAAAAATTCTGAGCATAGAGGAGCAGCCTGCTTGAGTTTTCCTTAAAAACAATAGCAGAGCTTGCCTTCTTCCTTCCCACCTTTTCTTCAGGGGCAAGGAGGCAGGACAGCTATGGAGGTGACCATGGAAGTGGATGAGCAGGCAGATAGCATGTTGGGAGATCAGTACATGCAGGAGGAATGAACAAATAGTAAATATATTGAGGATAATGGGTCCAAGTTTCTCATTATTAGAAAAGGTTTTGAGGGGCACCTGGGTGGCTCAGTCGGTTAAGCGGCCGACTTCGGCTCAGGTCATGATCTCGCAGTCCGTGAGTTCGAGCCCCGCGTCGGGCTCTGTGCTGACAGCTCAGAGCCTGGAGCCTGTTTCAGATTCTGTGTCTCCCTCTCTCTGACCCTCCCCCGTTCATGCTCTGTCTCTGTCTCAAATATAAATAAAAACGTTAAAAAAAATTAAAAAAAAAAAAAGAAAAGGTTTTGAAAATGTAGGAAGAGAGAAGGAAAGAAAGAACCAAAGTCATTAAACTGGAAATATAATGTGTAGCTGCTTTTTATAAAATAAAAAGATATAAAATTGATAAAAATGTAAATATATGTATGTTTCTGTGTATCACGCATATGCACATGCACACACACACACACATACATACACACATGCATTTCCTTAGTCTACTAAGTCATAGCAGCAGTAACACTACAGGAGAATGAGCACACTAGACACCAAATCTTGGTATATAGATATCATCCTCAACAGCAACAAAAACTAGGACTCCTTGGAAAAATGTCTGTATTAAGTCTGGAATAGGAAAAGAATAAGAAGAGCCTGGAACATCTTATTGCCCCGGAAAGTAAAGAAGTACTCAAAGAATAATGAGGAAAAACACAAAGACACAAGACCCAGCCTTAACACAGTTTTCACTGGCCAAAATGAGGACAATTATAGCTTTAAAATAAAAATTGAAAACAAGAAGTTAGCACTCAAATAAAATAGGACTTACACTAAAACAAATAAAAGAGTATACAAATAAGTCAGAGAGAGGAAAAAGCCCTGCTTAGAGCAAAATGCCAAATAATGAATGTAGAAAGAATGACTGAAGTAGAAAAATCACCATTTAGCAACTCTTATTTTGGTATTTAATTTTGGCAGAAGTCATGAATGGTGCTAGAGCTGGTGGGTAGAGATTTGATGAGAAATAGGTATTACATTTGAAAACATGACAGGATTTTTCAAAGAGTATATTCCCATAAAGCACTTAGCAAAAGAACTATGAAATATGAAATATGAAAGGAATATTCTCTATAGCTGTCAAAGTCATGAAACACGAAGGAAGATTGATGAGCTATAGCAGTTTGAAGAGAACTAAACAAACAGGAAAACCTGTCCTAGTCAAGATACTGAATCAAAGAGGAAAAATACACTCATTGGCATAGTTGGCACAATTTAACACCAGTGAATAAACTGGATGGTAGTGTATAATTTTCTTTTTGGAATAATTGCATTGTGGTTGTTTGTGGTTAAGAGGTATGGTGTTGGGGTGCCTGGGTGGCTCAGTTGCTTGAGTGTCTAACTCTTGATTTTGGCTTATGTCATGATCCCAGTGTCGTGAGATCAAGCCCCAAGTAGGAATTCTCGCTGATTGTGGAACCTGCTTAAGATTCTCTCTCTCTCTCTCTCTCTCTCTCTCTCTCTCTCTCTCTCTCTGTCTTCTTCTCTCTGTCTTCTGCCTCTCTCCCCTGCTCTCTCTCTCTCTCTCTCTCTCTGTGTCTATAAAAAAAAAAAAAAGAGGTAGAGTGTCCTTGTTTTACCAATAAGCAAACAGGGATGTTGAGGATTGTGCATATAACAAGCTCCCAAGTAAGAGGGGTAGGGTGATGGAGCAAGCATGGTAAAATACTAACTGTTGGGGAATCTAGATGCATGAAAATGTGGGGATTTGTGAGTTCTTTGTACTATTCTTTCAACTTTTCTGAATGTGTAAAATTATTTAAAAATAAAATATAAACAAACCATATTTAAAAGAAAGTAAAATTGATTAAAAAGATAAATTAGACTAAAATCCATAATGTTTAATAAAGAGAGATGGGAGACTTGATCCATATAATAAATTGAATAATATTTACTGTGTGCTTATGATCATTTGAGACCTATAAGATAGCTGATGGAACAACACCGTATGGTCTTCACTTCAAAAACCTACCACACTCTGTGGGGAAATAAAACCAAATATGACGTTAATTGCTATATTTTAAAATACCACAATCTTTACCTACATGATTCCTTATTTCTTGGCTTATTCCAAGTATGTTTAAAGCAATTTTTAAAATATGTGCTAAAAGAAATGAATTAAACTAATATTAAAATAATAATAAATAATAATATGTTATATAATTATATAATATATACATTTTAATTAAAAATAAGAGGGAATAAAAACAAGTAACTTAAGACTGTATATAAAAGATACAATTTTGTAATTTAGAGGAGACTAAGATAATTAAAGTACCTGGCTAAATTTTTTTTAATTTTTTTATTGTTTGTTATTTTTGAGAAAGAGAGGGGGAGAGAGAGAGAGAGAGAGAGAGAGAGAGAGAGAGAGAGAGACTGCGAGCAAGCAGGGAAGGGGAAGAGAGAGAGACACACAGAATTGGAAGCGGGCTCCAGGCTCTGAGTGCTCAGGACAGAGCCAGACACGGGGCTTAAACTCACAGACCGCAAGATCATGACCTGTGCTATAGTCAGCTGCCCAACCGTCTGAGCCACCCAAGTGCCCCAGTACCTGGTTAAATATTAAAGGATTCAAGTTTGATTTAATTTTTTTAAAATTTTAAATCTATTTTGAGAAAGAGAAAGAGAGAGAGCTAGAGAGAATCCCAAGGAGGCTCTGTGCTGTTGCCACAGAGCCCAATGTGGGGCTCAAACTCACAAACAGTGAGACATGACCTGAGCAGAAATCAAGAGTCAGACACTTAACTGACTGAGCCACCCAGGAGCCCTTAAATTGTTTAATATTTAAAATAACTTCAGTAGAATGAAATTCCTGGGCACACTTTAAGAACTAACAGGAAATAAGGTGGCCAGGTTACAAGCCTTATCAGGTTTTTTCTTTTTTTAATGTTTATTTATTTTTGAGAGAGACAGAGACAGAGTGCTAGCAGGGAAGGGGCAGAGAGAAAGGGAAACAGAATTTGGAACAGGCTTCAGGCTCTGAGCAAGCTGTCAGCACAGAGCCTCACTTGGGGCTCAACTCACTGACTGCGAGATCATGACCTGAGCTGAAGTGGGATGCTTAACCAACTGAGCCACCCAGGCGCCCCATAATCAGGTTTGATTTAAAAGAGATATAGTATCACAATAATCCTGAAATAGGAAAATACAAGTCAGACTCCTGAAATGAAGCAAAGGATGCTGTTTATCCTTTAAGCCCTTTTAAGGCAGAGATGCCTTGTATTTTTCACATCTGAACTCCTAATTTTTTTCAGTGGAATTAGTTAACAGTTGTAAACAGCAGAGATGAGGTTTTGAAAATTGGACTATGAATGAATAAATTGTTTTCCTGTCTGGTTACAGCAAATGTTAAGAGTATATGTCTTACAATCAATTTGTTGTTTATGAAGTACCTTCTATGCCTGTTCTTTTCCTGCACGTCCACAAGGCAAAAGTAAAGAATAAAGTGGACAGAATGTCCAGTTGTAAAGGCTGCTTCAATTACTATTTGTGCTTAAATGTACCACCTGTAGAAGAGGCATGGCTATTTTCTGCACTCCGAGCCCCTTTCTAGGTTCTTAGAACATTGGAATTGTAGTGCACCGCCCCTCTGTCGTTTACACTCCACTTTTATGTGTTGCTGCTTTTATGGAGTGCTAAATTGCTTAATTAAATTTTACTGGTTTATTCTGCTTGCTCATTCATATCCTACTTAATCCAGCCTACAACATTTTCTTCCTTAAAATGAACATAGGAAACCTTATGATGTATTCATAGAGGTACATTTGGGCTGTGAGAATGGATAAGTAGTTTAATGTATAAGGTGCTATTTGTTGAGAAAATAACTGAATACTCCACTTTGGTACTGAAGGCATAAACAGAATCAGCGATTTGGCTTTAACAAAGCTTTTGGAGGGGAAAATATCAGATTAAAAATTTGCTTTAACTGGGTATCGTTATGGTTTATTTGTAAGCTTTTGTTCTATCTCATATATTTGGAAATTCTTTATTCTTGAAACTAAGAATTGTGCACAAATACTCCCCATAACAAATTCCCAACTTAAGAGTCCATAAGAAGAGGAAGCACTCCTCTCCTGTTTGCTTTTTCAGAATCCCTTCATAAAGGCAGGTGGCTGGCACACAATGAAGGATTTGAAAATTTTCCACACCATTCACTTCAGTACTACTTCTGAAATTTTCAAATTCCTCTTGGAGCCATTTATTCCCTTTTCAGATGACCTCCTGTCTTCATATGAAAAGCCTATAACAATTTAAAATGAGTCTCTTCATTGTTTCTTCTTCACATATTATGGATTAATTGTAGCTTTTTCCAAACTAGTCTCCTTCACGCCCATCATCAATGATAATTTTTCAAGGTAGTGGATCATGCCTCATTTTTTTTTTGTGAATTAGCAATAATCAAATCTACCTTTTTTCTGTTTCTTATGATTATACCTAATATTTAATATATTCATTCTATTCACACAACTCACTTATTTGAAAGTATATATACATGAGTTGAAACATCCTCCAGATGAGAATAGAAATACTGGTACAATTATAAGTGGGGAGCTTTGTTGCTGGCTATTGGGGTTCAAGTCAAAAACATGGCATTTAAGTCTTTTAATCTCAATATACCTCAGCTTATTATTTATAAAATTATAGTTTTCACTATAATGGAGTAATTGTAGCACTCAAATGAGCTAACACATATTTAGGGCATGGCCTAATGTTGGGTATCATATTATTAATATATTTAATAGTGTTGATAGCTGAAAGGGTTGGGTGTTCTGTGGTTTAATCAGTACCTCCCAATTTCATTAATTGGCATTATTCATATTTGATGCCTTGTCAGCTTATCATCTCTTCCCTGGGCCCCCTGAACTAGGTGACTGTAGGGCAAGGGCCAATTAGCCCATTTTCTATGAGCACTTACCAATCAGAATGGACACAAGTAACTCGGAGTCAGGATATAGATAACCTGTAGTGATCCAAGCTTTAACCAGTTTTTGGATTGCTTGATCTTAGGGAAGTTGGACTATGGGGCAGAGGCAGCTGCATATAAGTTTGTGTGGCCTGGACCACCCTTTGAGGACTCAGAAAAGAAACACATTTCCAACCAATGAGAATTTGTTTCAGTATTTTAACTGGCTATGCAGAGGTTGTCTGAATAACTACCATCCTTTCTTTACCCCAGTGCTAATCCTGATCTTAATGTACATCCAGGCCATCACCAGATGTAGGGTCATGCCACATTGATGTTTCTTCCTCTTTCTCAGGCAATTTGAGTCAAAATCACTGTATCAGGTCATTCCTTGCTCCTTCAAAATTGTAGACATTTTTCCATTAGGAATGCACACACACACACACACACACACACACACACACACAAGAATCTTCAACCACTCAGATTGATATCTTATCTTACTCCTTTATATGGATGTCAGACTGTACTTTTGTTTGTTTTTTTAATGTGCTCCCTGGGCCAGGTGACATGTGAGCAATAACCAGTCAGCTCTATGAGGTGGGGCCTTCCCTTTAGTGAACCCATTCCATTGAGTACATATGCAATTTAACCAAGCCATAAAAAGTAAAGCTCTAGATCAATAAGTCAACTCTTTTCTTTATGCACATTGCTTCCAAATATTTAATTCCAGGTTTAGTATTCTGAGGTCCACTTTTAAACACACACACACACACACACACACACACACACACACGTATATTTGTATATTTGTGTGTATATACATATATATCTCTTTACCCCTTCACGTGAATATCTTGTTGTTACTGCTTCAAACTCACTATTTCCAGAGTAAATTATGTATACACCTAACTTAAATGTCTTCCTACACTTCTTATCTCTGTTAGCACATCCTTATGCGGTGGAAATTTTAAAGTCATCTTTGATCACTCTCTCTGCCCTTCTCCCTATATTGAATTAGTTTTATGTTTTCTATAGTTCAGTCTCTTAAATTTTTATTTTAAAAATTTCATTTCTTTAAAACCCCAAACTTCTGCTGGGACGAGGATATACTTGGCAGCCATTTACCGAGCTGAGTCAAGGAAGGGATTTGGGGCTTTAAACACTATTTAAATAGCTATTCAATTGGTTCTTCTATCTCTACCTTCACACTCATTTTCCGAAATACTATGGATTCTTAAATGTTTGAGATATTCTCCAGGATAACTAAGCACTTATCAGCCTTTCTTATCATGTGTTCAGGAAACCACATTTTCAGATATAGGGTGAGGGTTAGGATTAGGGCTAGGGTATGTGCCTCGTATTTCACAGTTCAGAGATCTCTCCAGATAATAAAACCCCAGACTTATGTTGAGATTAGGGTTAGGGCTATGGTTAAGGGTTAGTAGTTAGCCATTAGGGTTTGGGTTAGAGTTAGGGTTTGTTCCTGCAGTTCAGAGACATCTCTGGAGGATCAGACTTAGCATTAGCATTAGTGTTAGGGTTAGGGTTAAGGTATGGTAAAAGTTTAGGTTAGGGTTAGGGCTGTGCTACAGTGAGAGTTTGTCCCTGGTATTTGCTGTTCAGAGCCCTTTCTAGAAATTGGTATTTACACAAAGAATATATAAATATTAATTCAAATTAATTAATATTTAAATAATTTAAAAATAATTAAATTACATTATTTTATTTTAATTAAAATTTAAATGATTAAAAATATTAATTCAAATGTAACACTGGGATACATGCACCCCAGTGTTTATACCAACATTAACTAATAATAGCCAAACTTTTATGGAAACTGCACAAGTGTGCATTGATTGTTAAATGTATAATGAAGATGTGGTATATATGTATAGGATGGAATATTACTCAGCCACAAAATATCTTGCCATTTAAAACAATACAGATAGTACTAGAGAGTATTATTTTAAGCAAAATATATCAAAGTAAGACAAAAACTATGATTTCATTTCACATGTGGAATTTAAGAAACAAAACAAATGAGCAAATGTATAAAAGAGAGAGAGAAGTTACCTAAGAAATCGACCTTTAACATTAGAGAACAAACTGATGTTTACCGCAGGGGAAGTGGGTTGGGGGATTGGTAAAATAGGTGATGGGGATTAAGTAGTATATTTCTGATGAGCAGCGGGTGATGTATGGAAGTGTTAAATTGCTATATTTTATACCTGAAACTAATAGAACACTTTATGTTAACTAACTGTAATTAAAATAAAAACTAAAAAGAATAGAAAAACATGAACAAAATTCTTACCTCTAAGTCATAGTTTTAGATTCTCATTAATGTTTACTTAAACTATTTGATATTCTTCTTATTTACATGCTCTTGTTTATTTCTCTATTAATGCAACAGAGATATCTTTTCCGAGTTCTAGGCCTTTGTATCCTATATACCTCACATCACTACTCAAATATCTCACAGCCAATTCTGACACATAGCAAGGCAAACTTCGAAATCCGAGTTTGTTTTCAAACATACACACATTCTCTCTCTCTCTTCTCTCTTTCTATCTCTCTCTCTTTCTCTCTCTCTAGAAATTGGTATTTACACAAAGAATATACATACTCTCTCATATACATCTGCCAAATTTGTCTTTTCACTAGTGCTCTCTAAGTACAAAATCCCTTTTCTAACTCTTTTGATCAAGGCAGATAATCTGGGAGATGCCCTTGAGTTATCATCACCAATATATATTGTCCATCAAATTTACATGTCTGTGATATGTCTCATATTGGGATCTTATTAAAACGAAGATTCTGATTAAGTGGATTTAGGGTCCGACTTCTGGGTATACATTTTAATAAGATCCTAAGGGATGTCAGTACTGATGGTTTGAGAACCACATTTTGCATAACAAGATCATATGGTGTCCTACATAATCTGGTCCCTTTTTAGCTTCTTAGAATTAATCATATAATACTCTCCATGTGATTCCTTCAGTCCAAGCCCCTTGGCTTCCTACATTTCCTTAGCACATCAAGCTCTTCAACATGTGTCCATGCAGTTGCATATAGTTTCATTTGTCCAGAATTCTCTTCCCTCCTTTTTATGCTACTAACTCCCTGCATTCTTTACAACTTCTCTCATTTATCTGATAAACATTTACTGAGTGAGATGGTTAATTTTGTGCATCAACTTGATTGGATACATGGCAACCAGATATGTGATTAAATATTATTCTGGGTGTGCTTTGAAGGTGTTTCTGGGTGATATTAACATTTGAATCAATAAATTGAGTAAATCAGATGGCTCTTCCTATGAGTGGGTCTCATCCAATCCACTTAAGGCATGAATACAACAAAAAAGGAGGAGTAAGGGAAAACTTGCTCCCTCTAACTGACTGCCTTTGAGCTTGGACATCATACTTCTGCCTTTGGACTTGGACTGTAACTTACATCATAGGCTCTCCTAGTTTTAAGGCATTCTGGCTTAACTCTCCCAGGCTTCCAGTATGGTGACTACCAATCTTGGGACTTTTTATCTTCCCTAATCATGTAATCCACTTCCTTATAACACTCCTTATAACATACATACCCTCACATGGGCAGACACACACACACACACACACACACACACACACACACACATTATTGGTCCTCTTTCTCCAAAGAACCCTGACTAATACTCTAAGTGGATATTACCTACTGATAAACACCCAGGTAAATTTTTGGACAACATAGCAGTGAGGATTTCAAAGGAATAGAAATTCCTTATGAGAGAAAGAAATATACTTATATAGGTGGTCAGGAAAGGCTCCTAAAGGGAAATGGCATTTTAATTGAAAATTGAAGGTATATTTAGTAGACAAAGAGTCAGGGAAAATCATCTAAAGCAGATGGAACAACCCTTATGAAGGTGTTGAAACAGTGAGCAGACGAGTGTGTTCAAGGCCTGAAAGAAATCAGTGTTTCTGGAGTAAAGTAAGCAAGAAGATTTTCATTGGATGATATTATAAAGGAGGAAGAAGGTAAACTATGCAGAGCCTAATAGCCATTGGTACACTATGGATTTAATCTAAGTACAATAGACACTCAATGAAATATTTAATCAAGAAAAAGATACAACCCAATTTGTGTTTGTTACATGTTACTGTGATGGGACCCCCTGTTTCCAGTCATGATATAATAAGTGATACCAGACTTGATCTCTTCCTGAACACTACTATAAGACAGGGTAAAATGTATGAGACATAAGATTCCAGGTATGGGACAAGAGGCAAAGGAGGACTGTGATTGTAGAGAGAAGGATAATGCACAAGTTGAGCCAGATCATTGTGCCATGGTGACCCCAACTTTCTGCCTGGAGACATTTCTGTGCTGCAAAATAGGAAGGCAAATGATAAGTAATATGGCTGAGTTGAGGAGGAAGATATCTGATTTATGGGCTTCTAGAGCAGCGAACATGTACAGCCCTGGGTATCTGACAAGAGAGAGCTGTCAGAAGGGAGCTCATAAGGCTCTATTGGGAATCATCATGCATCCTTAGATGAGGGCTCAGTAGTTCATTTCAGATAGGCATTTGAATCCCAGACCAGTCAGAATGGAACAATCACACGCTCCCTACTGCCCCAAGCACGGTGAACATTCACTGGATAGATAACGCCCTGACTTAGAAGTAAAGACCACACCAGGGGGTTAAGTGGCAAACCTTAATACTAAGTACAAAACAGAAATATAATCTCCCTAACACAAACTAAGATCCAACTTAACAGAACTGAAGTATAGGCAAGTAATTTAAATGCCTGACAAAACAAATGCAACGCCCTTTAAAGAGGGAAACATAACCCAAATACCCACAATACAATCCACTATGTCCAGCATAAAATTAAAGAAAAAGAAAATATTAAATGTGAAGAAATAGGAAAGGTCACCCCATAGACAAAATAAAGAGCAGGAAAAAATATCAACTCCAGAATGATCCAGGTGTTGTAATTAGTAGAAAATAACTTTAGAAGAGCTGTCGATGCTTTTCTTTTATTAAGTTATCATGTGAATACTGTTGTTTTCAATAGTGCAAGGGAAAGGGAAAATTGCAGGAGTAAAAAGAACGGTGCTTATATAAATAGAAAATTCTTAGGCAAATAAACATATGGACAGAGAAATCTATAATGTTTGTTGATTCTGGATTTAAGTCACTAGTATATTTCTATTTACCATTTTCTTTATTTGTTGCAAGAAATTATGATGCTTACTTACAGTGTGTTTTAATCTTAGCAAATTAATTGATAATTCAAATAGAGGGGCGCCTGGGTGACTCAGTTGGTTAAGTGACCGACTCTTGATTTCAACTCAGGTCATGATCTCAAGGTGGTGAGACAAAGCCCGGTGTTGGGTTCTGCACTGTGCAGAGCCTGCTTGGGATTCTCTCTCTCCCTCTCCTTCTGCTCTTTCCTAGCTCACGATCTCTGCCCCACCCCTCTCAAAAAAGAATGAAAAAGAATAAAAAAGAAATAAAGAATAAAATAGAATTCTTTAGAATTCTATTTTTTTAGAATTTTTTTATTATTTAAATTTATTATATAAATTTATTAAATTTATTAGCTAAATTATTTATTTAGAATAAAAAAGAAAATTCAAACATAAATGGATTATTTTTAGATGTGTGAACCACACTGTACAAAGTTAAGATTGGACATTCTTGAATTTGAGAGTTTATAGGAACTACAAAGTTCATATATTTACCATTACTAATTCATTATTATTATTTCTGAATCAGAAGTAGAATGTTAAAATAAATATTTATTAAATGATTTTCTATGTGACACTTGGACTACCTTGAACAAGTCTCACACTATCTAAACTTTCATTTCCTTACATGTAAATTTGGAATAATGACACAAATTTTAACATGCAGATCTCTTATTGTAAGAAGAAAAAGTGTTCTCCTTCCTCTTCTCTACATCCTGGAGTGGATAATGGAAGCCTATTCATTTATTATTGAAAATGCAAATGTGGTCTTATTCTAAAAAATGTTTTATAATCTATTTTTATTTAGTTATACAGAGAATAATATATGACAATTAATATAGGCACCAGTACTCAATTCTGCTTTTCTCCTGATCACTTCTTTTTCTAGATCAGTTAGTCTTTTCTAGACATAGCTCTTGGAACACTAATTATTTCTTGTCATGGTACACTTTTGGCCATAGGTTTCCAAAATCTGTTTTGAGATTCAGAAGCCAGAAATTCATCCATTGTTTTCAGTCCAATATATCTGTTACGTCATCATTTAGAAAATGTCATACAACCCCATGCTGGAGCTATTAGTTTAGTCTGGAGACAGGGAGGAGAGATTTCATTAATGCAATGCAATTCTATGGTCATGTAGTTTATTTAATATGTAAATAATGCCAAAATTGAATTCAGAAGACCCCAATTCCAGCTGTCTCTTTACTTACTAGACATTAACAGCATCACTCCTATTTTCTCATGCTAAAGTGTAGACACACATCCAGCCTGGTTCAGAGAGATGTGGTAAAAATAAAATCAAACTATTTATGGTATATGAAAGCATTGTATAATAATAATATAATGGAATTCATTATTT
This sequence comes from Panthera leo, assembly GCF_018350215.1. Lineage (NCBI taxonomy): Eukaryota > Metazoa > Chordata > Mammalia > Carnivora > Felidae > Panthera > Panthera leo. Next base: position 124,328,393 of record NC_056682.1, on the reverse strand, counting down.
CTATCATTATAACTAGTGAGCAAATAAGTAATATTAATTAAAATGACAACAAAAATGTCTTCATAATCTTTGGATACATATATTTTACACAATATCCAATCATACAATATGCTATGATATCTTTGAATCATGGAATCAATTTCATTTTTATGTTTTTTTTTCTGAAAAAAATGTCTTCTAGTCATTTCATTTCCTCTAACTGCATACTCTGAAATGTTTAAGTATAGAAAAACAAACAGCAATATTCTGTTTTTTAACAATCTGCAATATTCTTAAGGAGAATACTTTATCCGTTAAATATTAAGTAGGCATCTGCTCTGTAGCAGGCACAGTAGAACATACTTAGTATACATGCAATACAGCAAGACCAGTATAGAAAAAAAAAAATAAAAACAGAAACTATCCTTTCATGGAGTTTGCATTCTGATGAGGAGAAACCCAAAGACACTTTAACAACGAAATTAGTGTTGTTAAAAAACAAAATTTAACTGAGTGTAAATTTGAAGATCTAATTGGCTTTATTACGCGATTCATGAATTGGACAGCATCCCATCCAGCAAGTAGAGACATTCCAAGGAGCTATACAAAATGGAAGGTTTTTATAAGAAGGTGGGGGGCTGAGGTTATTAACAAAAAAAGAAGAAAGGATTGCTTCAGGCCAGGACAGTTTCTTTTATGAGGAGGGGAACAACAGGGTTTTTTCCTAACAGATTACCTCACTGGTGTTGATCAGACATTTCAGGTTGACTGTTAAAAAGTCACCTTCCTGGGATAGGTTGAAACTATAATTAAGTCTTGGTTTGCTGTTGCACGGGCAAATGACTCCATTTGGGGTTTGCTGTTTCTCTTTTAACAGTGTGAGCATAATGTATTTATACTCAATACATTTCTATATCAATTACTCATCTTCCAAACACTATTAACATGAGATTAAAGCCTGTAATGAAATCAGCAAATTGCCTAATTCAAGAAAACATATTTAAGCATTATTTTATAATTAACAGAAGCATTTATTTGGTAATATTTTAGTGTAGTATTTTATTATTTGTGGTAAAAATGGCTTTGTTTTACTGAAGTTTACCACCTAAGACTAACAATAATAACAGGGACATGATATTAACACATTGTGCTTACATTCCATTCCTAAAATTCTCATTACATAATGTTGCTCCAGAGGCTTCTGGTCAGTTTATACGAATCAAAATGGACACAACCAGTTAGTCATCTAGAACCAAATAACCTAATATTCATGGTTTCATTGGGTGATTTCTAGTTTTCTTTTTGCATACATAATCAGAGCTTTATTTTAATAGCCATCTCTTAAGGCATATTTTTCTCAGGTAATCATAACCCTGATATTGATTTTTTTTCAGAATTCCAAACTTCAGACAATGTAACTTTAGAACAAAAAGATCTAAGAGCTAATCTAACTCAATCCTGCCCCGTGCACATTTAATAAAGCAAAAAAATTATGCCTGAAGTAGTTAAATGTTTATTTTTGAAGCTAATTGGTCATAACAGAACCAGAACTTAAATCATTCCCAAGTTTCCCAATTTCGCACACTTATAAACTTGTAGGTTTCATTTAAGCTCTTTTGTTTTTTTATTATCAACATTTTACATTGGTGCAAAGAGAGTTCTTCATCTTTAAAAAAGGATTACTTTGTGGTTACCTTTTAATGGACTTTATCCTAATTCATTATTTCATCAGGAGACTAGAAGACTCTCAAGGTAATAGTGAGCTTTCTAGGTTGGCTGATCTTTTACATTACAAAAAAAATTGTTGGAAATAGTTTTATATCTAGTTTATAGCTGAAAAGCACTCATGGGATTTCTAAGACATAAATACATTCAGATATTCTTATCTCTCAAAATTACCTTTAGTGCTAATACAACAATGAAATTTACTTCTCGGTTATTCAACAAAAAGATAAAATTAATAAACATTTAAACAGGCAAGCAGGTATCTTAAACTAGCAAATAGATAATTTCCATTTCTGTGTGTGTGTGTGTGTGTGTGTGTGTGTGTGTGTGTTTGCATGTACATGTGGGATCAATGTGGTGTTAAAAGTAATAATATCTGGGAGGTTTTTCTCTGTCTATTCATGGAAATCATTTAACAACTAGAAAATTAAGCTCTATTTTCATTTATTTTGGCAATGGAATTGACCAAGTTTGTTTATAGGGACCAGTGCCTTACTTGAATTGTAAAATTTTAGGGATGCATGTGTTTGGTTTGAATCTCTTTCAGAAGCACACATCAGTTGTCAAAAGAATATTTATCAAATGAAAGACATAAAACCTCTAAAAATAAGAGAACAGATTGTTTAATAGCAATATTCCTTATACGGAAGAATATGACATTAGGTAATAAAACAGTCTTTCATCCTGTGACTCCTCACCATGTGGTCTTGGTATGTCTGTGAGAGAAGCAGGCATTTATTACTTCCTATGTCCTCTAATACTTTGGGATTATCACTTAATTAACTCGGTATAAATAGATTGAACAAGTGGTGTAAATCCCAGTGGACACAACACTTAGAATTCTATGATGGATCCTCAAAAGAAATCCTGGAAAATGAACTAACAAGAAATAGAGAAGTGACACCTGCTTCAGATCAGAATTAGAGTTTATGACAAACAGGTTTTTTTTTTTAATTTTTCTGCACATACTTGTTAGTTTTGGCTGGCACATTTAGAAGTTATAAATAGGCAGATAGACATACATTCATTGAAGTATTATAGGACCTTCTCCATGCTTCTCTGTTTAGAGAAATATTAAAGGAAAAAAGATTAGTTTAAATTACAGATAAAACATTAAATACTTGCTCTGTTATGGTTGAATTTAACAGAGTTCACTAAAGCCATTAGTTGATGACAGAAACATAATTTTATGTTGCAGGCAATACAGAGCAATTACTACTATTTATTGTAAAAGTTTAAGAGTGTAAAACTCATGTGATTAAGGCTTATTATTTTCTAAAGATCTCCTCAAAAGTGAATTTAAACCTTTTAATCAAATCTGTCTGTGACAGATTATTAGAAATCTGATTTGTCCCTTTTGAGGGTATCATACATAGCCTATTTTAGAAATTTGTTAGGTCAGATCAAAAGTAGTACCTACATGTTTTAGCCCAAATTGCATCTAAAAGCAAGTATAAAAAAAATAAAAGAAAGAAAGCAAGAGAGAGAGAGAAAGGAAGGAAGGAAGGAAGGAAGGAAGGAAGGAAGGAAAGAAGGAAGGAAGGAAGAAAAAAGGAAAGAAAGAAGGAAAGAAAGAAAATAAAAATATTATGCAATTTTAGCCAAACTATGTCTTAGATGCATGTTATGCATGTTATTGCATTAACTTTTCCTGGACTTTGTCAGTGAATCCTTGTAAATGGACATAAATATTCATGTCAATTGTTATCAAACCGCACTGGAGGTTTTACAGTTTCATACATTTTAAAGCATATAAGGAGTATGAAACTGAAGTCTAATTTTTTTCTGGCCACATCCAAAATCATTTTAGAACTTAAATAAAATACATTTGTGTTTGCATCTAAATACAGAAAATGAATCCTTCAGTAAAGGACATCTAAGCTCCATGAAAGTCACTTTTGAATTCTTACAAGATGTCTCAGAAACAGATAAATTGAATACATCACAGTCTAATATGCAGAGATGTTTTTCCCATTGATATCAAAAAATTAAATCATAATAATACTCAGTTTTAAAAACTAACATGCTTACATAAGGAAGTCTGAGTGTCTGTCTGCACAGTCAAAAATTCTGGTATGCTAACAGAAATGGACTTCAGAGATACATCTATTTCAACAGGCTGTATGTATTCTTTCTAATGATCAGGGGCTTTTATTTTAAATGACTTTAGGGTCATCATATAATGAGTTATATCACAAGATTGTTCTGGTAACATACAAAAAATGAAGAAATAGCAAAATGTTTTATTTTCTGCATAGTAATTTAATAAAATTTTTCTGCACATTCATGGATTTTGGTTCTCTCTCATTTTTCCATATCCTATCTCTTGACTTATAGACCTAAGTTATAAATAAGGTGGACTTTATAAAGTTATATACATTACTTACATAGTAAACAATATTAGTTTCTTTATACTTTTCTTAAGTGCATATCAAGGGAAGTGTTCGTGGGACTACTACTCATAGGAAAAGGCACTGTTTAATGGCATAACAGAATCAGTTTATGGTTCAGAATGAAAATGGAACCAATCCAGAAGAAAATTCTGATTTTAATTTCATTACCTGGAGGCGCTTGTGTCTGGAGGAGAGAACGCAACTGCCCAGGTAGTCGCTTGAATACTATAGACAATCTAAGGTGCTTGTCTGGCACCCAGAACATTGATAAAATCCTAAAGGCAATGTGATTCAAACAATTTTTTATAATAGCCTTTGGATGCTATGCCCTTGTGGTTCTCAAACTCTTGAGAGTTAACCAAATCAGTTGCCTTGTATAGGTTCAGACCTGCCACAGGAGAAATGTACTGTCTTGGTTACAGGCAACTGGTAGGTAATTTTCATGCACTTGCTGCCTTTGCTATATTGACTTCCTATGACTTTTATTTCTCTGGTGAATATGTTTTCTTTTTTTCTTTCTTTTTTTTTAACATTTATTTTTGAAAGAGAGAGAGGCAGAGAGACAGAGTTCAACCGGGGAGGGGCAGAGAGAGAGAGACAGGGAGACACAGAATCCGAAGCAGGCTCCAGGCTCAAAGCTATCAGCGCACAGCCTGATGCAGGGCTCGAACTCAGGAACCATGAGATCATGACCTGAGCTGAACTCTGACGCTTAACCACCTAAGCCACCCAAGCACCCCATCTTCTTTTGTCCATCCCTAATACACTGCTTGTGGCCATGCCTACTTCTGACAATATATCTGCCTGAACTTAGCAAAATATGTCTACTCTCACTTTTGAATTGCCACTTAGAATATGCTCTCATGACATGGTTTTGGTAAATAACAGCATAATAAGTACTTAATAGTTATCATGAGTATAAAAAGAAATAATTTCTCATAAGTATTATGAGAATAAAATGTAGCTCTTTAATAATTTGTATAAAACTAAATGTTATGTTCAGTAGTATATTTTATTATCCTTGGGATGGTCTACATATTTGGAATTAGTTTACAAATTTCATTCACATATACTCTTCACTTAAACAACTAACTTGGGTTTTCCTTCCACCTTTTTTACTACTTGCCTTTGGCTGGTCTATTGTGTCCTCCTGACTTTTGGTCCTATCATATTTATCAGCTCAACATGGTTTTGAACATGTTTCTCATAACATTCTGAAACTGAACACGTTTTAACTACCAATCAAGGATGCCAATCTCTTTTATTTAAACCCACAGATTCTTGGAGATCAGTAGGCATAAGTATTAGTAGCTTTTTAAATTCCATCTTACATTACAAAAGGTAAACATAAGTTTTCCAAGATTTCTCTATAATAAATAATGGACAGTGCAATAATTTGCTCTAAGAAATAGGGGAACTACTGGTCCATTCCTAAAATAGATCAATAACCTATATTTATTACTTAATGTCAAAGGGGCTATTCCTGTTGAATACTGGCTTTTGGTTTTTGTTGTGTTTTTCTGGACAGCCATATGGAATTTGAATTATTTTTAACCAGCTATTATCTCAAAGGAATAGCAATTACTGTATTTAAAAAATGAATAAAATCTATTATTATTTATTGAGTGTGTCTACTAGGCATCCATGCATTGTTTTAGGTGATTGATAGATAAATAGGCAGATATATACATACATGCAGACACAAGCAGATTTATAGTCAAATGTAATCTTCACAGTAATTTTATTTTTCTTGTTATTACTTTATTTTTATTACTGTTATCATATCGTCACTTTTCAAATGAGGAAACAGAAAAATCACATAAGTTTGAGAGATGTGAAATCTAATATGATTTATAGAGAGTAATATGTTTTGAGTCTATAGGACTAGAAAAGAACCAAAATTTGCGATCTTTCCACTATCTCCAACATTTCACATTAGCATTTAACCACTCCTTTTCTAAGGGTGTGGTGGCAACTGTCAGGTGGCAGTAAATTAAGTCAAAATTGAGGCTACAAGTAAATATGCCTATAGCCACAAATGTCAAGAAATCCACATCTCTAAGCACTATTTGGTATTAGAATGGATTCTTGCCAAAAAAAAAAAAAAAAGATATATTTCTGTCTTTAGCTTTGAGGAAGTTGGCAACAGAAATGAGGTAGGGAGTTTTATAAGATATATATCTGTTAGTTCTTTTTCTTCAAATACAGTCTAATTAATAAATTTGCAGGTTGAGATGTTTGTAAGTTGGTAAGATGTTTGCTGTAATAAAGTTAATTTTTCATCATGTACACATTTTATAAGTATACATTTTAGTATAAAGATTGTGATGCCAATATATTACAATTAGGATTTTTTTTTGAAATGTTGGAGGCTTTGAGAATAACTACTTACACTTCTTTCATGTTTTAAACCAATTGAGAAGTAGATACAGTAATGAAGTGAAAATATGAATGATATATCATTTTTATTGCTGTTAAACCTGAATTTAAAAAGCAGCTTGGGCTAAGGTGTAAAATGAATTTCTATGTCTCTGAAGGCAAAGGAAATAAAAGCAAAAATGAACTATTGGGACCTCATGAAGATAAAAAGCTTCTTCACAGCAAAGGAAGCAATCAACAAAACTAAAAAGCAACTGATGGAATGGGAGAAGATATTTGCAAATGACATATCAGATAAAGGGTTAGTATCCAAAATTTATAAAGCACTTATGAAACTCAACACCTGAAAAACAAATAATCCAGTGAAGAAATGGGCAGAAGATACAAATAGACACTTTTCCAAAGAAGACATCCAGATGGCTACCAGACATATGCAAAGATGCTCAACATCACTGATCATCAAGGAAATACAAATCAAAACTACAATGAGATACCGCCTCACACCTGTCAGAATGGCTAAAATTAACCAGGAATTCCTGTTGTCAGGAAACAACAGATGTTGGTGAGGATATGGAGAAAGGAGAACCCTCTTACACTGTTGGTGGGAATGCAAACTGGTGCAGCCACTCTGGAAAACAATGTAGAGGTTCTGCAAAAAATTAGAAGTAGAATTATCCTATGACCTCAAAATAGCACTACTGGGAATTTATCCAAGGGACACAGGAGTAATGATTCATAGTGGCACATGAACCCCGATATTTATAGTAGTACTATCAACAATAGCCAAACTATGGAGAGAGCCTAAATGTCCATAAACTGATGAATGGATAAAGAAGCGTGGTATGTTTGTGTGTACACACACATACACACACACACGTGGCAAAATATAGGACACTCTTAAATACAGAGAAAAAGAACTGAGGGTTGATGGGGGTGGGGGGTTGAAGGGGTGTGGGAGGTGAGTGATGGGCATTGAGGATGGTACTTGTGGGAATGAGCACTGGGTATTGTATGTAAGTGACAAATCACAGCAATTTACTTCTGAAACCAATACTACGCTATATGTTAGCTAACTTGACAATAAATTATAGATAAATAAATAAATTAATTAATTAATTAAATAAATAAATAAAATGCATGTCTACAAGTCTACCCTGTGAGCTTTATGTACTTAACTATTAAACTGCAGGTAGAGCAACTGTTGAAAGTGGGAGAATTAAGGAGACAAAATAAGAGAGAGAGAGAGAGAGAGAGAGGGAAGACATGAAGAAGTTGGCCTCTGAATGAGTACTTTCCTTTAATGCATTAATTCCACAGTAGGATGGTCAGTGAATGTCATGTTTTTCTCTCTTAAGGTGAAATAAGCATGGAAAACACACAGGATTCCTAGAAATATGTTTTTCTTTTTTTTTCCAAATGTTTTTATTTATTTATTTTGAGAGAGAGAGAGAGAGAGCGAGTGAACATGAGCAGGAGATGGGCAGAGAGAAGAATTTCAAGCAGGCTCTGAATTGACTGTGTGGGTCTTGATCTCATGAACTGTGAGATCATGACCTGAGCCAAAATAGAGTCAGATGCTTGACCAGCTGAGCCACCCAGGCACCCCAGCATGCCTAGAAATATTATCTCATAACTGCTTCTACTTGGAGAATGAAATTGCCACCTATGCATAGTAATGTAACAAAGAGAAAATAGTGTTTCCCCAATAAGTTTGATGTGAAACTAAAATAGTCCAGATCAGACTTATGGTAAGAGTTGAAATCATAACCTGAGAATAAATAGACTGAGATATATTTAAGATTGATGACCAAATAAACTGAAACAGGCAATGAATAAATTGACCTTCTTAATTACTTGCAATACATAGATACCACAAAGGCTTAATTGAATATGTTTTGTGATTTTTAGAAAGGGTAGTAGAAAGCACTATGTACCTGAGAGGTCCACAGAGCCATAAAAGCCGGAAACCTGGCAGGAAGACTTCAGAATGACAAAGAGCAAAACGGATGGAAAGTACTATGGTCCATTAATATAGCCATAGAGATGCTTTCCTAAAATCAGAAATTCATGCACTGACAAAAAGTGATTTTGACCCATACATTTAATGTTAAATAAATACCAATGACCTGTACACATTACAAATAGAAGAAGCTCATGATGCACAATGATGGAAAGAGATTTTCATAAAGACCAGATGTGTTGATCCCAAGAAATCTAATGGTATGTCATTGCTTTCATTTATTTTAGTTCAGACTTTGTGCTTCAGTTTTGTGGATGTAGAAACCGCCATTGTCAGCTCACCAAGATCATATCCATTTCTCCACGCTTACTTAAGTTAATAAAAAGAAAGAATTAGGAAAGAAAACATCCAATTGGCTAGTGTAAATGAGAACTTTGGAGATATAAGCCAATGACTATATTCGCCACCCAATTCATTTTTCCTATGTTAATGTAAAATCACATTATCATCAATAGGTTTGTTGTCTGTTGAGAAAGGAAGAATTAGAGACTTAATATTTAATGGTATTAAATACTGAAATTTCAGGCAACGAAATTGCCTGAAATATGCCTCTCCTCAGGATGGAGGTAGTGTTGTTATGTGGCCTTCAGCAGGATCTGCCATAGAAAACTTACACATAACTGTCAACATTTTGCCTTCATACATGCAAGACCTACTAATCTATTAGGCGTAATGGGTATAGTGCCAGAGACCCACCATATCTGTGGGGCCAAGAAAAGTTTTCAGATTTCCTTCAAATAAGAAGAAAAAAATAATTTTTTTGGTATAATAAAATGTTTTTTAATGTGTATTTATTTATTTATTTATTCATTTATAGAAAGAGAGAAAGAGACAGAGGGAGAGATAGAATCAGATCTTAAATCAGAGCATGGTGTACCTTTGTTTCTGTAATGTCTCCTCACACTTTAAACAAGCATGCTATTTCCCATAATGTGCTGATTTTTAAATTTAAAACTGAAGGCTATTTTATTATCCTTTCCCTTGTTCCCCTTTTTTTGATCTGAGATGTTATGTGGAGATTTATAGTCATTACTCAGAACACTGATAAATTCTTGACTAGACTTATAAATACTTGATTCTCTATGAAAAAGACAAAGAATGGTTCTTCTAATTCTAAATCTGAACATAAAGAACTGCTGAATGAATTGGAACTTTAAACTTTCCCTTCTAGAAAAATATCCATTGGCCTACATCCTATTAAATCATATGAAAAACTAAAAATAATACATATAGCCTCTATAGCAGGAACTTCTCAAAGATAAAATGGATACACAGTTATAATAGAAGCACTACATAATTAAATTCTTATAACTTGAAATTCTACAAAGGGGGAGATAAGAAAGAAGTCTGTGAAAACCAAACTGGCTGCTTATAAATTCTTATCTTTGGAATATTAAAACAAATAAAAAGAAAAAAGAGGATTTTATGTACCCTCATTGGGAAAATTTAGGACTTAAGACAAATTGCAGAGAAATTTGAATCATGGTCAGAGGAAAGATAATCCCTGAAGGTAACAGACCCTAAAATGGCTGCCAACTCTCCTTGCCAGGTTTGCTTTCCCCACTCAGATACCCTAAACCCTTACATATGGAGAAGCAGAGGCTATGAAAAACAGGTATTCTGTAGGCATTTACTCTTAAAATATTCAGAAAGTCCAACTCATATTTGACTAAGCAATTCTCAAAAAACTAGGACGTAAACCCACATTTTCCAGAAGGATTTGCCTAAAGATTGACCTGCCAAATAGTCAGTTAGCTTCAGCAAACCCTTTACTCCCTTTCATTTTGCAGCTATTTTGAGACCTGTTGTTTTTGTTGATACTGTATTATTTTTAATTATTGACAAACACTCTTGTAGAATTTTAGGAATTATTTAAGCAATAAATCTAAAAGTGTTTTTTTACTTATTTTTGCATTTTAATACAAATGTATCAAATCTACCATATTTTCTGATTTTTTTCTTATATGGGCATTTTTTTCTTTCATCTCTTCAAACTCCTTTGAATATTTTCAGACATTTTACTTCTTTGGCTAAAGATTCTCCAAAGATATTTTATTTCTAGTAATTCACACTTAAGAAACATTTACAGTAGTCTTTAGAAATTTTATCTACTGTATTTACGCCTTTGTTCTTGTTGCTTTGTCCCATTGTGCGTGGCTGTGTTTACTTCATGCATTAAACAAATTAGTACCTGCCAATATTCATTTCTGTTAGTGTTTCCTTAGGTATTGATATTCTGACAGGAAAAAGAAAAAGGGAATTGGATGAGTCAGAATGCTATTGAACTCCATTAAATCTTATTTTTCAAGATAATTTTTTAAATGTAAATGTGAAACAAAAGGATAATTGAACTTTGGAATCACCATTATGGCTAAAATGTCACTGTTGTTTAAAAGCAAGTCGTGATTGTCCACTTTGGATAGTCAACGATTAGTTGATTATTAAGCAAAATCATATATCGCACACTATTTAAGAATTGTAAATTAGCAGGGATTCCTCACTCAGTAGTGCACAAATGTTGGCTATAATTAATTTTTTTTCGGTGATTAGTTGTACAAATAGACTTAGCTATAGACTTAAGTTAAAATCCCAACCCAACCACATTACAAGGATTAACTTGATCCACCCCACCCACCCCAACTCTCTAATTTGTCTTCAGACTCTCCAGGGATTCTATTATATGTAAAACGTGCAACTATTGACCTTACTACAGGGGGTTGACCAGATATTCAGTGTACTACCAGACTTGTTCCCATAAAAGCCACAACTTTTAATATAGCTAATCTCCTTAAGGCTAGCAGACCAAATTTTTCTATTTGATACTATGGCATTTTGACAGTAAATGAGATAAAAGATGATTTTCTGGGTCAGGCCACCTAAGTGTGAGTTGCATGTTTGGATGAGCCAGTTATACAAAGAGGATTCTCAGAGACTATCACTAAGAAAAGTCATGTCAGGCAACAGGGACACGGGGGAGAATATGGTTTTCAGTTCCCAGTCAACAGAAGCTGGGAAATAGGACATTTTTAGAAACCAGATGGGAAGCACAAATATAAATAAAGCAGGAGAACCCATCCTGGAGAATACACCTAGTTGAGCCAGTCTGATACAAATCCAATAGCATTTTACTGCTAGAAAGCTTTATAAATTCAGAGTATTTGGCACACACCCTATAGATCAGTTTTGACTCTAACGTTTTGTGTGAACTATGCAATGTTTTCCTCAGGGAAATGTACAAAATGAAGTGAGAACAATGTGAGGCCTTTACCTTATTATGTAACATGCCAACCTGTATCTTAACTGCATTTAGCCTTTTCTACAATGGCAAGAAATATAGCTCTTTTTCCAAACCACCCGGTTCTCCTCAATAGCCATAGCCAATCTTGCCCAAAATTTCCAGACCAAAAGTTATTTTTAAAAAATGCATAAGAGGGAAATATGGATATATAGCTTTAAAATTTCAGAGTAGTGTTCTACTAAGAGCTTGTCAAAAGTGTGAAGCTTGAGGCTATGGAAAAAAGAAAAGGTATGAAGACTGGTCATTTTGAAACTGGCGTAGCAAAAATTCAATAGAACTATTGCTAGGGATAGATGATAACAAGAAGTTTATAATTCAATCAACCACAATCTATTTTCAAATTGTCTAATATCTGCCAGTCATTTAGCCATGCTTTAGGTGTTGATTATATAGTAAAGGATAAAACCTATGGTAAAGAGAATACATACTTTCCAAATATAATTCTTTACATCTTTGTTAATAAAGATACCAGTTTTCAGTTACAAAAGGGTATAGCAAACAGAGGCCTAAATATATGAAGAGTGGGCACATGGGTGGCTTAGTGGGTTAAGCTGACTGCAGCCCAGGTCATGATCTCACAGTCCATGAGTTCCAGCCCCATGTCCGGCTCTGTAGTGACAGCTCAGAGCCTGGAACCTCCTTCAGATTCTGTGTCTCCCTCTCTCTCTGCCCCTCCCCCACTCACACTCTGTCTCTGAAAAATGAATACATGTTAATTTTTTTTTGATATATGAAGAGTGGATGAAGAAGGGATTAACAAAGTTAAAGTCTGGGGGCTCAGGCAAATTACAACCCAGAACTTGCTAGCAATTTAAAAATGAGAAAGATATCAAAACAATACCATTCTAACTTATAATTAAGGGAAGGAAACTATATTCGAAAAATATATAGATCAATAACTTCAACTTCACTAACTGAACAAATATTTAGATATTATTGAGGATAATATCCCAGGAACTTGTGGAGTTTACCATTTAGTGGGGACATTATTATGTCCAAACATCAATTAGACATTAAGGTGAATACTATGATGACAGGATGTGCAGTGTATACATAGGTTAAAAAAGAAACATGCCTACATCTCCTAGAAACTGCAAAGAAAGTATATTTAGTTAAGCTGGCAGTAACAGAATATTAAACTAAACATGGCATAAACATCAGAACATTTATCACATAATTTAAAAAGAATCCCTGGTGGTTCAACAATGTTACTTGTACTTATGTTCCTTCCATCGGTCTGCTTGCTCAACCATGTCTCCCTTTGGAGTCAAAAGATGGCCCACACCTAAAATCCCTCATTGACAAAAGCATTGACAAAAAGCATTGACTGGCATTGGGCCAGTCATGACCTATTTCTTTGTATTAGGGAATAGTCTACTCCTTGAGTCTTTCACTGCCTAAAATCTAGACAGAATACAGTATCTGTTAGCCAGCAAGAGAAAGGAAGTGTTGTTATGTGGCCTTCAGCAGGATCTGCCATAGAAAACTTACACATAACTGTCAACATTTTGCCTTCATACATGTAAGATCTAATTTATTAGGCATAATGGCTATAGTGCCAGAGACCCACCATATCTTTGGGGCCAAGAAAAGTTTTCCTTCAAATAAGAAGAAAAATAAATGTCTATGTATAATAAAATGTTTTTTAATGTGTGCTTATTTACTTAGAGAAACAGAGAAAGAGAGACAGAGAGAGACAGAGAGAGAGGGAGAGAGAGAACCCCAAGCAGGCTCCTCGCTATCATCCCAGAGCCCGATGTGAGGCTCAGTCTCACAATCCACGAGATCATGACCTGAGTGGAAATCAAGAGTTGGGCACTTAACCGACAGAGGCACCCAGGCACTTGAAAATGTTTTAACATGTAATATCAACATATTTGTCTTTATACCAGTGTAAATGTGGATCATAAATTTTAGCATTTTTCTATAGAGGAAGGGGCCCATGGAAATCATAATAACAGTTCTGGTTGCATGCCAGGTACTCAAAGACAGAAAGTGCATTCAAGGTGAAGGGAATGGCACATGCATTCTTCATGGGAAAGGTGAGTCATCCCATTTCAGAGGAATGGATATCCATACTTTCAAATTCTTAAATGGTCCTAGAATCGTTATGTGCATGAGCAGACATCTGCAGTGGGGATACTCTGATTAATGTATTCCAAGTCAATTTACAATTAAGCTGGACATAATAAACATATTTTCCCAGGGGTGCAAATGAATATAATGTAGCAACATAATTTTAACAGTTTTTTCTTCCCATTTTTCAAAATGATAGATCAATATTTCCAAAAGAAGGATGTGCCTTCCTTATGCCCCAGTGTTCCATAAACACTGTGCCATATACAATGTGCACACCAGACACACAGATATTTTTACTTCTTGACATCCTTTTCAAAACGGTACATTTGATAAGTGGCCATCTGCATTTTTATTGTCAAAGTCCCTTATTTGCCAGCTGGTAGGAAAGAAAGAGGCAAAGGTTGATTTGCTTTTCCCCAGGAACAAATCTGTCCTAACACCGCTGTTCCACTACAGTAACCTGTAGGACTGGGGATGCCAGTCCTCCTCCCATAGGGTACTTCCTGCTCAAATACACACATAACAGATTTTCTTCTAGATGAACTAGACCTCAGAGTGGCATTCAAGCTTTATGTCAGAAAAGAACTTAAGTCACAAAAACTTGCCTAGATATTTCCAACAGAGTACTTTAAGAAGCTTCTTATATCTGCACACATCAAGGCTTTCTGGCCTTTGTAGGCATAAGAGTCTTATTTTAGAGAGCAAAACTGCAAAGCTTAGTGATCAAAGCACCAGAATTTTTCTGGCAGAAATAAATGTGGTTCAAACATTAGTAAATATGTATGTTGTAATGAAAATATCTTTTTATAATGTACTTTCCCACTCTCAGTTGTGAATTTTCATGGGAATTATTTCCAAAGACAAGCTGCAGGGAAAACATCAATTAATCTGCTGAATGAATTTTTGAATCCATTCTCAATGCTGAGACCCCCTCCTGGTGCTTGGTAATTACCCCAATATTTTCTGCACGCTTGTTTAAACGGCTTCCTCTTGGGTTTCCTGTGAAGAAGGCCTTTCTCTCTGCTGATGTGAAAGGCAGCGTGCCTTATCGCTCTGCCTCATTCCATCTGCAGTTCGTAGGGGGTCCCGCTAATCACTGTCATTGGAACATTGGATGAGCAGTCTGGGGACATAGATAGATGTGACACCAAAGGAGACCAGGGACTTTCCAACAGAGTGCTCATCTCTGTAAATACATCATGCCCTCCCAGATTCAAAGCAAGAGATGGACTCCTTTAAAGCAAAGGCCTGCACCTTAATTATACAAATACAGTGATCAAAGTTTATTATCACTCTTTTAAAAGGCCAGGGATTTATGAGAATGGTATTTTGTTACCTTTGACAGAAAATATTTGGTCCTTGTGAAGAGCAAAAGTAGCAGAGAAAAATACAATAGAGGAGGAAATAAAGAAGAAAGGGAAATGGTTTTAAACAAAAATGCTATTTATAGAGAAATATAATTCGTAAGCAATTGATGCAAAAGATAAAAGTTGTTAAGTGTTGGATTGTGAAAGAACTTCAAAGTGTATTCAAATGTCACTTTGATTTTTTTCTTACATCTTTAAGTTTCAAAGATAAATGTGATCCACAATTTATCCACATGTGATTATCTATAAATAGGAAATAAAGCACAGTTATTTTTTTTCATATAAAAGAATCTTCAGATTGGAAATATTTACCCTTTATTTTTCTTAAATAAAGCTGATTTCCATGCTTTTGGAGACTCTCACATGTGTGACTAACATTTTTTAAATAACTCAGAGGTTCCTCGAAACTGTCTATGAAGTATCTAAACACAGGCTAGTTTACTTTACTGGCTATGTAATAAGTGATTGTGTAGAAAATATTTCAGATATAATTTAAAGAATATGAGCAATAAGATTTTTTTTGATGGAGGAGTATCTGAACAAAAGAAATTAAATAAAAGGTTAACGGAAAACAACTCATTCCTTTTAAGTCCCAGGATGTAAAATTTCAGTTCAATTAATTTATCTCCGAACTGAGTCCCAATATTAGAAAAATTTGACATAGCGTCTCATTTATAATGACAGTGATTTCTAGGACATAAACTTGGAATATCACAAGCATAATCATTGTACTTGCTAACATCCAAATAAAGTATTTAGAAAACCTCTATATTTAGAGTACTCAGAAAAATATTTAGAAAACCTCTAACCATTTTATTTCAATGCACTATATATACAACATAATTCAAAATTTTACCCATAAAATGAAAGAGCCAGTCATAATGATATAGTAGGGTATAAAAACCCAGAACAATCTTTGGTTAAGATTCAAAGGTCTATATTTATCTCTAATTTGTCTCTTCTTGTTTTCACTGCTAATCAGGAATTATTTCCACCACTTCACCAAAATGTCCTTATGCTTTTAAGTTGCTCCCTGTTGCTAAAATTCAATGATCAATCCCCAATTCTATTCTTGGTTGATCTATTAGTGGCATCTGTCATGGATTCTCAGACCCTTCATTTTGAATATTTGTTTCCTGGACTCCAGTGTACCATTCTCTCATGATCTTCACCCCACATCACTGACCAATTCTGACTTATTCTGATTTTGTTGGTTTATCCACATTCCACTGATTTCTAATCATTTTAAACATCCTACTGCTTAATCTTCCAATCTTTCCTCTCTAAATGGGTCCCCTTAGAGATCTCATTCAGTCTCATAGTTTGAAATACCGTCTATATGCCTATGACTCTGAAATTGAGATTTTCATCCAGCATATCTACCTGTACTCCATAGTCATATCCAACTTTATACTTTAAACATCCCAAACTTAACACACTCAAAACATATCTGATCTTTCCCCAGGTAGGCTCCCCCTGAAGTTTCCTAAACTCAATAAATGGAAAATCCATTTTATCATTGCTGAAATTTAAAAAAAAAGTTGGGATTCATCTAACTCCTGTTTCTTTAACTCTCCACACTTGATATATCAGCAATGTTTTAGCACAAGAACAAGAATTATCTTTTTATAACTCAAGGCTGATCATGTAACTCTTCTACTCTTAAACTGTCAATGGCATCCCATGTTGCTCAAATGTAAAAAAAAAAAAAATACATGATACTCCAGTGGGCTACAAGATGAGGTTTATATTATCTCTGAATTTTTCATCTCTTACTTTTTCATTTGCTCATTAAATATCACTTTACATTGTTGTTGTTCCTAGATGTGGCACAACATTGTCTCATTTTTGCTTTCCTGATCCTCCTGTCTTGAAAGCTCATCCTTGACATTTCTGCTTGGGTTATTCCATTACTTGTGCTCATATATTAACTATGTTCTTGTTAGTGGCTATGTGTGATCTTGGATGAACTTTCTTAACTTTCTGGTATGCATTTTTTCCATCTGTGTAATATTGATAAAACTTATTTTACAGAGACATTGTAAAATTTAAATGAGATGGTACAACAGTATTAATAAAACTGTATGAATGATACACATCTCAGCCCACTACAAAATATGCTATTATAGGGGCGCCTGGGTGACTCAGTCAGTTAAGCTCCAACTTTGGCTCAGGTCATGATCTCATGGTTTGGTTGGGGAGTTTGAGTACCGAGTTAGGCTCTGTGCTGACAGCTCAGAGCCTGGAGCCTGCTTGGGATTCTGTGTCTCCCTCTCTCTCCGCTCCTTCCCCACTTGTGCTCTGTCTCTCTGTCTCTCAAAAATAAACAAACAAAAAAAGAAAATATGCTATTAGAGATATATAACAGCAGAGTCTATAAAAGCTTAAATTATGCTAAGATAAAATTCATACCAGCATCTTTCCACTTCTTAAAACAAAATGACAGATTTAACCAGTCTGTCTAGAAACCAAGCAGGAAAGATTAGTAACAATTTAGGCAATTAGTCAAAGTATCTTACCAAATTAGAAAAAATCCATCTTACAGGTAAGAACAAAGTGAAGAGACCCTAAAGAGGATCTTATTCAAAGTGAGGTGTCAGACAACTCCAGTGCTATAGTACTGTATTAGCTCAAAATAAAACTTTTTAGAATGTTTCAGAACCAGTGCTGTCTCCAGTGACATCACATACCTGAGCAGTCACATTTGATAAACAGTAGTGTAGTTGATGCCATGGACTTTGGTGCTTGATTATTTGAACTCAAATCAACAGTCTTCTACTGATTAGTAGATAAGTATAGCATGGATCCATAATGGGCTATTCAATCCCTTTGCTTACCTACCTTGTCTTTGCCTGACATTCAGCTTTGAAAAGTGGTAAAAATAAGACTACATACTGTATTTGTGAGAATTAAATAATCAGTGATATCAAAACTTAGATAAGCCCCTGATTCATAGTAAGTGGTTAACAAATTTTAGTTACTAGTAACGTTAACCCAAAAGCAAAATTTTTGTAGAGCCTTTCATGGGGAATCAAATAGCCCTAAGGCACTGCATAGGTAGAATCTAATGTAAACACATGACATCTCTCAGAGTTAGATGTTTCTACCTACAAGTGTTTTGTATGGCCCATGTAATTCCAATGTAATAAAATCACTGTTGGGAAGATAAGAAGCTGCTATGCTGCATGTCAGCAATCTCCCTTCAGTCTCCCTACAGCCTCCATTTCTCAAGGATAGACCAACAGTAAATTGAAGTTAAAAGTTGAGCTCATTGCTTTGAGTGACTTAGTCCTAGATGCAGATCTGAGCTAAATCCCATTGTTGGGAGAGGAGGGGTGGTGGGCAAGAAATGACAAAGGACCTGTGTTAGTTTCGGAGTGCAAACTAACCTGTGTTAGTTTTGGAGTGCAATGGAGATATAATTAAAATTATATTTTAGACGCTTGGAAAACTTAGATCTTTTTAAGTATTATAGCTTTCTAATGTGGCACTTAACTCGATCTGCTCCAAATTTTTGTCCTAATAATTTCTCAGGGATAGTTTTTTTTCCATGAGCCTATTTCACCGGAAAGCAATCAAATGATATATTTTAATCTGGACCAAACTATGGGGACAATGTATAAATCAGCTGAGTCCTGTAGTCAGTGTTTCTCGCTTGCAACTGACTTTGGATAAAAGGAGAAAGGGACATCTGTGAGTACAAGAGGAATTTTTTTTTTAAAGCAAGTCTAACATAGACCCAGTCTCTCCCTCACCAATCATATATGTGTTTGGAAGAAAGGCAGATTTCAATTAGTTTAAAATTACATTTCATACCTAGTATTAAGTAAAATGCAAATGGTTTCACTTCCATTTCTTACCATGTCAATGTTTTAGTGTGCTGTTGCTTTCCTTTACATAGCCTTCACATTTTTTTTGGCTGGAACTCAAGGCATGGGGTGTATGTATGAGTGTGTGTGTAACATAACTGTAGAAACATAATTCATCATCACATTTTGCTTTTAAACCACATACCTTTTTAATTCTGAATAAATTATGCATTCAATTATACTTCATATTCTGTAATTGGCTTTTTGTCTTTTATACGTGTTAAGAAAATTGCTCTTTTATAATTTCTTACCATAAAAGGACAAAAATTAAATGCTAAAGTGACATATTCATAGGTCTAGGTACAAACCTCTCATGGATTTATAAACTCCACTGATGAGTTCAAAGTAAATATGTTGATTTGAACAAATGAGTATATCATTTAAGCAACTTCCTACATTGGAATAAATTCAGGGAAACTCTGAAATGGTGACTTTGAGGGACATGATGTCTGGTGTGTTTCCTTTATTTCAGTTAATTTTACTCAAAGAAAACTAACCAGTTTAAAATTATAAAATGATTCTCATATTAATAACCTTTAATGAAATATTGATTCAGTCTCAGATGGCTTAAAATTTTTCTCTTTTTTCAGCTAATAGGGATCTCAGAAGATGCTCTCCTATACATTCCAACAATGCATATAATCAGGAATTGCAGGCTACAAAGTCCTCCTTTTTCCTTAGAAATTACAAGCTGACCTTTGATAGTGAATTGAAAGAAAAGTGTTATGTTAAATTCATGTCCAAAGAAATCTCTGTGAAATGTTTTTGAGAGGTGGAGAAGTGGGAAATGAAAACATTTTGATCACTTAACTTGCAGATGACTTTTATCACTTATATATGTCATACACACACACACACACACACACACACACACACACATTGTATTTGCAAACATGTATTGCAAACATATGTCAACATATTGTATTTGCAAGCTTCATGATTTTCTGTTTAAAATGTAAAATATTTTACAAAAAGACCAAAAACTTTCTGAGTAATGAAGGAATTTCTGATAATGATAGACTCAGCTAGAGGTTACATGCAAAGAAATTACCAATCCACACAAACAGAAAATAACAAAAAAATGTCAGTTGTAAAACTAGAAAATCTTTGTCGAATGAAACAAGATTCAGTAAAGTTAACTTACAGAGAAGATAGAGAATTGCATGTTTCTGAAAGTTTGATTAGAGAGCACATGTTTTCTTTCCGAGCTACCATTTTCTTCTCTCCAACCCATTTTGTAACTTACACTATATAACTGTATTATTTAAATGATACTTGCATACATTAATCTCATCACATTCTCAACTATCATTTTGTGTTCCACTTATACAAATGTGATTTTATTTTCATTATTTTGATACAGTTTGAAGAAATGTTTCCAGGGGAGAATTTTATATCTTAAATGTTGAATATCATTTCTTTTGCAAGCAGTAAACAATATAAAATGGGACAAAGATACGTTCCCATTTATTATTCATTCCATAAACGTTATTCAGCATCTGTTATATATACGATATTCTCTTATGCACACTTGGGGGTTGGAAAGCTCTATTAGACCCATCCTTTCCTTTGAAATATCATGCCAGAATGATGAGAAAATAGTTAATGCTGATTCCCTGCCACCTCCCTGGGTTAGCCCAATGCCACTTGTAGGCTGCTGAAATCACACTAGAAACATGCTATCTCTTCATTTCTGTTATAGAGCAAGATTCCTGCTAACATGAACTGCAGACTTACCTATTTTAATTATTGCATCGTTTGGAACGTGTGCATGCATGCGCACACATGCACATGCACATTACCTCTGTTGGACGTTGGTCAATGAACAGTGTTATTTAAACACATTTTGAGAAAGGGAATATTGCTTTAACTTGCTTACATGCCCAAAGCTATATTATAGCCAGAAATATGTTAATTTTCTTTCCTACTGTGAATGTGCTGAACTGAAAATTAGGCTTTGCTATCTTTTAATTATGATCCTTGGCTTTTGAATGAATGTTTTGAAAACTCATGTCACCCAAAACTCATTTTTGCAAAGAATCTTTTTTCCCCTTCTATTAGACAATGCCAATGAGTACAACAAAGGAAACAATGTGGGGGACAGAGCTACTATATGATTCACTGCCTATACTCGTTTCTGAATTGCAAATGGCTTCCTGTGAAGTGTTAAGCAGGAATCTGGTAAAAGAGACCCTGACATACAGAAGCCCAATGGCCAAGAGAGCACTCTTCTTCCCCTACACATGGGACTTGGGAATTTAGGGTATCGTTGGTTATTCTTCTAAAAGCTCAGGGACTGGCTTAATACCAAATGTCTCAAATTTGGGAAAAAATGTACTGCTGAAGAAATAGAGTATGATTTGCATTTCCATAAATGTTGTAGCAATTATTGTAAGAGCGTAACACAGTTTAGACTTGTGAAAAGAAAGGCTGTACCTTATCAGAACAGTTGAAAAATTGAATGTGTGCTCATGCGGAAACCTTTTGATGAAGGGCTCTAATTCCCTAGATTCTCTTTTTAGAGACTCTTGGGAAAGTTCACTTTAGGGGACAGCATGCCGATTGTAAAATGGGCAATGGCCCATAGCAAAACTAGATACAGTAGAAAAAGAACTCACAGTGCTGAGATAACTTCCAAGTGCACAAATCAAAACACTTAAAACCAAACCTTCTCTGCTTACCCTAAATAGCAAAGGGAGCTGATGTTGAAAGGTAAAAAAAAGAAAGAATTATAGATCAGATAATTTGTGTACTTTAGCTGATCATTCTAGCATGCTATAGCTCTGAATAATCACTAGCCATCATATATCTCTTTGCTGTTCACCTGGAAGAAGGCCAAATAAAGATGCTTATATCCTAAACAAGTTCCATCTCAAATAAATGACTGTTACTTGAAGAGATTATCTCCTCTGCCTCATGATGTTGAATACATATTTGAAATCTAAATTTCAAACTGTGCCCATATACTGATGCTGTAAAAAGCAGAGAGAAAGAAATACATCGAGATATAAATATATGTGTATGAGCATAAAAAAATAAGATACATGTCACACTTGCAAATAATCCTCTGTGATCACAGTTAAACTTTACATATTATACACTTATTTTCAGTGAATAACTCAAAAGAGTTGAAACTATTATTATTTAGATAATATATATTAAATGCATGCAAACTCTGCGTTCACTGTAGTGGAAGATTCTATCACTGATTTACACTGACAATTAGATTTCATTGCCATAGGATTACTGGACAGAGTCCACCAACAGCCATAAAACCCGCAGTAGGCTTGGTCTTTACATGGCAACTTACAATTTATACAGTCACATAAATACTTTTGATTTAACATCACCACCACTTCCTGAGGCAACTTTCATGTACAAAATAAGGTGAATGACACTCAGTGAAATTATGCAAAAGGGCAGGGATACAAATTACATACATTGGCAAGATGTGACAAGCACTTTTCAGTATAAATAGTTTATCTGATGAATTGAGAAAAGGCACCTTTTCTTCTTCCGAGTGACCAGTCTATGACCAAACTTTTGCAAATGTATAGATAGATAGATATGCAATTAAATAATTAGCATTTATATATTATGTTATTATATTGTATATGTCATATATATATATATATATATATATATATATATATGCGCACATATATATGACACAAATTCCAACAGAAAGAGACTTTAAAACTTTAAAAGAGAACTTTTGGCTAATAGCAAATGATTTCCTTGAAATAAAAGTAGGGATTTTCCCATTTTTTCAGTAAAAACATTCTACACTAGCCCCACATATTTGAAAATGTGCCAGAATTGTCTCACAATTTTTGTTTTTGGTAAATCCATCATATTACATAATCTTTTTTCAAACATTATATTTATTACTATTTTTAAATATGTTTATTAAAATACAATTTACATTAAAAAGTGTGAACTAATAGTGAGTTTACAGGTTTATTAATTTTCATGAAGTTGACACACCCAAGAACTAAATAGAAGACAAAAAATAGGACACTAACCACATTTCAGAAGCTCCCCTCAGGCCCGCCCCATATAGCAACCCTTCTTTTTTTTGAGGTAACCACTTTCCTGGAAATTAGGTTGTTACTAAACATTATTTCAAGTGGACTCTTTACAGCATGTGTCCTTTTATGTTGGACTTCAAAATTATGATTTTGATATAAAAATACCTAGTGTTGCAGGTGCCTTTTTTTCCTTTTTAATTTCTATATCTATTATATAAATACTACACAGTTTGTCTATTCATTATATTCTTGTGAAAAATTATGTTACCAAATTGGGATCATTTCACAGAATGTTGCTAGGGAAATTTTTTGAACATATTTTCTGGTACACAAGTATAGATATATCCCTTGTTTTTGTATTTACGAGTAAAATTGTTTAGTTATGAAGAATTCATATGTTTTTGTTTGGTAAATAACTGCCAAAAACCGAACAAAGTCATTATAACACCAGCTTCAAGTTTGTAGTGCTATCTGTTGTTTGATATCTTGTATCATTTTTGGAAATTCAGTATTTTTCTGCAAATATTTTCTTGTCCCATTGTCTTTCTTTCTTCCCTTTGTTATACTAATTACATATTTTTTTACCCCCCATATGTGTCTTTATCTTTTTCTGTATTTTCAAAATGTTGATCTCTCTGTGCTTCAGTCTGCTTTTTATCATTGATCTATCTTTCAGATCTTAAGTCCTTATTTGGGCTGTTTATAGTACACTCTTAAACCAATTTACCAAGCTCTTAATTCTAGATAGTATGTTTTTCTTATTTTAAGTTTATTTATTTTGAGAGAGACAGAGAAAGTGTGAATAGAGAGGGATAGAAAGAGAGAGAGAGAATCCCAACCAGGATCCGTGCTGTCAGTGGAGAGCCCGACTTGGGGCTCAAGCTAACAAATTGTGAGATCATGATGTGCGTTGAAATCAAGAGTCATATGCTCAACCAAATGAGCCACCTAGGTACCCAAATAAAGTATGGTTTTCTGGTGCTAGAGTTACTTTTGAACTATTTTCTATGAATTCTGAATTCCTGCTGAAATTCTCTATGTTTTGATATATTTTCTTACATACACATATATTAATTACAGTTATTTTAAAACCCATGTTTGATATCTCTAATATTTTTTTCTGTAGTTCCTATCTTCTGATTTTTCAATTAATTTTCAGTCAGTTTTTCTTGTATCCTGGTATTCTTGGGGTTGGTTGGTTGCTTTGTTTTTGTCTTTGTTTTTAAGTTTGTATTTAAATTCCAGTTAGTTAATATACAGTGTAATATTAGTTTCAGATACACAGTACGGTGATTCAACACTTCCATACAACACCCAGAACTCATCACAGCAAGTGCACTCCTTAATCCCTTCACCTATTTTACCCATTCCCCCGCCCACCTCCCCTCTGGTAACCACCGGTTTGTTCTTTATAAGTAAGAATCTGTTTCTTGGATAACTTCTCTCTCTTTTTTCCCTTTGGTCATTTGTTTCATTTCTTAAATTCCACATATGAGTGAAATCATATGGTATTTGTCTTTCACTGACTTATTTCGCTTATCATAATACTCTCCAGCTTTATCCATGTCATTGCAAATGGCAAGATTTCATTCTGAGTAATATTCCACTGTGTGTGTGTGTGTGTATATATATACATATATATCCACACACATATATGTATATACCCACATATGTGTGTGTGTGTGTATATATATATATATATATGTATATATATATATACATATATATATATATATATCTCTCATAGATAATGCTGCTATTAACATTGGGGTTCATGTATCACTTTGAATTAGTTTTTTTTATTCTTTGAGTAAATATCCTCTTGCACTATTGGTGGGAATGCAAACTGGTACAGCCACTCTAGAAAAGAGTTTGATGATTCCTCACAAAGTTAAAAATAGAACTACCATATGTCTCAGCAATTACATTACTAGGTGTTTGTGGTGTTGGTTCTTTTTTTTTTTAATGCCAGACATTGCATGTGAAAAAATGTATAGGTTATTTGTGGGTCTAAATATGTTATTTCTCTGTTCATTTGTTCCTAAGAGATTAAGGGAGGATTACTTTAATCCTATGTTTTGAGGCTGGGTTTTGGTATTGAAGAGAGTAATTCTACTTTCTATTCAGCGATTGTCTTTGAGCACATTTCTTCAGGGATCCCAACTGAAATCCCAGGGTGTATTCCATAGCTCACCACCTTTCCAATATCCCCATAAGTCTGCTAAATGCTTTTCTCAGCTTCCAGTCTTTCTTCTGCTGTTAAGACTAAGGACATATCATCATGATGGAATCAGAAGTAGTGCTGGTTGAAGTTTCAGATCTGGTTGCAACTTGTAATTAGGCAAATAACTGTGAAGTAAGACCAATTTCCAACACCAAGCTTCTTTCTTTTTGCTTCTTGTCTAAGCTTTGACTTCTCTAAGATATTTTTGGATAACTTGATAGTTTATTGCTGTTTTTAAATGGATTTTTAAAATGGTGTTTTAATCACTTGCTTAGCTTTTGTCAGCAGGAGAGCTGGTATGATATAACTGGATCTGCCATAGTCAAAAGCAAAAATCTAATATATATCTTCCTCACATGAACCATGCTATAACCACACATGTATTATTCAATAAGAATGGCGATGGTGTGGGAGGTATAATGTATAATTTTTGGTTGAATTTATGAACATGTTTTTTATCAGTTCAATAAAACATGTTAAACATAAGACTTGACATTAAAAGCACAAATGCATTATTCACATATATGGACCTTTTAATGTTCCTAATATGTTTGGGCTTTGTTTCTAAAGACTTATTTAGACAAATTATTATAAAACTACTTGAGACTGTAATCTGAACATATAAAAGTCATACATTATTTTCATAGAGTGGTCTTAATTGGGTATACAAATGTAGCCATATTAAACTATTAATTTTTAAATGGAAATACACAAAAATTCTGTATAATTTCAAGTTATCTTTTGTATGACTATATTTGCCCCTTAGTTAAAGATGAATTGACTGAATAATTATATAATCAAGTAATTTATTCTTCATTGGTTTTAGAAATAAAAGTTTGGTAAATTAGAAACAATTATTAAAATAGTGCATTATTATTTGGTGATCGTACTCAACCGTGAATATGGAGAATTATATAGATTTTTAATCATAAAATCTGGCTTAATTTTGAAGGTGTCTTAAAGTTTTTAATTTACTTTACCACTGACTCAAAAACCTATAACAACTATTTTCGTCACAACTTGAGAACAAGTTAATATTTTTGGTGAAAGCATAATACAATTATGGATTTTCAGAATATTCTTCCAATTAGTCATGGAATAAATAAAACAAGCCCATTAATTAGAATTAAATTATTTATATGCATGTGTACTCATGTTCACTTGAGCACCTATCTTCTCCATTTTCTACTTGCATTGGTAAAAATGGAATAACATAATATTTGCATTAATTTGATATTGAATCAAATAAAGTATGCTATATTGATTAAACACTTCAGTCAGTTCTGCCTTGTATATGCTCTCATATCCCATCCATCCCTAGAAAACCTGATATTGCTAGAGACTTTCTTCTGATGGCCTTTTAGTAGCTCACTAACTTTTATTCAAAGTATATTTACTAAGCAGCTACAATATGCCTCTCCTTCTTAGACTGACTGAGGAAATACACCCCTGTGCTCAACAGGAACTCTGGAACTGCATGCCAAATCACAAAGAATGACCTCCCTTATCTTTCTAGTCTGATATTTTCATTTACATCCCAGGTCAAGTCTCTGCGCCAGTAGCCTGGCTAGTTTCTTAATGAGTAATGAAAAGATCCTGACTGATCGGGATCTGTCCCTAGAATCTGGATCCCATCCACCATCTGGATCAACAAACTGTCCTTGCTTTAACTCCTATAAGCATTCATACAAATTCATAGCCAGATTTCTGAGTACCAGCTTCTTGTTAATCTGTGAGAGTTCTCTACCCATTTTTTTAAAGACAAATCACTACTATGCTTTGCTCCTTCTTCAGTACTTTTACTGACATTTGCCTGAATCATGACCAAAAATTGCCCATCTCACCTGAGAATGTCTTCCAGACTGGATCTTCTCAGTAACCAGGATTTGGACACTGGCTTGTTCCATGGCTTGTCTATGGCTGTAATTTGTTATAAATTAGCTGTCATGTTCTCTCAAGAATTCAGACACAACAGATGTCACATAAGCAATCCTTTACTGTGACATAGAATTGACCTATCTTTTGTCTCCTCTGTAAAGAAAACAATGATTCTAACTACAGGGACAAGTTCATTACTTTAAATTAACAGTCAAATACTACTTTCTCAAGCTTAAATATAATATAAACACTTAATACCTAAAATACAAGGAAAATAGAAACCAAGAACAAATGAACATTAATTTAATCATTCCATAAAATACTGATGAAGATAAGCTAGCAACAAGACTCTTGTATATTTATAGATGTTACTGTTACCAAAAAGAAATTGATTGTTAGCAATCACCAAAATTCTGTCTGTAATACCAGTTCCATATAAAAAATATGTGACTTAGGACAGTTAATCCATTTACTCAAATCACAGCTTCAGGCAGGATATGAATGAAAGAGTAAGGAAAGAAGAGTATACACATTGAGTCTACATTGGTAATCAAGAACAGAAAAGATTTTTCAATCAGATCACCTTCACCTACAAAATATGAGACTGTATAAAAATTATTCACTTTATCTTCCCCCCAAGAACTCTATGAGAAAAAAAAATGGGTTTACAACAGTTAGAAAAAACTCTTGTAACACTTATTTCCACTGGAAATTTTGATGCCAAAATTCAGTTCACCTAACTTTTTAATGTGATCGTTATGACCATTCCGACCTTGATGAAGTAAATTAAGAAAACTAAGCTTTCTGAATTTTTATTGCCAAGTAAAATAAAATAGATATGTTCTCAGCCTACATGTGAATATTACCCTATCATTACATCTAGATGTGTTTAGGATGAAATGAAACTAAACAATTAGCCAAACAAAATATGAGAGTTCAGAATCATAGATGGGGTTAAAATGGAGAAAATCTTAGGAATGAATCAGGGATAGAGTGAAGACCAGGGAGGGGAACAGGGATAGGGTGAAGTTCAGAATAAGTGCTTGTAGAACTCTATTTTTTGGTATAAAAATAGCCTTTAAATATTATGATGTGGTATGCACAAACCATTGCAATATAATTTTGTTGTACAATCAATGATACTTCATATCCTGTCATCATAAACATAAAGAGATTTCTAATAAGAAACACACTAAGAATTTATTTTCCAATAAAATATAAACATAAAGATTTCTCTGTAAGTAATATATCTAAATCAGTAACTATATATAGAAATACCAATGTTTAGGTAAGATGACCTAGTGGAAGTCTCAGTAGAGCAAAATGAGAAGGTGACTTAACTTAAAGCTTAATTGTCATTGATTTCACTATTCTTTAGAGAAAGACTGTGTTAACAGAAAGGATGTTTGAAGGGAGTCAGAGAAAGTGTATTCAAAAGGCTGGACTATGACCATGTGACTTAACATCTATCTAGTCTGGGAAAAGGTCCACATGGCCCAAAAAGGAGACAGCTGCCTCAGGCTAACCCAGTTTGATGACACCAGCCACTGCAATTATAAAACTAATTATCCTTGTACTGATTCTGTACCCATCAAACTAACTCCTGTTTAAAATTTGGCTTCTCGAACAAGATTTTCTTACAGAGAATGGATGTCCTCTCTAGTCACCATGAATATCACAGTTCTACTGTTCATTACAAATTAATATCTTATGACTCTGGTTGCAGCTAAATCTTTTAAAAATATGATTATCATGGATTAGTTCTCAAGAGACTACACTATTTGAGCCATATGGACAAATTATGATTCTGTTCCAGGAACATTGAGAAGTAAACATATCCAATGCATCAAGTCAGAAATTTTAAATACATTTTATTCAGGCTTAATGTATAGTCATTAAGTGAAGATATCTGAAGCATCCACTTGATGGGTTTGAAAAAATCTATACACCCGTGTATACAACACTCAATAGAATGTTTCTACATCCCAGAAAATGTTCTCATTGTTGAGTTAATCTCTTCCCACAGAGGCAGGCACTGTTTTGATCCTTATCACAATAGATTATTTTTGACTCTTCTAGAATTTTTGTATAAATGAAAGCATAGGGCATATATTGCATTTTTCTTGATATTTTCATATAATATGATAGCTGTAACAATAATCTATATTGTTGCATGTATTAGTAATCTCTTTTTCTTGCTTAGTTTATACCACTGCATAAACATATCAAAATTTGTGTATTCATTGTCCTGTGGATAGGCAATTCTTCCTACTCCAGTTTGGAGCTATTATAAATAAAGATTGTAAAAACTTCTACATATATTTTTGGTTGGGGACATGTATACATTCACTTATTGTCATTATATATCAAGAAGTGGAAGTGACAGGTTATAGGGCAGGTGCATGTTTACATATATAAGAGAATATCAAATGTTTTTCCATTTTATACTTCCACTAACAATGCATAGCATGAGAATTACCAGTTGCTCCACATCGTCAAAATGCTTAGTTTTTTAATCATTTTAAAAATTTAGTTACAGCAAGAGTGCAGTGATATCTCTTAGCCATTTGTTTGTTTGTCTGTATGTTTGTTTTATTCTCAGGTTAGTTAACATACAGTGTAGTCTTGGCTTCAGGAGTAGAACCCAGTGATTCATCTTTTACATATGACACCCAGGGCTCATCCTAAAAAGTGCCCTCCTTAATGTCCATCACTCATTTAAGTGCCCACCCCCAGCAATCCTCAGTTTGTTTTCCTTATTTAAGAGTCTCTTATGGCTTATCTCCCTCTGTTTTTATCTAATTTTTCCTTCCTTTCTCCTATGTTCATCTAAGCTTCTCAAATTCCACATAGGAGTGAAATCATATATCTTTCTCTGATGAATTTCGTTTAGCATAATATCCTCCAGTTCCATCCACATTGTTGCAAGTGGCAAGATTTCATTCTTTTTCATTCCCATCTCTTGTTTTAATCTGTCTTTCCTTAATGAACCATGATGAGCTCCTTTCACATGCTTATTTTCTTTTGTAAAGTATTTGTTCAAGTCTTTGAGTAGTTGGTGTCTTCAAATATAAATTGAAGGAGCTGATTATATAATCAGGATAGAAGTTCTTTGCCAGAAAATTTTACAAACTATTTTTTTTCTGGTTGGTGTCTTGCTTTTTTATTTATTTAATAGTACCTATTAATGAGAGAAGTTTTCTATTTTAATGAAACAATTTATTACATTTTTAAATATATTGTTAGTGCTTTTGCATCCTAAGAAAATTTTGCCTATCCCAGGGTTGTACTGATACATTCATTTGGTTTCTTCTATAATCTTTTCAGTATTACTTTTATATTTAGGACTATGATGTATCTTTGATTATTTTTTATGTATGGAAGAAGTTTCATTTTTCTCATTTTCAACATTCAACTGTTCCTGCACCATTATTTGAAAGGACTTTGATTTCTCTTTGAATTGCTTTGCCACCTTTGTTAAAAATCAATTTTCCACAGTTATGTGAGCTTATGTCTAGACTTTATGTTCAGTTCTATTAACCTATTTATATATCCTTATCAACTTTTGTCCTTTGAAGTACTTTTTAAAGCCAGTGGTAGAAATCAACCATCATTTGTTCCCTTTTTAAGTTGTTTTGACTATTTTCAGTCATTTTCATTCTCATATAAACTTTATCAGTCATTTTTCTCCAAAATCACTACGCGATGATGATTGTGATTACATACTTAATATGGTTATTATATATATGTTATATATACGGCTATTATTTTCTATTCCAACTCTGTTTTCATCTGAGAATACATTCTGTATTATTTTGACACTTGAAATTTACAGAAACTTGTCTCAAGGTGTCATATTTGCTGCATGTTACACACATGTACTTGAAAAAAGTGTGTATGGGCGCCTGGGTGGCTCAGTCGGTTAAGCATCCGACTTCAGTTCAGGTCATGATCTCGCGGTTTGTGAGTTCGAGTCCCGTGTGGGGCTCTGTGCTGACAGCTCAGAGCATGGATCCTGCTTCGGATTCTGTGTCTCCCCCTCTCTCTGCCCCTCTCCCCTGCTCATGTTCTGTCTTTCAATACTAAATAAAGGTTAAAAATTAAAAAAAAAAAAAACAGTGTGTAGGCCACAGTTATTGACTGTGATCTTCTATAAATATCAGTTGGGTAAAGTGGTTTATATTGTTATTTGAATTTCTAAGTCCTTACAAATTGTGTCTATTACTCTTATAAATTACTGAGAGAGATCTGCCAAAATAACTCCTTGTCATTTTTTGCTTTATGAGTTTTTAATTGTTAGTAAGCAAACATTTATAATTGGTCAATATACATCATTATTATTATGAAATTTCTTTTCTTCAGAAAATATTCCTGAAAATACAGACAAGTACAACCTGTCTGATATTAATAGATCCACATTAGCTTTCTTATGGATAATGTTCTACTTTCAAACTGGCTGTACCTCTATTTTTAATATTTGCCTCTAATAAAGAGTACTTTGGGGGGCGCCTGGGTGGATTAGTCAGTTGAGCAACTGACTTTGGCTCAGGTCATGATCTCAGTTCATGGTTTTGAGACCTGCATCAGGTTCTGTGCAGATAGCTCAGAGCCTGGAGCCTGTTTCAGATTCTGTGTCTCCCTCTCTCTCTGTTCCTCCCCTGCTCATTCTCTGTCTCTCTCTCTCTGTTTCTCAAAATAAATAAACGTTAAAAAAATTTAAAGAAAGAGTACTTTGTTCTTTTTTTTTAATCCCAGTCTGGTAGTCACTGCCTTTAAATCAAAGTGTTTAGTACACTTAAAATTTATGTAATTATTTATGCAGTTGGATTTAATATATCACATATTTATTTGTTTTTCTTAGACCTATTCTTTCTTTCTTTCTTTTTTCTTGATGCTTTTTTTATTAACTCACCAGTTTTTTATTTTTTTTTAATTTTTTTTTAACGTTTATTTATTTTTGAGACAGAGAGAGACACAGCATGAACGGGGGAGGGTCAGAGAGAGGGAGACACAGAATTGGAAGCAGGCTCCAGGCTCTGAGCCATCAGCCCAGAGCCCGACGCGGGGCTCGAACTCGCAGACCGCGATCGTGACCTGAGCTGAAGTCTGACGCTTAACGACTGAGCCACCCAAGCGCCCCATCACCAGTTTTTTATTTTATTGCATCTGCTTTTTTTTATTTTAGGGTACTTGTTTTTATGTTACTTTTATAGTGTTTAGTGATTATAATATGTATACTTAACACTGTCTAATTGAATTAACATAATACCTACCATTTCATATACGGTCTAGGACTATTCTCACCCTCCTGATTTTTTGCAAATCTTTTCATACATTTACAACCACATATGTCATCAATCCCACAAAACATAGCTATTAGTTTATGGTTTATCTTTTGATAAGATTAAGAAAACAATGTTTTATATTTAATCCCAAATATATCATTTCCAGTGTTCTATTCTTCTTTGTTTAGATACAAGTTTCTGTCTGGTATCATGCCTTCATCCTGAATAACTTCCTTTAATATTTCCTTTAGAGCAGTTTGGTGGTGATACATTTCCTCATATTTCATCTACTTGAAAATGTGTTTGTCTTCATTTTAGAAGAATATCTTTACTGTATAATTCTGTGTTGATATTTTCTTTTAGAACTTTAGAGATGTTATTTCATTATTTTGTCCATTTATTCATATAAGATTATTAGTAGTCATATATTGCTATTTGCCTTTTGTGTATTTTTTTCTCTGCTACTTTTTAGTTTTCCTTGTAACTTTTGTTTCCTGTATTTTGACTATAATGTGACTAGATGTGGTTTTCCTTGCAATTATTCTATTTGGGTTTGCTTGAATTTTTTTTCAATTCATAAATACATTTCTTTTATAAAATTGGAGGATTTCCAGATAATATATCTTCAGAAATGTTTTTGCTCCCATCTTTCTCCATCTAGGATCCCATTTACACATAGGTCAGACTGCTTAACATAGTTCCATAAGTACCCTCAGTGTTTGTTGAATTTTTAAATTTATTCTTCAGACTAGATTATCTCCATTGATCTGATTTCAATTTACCCAACTTTTTACCTCCAAATCCAGGCAGCAAGAAATCTTCTTCCTATCCTTAAAGACTTCCCTTTTATGTACATTTCTTATAAATGGCAACATACAATATGTAGTCCTTTGCATCTGATTATTCACTAAAGATAATGTTTATGAAATTACTCATATTGCAACATATAACATTTTGTTCCTTATTCATATTTTTTTCATTCACCAGTTGATGAACATTTGGACTGTTTCAAATTTTTCTTCTTATGCATAATGTTATTCTGGAACTAAATGTAAAAGTCTTTGTACATAAGTTTCACTTACTATGTGTATATTCATAGGAACTATATTTCTGTGTAATGCAATGAGTTTACGTTTTACTTTTTTATGACAATAACAAACTGTTTTCCAAAGTTACTATGCCATTTTATATTCTAATCCCTAATACATGAAAGTTATAGTTCTTCAGAGCCTTAGAAACACTTGCAATTTGCTGCCTTTTTAAAATTATAGCCATTCTAGTGCTTGTGAAATAGTATCTTAGTGTGGTTTTAAATTTCATTTCCTTAATTACAAAGATTAATTCTCTATTGAGAATCTCCAGACATTCGTTTAGTATGACATTATATTCTTCTAAGTCAGAGTTTCTGAGCAGTATTGCTATATTGTTTTCTTTTCACTGAATCATTATAATTTATTTACTGATGGAAAATTAATAAGAAGCTTCTAGCTATTTTTATGACTTTTTTTACCATCTTTTAAAAAAACTTATTTAAATCCAAGTCCGTTTACATATAGTGTAATAATGGTTTCAGGAGTAGAATTTAGTGATTCATCACTTACAGATAACACCCAGTGCTCATTGCAACAAGTTCCCTCCTCAATGCCCATGACTCATTTAGCCAATTCCCCCACCCAACACAGTATTACCACTTTGAACCAGATCATGATTTGTCTGGGAAGGACATCTTGTACATTGTTGGATGTGTAGAAACATCCTTGGTCTCTAGTTATTAGATGCCAACAGCAGCCCCGCCAGTTGTGACAATCAAAAATACCACAATATACTGCCAAATATCCACCTTGGGAGTCAGGAATTGCCCCAGTTGAGAAGCACTTCTCTAATTCTCTGATAGTAGCTTTAAATTCCACTTACACTGATTCCAACATCATGGAATAGATTTTCCTGTTTCTTCACATGGACAAGAATTACTATAATTATGTATAATACATTGCAGAGATTCTGGCTTCTGTTATTTTCTTCAGAGAAATATTAATTTTTGTTTACCACTCAATTAAGTTGCTGGTTTAATATCTTGTGAAAATGGGAAATTATTTTTTGTGCTTCATTAAGGTAGGTTATTTTCAATGTTCCCTTATTCCTAGAGTGAATCCCTTAGTTCACAGATCTACTGTTTGTGCCTAATGTAAGTGTCTTTGGGCTTTCAGCGGAAAGCCCTAGGTATTTACTAGTGCCCACACCTTGATAGATCTCAGTACAATGTCTCCCATTTAACAGCTGCTGAAACTTCTGCTTGAGGTTTTCAGCATTCTATCTATTCCTTTCCACTTGCTCCTTGAGATCTCCCCAACACTTGCACAATTCTCTAGCCAAAGATTTGAAGAAACTTTTCTGGACATCCTGAGATTCTCTATCACTTCTGGTATTCTCCCATGTTTAATTTTTCAGCTTCTCTGGTAGTCCTAAACTATAACCTTTGATGAAACTGATAAAGATCATAGATTTCTTCTTGAGTTGTAGGCATTGTATGTAAAAAGCTAGTATCAATGTAGACCTCAGCAAGAGATACTCTGCACTAGCTTCTATACGCTTTTGTGTCAAATCCCCATCAATTCTTCCTGCTTTTGTCTCTCTCCCTTGCCTTAAAATAACACAAGCATGCATGTGTGTATCTGTGTGTATATATAGTCTAGAGTTAATAATTATCTGTGATCATGTTAGTTTGATACTGTGTATTCTGATTTCACCTAAATCAGAATTCTTTATGGGTAGCCTTTCATATCTCAACTTTACAGACAACTGTAGGCTCAGGAAGATTAAATAACTTCTTTATGGTCACATATTTGGCAAAGTAATCCTCTCTCCATTTCACCATACCCTTGGCCCTTAAATAACAAGTGTTTGAACTGTATGGCTCTATTTACATGCAGATATTTTTTGATATATATAGTATAGCACTGTACATGTATTTTCTCTTAGGATTCTTTAATAGCATTTTCTGAAGCTTATTTTATTAGAAAAATACAGTATATAATACATATAGTATATAAAATATGTGTTCATCACGTATATGATTAATCACATGTGTTAATCACAAGAAGTTATGTTATGTTATTGGTAAGGCTTCCAGTCAACATAGGCTATCAGTAGTTAAGGTTTTGGGGATTCATACATTATAAACAGATTTTTTACTACATGGGTGGTCACTGCTTCTAACTTCTGAGAGTTAGCTATACTTTTATTTCCTATTTTTTCTATGTAGTTTTTTTTTAATAAAGTGTTGGAGTTAATAGCACATGATTTATAGCTTACATCATATACATTGTATGTAATAGTCAAACACAGGTGTTCATTGTCAGAGAGGAGTTTAAATATGTATATATTTGGTTAAAATAAATTTAGGAAAAGTAGCTTCCATTCATATTGAAGAAGCTGTATTTTAATTTTAAAGTCAATCCCAAGATGTTAACTCTAAAAGCCTTTCAGCCTTTCAAAATTAGTTGTCCAAATATGTATCAGCCTACTTCTGGATTCTCTGTTCGACTCCAATTATTGATTTGTCTGTCTGAGCCAGTACTACACTGTTTTGATTACTGTAGGTAATAAGAAATCTTGAAATCATCTGATGAAATAAGTCTGGTTAAAAACATACTAAAGTCAGACTCAAAGAAATAAAAGAATGATGGCTACCAAGGGCTAGGAGTGAGGGAAATCAGGAAATATTGGTCAAAGAGTACAAATTGACACTTAAAGATGAGTAAGTTCTGAGTATCTAATGGACAGATAAGAAAATAAATGGTAATTATGTGATGTGATAGAGGTTTAGCTAATGCTATGGTGGTAATCATTTTACAATATATAAGTGTATCAAATTAACATGTTGTGCACCTTAAGCTTAAAAAAGAGAGAAAGAAAGGGAAAAAATAAAAGATTTTGTGATGTATTTCTTAGTTATCAGGATTTCCAACACTTTTTTTAAGTTTATTTATTTATTTGACATAGGGACAGGGTGAGCAGAGGAGACGCGGGAGCGGGGGGGAGGGAGAGAGAATACCAAGCAAACTCTGTATTGCCAGCACAGAGCCTGACGTGGGGCTCAAATGCATGCACAAAGCTGTGAGATCATCACCTGAGCCCAAAACAAGAGTTAGACACTCAGCCAACTGAGCCACCCACGTGCCCCTCCAATACTTTAAAATTAAAAAGAAATCCATCTATTTTCTTTAACTGATAATAAATTAATACTAATATTATCAATTCTCCATGCCTAAGTGTAATTAAATCTTAGCTTTGCAACAAGCAATCCATTTCAAATGAGAAATCTTAAACTAAAAAAATTAACTTGAGCACAAGAGTTAGTAAAAGGAAGAATTAGGAATCAAATTTTGGCAGTGTAAGACACAGCTGAGTTCTTAAGTATCTTAATTCTGTTCATAATAAAACAGTTGAAAACTATACAAAAGCATACAAAGAAAATAGTAAGTTATTTTAACCTCACTCAGTGAAAATAATTGCTGTTATTTATTTATTTATTTTTAGTGTCCATTCTCTCCAGAATCTTTTTTTTTATTTATATACTAATAGTATGATGCTTTTTATAATGATTTGAACTCCCACCAAAAATGAATGACATTCTTGAATGTGATAACAAATTTTGATCTATTCAGTCCAGCAATCTAAATACAATATTATGTAACCAGATTTACTTAACTCAAGACTGTAAAAAAAAAAAAAAGGGATTTTTCAAAAATATCAGAACCTACATTTGATGATGAAAACAATGTAGTTACTGATGTTTATACTTATGTGCAATAACAATAATATAAAGCATTAGTGATATTCTTTATCAGGTTTCTTCTTACTAAAGCAATTGACATGATGCTCAACTAGCCAAATACACTAAAGGGTATCTACTGTTCACAGTCCTTATCATGTGATTTTGTTAAATTGGCATTTATTAAGTAAACTCCTGCTGTGTTGCATAGTGAGACAGGTTCAACAAAAGACCACAAAGGAATTGAGATAGGGAAATATATTAGTCATTGGGCCTGGAGTTGATGTATAGCATACATTGAAGGGCTGAAGGGGGAGATCAAGGTGGGATGCAAGCAAAGAAAAGGTAGGACCGGGGGCACCTGTGGTTTTTAAGGATCTGTGAGTTGAGTACTCTGAGGTTCTCTGGGAAACACCAGATTGAGATTGGTCAACTTAAACCAAAAAGTATGGGGTTTTGGTAAACTCTCCAGAGGTTTTAAACTAAGAAATTTACCAGGTTAAAGGCCCTGGGAGGCAGGGGAGACAATTTATCACGAGGGATTTGGGGAAGTCATATTAGGAACTTATATTTTCTTGTGACTTGGGTGGCTGCTGTTGAAGGTATGCATTTGCATGAAGTGCTAGTGTCCTTTTAAGGTCCCCTAAGGTCACTTGCCCAAACAAAATGAATGCCTAGCAATATCATGGAGTACCTTAGCTATAGTCCAGACACCTTACCAATGAATTCTCAAATTTTTCTTTTTCATCCAGGGACAGACAATGCTTCCACATTGTTTCTCGGAACCAAATGGGCATGTCTGAGCTCTCTGCATAGTGACCAGTATTTTCTTGCTTTGAACATTCCTGTTCAGACACAGAGATGCCAGGTAGCAGAGAAGATTCTTTCTGCTTAGACTGTGAACTAAAGTTGGGTTCCTCATTTGCAGGGGTCAGGATACATCCCTTTTAATTACCTTTCCTCTAGTGAGATGCGTATTACAAAGCAAAACTTTCTGCTCTGGCCTTGAATGTAAAATATAAATAATTTCTATTTTGCCTGTGTATTGAGAAAATAATATAATATGTAAGGTAATGACATTTATAGCTAAGTATATTATTAATAATGTGATTTCTTATGAACATATTACCTCCTCAGAAACTCTTTTCTAAAGCTAGCATTTCTCACAGTTATCATTTGGATACAATGAGGATGTGGTATAAGATTACAAATTAACGGTGGGTAGTTTCACAAAATGGAGCATGCAATATTCCCTTGGTTTTAATTTATGGAATAAAAATGTTACTGTTTCAGTGTTTTAGGAAAAAACAAGCATTAACTTATGTATTTGTGCGTGTGTGTATAGGCATACACACACACATATACATACATATATATATTACACACACACATATATATATGTATATGTGTGTGTATTTCATTTCAAGTACATATCATGCTTTATCATGCCTTAAAGTCTATTATATTTTTATATTCACCCCTTCCTCTGGGTGGGGAAGCATAGGATACAGCCCTCCCTTGTTCACTACTATTTCTAAACACAGCTACAGGAATAATTTGTTCCCAGGTGATAAAGATAATTGAGATAATAAACTGTCAAATGAAAGCAGTTTATTATCTGTTTTACTTAGTTTATCTTATAGAAATGTAACTATCATTTTAATAAAAAAAATCTCTGAAATTTTCATGCCTATTTCTTTAAACACAAAGCAATTTAAACGATCTGAAAGGGATGTCTACTCTGTGTACAAATAACTCCCAAATGCATTAACACAGATCCTGCGTCCTGAATTGTTCTGGATGATTAAATGTAGGTGTTTCAGTGATCTGTGTTTAAGATGAAATATGTGAAAGATAGATGAATTCTGATTAGAAGAGGTGTTAAGCAGACATTTAGCTTGCATTAATCAGGAAATAAAAGCCCTTAACATATTCTCATTGGGGCTAACTGTATAATTCTAAACTCCTGCCTTCACCTGCATAATTTTTGAACACAGAAAATTTGTTAGCCAAAATATAGTATAGTCTGTCTCCTATAAAATATGTGAGTCTTACCAAAATACTCTTAAATCAATATTTTTAAAATACCAGCTCCAATACCAGTTAAGTATCTTAAAAATGGAAATGGGGAACTATATACTTGGAGGCAGGGCATGAAAATCTGAATGAATCATTTGGGAAAAGTTCCAACATAGCAACTTCTGAAGAGAGCTTTTCTGTCATAATAGTAATGATGAGCTTAATTCCTCTGGGTGTATATAATTCACATAAGGATAGTATTGTAATTTTAGATGAATGAAAGTGTTGTGAAGGGGTGCAAATTGGCTCATGCACACATCTCCACAGCCCATGGGAGAAGAGATGAGCCTGAAGCAAAATCCTTCTTGAGATTATAATTCTCAGCTTATGAAGTGGCTATTTCTTCTAACAGGAAAATACACCTACCAGAAAAATCTTTTGTTAACCTTCTGTTGCAACTTTGCCTCACACTAGCAAACAGCCAGATGCAGTCACTCACACAGCAAGTGCTTATGTTTGAATAGAAATTGAACATTCCCAAAGGGTGAGAATATGGCTATTTGCACCTTCAAAATGGAATTGTAAGCCTGAGGCCAAAAACAAAGCTTTGTAAAGTAAAAATTTGACACAATGGACCTCCTCTGACTCTTACAAACTCCTCCCCAATCTTGGAGACACCACCATGTTTTAGTATTTTTCCAGGCCTAATTAACTTCTCCAGTCTCTCTCAAAAGTTTTTCTTTTTGCTTTTCCCACTTGATAAATATTGGATTTGTTATATTTAAGTGGCAGGTGGGCATTTTCACTTGGAAGTCTTAGGCTCGTGGGGCCCCTGGGTGGCTCAGTTGGTTAAGCATCTGACTTCGGCTCAGGTCATGATCTCTCGGTTCACGGGTTCAAGCCCCGGGTCGGGCTCTGTGCTGACAGCTCAGAACCTGGAGCCTGCTTCAGATTCTGTGTCTCCCTCTCTCTCTTCCCCTCCCCCACTAGTGCTCTCTCTCTTTCTCTCTCTCTCAAAAATAAATAAAAAACATTAGAAAGAAAAAATAAAGTCAGGCTCATTAACTAAAGTAAGTCCCACTAAAACCACAATCTTTCAAATGGCTCATCTTCCCAGATTTCACTGTCAGTATCAACTGTACTATATTTTTTCTTGTTACACAAATTCAAAACCTTGGAAATGTGTTTGAATTTCTTTGCTCACTCCTTAATTTAAGATATATCATTAGTTCAGACTCCAAATAGATTATTTTCATACTGGTAACACTGCTACTATCTCTTCCTCTATATTTTTTATTTCTCTATATTTTTATTACTGCTCTTCTAGATAATTTCTCCTGCTTGGATAATTGAACTAGTCTTCTAACAAGGTTTCCAGGCTTTATTAAAACTGTCTCATTGAGCATCACCATCAGAGTGATCTCCCCCTGCAGTGTTCTCAACAGGGACTTATCCTTGATCAAAACAAACTAAAAGGCTTCTAGATAACATTCAAATCATGACAG
This sequence comes from Panthera leo, assembly GCF_018350215.1. Lineage (NCBI taxonomy): Eukaryota > Metazoa > Chordata > Mammalia > Carnivora > Felidae > Panthera > Panthera leo. The sequence continues at coordinate 124,287,568 of NC_056682.1, read as the reverse complement.
TGTCTACTCCCTGGCCATACACAAATCTCTCTTTCTCTCTCTCTCTCTCTCTTTTTTTTTTTTTTTTTTTGGTCTAACTCCTTTTCCCTGTATGTCCAGATATATGTATTCCTACTATGCAAAACACCTCCCTCAAAGCCTCTCCATTTCCAAAACCCATCTAACCTTTGAAATCCAGCACTATATTCAGCATATATTGATCATCAATCATTCAAATATTGATTCCCTAATGCACTGTCTGCACCAAGGGTCAGTAAATGACATCCACGGGCTAATTCTAGTCTTCCACCTCTTTCTGTATTTCCTGCAACCTAAAAATGATTATAGACTGAGCCCCAGTCTATAACAGTATCTGCAAACTGGGATATGAATATATGGGTTTCTGGGTTCTCTTTAAGATTTAATTTAATTTATGCTTTTATTTCATTATCTGAAAATAATAAATCTTTCTGTATCATCTGTGTAAACTCCTTATAACTAAATATTGCCATGTGGTCTTATTGCTTGTGTTCAGATTCCAGTTTATAGTCAACAAAATTCAGCCTAAGTGACAGTATTAGATTTTAAATAATTTTCAAGCATGCTGTATTTGGAATTGGGTATACAAGCATTAGGAAATATTGCCAGCATTAGATTGGTAAGCCTCTATATTCAAATTCGATCTTTCGATGAGCATCTGAACTTCATAATCATAGCATAGGTCTTTAGATATTTAAGTCAATGGCAATGCCCAATTGGGATTCATATTCACAAATTAAAGTTTTAGGTTCTTTAGTAAGAACTTCTCAAATAGAATTCTGTGGAGCTGCTTTCTTCAAATATATTTTCAAGATCTAGGCTTATTCAAGTTGGAAAACGCTCCCACTCTTCAGACATATATATTGCCCAAAGTTTCTTAGTTCCTGAAATAGCTAGATGTTGTCTACAAGGAGATTACAATGTTAAATTACAATGTAAATTCAAGTCAGATTCCACAGTAAAGACCTATACCTATACCATTTACCTATACCTATACCATTCCTGTAACAATTTTATTTGTTTTTGATTGATTTATTCATAGTCAGGTAAAGGCAATGGGGAAAAGCAGCTGGTTCTTGAGGTGACACCTTCTACCCATTCCCTATTGTAGCCCTTTGAAGGAAACTTTACAGCTGCCCCTTGGCACAGACCTCATTACTACCATGGAAGTCTTAGGGTGGAGATGGACAGGCAACTTGGGATGGAACAAAGAAATCTCATTATGTTTTTCTTGGATAGTGAACACATTCCTCTGTTTCCCAAATGTAAAATGTAATATCCAGCATGATGATCTGCAATCACCACTGAGTTATTCCATATCCAAATACACATATGTCCTTTTTCCAAATCTAAGGGAAACAAAAGTGAAAACTAGGTTCTAACAGGTTCTTTTAGAAGAACTAGGCTAAGGCTACGAAGACAAGGAAAGCATGCAAATAATGGATTGAGGTGATAGTACTATAATGTAAGAAAGTGTTTGAAAGGTTCCTTTTCCATCTTCAGATTCACAGGGAAGAATTCTCATTAGTAAATGGAATTAAAAAAAATAAATGTTTCTATGTGAGAAAATAAGAACTATAAATAAATATTTTGATACTGCTTTTGACGAATATATAGTTTCATTATGATTATCTAAACTTACCAGCCATAGTGCAATATATACATATCTATACTAGTAAATCCCAAAAGAGGAGGTAGAGTATGTTCTTTAAAAATTTGCTTTTCAAGCAGCAATACTTACAATAATGAGTTTGTTAAAAATGCTGAAATACAGATCCCATCCAAAAGTACTGAAACAGAATTGTATTTTTTGATGAGTTTCTCAAGTGATTTTTATATATATTAACATTTGAGAAGCAGTTATTGAAATCACGTAAATCCTAAATAATCTATTTAGCCCCTCTTTTATTGAATTTTATAAAGTAAAACAAAATTTCCATCCCCCAATAAAAGTTTTTGACAGCAATAGCAAGAAAGAGCAATTTATTGTTTAAAGGGATAGAGTTCAATAGGAATAAATGAGAAGTTACTAGGAAGGTTAAATTCCATCAGGAGTCATGTTGTTGCGTTGTTGTTTTTCTTGTTTTGAATATATACTTATACTCTCAATGTAATATTGATTGTTACCTGTTTCAATTTGTATCAATCACAGGTATTAGCTTGGGATAGATAGCATAATTACAGTCAATCCATATAAACAATGTTAATCAATACCAATTATGTCTTTTCTTTACATACAGAAAATATCTGCATAGCAAGGGTCATCATATTTTTATCAGTTCTATCAGCTAATATCAATTATTAAAATTATTTAAATGTTGATTATGCAAATATGTTTGGCCTGGTAAATTTCCCAGAAAGTTTAAATATATAGATTCTTATGCAGTTAATCTAATCAGTTGGTGAAGTAAAGGTTATTTCTTAATGTAATTTCACAGCTTTTTAGGGCAATTTTTATGATAAAAACTAATTTTTATTTTGATGACATTTCTACTAATTCACTTTATCTATTAACAAAAACTATTCCATCTGGAAGCATAAATTTAGTTAAGGGCAGTGAGAATTACTTCAATCACAGTGACATTCAAATACAAATTATAAGAACATAGTCTCAAGGGATCCCAGAAATTACACCAAAATGAAGATCATGTCCTATGTAAGCAGTATGAGTCCAAAACACTGAAAGTGGTAGGATTGTATATGTAATAAGTAAATTATTTTTAAGAAATACACTGCAATTTATAAATTAAATATTCATTTCAATAGAGTCAACTTGGAAGTCTATAAAATTAAAATATTAAAATTATTTAAAAATATTTAGAGGACTTCATTTATAATTATATTTACAGATAATATATATTATCAATAAAAAATCACAGATGGTGTTCTAATATTCATCTTTTAAAAAATGATTTGGGGACTCCTGGGTGGCTCAGTCGGTTGGGTGGCCAAATCTGGATTTTGGCTCTGGTCAGGATCTCACGATTCATGGTTTCAAGCCCCACATGGGACTCTGTGCTGAAGGAGTGGAGCCTGCCGGGATTCTCTCTCTCCTTTTCGCTCTCTGCCCCTACCTCACTTGCTCTCTCTCTCTCAAAATAAAAAATAAACTTAAAAATTTTTTTTAATTAAAAAAGATTTGACTTTTGAAAGGATCTTTGGTATACTACTTGAGATAGCAATTTAAGATTCAGTTTCCTATTGAGCATATTTGTGGCTGAACTTGCTGGGCAACAACTTGAATAAAATAAATTTTCTAAAGAAATAATAAGGTAATACCTCATAGGTCTTATACTCTCTGCATTGCTTTAGTGAAGGAAACATCATGCATTAAGATATTCAAATAGATTGGCTCCCAAATACATGGGAGGTCCCATGGAGGTCAAATAGATTGACCCCCAAATACGTGGGAGATCCACATATTTTTTTTCTCCGTTCTCGTTTTCCTTCCACTTAGTACCTAGTGCTCACAAGAAAAATATAAGTAACTAGAAATAGAAAATGAATTCAATAACTCTTAAAGCATATGGAAGTCCATTTTTAAAAATCCCTATGGGTTTTCAATAATTTAATTAAAGAGATATGTCAAGTTATTAAAGAAAAGGTAAAAATATATGAACCTTTAAAGTAAACTAACTTTTTTTCTGTCATGAAAAGTTAGTTTGCTTTTATTTGGAAGAGAGGGGATTCTCAACACAATAGTCAATAAAACATGGAGTCAAACATTCTGAGAAGTATACCATGTCCCTTTCCTTTAACTAGATACAGATCCTACATCAGAACAAGAAAGAGTATACATTTTATAGTACATATAGCTCCTCAAATCCCCCACCACACTAAATATGTAAAAAATAAAGAAAACATTTTCTTGTATTTTTGTAGCATTTCTTCCTTGAAAAGCAGATAATTGCTCTATTACTAGAGCAAATCTTTAATGTGTTTCTACTAATACACTACCAAAAATAAAGTAAGTGAAATGAAATATTTGTTCCAGAAAAATATAATTAACTCTCTTTGTCTTGAGATTATTGTGTGTATTTTGATACAGAATGAAGTATTTCCAGTCCTCTATTTTCTTTTTTGGAGAAGAAACAAAACAAAGAAAATATAATACATGTTATAAATATAAACAAAGAAATGTCTAACTCTGCCTGCTGGAGGCAATTTCCCACAAGAGGTCATATTTGATCTAGAAAAATGAAGTGTCATTGTTGTAAGATATGTTTTCCCATACAAAATAACAACAAAATATGTATGGATGTGAATGTATTCCAAGTTATATTATTGTAAAGGAAGAAAGTATTTATCAGCCTAGGCTAAAAAAAATCTAAACAGATAGCTTCCCCTAAGCTTCACCTCTCAGTAATGCACAAACTGAAGGTGGTTTTTCTGCCTGGAGTTATTCTAAAACATTCTCAAGGAAGCTGATCACTCTGACTTCTACTTTCCCCATCTTTTAAATTCATTACAACTGCATGTTTTAAACTGTCAATTTCTATAACAAATGTAACACTTGATTGATACTGATTCATGTTTCTAAAACCAGTGTATGCTTGATGAATGTGGAACCATAAATGCTATCTCTATTTGCAAAAATAGGACGAGGCATGAGAAATAATTTACATCAAATATTTTCCCCAAATAATTGCTTTTATTCAAGTCAATGTCAGAGTCCAAATAAGTTACACAGCAGGTTGTTTCTTAAATTGCTTACCCAGCTACAATCTTTCTTTTGCTTCATTTGTAGTTTCTGTAATTGTCACATCTGCAATCCACTTTTTAAAATTGAAAGAATACATTGCAAGGAGAGAAGACATAATACTGGAGTGTATTTGAAATTAAGAACTAACTACTTCAGGTCAGACAGACTATAGAAATTTTATTATGTGTTATAATCTCTTAGTTAACAAGAGCTTACTCAGAATGTTATCATTCTTTATCCCTATCAAGTTATGAGGCAAATATTGTATGTTTCAAGAAAATAGTCATATATTTGACATCAAGTGTAAAAACACATGTGTGTGCACACACACGAACACACACCCCTATATCAAAATACTCTCAATGGCCCCAACGTTAGTGGAGATATTGGACTTTACCTGCTTCCTGTATTCCTTACATACACTACTTCTGATTTTCTCACTAGTATTCACAACTAGTGTGCTAAATACCTATTGTATTCACAAGTAGTGTGCTAAATATCTATTGCCATAACAAAACTATCAAAAACTTAGCAGCTGAAAACAATACATGTTTATTTTCTCACAGTTCCTATGTGTCAGTTTAGCTGGTACTCCTGCTCAGGTTCTCTTCTAATGAGGCAACCAAGGTACCTGCTGAGGCTATAGTTATCTCAAGGCTCTAGGGAGGAAGCATCCTCTCCTAGGCTCACTCACCTGTTTTTGTCAGGAACCAGTTCCTCACAAGTTGATGGACTAAGGACTTCAGTTCCTTGCCAGTTGATGACCAGAGGCATCCATCTGTTTCTTTCTTTTTCTTTTTTTCTTTTTTTTTACATGTGAGTCTCTCCACAAGGCAGCTTACACTTGGAAGCAGCTTCATCTAAGCAAGAGTGTGAGAGGGCAGGAGAGAATGAACAAGACAGGAGTCACAATCCTTTGGTAACCTAACCTCAGAAATGACAAGCCAGTCATTTTGCCGTATTCTATTTATCAGACATGGGTCACTAGACCCAACCCACACTCAAGTGGAGGGGATTACACAAAAGTGTGAACACTGGGAGGTGAGCCTTCTTAAAAAGCTGCCTCTTACTTGGTGCATGGAATATAGTCAGCACTTAATAAATATTTCAAAAATAACAATATTTTATTATAAAAAATCTTTGAATACACAAAATAGTTCAAATGATACCAAAATGAAATGGTTTCTATAGTGAAGAATAACTGTGTTTCTAAAACCAACTGGACTAATGCTAAATAGCATAATCTTTGCTTTAATCCCTAAATTCACTGAAGAATTCAATATAAAGTGTCTAATTGTTACAATTCATAACTTGGCTTAGTATAGTGACTTGTCAAGAAGACAGTAAGATATTTACAAAGAAGTCCACTTTATGTATGTAATCATAAATATCCTGGTTCAATATTAATATCATATTTTTATATGAAAATATTAATGGTGGTCACTTTAATGCAGCACTTCCTGAGCAAGCAGCTTGGTAGTACCAACAAACTTTGCAATGAATTGAGATATATATTCTCAACATCGAAAGTTGTGTATGTGCACAAACACATATTTGAAGCTGTTTATGCTAACATTCAAACACAGACCTTCCTAAGCAGAAGTGTGGATCTGAAAAAACATATTTATAGGAACTAATAAATTTATTATTGGTTTCTACTTAGGCGGAATTTCCCTCAGCAATTTTTTAAATGCTGCTACCGGTTCCACTGTGTGCTTTTCTCTGATGGTAAGAATTAAAAATTAAGAATATATGTGACATCAGTTGTCCTTAAAGAAGTGAAACTAATAGTCAATCTTGGAGTATTTAGCTAAAATACCTAGAAAACTAATAGCCAAGATGTTGAAATCATGTTTTGAACCCACCAAAAAAATTAATATGTATCTCCACTTACTATAAAACATTAGGCAGTAATATGGCTAATTTTGAGGAAAAGAAATGTAAATATCAACCGAGGAAGGAGATTAGTTTTAAATGTTCTTCTTTGTCAGTAACCAATACAATCCATCAACTTTTTACATGTTTTCATTGAAATGGAAGAGTGGTCAAATTCAAGAGATAATGTTATCTGTCATTCATATCCCTAAGAAACCTGATGTTTTGTTTCTAATTCTCAAATACATAACTAAGTGCTATTTTCCTGTTTGTGCATTCAAAATATTAGCATGTATCCCCAGGTCTTCCAATTCCTTATTTGCATCCATGAAATTTTGTGATAAAATATAAGTTTTGTATTAGAAATGAGACTATATAATCAAATAATAAAAGTTAAAACTAATACCATAAAGACATGATTTAAAAATACAAAAAATATTTTATAGCTCTTTATATTTATATTTTGCTTTTATTTACACATAACAACCATTCAATATGGATATTATTGGCTCTTATAATGGGTTGGATAATATCCCTCAAAGAGATATGTCTATGTCTTAACCCTTGGTACCTGTGAATGTGACCTTATTTGGAAATATGGTATATGTTTACATAATTAAGGATTCTGAGATGAGATCTTCCGGATTTAGAGTGGGCCTTGAATTCAATGACTGGTGTCCTTACAGAAGGGATGTTTGAGACACACAGAGATACAAAGAGGAAGGCCATGTGAAGACAGAGGCAGAGATGGAGTGATACGTCTATAAGCCAAGAAACGTCAAGAATTGCCTGCAGCCACCAGAAGCTAGGAGGCAAGGTAAGATTATTCCTTAGATCCTTCAAAAGGTGCCATCCCTGCCTATATTTTCATTTCAGATGTGTAGCTTCTAGAACTGTGAAAGAATAAATTTTCTTTGCTTCAATCCATCAGGTTTATGATAACTTGTTATGGCACCTTTAGGAAAGCAATATAACCTCATTTAACAGAAACACTTAAACACAGAGATTCTTATTTTCCCAAGATGAAACTAATTAACTGATGTGATGTGGGTATCATTGGCTTTGAGACAAGAATGAAATATTCTTTTAATATAAGCTGCATTTCCATTTATCTTGATACACTATAGTTTACTATAGTGTTTGGTCAAGAAGTTACCATTAACTTTAAGTTGCCAGGTGATATAAAAGAGGTGGACCTGAAAATGAGTAAATATTAGGGCCATCTTAAACAATATTTTTACCTATGCTTTCTTTTTAATGCTTTCTTTTTAACTACATGTAGTTAAACTAAGTCTAAAAGAGTTCTATTAGTAAGTAGAATGTTTGACAAATTGAGAATAATGTACCTTAACAGTTTATCTGATTTTCCTTTTAGAGATCATAAAGCAATGGTGTATTTTGCCACTGATTCTTAAATTTAATGACATTTGCAACTGTCATACAGGCTATGTTAGTTAAAGGGAGATGGAAGAGAAGTTTTTGCAAAACAACTTTCCAAGGATTGCTTTTCTCTCATGCAGAGACCTAGAAATGTCACATTGTCACTTGCCAGAACTGACAAAAATGTATGAATCCCAGTGAAAAAGTTTATTCTGAAGCAGACACTAATGTTATACTTAACAAAATGTTATCCTATAAAGAGGTAAAATCTATTTTTTTTCATTTAAAATGAATATGTTCTTCTAATTTTATGGTTATTTTTTTTTGTGTTTTATTTGTTTACTTTTTCACTGGAAGTTTTAAGCCTACCAAGACAAAAGTTGTGTACTGGCCCAGGTTATTCTGGGCTGATGCTTTTCAGAGTAGTTGTGACAGACATAACCTAGGATATCTCCTATATTTATACTCTGTATAACCCCTGAGCCTTGGTTATAGACTGGATCTGTGATTTGTTTGTAACTAATAAAACATGGGCACTCTCATGATTACATTTATATCTATCTATGTACCTATCTATCCATATATCTGTTTATATTTGTATCTGTATCTATATATCTATCTCTGTGTCATAAATATATACATACATACATATATGCATATATATGCATCTGCATTTTCATGCAAGCATGTGCTTCTCTGTAGAAATATGCAAGCATATATTTGTATGCGAGCTTGCCAGAAAGACTTCTCCCACTTCCTGGCACCATAAGCTTCCATCTTGTGAGGGATCTATGGAGAGAGCACTGCATCAAGGAAAAGCAAGCAACTGTGTAGTTCCTGGTCAAAGACCACCAAAAAAGTGGGGACTCAGTTCTCAAACTGTAAGAAGACTAGGCTGCCAACAGTCTGAGAGAATTCAGAGATGAATCTTCCTTCAATCAAGCCTCTGATGAGAACACAGTCCTGGCCAACACCTGCGTGGCAGTCTAACCTTGTCCCATGGAAACCTAGAGAGTAAACATGATTATTTTAAGCTGCTAAATTTGTGGTGATTTAAAAACTTTTTTTAATGTTCATTTATTTTTGAGAGAGAGACAGACAGAGCATAAGTGGGGAGTAGGGCAGGAGCAGAGAGAGAGGGAGACACAGAATCTGAAGCAGGCTCCAGGCTCTTAGCTGTCAGCACAGAGCCCAGCGCGGGACTCGAACTCACCAGCCCAGCAGTGGGATGATGACCTGAACAAAGTTGGACACTTAACCTACTAAGCCACCCAGGCGCTCCAATTTGTGGTGATTTTTATAGAAATTTGCAAAGTAAAACTAACACCAGTAGTCAACTTTTTCGACAATATTGATGATCAATCCATTCTTTTCTTCTTGATCTACATTGCTGATTTTAGTATGAATTAAACATTTTGTACACTAGTATCTTTCTTCTGCTCCATTTGTTTCTATTTTGATCTGTCAACCTATTCTAATGGTGACTTGTTCAGAAATCCTGTACCTTGCTGCTCTAGAATTGGATAATATTTATCTGGTGGTAAGGTTTTTTATTTGTTTTCATTTGATTTGATTTGAAGTGTAATTCATATTCATTCCTGTTAACTGATGGTTGATATTTCACTTCAGAAACTCATTAGCATAAACATGCATTGTATCAATGAGAAAATTTATTTTGCAATTGTGTTACAAGATAATTTTTTTAATAAAAAGTTTTTAGGTTGGCAGCTGCCTGTAATCAAAGGAGTGATTGTCATATTGAGAAAACTGCCATCATGATAAAAGTTTTGGCCGCATCAAACACAACATATACATGTTCAAGAGTATCTTCCGACTGAATGATGAGATCTCTTTGTCTAATATTTCTACTTTAAAAGCCTATTATTATAAAAATTCTAATGATACTTGGCTTTTCTTTCATTTTTTTTAATTCATCAATCTAATTCCCAGGTTAACAGAATCTGGCAGATGTCTCTATTTTATTCTGTTGATTTGGCAGATTTAGCATATTCTTTGTAGAGAAGCCTTTTTTTTTTTTTTTCCACTCAGCTCAGGTTTTCATTTCTTCCTGGCACTTGTCCCAGTCCTTAGGGCTTTGCAACCTTTTGAGAGGTACTCTTGTCCATGCTCTCCTCTTCCTTGGATCTGTCAGGCAAATCCAATCAGGAGTGACACACTTTCACCAGCATCCACTGATGAACAATGTGATGTGGTACAGTGGTTTTTTTGTTTTTCGTTTTTGTGTATTCTGAATGGCACCCATTTACCTGCTTCTATAAAAAGTCTAAACCATTTGTATTAGCTATCAATTTCTCACTTTATATTTTTATTCTTGAATTTTTTAAAAAGCATTTCTAATTCAAGTTTCAAGGAAATTTCAATATTTCTACTTTAGAAGACTATTATTGTAGAAATTATAATGATACTTGGCTTTTTTAATTCATTTGTTTTTAATTCGTCCGTCTAATTTCCTGTTAATAGAACTCTTTTCTTACAAAGCACATTATTTACTATAAACTGAATCATGAGGTTTTTGGTCTTTATTAAGACATATTTATAAAAAGACAATATTAAATATCAGACATTATTAGTTAGGGAACTATGCAAGTGTACTTAATACAATTCAAACCCAGAAAAAAATATTATGTTTAGGTAAAATAAGTTGCATCAGTTTATTATTATATGTGAAGTAGACTTTTTCCCATCAACAACAACCTGAATAGCTGCAGGATTTAGCAGTTGTGTTTAATCAGTACAATTAATCATCATTAGTGTATACTTTAGAGTGATCAATCACATTCAATTTTATGACCAGCGTTGATCACAATACAATGCATTAGTAATCATCCAGAAACTTAAGAAAATAAGCCATTAGCTCCCATTTGAAGTCACTAGTATTTTTCATTATGAATTTGTATCTGAATGTTTTAGACATTTTTTTTTTACTTTGAATTAATGTTGATTGACAGAAGCAGTATTATTTAAACATGCTATTTTTCTTAAGTTTATTTATTTATTTTGAGAGACAGAGGAAGTGAGAGTGAGAATAACTGGGGAAGGGCTGGGGAGAGACAGAGAGAGAGAATCCCAAGCAGGCTCTGTGCCAACAGCACAGTGCAAGGCCTGACCGATCTTACAAACTGTGAGATCGTGACCTGAGCCGGTATCAAGTGTCAGATGCTTAACTGACTGAGCCATCCAGGCACACCTAAGCATGTTATATTTGCAAATTGAAAAATGTCCTATACTAATCTTAGCACTGACTTGTAAGCTCTAGCTTTTTTCATCAATTTAACCAAAATGGTTATACATATATATATATATATATATACACATATATACATATATATACACATATATACATATATATGTACTCATATATATATATATTCTCATATATATTCTAATATATATATATATATTAGAATATATATATATATATATTCAACACCTGTACTTAAATGCCACTTTCTCAGTGAAGCCTTTCTTGATAATTCTCTTTAAAACAACAGTCTCCCATACATATTTCCCTTATGTTCTTTCCTTGCTCTATTGTACTCCATAACGTGAACAACTATCTAATGTGCTATATATTTTATTCCTTTATATTTAATATCATTTCTCTCTTTCTCTATCCACTAGCACATGTAAGAATATGATCTTTAGGGTCTAACACATTAAGTTTTAGTCACAGCTCTGCCTGTTACTAACTGTGGAATTTGGGAAAAATTAATAACCTTTCTGTGCCTCAGTGTCTGTGGGAGTAATAAGGTTGCCTACCTCGTATAGTTCTTCTGCAGTTTTAATGGGTTTATATTTTTTAAAGTACTTGGCACAAAGCAAACACTATGTAAGTGTTAGCTTTAATCTTCATACTGACAAAGTTTCTTTTTTTTTTTTTTTCCCACTAGTGTATCCCTAGAACCTATTACATTTCTGGCACAGAGCAGACAGTAAAAGGTTTTCTTAAATAATGAGTTTATCCTTAGCTCCCAAAGGTTCTCTGATTTTCTTTTGTGACAAATATCTTACTATGATCTCTGACACTGTCATGTCCTCCAACTCTTCACTTCAAGATGGGGGGAAAGGAGAGGGGAGTAAAGGTGGCAACATTTGCAACCAAATTGAAGGGGATTTTAAGATTGCACTCTATTTTTTCTATTACAGGTTTTTAGTGACCACCTTTGTCATTACTCATGGTTTAAGGTATATAGAGTCTGTACAGAAAAATGAAGCAAACAAAAAATACTGTAATTGTAAAAATAAGACAATCTCTTCTGAAGGCAAATTACAACATACTGTATTAAAAATAGCTTTCTACTTAGACAATGTGTAATGTAAAAATTAAGCTTAGGTAAACATGTAACTAATGGAACTAAAAGTATTCTGCTTTATAGCTTACAAGTTATCTGCTTGGGGATTTGTGCTTGATTTACTATTGAATCTTGTAGAGGACATGATAAATAAAATTAGACTTATGGCAAACATCAAACTATTTTCTTTTCATTTATATTTGATAATTTTTTTACATTTAAATAAATTAAATTGTTTAAATTGTGACAAAAACAAATGTAAACAAATATTTTTAGATCACATTTTATTTGATTTGATTTCATGCATCAGATCTAAAGGTAATGACAAGCTAAAATGTACACAAAACTTCACTAAATCCTAACAATAGCATGAGGTAGGTTTTATAACATTTTATAGTTTAAGAAATTGAAAGTGAAAAGGTTAAGTAACTTACCTATTGTAACACAACTAACATGCAAATACAGTTGTATGACACCATAAGGCCCATGTTTTTCTGTTATCTCAAGCCTCATCTTCATTGTTGAACTAAGATTACATAGACTTTCCCACTAATACAGGCCTTTAATTTAAAATTTAAGATTGATTCTTGTATCAATTTTACATAACAAATTTCTGCTTCTATCCATAAAGGAAAAACAAAGACAGAACTTCCCATCAGAAACAACTAGAAACTGCACAAAATACATGATACTATTCCTATACATTGGACAACAGTGTGGGACACACAATTCCTCATTTCATTGTCTGGAGACAGTTTCTAGACCATTAATATAAGAGGAAAGATGGAAATGGCCTTCGCATCTTTACATGTTTAAATCGAGGACACAGCAATCAGATTTTTCAGAACTCTGTCAGCTAGAAGGGTAGGCCAGGGTTCTGAAAAGGGGGAAGCTATGTTGAAAAAGTACTGGAAATCTGTTTAGGTATTCTTGAGTCTTTACTGAGTACTAGGCTGTGCATGACTGCATTAAAATGCTAAAAAGCAGGGCAAAGGATGATAAAGGATGTACATGCATAACAATTCCAGGGGCTTAAAGAGGATAAGTAGATGCTTAAGTTCCAACTCACCACTCTAGACTCTTTAGTAATAACACATAGCATTCCATGGAGATCCAAGAGAGATAATGCTTAAGGAGTGTGGTTGAGCGTTCTATAAATTGAGGTTGAGTATTCCTGCCCTAGCAAAGCTTAAAAACAAGCAGGGATAAAATTAATACAAAAAATAATAATAATTTTAGGCCAAAAAAAAAAAAAACCTACCAAAAGAATCACACTATTTAAAGGAAAGCAAAAATTACAATGCTCAGTATCTAATCAAAATTCTACACAAGTCAGCCAGAAATGGCAACACATAATTAGAATAAAATTCACTTAACAAAAATAGACCCCAAAATTTATAAATTATGGAATTACAAAACAAAAATTCTAAAAAATATATTGTAACTATAAATATATATTTAACATAAAATAGGAACATAATAGGATAAAAATCAAACATTTTTAAAAGACCCAAAGAAAAAACTTAAATGTAAAAACTTGATTATTTAAAATTAAATTTTTATTGAATGAGACCAAAAGTAGATTAGACATTGTAGAAAAAAAAAAAAGAGAAAGGATTAATGATCTTGGAAGAAGAGCGATACAACCTATCCAAAATGAAGAAAAGAGAAAAAAGGTAAGAAAAAAAAAATGAACGTGAACCTCTGGACCTGTGGAATAAATTGAAACAGGGTGAAATGATATAATTATAGTCTTAGCATAAAATAAAATAAAGATAGTTTAAGAAGTAATGGTTAATAAGATGCAAATTTGATTAAAGAAAAAACAACTATAAACCTACCAATTATAGAAGCTCAAAGAACTACAAACTGGAAACACATATACTGCATCGAGGAATATATAACTACATTTCCAAAAACCAGCACTGTGAAAAACAAGACACATTATATACAGAGAAAAAAAGAGCAATTGAGTCTTCTCATAATGAATAATGAAAGCCAAAAGACAATGGTAACTATTTTCAAGTAATAAAAGAAGAAAACTTTGTCAATTTAGAATGCTATATCCAGCAATATTCTTTAAAAAATAACGGTGGAATATAAACACTTACAGAAAAAGGGAAGGTAGAGAATTCATTATAAGTTGATCAGAACTAAAAGAATATTAAAAGAAATTCTTCAGGAATAAAAACTATACCACATGAATCGGATCTTCCCAAAGAATAAAAAGTACCAGAAACTATAAATATGTGAATAAACATAAAATATTACTTCTAATTTTAATTTTAAAAAGATAATTATAATTTAAACTAAAAATAAAAATAATGCATTTTAAGGTTTATGATGCATGCAGAAATAAATTGTTTAAAAATAATACTATAAAGTATGAAAAGGAATTTTTTAAGCATTCTTTTTTAACAATGTATCTTGTAAATGATACATGAAGAGTATATTATTCCAAGATAGATTGCAATAAGGTGAATATGTGTATTTTAAACATTAAAGCAACCATTAAAACCAGAAGAGTTATAGCTAATTCATAAATAATGGAGACATTAAAATATATTTATAAAAGCAGAAAAACAAAAAATAATAAACAGATGCAACAAATATAAAACAAATTACAAGATGATAGCCTGAAAACAGTGATATTTACATTAAATGTAAATGATCTAAACATGCTCAGTAAAAAGGCAGAGATAAAAAAAAAAACATAAGAGTGACTATAAAACCACACTTTAAAAAATACAGTAAGAGATATAACATAAATAAGAGAATAAAAAAATATAAATTCTGCAAACATTGAATGTAAAAAAGCCAGAAAGGCTATAGTAAAAACAGGAGAAAAAATATTACAAAAGAAACAATATTACTAGAGACAAAGAGGGACATTTCATAATGAAAAAGAAGTGAATTAACTAGGAAGCATTAACAGTCCTTCATACCTGCATACACAATTACAGAACTGCAAATACATAAGGCAAAAACTAGTACTAACGAGAAGATAAATAGACAAATTCAGACCGATGACTGGAGTTTCCCATGCCCTTCTCAGTAACTTATTAAACAATAGCAACAACCATATAATTTATAAGAAATAGAAAAATTTTTAACAATATCAACCAAATGGACCTAACTGGCATTTATGGAATACTGTAACCTAACATCACATAATTTTCAAGTATAGGTGGAATATTTAACAAAATAGACCATATCATGTGCCATAAACTAAGTTTCATCAAACTTAAAAGAATTGAAGTCATAGACTATGTTCTCTGACAATAGCAAAAATGAACTAGAAATCAATAACAGAAAGATATGAAAATATCCAAACATTTGTGAGTTAAATAAAGCATTTTAAATACCCCATGGGTCCAGCAGAAATCAAGAGGCAAATCAGAACGCAATCTGAATTAAATAAAAATGAAAATCAGCATTAAAAAATCTGTTCAAAGGGAAATTATGGGTTAAACTGTTTATATCAGAAAAAAAACTACAAAAAATTAAAATCAATTATCTAAATCAAGAGTTTACAATTTTTTCTATAAAGAACGATATGGGAAATAATTTAGGCTTTATAGTCTCCTGTTATTCCTACCAGGTTTGCCACTGCAGTGTGAAAGCAACCACAGACAATGCATAAATAAATGAGCATGGCTGTATTCTTAAAAAAACGAAACAAACAAAACAAAAACCATTATTTATAGAAATTGTAAATTGAATTCCATAAAATACTCACATGCATAAAATATCATTTTTATTTATTCAAATATTAAAAAGTGTAAAATTTACTCAGCTTTCAGGCTCTACAGAAATAGATGGTAAGCTGAATTTGGCCCACAGTCCATAGTTTGTGAACTCCTGATCTAAGCTTTGACCTTAGGAAGCTAGACAAAAGAAACAAATTAAACCCAAAGTAAATGAAAGAAAGAAAATAATAAAGATACAAGCAGCATTCAATGGCATTGATGACAGACAAATGGGATAGGAAAAGCAATGAAACTAAAGGCTGGTGATTTGGAAAAAAATCAATAAAGTTGATGAACTTCTAGCTCCACTAATAAAGAGAGAACAGGGTGAAGATATA
This sequence comes from Panthera leo, assembly GCF_018350215.1. Classification (NCBI taxonomy): domain Eukaryota; kingdom Metazoa; phylum Chordata; class Mammalia; order Carnivora; family Felidae; genus Panthera; species Panthera leo. The sequence goes on along the minus strand of NC_056682.1, from coordinate 124,271,193 downwards.
TTACTAATATTAGGAATGAAAGAAGAAACATAATCTAGAGTCTACAGGTTACTAAGGAAATGCTATAAACAACTTTTTGCCAATAAATACAACTTAGGTGAAATAAATATATTCTAGAAACACACAAATGATCTAAATAGACTTGAAAAACTAGAAATTTTCCATAACCCTAGATCTTTCAGGGTATTTTAATTGGTAATTAAAAAATTTCTCACTAAAGGAAACTCCAGACCCACAGGCTTTCATTGGCAAATATTACTAAGCATCTAAGAAAGAAATAGCATGAAATCTATATGAACACATCCAGAAATTAAAAGAAAAAGGGGTCATAATTACCTTAATATCAAAAGTAGGCAAAACTTTCACAGAAAAAATTATAGGCAAATATCTCTTACTTGAAAAATCTTTTTACATTTTTGGCAAAGAAACCCAGAAATGTATAAATAGGATAAGACAGTTTGCACATCTGTGGTTTATCTTGTGAATAAAGTCACCATATTAACAAAATAATTGGGAGAAAAAGAAACACAAGACCATTTTCAGAAACACCATTTGACAAAGTGCATGATAAAAACTTTTAGCAATTCAGAAATATAAAAGAATATCAGTGAAGCATCTATCAAAAACCTGAAGCTATGATTATACTTCATGGTGAAAGGCTGAATTCTTTCCCCCTAAAATTGGGAACAAGTCAAGATACCTGCTTATATCATGTCTATCAAGATTGTGCTAGAAGATATAACCAATGCATTAAGAATAATAAAATAAAGTAAAATGCATACATTTTGAAAAGAAGTAAGTTTCACTTTATATTAAAACATAATGAGTATCCTAAGAAATCTACAAGAACTAATTCATGAATTAAGCAAGGTCATACTGTTCGAAGACAAAAGAAAAAAATCAATTGTGTATATTTATATATTAACAATCAATAACTGGAATTTGAAATTAAATCAAAATGCTTAAAATAATATCAACATATTAAATATATAGATATAAATTTAACAATACACGTATAAAAAAACCCAAAAACATTGTCAAAAGAAATTAAAGGAGACCCCCAAAATTGAGTGATATATCATATTGTTCATAGACAGGAAGACTCAATAGTGATAAGATAACAATTCTCCCTAAAATGCTTTATAGATTTTATACAATCCCAATGAAAAATGTAGTGGGATGTTTAGTAAAAATTGATAAGCTGATTCTTAAATTTATATGGAAAACTAATGACCCAGAATAGCTAAAACAATTAAGTAAAAAAGAACAAACGTAAAAGACTCACACACTCTGATTTCAAGATATAGCATAAAGATACAGTGTTCAAGATTTATTTCTTCTAACCATATTGCACTGGTTGTGATTTCCAGAACTATTTGAATGACAGTGGTGATGAAGATATAACATGCTTTGTTTTTGAATTTATAGGCAGAAAATTCAGATTTACATTGTTGAGTAAATTAACTCTAGCAGTTTTTATTTTTTGTTTGTTTTAAAGATGTCATGTGTCTGTTAAGAAAATCTATTCTGAGATTGCTGAGTCTTTTTATTACAAATGGATGTTGAACTTGTCACATAATTTTTCTGCATATTTTAAGATAATATGGCTTTTATTTTTAGTTTGTTAATATGGTGAATTGTATTGATTTGTTTGTGAGTTTGGATCAGGCTTGTATTCTTGGGGTAAACCTAACTTGTTTGTGAAACATTATTGCTTTTATATTTTACCAATTTCAACATGTTAATATTTTATTGAGAATTTTTATGTCTATAGTCATGGGGTACACTGGTCTATAGTGGTTTTTTTTTTTCCTTGTAATGTCTTTCTCTACTTCTAGCAGCACTAGGGTAACTTAGGAGTCATAACATGAATGGGTATTGTTTTCATCTTTTCTATTTTCTGAAAGGGATTTGCAGAATTTGGTTTATTTCTTTCATAAATGTGTGATTGAATTCACTGTGAACACATCTAAGTCTTGATTTTTATTGAAGGATTTTTTATTACATATTAAATCTCTTCAATGGACATAAGTCTATTAATATTATTTCCTTTTGAGTAAGATTTGGTAGTTTGTTCTTTTAAGAAATTGACACATTTCATCCAGGTTGTGAAATTGATGGACAAAGAATTATTTGTAGGGTTTCTTTCTTATGGTTTTGGTACCTATACTACACAGTATTGAATACAACTTCATTTCTTTTTTTTTTTTTTTTTTTTTTATTTATTTTTTTTAATTTTTTAATATATGAAATTTACTGTCAAATTGGTTTCCATACAACACCCAGTGCTCATCCCAAAAGGTGCCCTCCTCAATACCCATCACCCACCCTGCCCTCCCTCCCACCCCCCATCAACCCTCAATTTGTTCTCAGTTTTTAACAGTCTCTAATGCTTTGGCTCTCTCCCACTCTAACCTCTTTTTTTTTTTTTTTTTTCCCTTCCCCTCCCCCATGGGTTTCTGTTATGTTTCTCAGGATCCACATAAGAGTGAAACCATATGGTATCTGTCTTTCTCTGTATGGCTTATTTCACTTAGCATCACACTCTCCAGTTCCATCCATGTTGCTACAAAAGGCCATATTTCATTTTTTCTCATTGCCACGTAGTATTCCATTGTGTATATAAACCACAATTTCTTTATCCATTCATCAGTTGATGGACATTTAGGCTCTTTCCATAATTTGGCTATTGTTGAGAGTGCCACTATAAACATTGGGGTACAGGTGCCCCTATGCATCAGTACTCCTGTATCCCTTGGATAAATTCCTAGCAGTGCTATTGCTGGGTCATAGGGTAGGTCTATTTTTAATTTTCTGAGGAACCTCCACACTGCTTTCCAGAGCGGCTGCACCAATTTGCATTCCCACCAACAGTGCAAGAGGGTTCCTGTTTCTCCACATCCTCTCCAGCATCTATAGTCTCCTGATTTCTTCATTTTGGCCACTCTGACTGGCGTGAGGTGGTATCTGAGTGTGGTTTTGATTTGTATTTCCCTGATAAGGAGCGACGTTGAACATCTTTTCATGTGCCTGTTGGCCATCCGGATGTCTTCTTTAGAGAAGTGTCTATTCATGTTTTCTGCCCATTTCTTCACTGGGTTATTTGTTTTTCGGGTGTGGAGTTTGATGAGCTCTTTATAGATTTTGGATACTAGCCCTTTGTCCGATGTGTCATTTGCAAATATCTTTTCCCATTCCGTTGGTTGCCTTTTAGTTTTGTTGGTTGTTTCCTTTGCTGTGCAGAAGCTTTTTATCTTCATAAGGTCCCAGTAATTCACTTTTGCTTTTAATTCCCTTGCCTTTGGGGATGTGCCGAGTAAGAGATTGCTACGGCTGAGGTCAGAGAGGTCTTTTCCTGCTTTCTCCTCTAAGGTTTTGATGGTTTCCTGTCTCACATCCAGGTCCTTTATCCATTTTGAGTTTATTTTTGTGAATGGTGTGAGAAAGTGGTCTAGTTTCAACCTTCTGCATGTTGCTGTCCAGGTCTCCCAGCACCATTTGTTAAAGAGACTGTCTTTTTTCCATTGGATGTTCTTTCCTGCTTTGTCAAAGATGAGTTGGCCATACGTTTGTGGGTCTAGTTCTGGGATTTCTATTCTATTCCATTGGTCTATGTGTCTGTTTTTATGCCAATACCATGCTGTCTTGATGATGACAGCTTTGTAGTAGAGGCTAAAGTCTGGGATTGTGATGCCTGCTGCTTTGGTCTTCTTCTTCAAGATTACTTTGGCTATTCGGGGCCTTTTGTGGTTCCATATGAATTTTAGGATTGCTTGTTCTAGTTTCGAGAAGAATGCTGGTGCAATTTTGATTGGGATTGCATTGAATGTGTAGATAGCTTTGGGTAGTATTGACATTTTGACAATATTTATTCTTCCAATCCATGAGCAGGGAATGTCTTTCCATTTCTTTATATCTTCTTCAATTACCTGCATAAGCTTTCTATAGTTTTCAGCATACAGATCTTTTACATCTTTGGTTAGATTTATTCCTAGGTATTTTATGCTTCTTGGTGCAATTGTGAATGGGATCAGTTTCTTCATTTGTCTTTCTGTTGCTTCATTGTTAGTGTATAAGAATGCAACTGATTTCTGCACATTGATTTTGTATCCTGCAACTTTGCTGAATTCATGTATCAGTTCTAGCAGACTTTTGGTGGAGTCTATCGGATTTTCCATGTATAATATCATGTCATCTGCAAAAAGCGAAAGCTTGACTTCATCTTTGCCAATTTTGATGCCTTTGATTTCCTTTTGTTGTCTGATTGCTGATGCTAGAACTTCCAGCACTATATTAAACAGCAGCGGTGACAGTGGGCATCCCTGTCGTGTTCCTGATCTCAGGGAAAAAGCTCTCAGTTTTTCCCCGTTGAGGATGATGTTAGCTGTGGGCTTTTCATAAATGGCCTTTATGATCTTTAAGTATGTTCCTTCTATCCCGACTTTCTCAAGGGTTTTTATTAAGAAAGGGTGCTGGATTTTGTCAAAGGCCTTTTCTGCATCGATTGACAGGATCATATGGTTCTTCTCTTTTTTTTTGTTAATGTGATGTATCACGTTGATCGATTTGCGAATGTTGAACCAGCCCTGCATCCCAGGAATGAATCCCACTTGATCATGGTGAATAATTCTTTTTATATGCTGTTGAATTCGATTTGCTAGTATCTTATTAAGAATTTTTGCATCCATATTCATCAGGGATATCGGCCTGTAGTTCTCTTTTTTTACTGGGTCTCTGTCTGGTTTAGGAATCAAAGTAATACTGGCTTCATAGAATGAGTCTGGAAGTTTTCCTTCCCTTTCTATTTCTTGGAATAGCTTGAGAAGGATAGGTATTATCTCTGCTTTAAATGTCTGGTAGAACTCCCCTGGGAAGCCATCTGGTCCTGGACTCTTATTTGTTGGGAGATTTTTGATAACCGATTCAATTTCTTCGCTGGTTATGGGTCTGTTCAAGCTTTCTATTTCCTCCTGATTGAGTTTTGGAAGAGTGTGGGTGTTTAGAAATTTGTCCATTTCTTCCAGGTTGTCCAATTTGCTGGCATATAATTTTTCATAGTATTCCCTGATAATTGTTTGTATCTCTGAGGGATTGGTTGTAATCATTCCATTTTCATTCATGATTTTATCTATTTGGGTCATCTCCCTTTTCTTTTTGAGAAGCCTGGCTAGAGGTTTGTCAATTTTGTTTATTTTTTCAAAAAACCAACTCTTGGTTTCGTTGATCTGCTCTACAGTTTTTTTAGATTCTATATTGTTTATTTCTGCTCTGATCTTTATTATTTCTCTTCTTCTGCTGGGTTTAGGCTGCCTTTGCTGTTCTGCTTCTATTTCCTTTAGGTGTGCTGTTAGATTTTGTATTTGGGATTTTTCTTGTTTCTTGAGATAGGCCTGGATTGCAATGTATTTTCCTCTCAGGACTGCCTTCGCTGCATCCCAAAGCGTTTGGATTGTTGTATTTTCATTTTCGTTTGTTTCCATATATGTTTTAATTTCTTCTCTAATTGCCTGGTTGACCCACTCATTCGTTAGTAGGGTGTTCTTTAACCTCCATGCTTTTGGAGGTTTTCCAGACTTTTTCCTGTGGTTGATTTCAAGCTTCATAGCATTGTGGTCTGAAAGTATGCATGGTATAATTTCAATTCTTGTAAACTTATGAAGGGCTGTTTTGTGACCCAGTATATGATCTATCTTGGAGAATGTTCCATGTGCACTCGAGAAGAAAGTATATTCTGTTGCTTTGGGATGCAGAGTTCTAAATATATCTGTCAAGTCCATCTGATCCAATGTATCATTCAGGGCCCTTGTTTCTTTATTGACTGTGTGTCTAGATGATCTATCCATTTCTGTAAGTGGGGTGTTAAAGTCCCCTGCAATGACCACATTCTTATCAATAAGGTTGCTTATGTTTATGAGTAATTGTTTTATATATCTGGGGGCTCGGGTATTTGGCGCATAGACATTTATAATAGTTAGCTCTTCCTGGTGGATAGACCCTGTGATTATTATATAATGCCCTTCTTCATCTCTTGTTACAGCCTTTAATTTAAAGTCTAGTTTGTCTGATATAAGTATGGCTACTCCAGCTTTCTTTTGGCTTCCAGGAGCATGATAAATAGTTCTCCATCCCCTCACTCTCAATCTAAAGGTGTCCTCAGATCTAAAATGAGTCTCTTGTAGACAGCAAATAGATGGGTCTTGTTTTTTTATCCATTCTGATACCCTATGTCTTTTAGTTGGCGCATTTAATCCATTTACATTCAGTGTTATTATAGAAAGATATGGGTTTAGAGTCATTGTGATGTCTGTATGTTTTATGCTTGTAGTGATGTCTCTGCTCACAGGATCCCCCTTAGGATCTCTTGTAGGGCTGGTTTCGTGGTGACAAATTCCTTCAGTTTTTGTTTGTTTGGGAAGACCTTTATCTCTCCTTCTATTCTAAATGACAGACTTGCTGGATAAAGGATTCTTGGCTGCATATTTTTTCTGTTTAGCACACTGTAGATATCGTGCCAAGCCTTTCTGGCCTGCCAAGTTTCAAAGGAGAGATCAGTCACGAGTCTTATAGGTCTCCCTTTATATGTGAGGGCACGTTTATCCCTTGCTGCTTTCAGAATTTTCTCTTTATCCTTGTATTTTGCCAGTTTCACTATGATATGTCGTGCAGAAGATCGATTCAAGTTACGTCTGAAGGGAGTTCTCTGTGCCTCTTGGATTTCAATGCCTTTTTCCTTCCCCAGTTCAGGGAAGTTCTCAGCTATAATTTGTTCAAGTACCCCTTCAGCACCCTTCCCTCTCTCTTCCTCCTCTGGGATACCAATTATGCGTATATTATTTTTTTTTAGTGTATCACTTAGTTCTCTAATTTTCCCCTCATACTCCTGGATTTTTTTATCTCTCTTTCTTTCAGCTTCCTCTTTCTCCATAACTTTATCTTCTAGTTCACCTATTCTCTCCTCTGCCTCTTCAAGCCGAGCCATCGTGGATTCCATTTTGTTTTGCAATTCGTTTAAAGCGTTTTTCAACTCCTCGTGACTGTTCCTTAGTCCCTCGATCTTTGTGGCAAGAGATTCTCTGCTGTCCTGTATACTGTTTTCAAGTCCAGCGATTAATTTTATGACTATTATTCTAAATTCACTTTCTGTTATATTATTTAAATCCTTTTTGATCAGTTCATTAGCTGTTGTTATTTCCTGGAGATTCTTCTGAGGGGAATTCTTCCGTTTGGTCATTTTGGAGAGTCCCTGGCGTGGTGAGGACCTGCAGTGCACTTCCCCTGTGCTGTGGTGTATAACTGGAGTTAGTGGGCGGGGCCGCAGTCCGACCCGATGTCTGCCCCCAGCCCACTGCTGGGGCCACAGTCAGACTGGTGTGTGCCTTCTCTTCCCCTCTCCTAGGGGCGGGATTCACTGTGGGGTGGCTTGGCCCGTCTGGGCTACTTGCACACTGCCAGGCTTGTGTTGCTGGGGATCTGGCGTATTAGCTGGGGTGGGTAGGCAAGGTGCACGGGGGCTGGAGGGGCAGGCTTAGCTCGCTTCTCCTTAGGTGATCCACTTCAGGAGGAGCCCTGTGGCAGCGGGAGGGAGTCAGATCCGCTGCCGGAGGTTTGGCTCCGCAGAAGCACAGAGTTGGGTGTTTGCGCGGAGCGAGCAAGTTCTCTGGCAGGAACTGGTTCCCTTTGGGATTTTGGCTGGGGGATGGGCGGGGGAGATGGCGCTGGCGCCTTTGTTCCCCGCCAAGCTGAGCTCTGCCGTCCGGGGGCTCAGCAGCTCTCCCTCCCTTTGTCCTCCAGCCTTCCCGCTTTCCGAGCAGAGCTGTTAACTTCTGACCTCCCAGACGCTAAGTCGCGCTTGCTGTCGGAACACAGTCCGTCCGGCCCCTCCGCTTTTGCCAGCCAGACTCGGGGGCTCTGCTTGGCCGGCGAGCCGCCCCTCCGCCCCGGCTCCCTCCCGCCAGTCCGTGGAGCGCGCACCGCCTCGCCGCCCTTCCTACCCTCTTCCGTGGGCCTCTAGTCTGCGCTTGACTCCGGAGACTCCGTTCTGCTAATCCTCTGGCGGTTTTCTGGGTTCTTTAGGCAGGTGTAGGTGGAATCTAAGTGATCGGCAGGACGCGCTGTGAGCCCCGCGTCCTCCTACGCCGCCATCTTCCGGAACCCCCCGAATACAACTTCATTTCTAAAGTTGATGTATGTACACTCCCTTTTTTTCTTGGCCAATGTAGTTAGACTTTATAAATTATTTTCAATAATTTCCATAATTTTTAGTTGATATTCTCTATTTTGTTTTCAATTTTATGAATTGTATCCTTCTTTCTTATATAATACCTTTCTCTTGTTTTGAGTTTAATTTCTCATGTTTTACTTGTTTATTAAGCAGGATATTTATGATATTGATTTGAGACCAATCTTTTCTTCTTCATTCCTAGTATGAGTATCTAATACTTTAAATGTCCTTCCAATCACAGTTTTAGTTGCATCTCATACATTTTGAAATGTTGTATTTTTATTTCATTCAGTTCAAAATATTTGGTAATTTTCCTCAAAACTTCCCATTTGACCATTGAGTTATTTATAAATGTTCTATTTACTTTTCATGATTGGGTTTTTAGATATGTTTCTGTTGTTGATTTTATTTATTTTGAGAAAAGGAAAGAGGAAGAGTTCATGTGCACATCGGAGAGGGGCAGAGAGAAGAGAGAGAATCCCAAACAGGTTCTGCGCTGTCAGTACAGAGCCTGATGCAGGGCCCAATCCCACAAACTGTAAGATCGTGACGTGAGCCCAAATCAAAAGTAGGATGATTAACCGAATGATTAACCGACTGATCCACTCAGGTGCCCTAATTTTAAATTTTATTGTATTGTGAATTTGTATAATTATATATTTTCAGTTCATTATGGTTTGTTTAATGGCTCAGAATATGGTCTAGTTGAATGTTTCATATACACTTGAGGAAATGTGTATTCTATTATTGTTGAGTAGAGAGCCAATTAGATCAATTTGATTATGTTCAGTTCTTCTATACTATTACTGATTTTCTATGTGTTCTATCATTTAATGAGAGAAGTGTTTAACTCTCCAAATACATTCTCTCATGTAGCTTATTATTTGATACAAGCAGTGACCTTATTTCTTTATAGTTTTGAATATTACACTCATTTTAAAAGCTAGTCTTAAATTATTATCCTTATACTCTATTGCAATATAGTTTAAATTATTACTCAAAGAACTAAGTAGGTTATTGTATTATTATTGCATTATTGTTATTATTCTAAATAATCTACATAGATAAACCATATCATTTATGTATCAAATCACTTTCATGTGTTTGTTTTCCTTGTATATTATGATATTTAGACTCAGACATAAATGAATATATTTTCAAGAACAGATAATTATAACATGAGGTTTTATTTGTTAGTGGATCTACTTTGTTGAAAATCTTGTCAATATTTTTCAAATGCTGAAAATCCTTATTTTGTACATAGAAATCAAATATTGAATACAAATTCTATCAATGCTATCAGCCTTGTAGACAAATATTAATACTTATAGAATCATGAGATATTTAATTAAATTGACCTCACCATATCGTATTGCATTATGGAAACAAGTAATAATCAATCTCACTTGTAAATCAGAGCAGGGAACATTCACTGTATCTACCATATCTTTTTAGTTGTATTCTCTTTCATTATAATAGTTGCCTTTATTATCCTAAGGAGGAAAATAAAAGTATTATCAAGTGAAGTAAAATAAGTGGCTCAAATGATTTACTTTTATGGTACATGAAGTTAATTTCTGTCTTCTTGTAAATTATTATTATGTGAACAGTTACAACATTCCCATTTAAGGTATCCAAGGTTAAAATGATTCCATCAGTGATTGTAGGTATATTTTACACCATTTTAAGCTCAGAATTATATTTTACCAAATATTGGGCACTGAAATACAAAAAGGAGATAAAAGTGATATTTGATACATATGCATTCACTTTTGGTTTGAAACAAATAGTCTTATAAAGTAAATCAGTGAAAATCTTGATTCTTTTCTGTTTGTTTGTTTATTTGTTTGTTTTTGAGAGAGCACAAGCAGGGGAGGAGCAGAGAGAGGGAGACAGAGGATCCAAAGTGGGCTCTGTGCTGACAGGCTGATAGCAGGGACCCCCCAGGTGGAACTCAAAATCATGAACCATGAGGTTGTGACCTGAACCGAAGTCAGAAGCTCAGCGGACTGAGCCACCCAGGTGTCCTGAAAATCTTGATTCTTTTGAGGAAAGCCACAGTTTGATTTTAGGTTATTAGTGGATCTTCTACCCCTCTATTAGCCTTGGAACCCACTCCTATTTAGGGGCTTCATACTGAGAATATTATGGTTTCCCACAGAAAAATAGCTGTTGCTTCATTTTCACAGTTCTTAAAACTTCAATTCCATTCTGGTTTCCAGAATATTCTCCAATTCCATACTGGTTTCCCTACTGAACTCTCTGAGCTAATTTCCTTTCGATTTTTTACTTGCTCACTTGGCTCTGATCACCCAGGTCTCTTCACTATTCCTTGTTTAGCAGTCCTCTCTTTTAGGGCTTTCACACTTGCACTTCCCAGAACACTAAGAAACCCTAAGGACTTCTGTCCTCCTCTCAGATTTCTGCTCAAATATCATCTTATCAGAGAGGCTTTTCTAGACCATTTACCATCCTTACTTTTTTTGTCCAAACACTCTTATCATGACCTAGCATATTATACATGCAGTTCCTATTTGTTTATTTTCCATCTTGACTTCCATTAATATTCAATTTCCTTTAGAACGGAGACTGTCCATTTTGTTTACTTCTATATCCCCAGGGCCTAGAGTTCTACCAACAAGAAGTAGACACTTAAGAAATACTATTTGATATATTTATTGGGTGAATTAATGAGGAGAATATGCCCTGAACTGTATATAAGCTTGCATCGATATTAATTGCCAACACACATACATCCTGAAGTACTATATATTTGTAAACTTGTGCAAAACTATACAACTTGCATTTTTCAAGATAAAAAAATAAAAGAAGTGCATTCTTATTCACAGCCTTACCCATAATGCTTTTTGTAAACTTTCTAAACACATCAGTAATTATGATAGAAGAACAGTATGAGATTTAGTTAAAGGGAAAGCATGGATTTATTGATGTGTTGTCTCCAAGTGAAAATGTGCTACAATTTAAGGAGTGCATTTGTTGTGATGAGCACTGGGTGTTGTATGGAAGTTTTGAATCACTATATTGTACACCTGAAACTTATATTACACTGTATATTAACTAACTGGAATTTAGCAGTCTCATGCTCTACCGACTGAGCTAGCCAGGCGCCTTACTAACTGGAATTTAAATAAAAACTTAAAAAAATATTTAAATACTTTATGGCTTTACTTGAAGTTTTAAAAATATTCTATATATCTATATTTGATTGAAGTATTTGTGTAACTCCAAGTATCTCTGAAAACCATAAAAATTCACAGAGCACAAGTGGAAAACTCATAAAGTGGAAGAATATACACCTCAAAAGAATATAACTTTCATTTAACCAGAATAAAAAAAAGGAAAGAAACAGGCTGTGGTGAAGGCTATTTTCTACCAATCCTTAAACAAGGGATCACTCTTACAGAATGGGTCTATCCTAAAACAAAAGGCCTGAGGAGAGCCCTTCTGTCATGAGAACATCCAAATCCTAATGCCCACTCCTTGATAGAACTGCTTCCAAAACATTCTTGACTCCAAAGAAGATACAACTATTACATTTGAAAACTAAACCTTAGCAAGAAAGAAGAAAGAAAAGAAAAGAAAAGAAAAGAAAAGAAAAGAAGAGAAAAGAAAAGAAAAGGAAAAGAAGGAAGGAAGGAAGGAAGGAAGGAAGGAAGGAAGGAAGAAAAAAGAAAAACACGGTTCAGTGGGTATTTATTGAATGTCTACTTACTATGTACAAAGTTAAGAGTGACAAAAAGGGCTACAAAAATAAATAAATAAATGAGCGATTCATTCAATTAACAATTATTGGCCAAGCTCCTGCTACATCCAGATATTGCTCAAAGCAAAATAAAGAAAAATTCTAGATGCTTAAGGAATTTGAGAGAAGTGGGTAAGTAAGGTTTACTCAAGAGGGAAAAACTGAATACTGTAAGAGTAAATTTATCATAATGTGATGTGAACAGAGGAACAGAAATGAGGGCAAGCAGGAGTTTTGAAGAATGGCTCAGGTAGTTTGTATTGGCTAGATTGAAAATGAGCTGTGTAAAATACTTATGGAGCAGGGGTGGGGCTGGGGGGATTCACACTGCAGAGACTTCAAATGCCAAGTCTGAGGATTTTGTACCAAATTTGCTGGTCATGAAGAGCCAGTGAAGGTTTGTGAATAAGCAAGTAGTCTTAGAAGTCAGAATGAAACAAAGAATGCACTATTATATGTTGATATTATTTTAAAACATTAACTTGCCTACATTTTGTTTCATTCTCAAAGGCCCTACAGTAGACAGATACATGTCTCTTCATAAGCTACCAGGGGGGAAAAAAGAAAAAAAAAATGAAACAATAAACTTAGTAGCTTTGACTCCTTTTATCTTATGAAGGTCCCTTTCTTTTGTATGGAAAGCTAGATCTTTTTTGAGTTACTCATCTGTGGTTGAGCTCTTTGACCTATTTGCCATTTTGAAAGAAACTGTGATGGGTTTTAAAATATTGTAGGAATATACCCAGATGAGCACAATGCCTGGCCCTTGTACCATGATGAAAAGCAATATTTGGGCATCTAATATTTGTATTCACTTCAACTTGTTTGTTCATTTTTCATTGTCAGTGCCCATAGAGATGAAAGAAATCAGTTCATTATTGATTACTTATAAATTCAGACAAGCTTGGGGAGGGATGGACTCAGACAGATGCTTGTGCACCAATATGAATGTTACATCCAACCAGCACCTGTTAAAGAACATTAATGAAAATAGTATTTTGGATGATGTTCTTACAAGGCACTTCATTTAGTCTGTTATTTACTTACATCCATATATGTTAAACTATACTTACTAAAATGGCCTTGCCAAAAAAGTCAAGCAGATAATTTTGACTGACACCATCTCTGTATTTTGCTCACACAAACACATAGAGAGAGATGGTTTGAACAGCAGATTTCTTTTGCATGAAGGCCTAACACCTTTGCATATGACTCAACTTACTACCCTAATGTAGTGCTCATTAATCTGTGGAGCTTTCTTGGAAGATAAGAAGCTTTAAAATGAAAATAGTAAATTCTCTTACTTCCCAGCATCTGCCCAGTAATTCATATTTTCTAGGCAGATTTGCAGAATTCTTCCCCCAAGTTACCTTTGTGGCGCTTGCTTGAGCAGAATAAAATGAGGAAAGGCTTTAAGTTTAAAACATTCCTACAAGAAAACTAACTTAAAAAACTTAATCATCTTATACATAATAAAATAATAATTTAATACAAAGAATTCCTAGCAATGCTAATCAACTTCCTGAAAATCAGCAGGCTAAAACAATCATTTGCCCTACATTATCATTCTGGCCTTTTTGCAACTGAGTCCCTGAAAGTAAATGATGTCACTTCCCCTTCACTAAAAAGATCTTTTTGACCATTTCCATGAGACATACATTAAGTTGTTTTGGAAGTCGCTGCTAATAATCTTGCCCTTTAGACCTTGGCTTGCAGAGATAATGAGTCGGAATTTGCTGAACATTTCATCTCTTCTTCAAGTTCCAGCATGGGCAGGGTATTGAATGACCCAGTCTGGTAAAACATAACTGCTCTTTCTTTATTCTCATTACACTTGGGAAGCAAAATCTGATTAGCTAACTGACTGGAGAACTGTGTATGGTTAACTGAAATATGACCCATCAATTGAGAAGCTTTAACATTGTGGGACAGACCAGGAGAGGCAGGAAACTTCCAGTTGTTTTTCAGTTGGAAGCTCATTTAACTCTCAATAAGCTGTTTCTAGAAGCTAAATCTAAATTCATTGTATCCCCTTCCTGAAATGTTTCTCAAAATGTTCCTCTAACTCTAAAATGCAGGTAGAATTGAGAGGGAATGGATCCTTAAACTATTTATTATTTTCAGTTATAAATTTAGTTTACTGAAATGTTAATGGCTAAAATACAAATGCCTTATTTTAAGTACTGGCAAATGTTATAAAATCTAATATCTCCTATCCAGATGCTAATCTTGTTATGATTAGTATGTATGGTAATCCAACATTTCAATTCAATCAATGCCAATCAAAACATGACTTTGGGAAAATTGAATGGATTTATTCATTCTCACATTAGTGAGTGCTCCTTTGCTATACTGGGCAGTGCCCACCTTTAAACTGAGGAGATGTGGTGGGGGGGAGGGGGCTGCCTGGGTGGCTCAGTCAGTTGAACATATGACTTTGGCTCAGGTCATGATCTTATTGTTCATGAATTTGAGCCCTGCACTGGGCTCTCTGCTGTCAGGGTGGAGCCCACTTCAGATCCTCTGTCCCCCCCCTCTCTCTGTACTTACCCCACTCATCCTCCCTCTCTCTCAAAAATAAATAAACATTTTAAATTAACATTGTAAATTGAAGAGATAGGAAAACAGGCAATAATTACAACACTGCATTAAGGACCATAACAGAAAAGTAAGTACATATGTATTTTTATATAATAGTAATTATAGAGCTCTTCTAGCTCTAATCCTCCCCAGAGATTTGCTTTATGATACTATTTATTTATTTATTTATTTATTTATTTATTTATGAGTGTTAGAATTTTCACAAGTATGCCTGAATTTCACACATCTTACATTGTAATGCAAGCATTCAAAATCCTTCCAAAGGTTTCTTGATGGTCCCATCTTACAAAGAGGGGCCTGCAGCACAAAATACATAGCTTACTTTTGTCCAGGAAAGACTCAGAGTAAGACTATCATACATCTGTCTCCAGCCCTCTCACAGAATGCTAAGACATATAGTTTGCAGTAGCCATGCCATTTTACATGATTCCACAATCTCAAGTCATACCATAAAAAGATTGGCCTGGGGTTATCCTGAGGCATCTCTGGTTGTGCCTGGTTGTGTAAGCGCAGAGCCTCTGGTCAGTCCATCTGACTAATGTCTTCTCTCCTTGGCTGCCTTCCATAAAGGTGGCTCAGTGAATGGGGGCATCGCTTCTTGCTCTGAGGATAGGCACTCATCTCTCTTCTCCAGGTCAGAGTGCTCATGGGGAACATTAACTCATATGTGTCACGGGAGTATCTCCTTTTCTGGAAAAATCTCATAAACTGCCTCACTGCAATAGTCATTCTTCCAAACTCTCCTGGAAATGCCTGCTGTCTAAAGGTCTTCCCTTATGTGTTTAAATCAAAACAAGAGGAGAGCTGTACTACTTTTCAGAAAAGTCCATCTGTCTCTACTCTGATATTCACAAACAAAACAGCATAGGTATTCTTGCTTCTGTTGCTTGAGATCACCAGCGACAAAGTTTGTCCATGATTTCTATATGTATATAAAGAAATATTATAAAGTAATGACCATATTTTATTATATCTAGTTAATAGAATCCTATCAGGGCCTGGGCATGTGAATATTCTTAGGCTCTGCACACAGTTCTCTCCATATGAAGATACTCTCTTCCCGCTTCTCCTAATAATTCTTCAGCCCTTGCTTAAATGTACTTTTCTCCAGATTTCTGAGATACACGAAAGTGTATTAAATGTTCTTGCTTTGTGCATCATTACCCTAACCCTCATCTTCCTTTCATTGTACTTATTCTTCTCTGTAAAACCCACAAGGACAGGGATTTTAATTAATTTGTTCATGACTGTAACCACATTTTGCGTACTCACCAAATACATTTTGAGTAAATAATAAATAGATCAGTGACTCTTATGACAATAGCACTACATTATTCATATATATTAAAATTGTATCAATTTCAAAGATGATAGAAAAATATATGAAAATCAAATGTTATAAAGGGGCATAATATATGCAACTTATTCTCAAATGTTTCCCAAAATACTAATAATATGCACATAGAATCAAAAAGCAAACTTAACAGAATTTTATTGATTGGTGAACCTGTGTAATTCTTTTTGCAATATTTTGCTTTTTATGTTATTTTTTTTTTAAATATTTTATTTATTTTTGATGGAGAGAGACAGAGCACAAGTGGGGAAGGGGCAGAGGGAGAAGGAGACACAGAATCCGAAGCAGGCTCCAGGCTCCGAGCCATCAGCACAGAGTCTGACGTGGGGCTCGAACTCACAAACCACGAGATCATGACCTGAGCCAAAGTCGGACGCTCAACTGACTGAGCCACCCAGGCGCCCCACTTTTTGTTATTTTGACATTGATTTGAAATAAGCAATTAAGTTTTTAAAAACTTGAAAAATATTTTTAAAACTCCTACATTACAGTTCCTTTATATCAGCAGCATATTATTTGGGAATACTATTAAGTGCATTTGTGTGTATACCTATAAAAATTCAAACCTCTTCAAAAATGACTTTGAATTGTGAGAACATTCCATTCTATATTCGTGCTAGATAAGAAAAAGACAATGCTATTTGTCTTAAAGGAGTTTAGAAAATGCCACCCTAAATACGCTGCATTAGTATATTATTTTTAGCTTCAAGACAGGAAAACAGAAAATTCAGGTACAGGCTTTCTATGAACTCCTGGTATCTGTCTAAAGACAGATTCTCCAAAACAAATTCAAATGTCAGCAGTGCGGTTCTGGGGAGTTTCATCAACAAGGAAAGGTTGACTCCTATCACAAGACAGGAGACTCTAAGTCCACACCACATTCAGACAAACTTTGTCACAAACTATCATAGCTCCCATTTTTCTGCTAAGGGCTCACTCATCTTCCCTAAAAGATCATTCACGTTCCCCTTAGTTCCCTAATCCCCTCTTCCTTTTCCCCTATTCAGATGATAGACAAGCCCCCAAATCTCTTTTGCAGATTTCACTTTTGTTTTCCTATGATGTCCCCTGTACATCTTTTCTTCTGTTACTTGGCCTGTTGTCAGTTTATTTCATAGACCCATAGAACCCAGCAGTGAGGAAGAAAAATTTTTCCTCCCCTACAGTTTCATTACATAAATACAATAAAAAAGTAATCAAGATATAAAATTAAAAGTGTTACAAAATAGTAAGAAAAGATGTGATTGTTGTGTATATATTATGTGACTTGTAATGAAGTAATCATTGGAATTCTGACAGTCATGTAATCATTAACAAAATACTTAATTTCTCCATTAATGAAATATTTATTAAATACTAGCACATAATAAATCCTAGAAATGTTACTTTTTAATTTATACTTCTTAATTATAATCCATTAGTTCTTAGGATAAGTAATACCCACTCAGTGCTGAGAATTACTACATAAAATATGTATTTTTTTACCTTAACACAGTCTAATTGGAAATAAATAAAAGTTCAAGTGCAAACCAGAAAAAAAAATAGGATTTTCATTAGTCAGTCAAGAAATACAGATATATAAACACATAAAGTGAAAACCACTACAGATTGATTGCAGGTTGTTTGAGAGTCAAGTGGATTAAAACACTTTAAGTGGATATATTTTTAAAAAAAAAGTCTAGATATAAAGCTAGAGATCTGAGACTCTTTCCAGAATAAAAGGAATACTGTGTACTTTTTTTATCTGTGCATTCTATTAACATTAAATTTAATTATGGCCCCTTTTCAGTGTAAAATAATTTTTTTTTAAAGATGAACTCAATGTTTGAATTTAGGAAACATTTTTTTTCATCTTTCAGCATTACAAGATCAAATATACAGCTAAATAAAATAATTCTTTTGAGTAATAATAACTCTGATTAATAAAAGTTTAAAAAGTTGGTATACTTTGGTGGTTAGAACTAATTGAATGACATTTTATCCAGCTATCCTCTAGCTGCCCGTCAATATTTGGTGTTATGGGCTGAAATTGGGTTTCCGATAAATTCTAAAGTCCTTATGATTATATTTGGAGGTAGGGGAAACCTTTAAGGAGATTAAGTTAAAATGAATTTATATAGGTAGGTCCTAATCCAACAGGACTCATGTCCTTATAAGAAGAAAAGATTAGTACACAGACAACACAGCCTGGAAGATAATCATATGAGGACACACAAAGAAGGTGGCCATCTGCAAGACAAGGAGAGAGGCCTCAGAAGAAACTGAACCTTCTCATCCCTTGACCTCAGACTTCTAGTTTCCAGAACTGAGAGAAAATAAATTTTTGTTGTGTGGATCACCAACTCTGTAGTATTTTGTTATGGCAGCCTTAGTAAACTATTATATATAGTCACCTAGAATCCTAACTGATAAACATTTACATTAACAAGTGTCCCCCACATCTTTAATACCTCAGAACATGACAACAAGAAGCATTTTACCTTTCAAGCTGTATGCCCTTGGAAAAATTATATGACCTAAGTCTCATTCTATCTATTCAATGGGAATAATTATTAAACCCTACCCCTAGAAATGTTGTGAAAAATAAATGAGATGAAACATGTAAATTTTTAGCCTATAGTGTATTGAATAGTAATTGTAGAATACATGTGGTCATTTTTCTTAATTATTAATTATACAAGTTATTTCACAGGACTAGAATAAATTATCCCCTAATCAGATTTAATTACTAAGTGTGAATTCAGAAATAAATTAAAATGGGTTCAATGTCTTTTTATGGTATTTATTTTTGTTTTCTCTAGTATTTTTTCATGTATTTTCTTTTTTTTCTCATTTTTGTCTATGTGAAGTTGAAAAAACCAGTATTAAGAATGCTGTCAAGAATATTGGACTAAATTCTACATAATAGATAAAATAACTGAGTACTGGATAATATTAATGGATGAGTAAAGAGCATATGTCAGATTTTCTTTCTCTCTCTCTCTCCCTCTCAACTCAATGTTTTTTTCTTTCTCTCTTTCTTTCTCTCTCTCTTTTTCTCTCTTTCTCTTTCTATTTTTAGAACCTCACATACACAGATTTAAGTTAATGGCATAATATCAGCATCATTACATCCAAATCTTCCTCTAATTTACTTTAATCATATTTTATTTTTTCTTTATCCTCTTTTTCTCCAGTCCCATTCCTCTCGCCTTCCATTCCTATTTTTAGTATATTGAATGCATGACTCTACAGTCCTTTCCATTGCCAATTTTCTTATTTAGATGTAAATGTATCCTTGAAACTATATAGAGTGCTCTTTGAAATGTATGTATGTGAAAGAGAGAGACATGCGCTGTCTTCCATTATATGCATATACCACATTTAATTTATCATTTTTCATAGCAAAGGACACCTACGTTGCTTACAGTTCTTGGCTACAACAATCAGAAATGTTCTGAACTTTCTGACTTATATGTTATCTTTGCACCCTTGGAAAGTTTATTTAGATCCCATACGTGCAAGAAGCTTCCACCTAACTTTCCTTCCTTTCCTTTCCTTTCTCCTTCATTTAGGATCACATGCCAGTTGTGGTCTGATGGCTCTGCTAGCATCCCCTGACTCACTCCATCTTCTCTCACAGGGCTTCCCATTGATACATTTGTAGGTGATTAATACTATCTTGGTGTTTTCTCTCCAGAGAATATGGATTACACAAACTCTGATAAGTACTTCTTTTTCTGTTTTCTTTTTGGATTAGTTTGTTTTAATTTCAAGCATTATTATGTAACTTGTTTTTTAAGTCTTTTCCATTCTTCTCATGAAATTCTTACTCTTTTAATTCATGTTTTACTCTTTTCCTCTGTATCTGTTAATATAGATAAATAACTATAATGATTTCAAATCCTCAGTTGCACGGTTCCAATTTATGGACCACTGATCTCTGGTCTAGTTTTATTGATTGATTCATTGCTTAATAATTATTTTTTCTTATTTTTTGTCTAAGCTCTAGTTTTTGATTAAATGACAAAATCTGTATATAGAAGAATATTAGAACTTAGATAAATATAATTTATGTCTAGCAAAAGACATATCTCTCCTTCTGTCTGGCTATTAGCATAGGAGTTATCTCAGTGCACCACAGACTTCGGATGACTCCATATGGGGAGGATCTGTGTTCATTGTGCAATTTAATGTGTGGTCTATAATACTGGGGGTTTTCTTAGTGTCCCCGCTCCACTCTCAGCTTTCGGGAGTATAATAAAACTACACCACATGCCTGATCACTCTTCTCTTCCAGAAGTTAATGGCCACTGCTTTTTAGTGGGCCCAGAGCCCTCAGTGGGATAGGAGTTTTCTTGGTTATCCCATTCTAGTCAGTTTCAATCAGACCCTGTTTACCTGAGATTCTAACTCTCTGCCCTTTTAGAAGTAAAAAAAGTAATATTTTACTTATACTTATAAAAGTACATTCTTCCTTGTACTGGTAAAGAGTCCTGAATATGAGCATGTAACCTGTCCCTACCCCAGAAGCAAACAATCTTTGCTTTGAATCAACGAATTATCCTCAACATTATCAGGTTTCTTGCCCTATCTCTTGTATCAATGTGAGAAGGATGGGTAAATGAGGATCTTCTATGGAGCTCTGGGTAAGAAACATGGGGGAGTTCATAGCTTTTTCATTAGTTCCAGAGGGTTTTTCCTTT
This sequence comes from Panthera leo, assembly GCF_018350215.1. Lineage (NCBI taxonomy): Eukaryota > Metazoa > Chordata > Mammalia > Carnivora > Felidae > Panthera > Panthera leo. The sequence goes on along the minus strand of NC_056682.1, from coordinate 124,250,569 downwards.
TTTCCTTCCCTCAATGTTGTTCTGGGACCACAGAGTAAAAATTTTTCTTCTTTTCCCCCCCAAGGAGAAGAGGACTTTTGCTTGGCATGAGAGGAGATTCCAGTACATGAGTATAATTTAGTCCTGTCCTCTAGCATCAGTCAATTATCACCTGCATGCCTGCATGCACAGTTTACTTTGTATCTGTGTTCATGTCTACCACTTCTTCTTCCCACCATCTGCCAATAGTGTAACATCCAATATGTTCTGTATCTCCTCAAAGTGCTTGTTATCCTTTGAATTAAGTTAACATGGCTGCCTTAAAATCTCAGCCTTACAAAATGTCCAAACAGTTAAAAATGTTATAATTGTGTAATTTATATGGCTTTTGGTTTTGGTGTGGGAGCAACATCCTTCTCTTGTGGCTTTCTAAGTAGAAGCAGGACTCAAACATTTTTGATATCGCAAACTCTATAAAAGACTGTGCCTCTCAATTTAACTAAGATCATAAAAGCTTATAACAAAAATGAAACTTGGGGGTGCCTGGGTGGCTCAGTAAGTTGAGTGCCGACTCTTGATATTGCCTCAGGTTGCGATGTCACAGTCATAGTATGAGCCCCGCTTGGGGCTCAAAGCTGAGCATGGAAACTGCTTGGGATTCTTTCCCTTCTTCTCTCTCTCCCTCCTCTTGGTCTCTCTCTCTCTCTCTCTCTCTCTCTGTCTCAAAATAAATAAGCTTTGAAAAAATGAATCGATTATTTATGCTTTTAAAAATATTTCATTTTAATATTTTACTTCTATTTATAAAGCCAATTCTCAATGTTTCTATTTCTCAATCTAAATTGGCACATAGATTTATTTTAACATAGTTAACACTTTTTGTAATATGAAGTGGGTTAAAGTTTCAAAATATAGGGGCACCTGGCTGGCTCTGTTGGTTGAGTGTCCGACTCGATTTCAGCTCAGGTCATGATCCCAGGGTCATGGGATCGAGCCCCATGTCAGACTCCATGCTGGGCATGGAGCCTGCTTGAGATTCTCCATCTCTGCCTCTACCACTCTCCCCTGCTCGCTCGTTCTCAAAAAAATTAAAATATAGGGGCAACTGGGTGGCTCAGTTGGGTAAGCATCTGACTTCAGCTCAGGTCATGATCTCATCCTGAGTTTGAGCCCCACGTTGGGCTCTGTCCTCCAAGCCTGGACCATGCTTCAGATTCTGTGTGTGTGTCTCTCTCTCTGTCCCTCCTCCACCATGCTGTCTGTCTGTCTCTCTCAAAAATAAATATTAAAAAAATTAAAATATATATCATAACACCTCCCTTTGTTTTATAAGTGAAAGAGAAGAGGCACAAAAAGATTGAATTAATTTATCTAGGTACAAGTCAGTGGATGGGTACAACCCAATTTGTAGGTCGACTATATCCAATACTAGTATTTGTGCATACCTTGGAAAATTTGTCAAATTTGGGTCAGGCTGAGTCAAAGTCTGTTTGCAAGAGTAACTTAGAAGACTCTCAAGAGTGTACTCACACCCAGAGAAGAGAGTGAAACAAACACGTTTGATCTAGTAATAAAAATTTAGTCATCAAAGATAGGGGACAAGGAGGGTTTGGCATCATGTTTGTAACTCAAATTTATCTTCGGATGCACTTCTTAATGGGGGATGGGTGATTCCTTCAAAATCTTAAGGCACCAGTCCAAGCTAGTAGAGCTAGTGTGTTTTAAAACCCAAACATCGACAATGCCAATATTTTTCAGCTTCTCTTGATATAAAGGTAGTAGCAATTTCTTTTATAGCTCTATATTGCTATATATAAAACTTTGTATCATATATAACTCTGATATGATCTTTTTACCTTCCATCCAGTAGACTGTCAAAAAATTGTATTAAATAATTAATGGATTAAATAAAGTATATCTCCCAGTCATCTGCCTCTGATGAATACAGACCACATTGCTCTAAGACAACTCTCTCTTCATTTAGTTTTTGGATAACATATCCCTTAAGTATAGTGCACTATGATTCAACAACATATTTCAAACATAGCAGTGTATGCACACATATATACACTCATGAATTCTTGTTCTTTATGTGCTTATGCCTGCTCTTGTTTCTCTTTCCTCACAATTAACTTGGAATCCAAGCACAAATTATTCACAATGATTAATTTCTGTTCACTCTCATTTCACCCATTCCTACGATTCTTAACAAAGGATTGGAGAAATGGAATGTGTTTGTGGTGAATGAAAGTGACCACAGCTACAAATAAAATCCAAAAGAAACCTATTTCACAAACGCTTTTGTAAGATATTGCAGTATAAGCACTGAAGCTTTTGGTACCCCTGAGGATAAAAACAACACTCAAGCAGAGAGAGGAAAACTGCCAGCTTCTATGAGGTTTACAAGTTGACTTTATCAAACTAAGGCCTTTAAAAAGCACAAACAACACTGGATGTTGAAAGTAGCAATGGTGATACCCAGGAGGAGGAAATGACAGTGATGCCTGACAACAAATAGCATAGTAGGAGGGACAGAAGCCACTAGAATGGTCTCATATATGGGCACTTAAGGAAGGAGCAGCTATTACTGGAGGTTCCCAATGCATTGAAGATAGATAAAGCTGAATGATAGATAATTTCTGTTCACATCTAAAACATACCTTGGGAATTCCTAGAATTAACTGGGCTGGGGAGACTTTTGAATGTATTGACACTCTTACAAAAGATATGAAGAAATTACCAAGAAATATAAATTCACAAATGGTTAAAATAAGAGATATAATCAGGACATTAACTAAGATATATATACATATTAGCTATATATATATATATATATATATATATATATATGTATGTGTGTGTGTATACACATATATATATAGCTATATATATATAGCTATATATGTATATATTCTCACTATAACTTAATCTTGTTAGTAGTTGTAAGAGTAAGTGGTGTAAAATTTTCACTACCTCTATATTTTTCAGTAGCATTAATCTTTTTAACCTTTCTTTTTTCTCATCATAGCACTTACCCTTATGATAAAAATAATATTACTATTTTTGTAGGAATAAAAAAATATTAGAGCTGGAAGGGATTTTGAATATCATCTCATGACATCACCTCATATTATAAAAAGATAATTTGAGCTAAGTATGCAATCCAACTAACCCATCTGGTCGTTGAGCAAAAATTAATAATAGAAATTCATACTGTCAAAGTGCTGTGACACTGCACTGTAACCTTTGAAATACTGTACCTTTTTAGAACAGCTATTTTTAACACGAGGAATCAGTTTCAGAATCTAAATTTTATATAAAAGATGGGGCACCTGGGTGGCTCAGTCAGTTTATCATCTTACCTCAGCTCAGGTCATGATCTCACCGCTCATCAGTTTGAGCCCCGCGTCAGGCTCTGTGCTGACAGCTCAGAGCCTGGAGCCTGCTTCCAATTTTGTCACTCCCTCTCTCTCTGCCCCTCTCCCACTCATGTTCTGTCTCTTGCTCTCAAAAATAAATAAACGTTACAAAATTAAATTTCATATAAAAGGGAATCATAAAAATTAAAGTTTTGAAAAATAACAATATACCCCCCAAAAAAGACAAAAAAGAAAATCTAAATCCACATCCCTATAGACAGTATTTAAAAAGGAAATGTTTGGGGCCCCTGGGTGGCTCAGTCGGTTAAGCGGCTGACTTCGGCTCAGGTCATGATCTCGCAGTCTGTGAGTTTGAGCCCCGCGTCGGGCTCTGTGCTGACAGCTCAGAGCCTGGAGCCTGTTTCGGATTCTGTGTCTCCCTTTCTCTCTGACCCTCCCCCGTTCATGCTCGGTCTCTCTCTGTCTCCAAAATAAATAAACGTTAAAAAAAAATATTTTAAAAAGGAAATGTTTGAGAGTCAATTCCATGACTCCTAAACTCCGTTATGCATTTTGAAATATGAAACAATTGTGATGGTGTGCATAAAAAAAAAAAAAAAAGTTTAACTTGTGAGGGTATTTATTTGGAGATTTGTTGCCATGCTGTACATTTCCTGAGGGAAGAGAGTTGTATTTCCTTTACCTTAAACTTAGTATCGGACTTTGAGAGAGCCACTCAGAGACTTTGAATGCATTCCTTGCAGATTAGAGGCCAAGAAAAGTGAGAACAGATCCAAGCATGAGAAAAGGAAAAGGGGGAAAAAAAAGCCACAGTGTGTCCTAAAGCAATAGGCAAGAGGTGATTGTGTTAAGACCAGCCTGAACTCCATAATTCTCTTGGGTCAAATGATGTATGTGTGTTTCCTAGGCATGATTGTTGCCCATGCAAAAGAGCAAGTGAATCTAGGACTAATTAAAATTCTTTACAAATGGAGCATCAAAGAATTTGAAGGGAATCCAGCATCCTAAAGTGGGGTGAAGATGAACAAGTGAGCCAGCCACTGAGGTTGATCTTGTGAGTCTGAGGAATAGAAAACATTGCCAAGAGGTAAAATTTCTTGCCAATGGGATTGCCCCAAGAATACTCTGGAAGAAATAAGAAAGCAAGCAGTAAAGTCAAAGTTAACCATATTCCAGCTCTAGAGTTTATGAAGACACCCACTCAAGTCAGAAACACCTGATTCCTCTCCACTCACCACTTCTGTCATCCAATTAGAACAGAAACAGAGATTACAGAGTGAAGGAGGAGAAAGAAAGCAATAATAAAATGAAATAACCCAGTAAATAAATGGAAAAATATTTAAACAGACAATTCACACACACACACACACACTCAGACACACACACACACACACACACACACACACACACTCATGCACATGCACACACACACAGTCATGAAAAGTTTTTTCTTAAATGGATTGTGCTTTTGGTGTCATTTTCAAAAAATTTTGAACTAGCCCAAGGCAACAAATTTTATTTTTATAGTTTTTTTTCTTCTGGAAGTTTTATGATAGTTTTAAAGTACCTTTAGGCCTATAAATCAATTTGAGTTAACTTTTGTATATGGTACAAAGTATGGCTCAAGGGGCTGTTTGTTTGTTTACTCATATGGGTATCCAATTGTTCCAGCAACATTTTTGGAAAAGTCTGTCTTTTCTGTACTGAATTACATTGTAACATGGGGTAAAATCAGTTGATTATGTATTTGTGCCTCTATTTCTTGACTTTCTATTATGTTTAATTGATATATTTATCTATTTGATGCCAATATTGTTATGTCTTATTTAATGTCACTTTAATGCCTTGAAGTCAGGTAGTACAAGTTCTACAACTCTGTTGTTTATTTCCAAAGTTGTTTAGCCTATTCTATGTCCTTCGTATTTCCATATGTTTACTGGAATTATCTGGGATAAACTTCTTTAACAAAAAACCCTTCTGGAATTGTGACTGGTATTATGTTGACTCCATGGATCCACCTGGGGAAAACTGACATTTAACACTTTTTAGGGGCGCCTGAGTGGCTCAGTCAGTTGAGCATCCAAGTTCAGCTCAGGTAATGATCTTGCGGTCCGTAAGTTCAAGCCTTGCGTCAGGCTCTGTGCTGACAGCTCGGAGCATGGAGCCTGCTTCAGATTCTGTGTCTCCCTCTCTCTCTGCACCTCCCCCGCTCGCACTCTGTCTCTCTCTCTCTCTCTCTCAAAAATAAACATTTAAAAAAATTAAAACTTTTTAGTCTTCTGATCCAAGAAAATGATTGATCTTTTTGTTTATTTATTTTTTAAGCTCTCTTAGCAATGCTATCAGTTTTAAGAATTTAGAACATTCATATATTATTTGTTCATCCAAAAAATAATATGTATTATTATGTTATTATATATGTTATTTATTATTTTCAATTTCTTTATTGCTGGTATATAGAAATAAACTTAAATTTTGTATTGATCTATGTCCTACAATCTTGCTAAACTCACTTATTGGTTCTAGCTGATTTTTTGTATATTCTACTATATTTTCTATGTAGACATTTATGTTGTCTGCAAATAAAGACCATTTAACTTGTTCATTTCTAGTCTGGATTCCTTTATTTTATTTTCTTAACTTACTTCGCTAGCTAGAATTTCCAAGGGTGAGGAAAGGGTGGAGAAAAAAAACAAAAGTTTAATAGAAGTGGTGAAAATGGCATTCTTGCCTCGTTTTTTGATCATAAGAGGAATGCATTCAATCTCTCACCATTAAGTAAGTTAGCTATAGCTCTTTTGCAATTGACCTTGATCAGGTAATGAAAGTTCCTTTCTATTTCTGATTTGCTAAGAGTTTTTATCAGACATGTCCATCATATTGTGTCTAGTGATTTTTCTGTATCTGCTGAAATGATCACATGACCTTTTTTTTTTGCTTTTAATCTGTTAATAAGATAAATTACAATGAATTATTTTTAAACATTAAATCAACCTTGCATTCATTGAATAAACCCTACATGATCATGTTATCCTTTTTTTAATGGTTATTTATTTATTTTTGAGAGAGAGTGTGTGTGTGCACAATTGGGGGAAGGGTAGAGAAAAGGGGGAGAGAGAGAATCCCAAGATGGATTCACACAGTTGGTGCAGAGCCCGACATGGGGCTTGATTTCCTGAACTGTAAGATCATGACCTGGGCTGACAACTGAGTCAGATGCTCAACCAACTGAGCTTCCCAGAAGCCCTTACCCTTTTTACATATTGTAAATTGTAATTTGTACAATTTGTAATTTTGATAAACAAAAAGTAAAAATACTTTTTATGTTTTTATCTGAATTTTGTCTTCAGAGTAATGTAAGGCTTAAATACTGATTTGAAGGGACACATGCACCCCAATATTTATAGCAGCATTATAAACAATGGTCAAATTATCGAAAGAGTCCAAATTTCCATCAACTGATGAATAGGTAAAGAAGTTTTGGTATATACACACACACACAATGGAATATTATTCAGCCATATAAAGAATGAAATCCTACCATTTACAATGATGTAAATGGAGTTAGAGTGTATTAGGCTAAGTGAAATAAGTTGGTCAGAGAAACACAAATGCCATATGATTTCACTCATAGATGGAATTTAAGAAACAAATAGATGAACATAAAGGGGTAAAAAGAGAGGCAAACCATTAAACAGACTCTTAACTACAGACAACAAACTGAAGGCTATTGGAGGGGAGGGGGCAGGGGGACGGGTTAAATGGGTGATGGGGATTAAGGAGGGCACTTGTGATGAGCACTGGGTGTTGTGTGTAATTGATGAATCACTAAATTCTACTCCTGAAACTAATATTACACTATATGTTCACTAACTGGAATTTAAATAAAAAATTGAAACAAACTATATATAGAATATCATGAAATACAATTTATCCTTTTCAATCTTGAGAGAAATGTTACCTATTTTTCTTACTTAAATATTTGTTAGAATTTCTCAGTGAAACCATTTTGGTCTGGAGATTTTTTGGGAAAGTATTTTTAAACAAATAATTAAATTCGTTGCAAAGATATGGGGATATTTACGTAATGCATTTTTTCTCTAATAAACTTTGAAAGTTTGTATTCCTTAAGGATTTAATTATTCCTCTAAATTGTTGTTATAAAGTTGTTAATAATATTCTTATATTACTCTTATCTAGAAAATCTGTAGTGATGTCATCATTCTTATTCCTAATATGAAAATTTGCATTTTCTCTCTCTTTCAGTTTTCCTTTCTCTTTTTCCTTAATATTTTTTACTCATTTATAAATTACCTTAATCTTCACAAAGAATCAACTTTTAGTTTCATTACTTATTTCCTTTCTTATTTTTGGTTTATTCTTCATTGATTTCCATTCTAATCTTTATTACTTCCTTTTCCTACATACTTTCAGTTTAATGTTCTTTCACAAAAAACCTAAGGTAGAAAATGAAGTTATTAATTTGTAATTTTCTTTTGTTGTAATACAGGAATTTAATGCTATACATTTCCCTACAAATTTATTTGCATCTCACAAATTTTGAAATATGCTGTAATGATACTTTCATTTGGCACAAAATACTTTCTAATTTGCTCTTTCTCCTTCTTCTTTAAACCATTAGTTGATGAGAAGTGTGTTCTTTGGTTCCAAAGCATTAGAGAGTTTCTCAATATCATTTCTATTGATTAGTAATTTTTTAAAGTTTATTTCTTTATTTTGAGAGAGAGAGAGAGAGAAAGAGAGAAGAGGGAAAAATCCCAAGCAAACTCCAGGCTGCCAGTGTAGGACCCAATGCAGGGCTTGACCTCAAAAACTGTGAGATCATGACCAGAGCTGATATCAAGGGTCAGAAGTTAAACCTAATGAGTCATCCAGGTGCCCTAAGTAGTAATTTGATTCCACTGTGATCACAGAAGATATTTTGTATGACTCAAGTCATTTTAAATTTAGTGCCACTTGGGTTTTTAATTTTTTTCATGTTTATTTATTTTTGAGAGAGAAACAGAGTGTAAATGGGGAAGGGGCAGAGAGAGAGGGAGACACAGAATCCAAAGTAGGATCCAGGCTCTGAGCTGTCAGCACAGATCCTGATGGAGGGCTCAAACCCACAAACCTAAGATCATGACCTGAGCTGAAGGCCTATGCTTAACTGACTGAGCCACACACTGCAACTTGTTTTATAGCCAACAGCATCATGTATCTTGGCAAATTTTTAAAAATAAAATTTTCTTAAATTATAGTGTTACTTTATTAAAAGATGAATTTTATGAAGTATGTGTTCTGCTGTTTTCATTGGTGTATTCTATATATATCAATTGTGTTAATTTTGTTGATGGTGTTGTTCAAATCTATATGCTTATTGGTTTTGTCACTTTTTTCTATCAATTATTAAGAGAGGTGTGATAAAGTATTCAACTGTAGGTATGGATTTACCCATTTCTCAAAGTTATATTATCTATTATTTCATTTATTTTGAAAATGTTATTAGGTACATAAACTTTTGGAATCGTTAGTCCTCTTGCTTAACTCTTTCATCATTATGTGCTAACTCTTGTTAACCCTTTTGCTCTAAAATCAACTTTGATATTAATATAGCCATTTCCATCTTTTAAAATTAGTATTAGTATGAAGTATTATTTTACAACCTTTTAATTAACATATTTATGTTTTATATTAAAATAATATTTTTAAATAGGTAGCATATTGTCAGATGTTGATTTGTTTTCTAATCTAAAAACCTCTTTTTTTTTCTAATTTACTGTCAGTATATCTATAGATTCCATGGCCTTTAAGTCTATAATTTTGTTAATTGTTTTTATTTTGTTCTACTTTTTTTTCACTTTTTATATATATCTCCTTTTGGATTGTTTTTATTTAGAATACCATTCTAGTTTTTTTGTTGAGTTACTAGATATAATTCCATGTTTCATTATTTTAGTGATAGCTTAAGAATTTATAGTATACATGTACAACTTATCACAGTCAACCTTTAAATATACTGAAGTAACTACAAGTTGTACTCTTTCCCACATACTATAAGAAATATACAATAGTATAGTTTAATTTCTCTCCTAATCATTGTGATATTGATGCCATACTGTTCTACACAAGCACACATAATACGTATGTATATATGTAAAATTAAAAACCACATATAAGTATATTGTTATTACTTTTGTTTTTAAATAGCCAAATATCTTTTAAGGATATTTAAATAATATAAAATATTTATATATATATACATATAGTTAACAATTCCAATGACCTTCTTTTGAGTATAAATTTTCATCTGGTAATATTTTTCTTCTACTTGAATAACTTATTTTAAAATTTATAATCCACAAGTGGTGAATTTTTTAAGATTTTGTGTATGCAAAATTTTAATCTTTTTTTGAAAACTATGTTTTCTTGGTAAAAATGTCTATTGAGTTTTTCATTCCTGATGAGGTTTTGGACTGGTTGGGGGGCTCAGGGCTGACAGCCAATAATTCTTGAAGACTTCTGTGGTGCTAAAAGGTAATTTTATCAAAGCATGGGGACAAGACCTGAGGGCAGAAAGACATGCACTGGGGTTGTGAAGAGTGACTGGGTATATACTATGGAGTTGGGGGTGGTAAAGGCAAGGGGAAGTTTTCAAAGAGATTTGCATATGCTAAAGAAGATTCACAGGTCTAGGTATTGTCAAGATAAGGTTGTTTTTCCCTCTAGCAAAGCATTAACAGTAAGACAGTAGGGAGTTTCTGGAGAAATGTTCTATTCTGCCAGCTTCAAGTATTTGTCAATGGGCTGCAGGTTATAAGGAAATTTAATTTTACCTGCCATTTCCTGCTTGCCTTTGTTCTCCATATCACTATGGAAGGGTGATGTTGGGCCTCCAGGAAACTGAATCTACAGGTTTCTGGAGAATATGCTATTGATAAGATTGCCTTTTTCTTGTAATTTACTAAGATATTTGTAAACTGATGAAGACTCAGGTCTTGTATACCTGTGATCTCTATCAGTTAACTGTTTGTTTCCTTTCCTTACCTTTGTTCTTGGGCAGCCTGGAGTTCCTGAGGAATATCACATATATCCCACCTTGGGGGAGGGTGTGTGTGTGTGTGTGTGTGTGTGTGTGTGTGTATGCTAGCTTGTACTTGGCTCTCAACTTGCCTTGTGCTCCCTCATCAATTCCTTCAGTAATTTAAAATGTTACTGTGTTACCTATGGCTTGAATTGCTTTTGATGAGAAATCTACTAACATTTTGTTTTCCCTCGGTATAGGACAAGCTGCCAACATCCTTATGTTTTTTTCCTCATATTTATTACCTCTTTTTTTCCCTCTCACTGCTTAAAGACATTCACCTTTTCACTGAGTTTAAGCAATTCTATTACAGTGTGAGTTGATGTAGTTTTCTTCATGTTTCTTGTGCTTGGATTCCGTGAGCTTTTTGTGTCTGTAGATTTACTATTTTCCCCACATTTGTAAAATTTTGGAATTTTTCTACAAATTTTTTTCTCTCTCCCCCTCTTTCCTTCAAGACACTACATGCATGAATATCTGGCTATTTGAAGTACTGATGCTCTATTCATTTTGATAATCTTTTTTCTCCCCTGAGTGTTTAACTTTGGGCTAGTTTCTATTGCTACAAGTTTGCTAATCTTCTACACATCTAATTTGCTATTAATCTCATTAAGTGTACTATTCATCTTAGACATTGTAGTTTTTATTTCTAAGTGATCAGTTTGGGATTTCTTTCTTTCATGTCTCTACTTAGTTTATTTATCTAATATTTCATCTAGCTTTTTGGACATTTGGAAGATACTTATTACAGCTGTTTTAATGTTCTTGTTGGTTTTTTTTTTTCTTTTTTTTCTCATCTGTGTCAATTCTGGGTGAATTTTAAATGAAATGTTTTATTTTTATTAAAAGCAGTAGTTCCCTGTTTCTGTCATGCTTCATAACACTTGTTGGTCTTAGTCCTGGGTTTCTGCATTAAGAGCTTCTAAAAACCCTTAGTATCTCCAGAGTGAAAGTGGTAAAAGAGTCTTTTGTATGCTAATTAAATGACTGTGCCTGGGGTCCATAGTTAGCTTCCTGGTAGGGCTGGTTTCCAGAAAAACTAAAATTCAATTAGAGGATTGGAACTTTTAGCTGCCAACCCCTCACCTCCTCCAGGAAGAGGAGAGAGGCTGGAGATTGAGTTAATCACCAATGGCCAACAATTTAATCAACCATGACTAAATAAGGAAATCTCCATAAAACTCCTAAACGATGCAGTTTGGAAAGCTTCTAGGTTGGTGAATGCAACCACACCACACGACAGAGAGATGCAACATTGCAGATAGGGTCATAAACTCTTGTACTTGGGACCCTTCTGGACCTCACCTTATATAGTCTTCATCTGTCTGTTCACTTGTATCCTTTATAATATTTTTTATAATAAACCAGTAAACATAAGTAAAATGTTTCCCTGAGTTTCATAAATAATTATAGCAAATTATCAAATTGAAGAGTGGGTTGTGGGAACCTCCAATTTGTAACTGGTTGGTTAGTAGTACAGAAGACAACCTGGGACTTGCAACTGACATCTGAAGTGGAGGGCAGTTTTGTGGGACTGAGCTCTTAATCTGTAGACTCTGTGCTAACTCCAGGTAGTTACTACAGAATTGAGTTGAATTATATGACACCCAGTTGGTGTCTGGACAGTTGGACTATTGGTTGTTGATGCGGAAAAAGCCCACACAATTGATATCAGAAGTGCTGAGAGTGAAACCGTTTGTAGACTTTCATATGATATAGCTAAATTCAATAATGAATAAAAACATCATCATAGAAAGATGGCTTTGCTAAATTAGGAGTAATAATATATAGTCATCATGCTGAGTAATCCACAGAAATTAAAACGTGTAACAAAACTGTATTTGTTATTTGAGAGAAAATAACAAATAATATAATATAATATAATTATATTTTATAATTATATAATTATATATATATATAAATATATATATAAATATATTATATATTTAAATAATTAAATAATTAAATAATTAAATATATTATATATATATATTATATATATATATAATTATTATATATATATATATAAATATATTATATATTTTATAATTATATAATTATAATTATTATAATAAAAATATAATACATTATATTTTAAGTTCAGAGAGATCCAGACACATCCTTGCATGGGCTTACTGAAGGTTGTCATTTCTGCAGAGCCAATATTCCTGTCTATACTCACAGATAATATTAGAGAAGAACATACAAGAGAAAGAGTAAAAACAGTGGAGTATTCATGAAGAGAAGGAAGGGTCACTCCACAGGAATTGCTCATAAAGCTTGAGATGAAATAATTAGTGGTGCACATCAGTATTATTTCCTCTGCTCCACTTGTTTCTAGATAAACATCTGTAGGTAAACTCACCTAATTCTACTTTCTAGAAACCCAACCTGTTTGACAAGCAGTTAACAGCTAATTGGGGACAGGACAGCAACCTCCTCTTGGGCAGTTTAGTAGGTATGAAATGTGTCTCTTTACCCCTTTCTAAGGTATATGCTAATGATATTTTCTGGAAAAAGGAAAGAGAAAATGTGGCAGAACGATCATGTGTGGTGAGGTATGAGGCTTAAATATAATATGAGGTAGAAAATTTAGAATGATTTGACTGAGTCTTAAAGGTAGCAATGAGATTTTTCTAATCAGCAATAATTATTGAAAGGTCACAGTTTCAGACTGAAATACCATGAAAAAGCCTAATTCCACATGGAAAAAGAGAGGTTTTTTTTTAAATTTTTTTAAACATTTTATTTATTTTTGAGACAGGGAGAGACAGAACATGAACAGGGGAGGGTCAGAGAGAGGGAGACACAGAATCTGAAACAGGCTCCAGGCTCTGAGCTGTCAGCACAGAATCCCACTCGGGGTTTGAACTCACGGACCGTGAGATCATGACCTGAGCCGAATTTGGACGCTTAACCGACTGAGCCACCCTGGCGCCCCAAGGAAAAGAGAGGTTTATATAGCTCATGGTGGGTATACATTATTACATTTTAAAAATAATTTATTTATAAACAAATGAATTGAAAATCTTTAAATGGGTAGTCTGTATGATGTGTGTATGTGTGTATTTGCATGTGGTTGGTATGATTCCAACTGCTAGAAAAACATATCATCAAATCAGTCTTGTGTTCTCCTTTATAGAAATACCATATTCCATATCATGATAATTTATACTCCACAGTCAAAATATATTTTTTCAACTCAGTAAACATAATAATAGTATTTATTCACTCTACTAACCATTATGATTTGCTTGATTTGCTATGATTTGCTATGATTTGATGTTATACACAGAATATTTAAAAAAAATATTACAACTAGATTGGTGTCCTTTTACAGGTATCTCTTGGAATCAACAGTTATAAACTATTCAACACCATTAAACACAAATTTGAACAGAATTTTGAATCTAAGAATTTAAAGGCTAAGGTAAACAAGGATGAACTACACATCATACTTTTACTATGAAAAAAATTTTGAATTCTTATTAATAGAATTTCCCAGAGTCTTTGTTATTTCTTAAAAGTGTTGTGAGTTACTGTTTTTATAGCAAAAATAAGTTTGGAGATGCAGATAATGAAGAAGCATAAAATCAATTAACAAATAAAAGGTAATAAATGATGGTGGCTATATCAAAATGATAGTGCAAGATTTAAGTCTTTCCCTCATTTTGATCAAAATTTTTTTCAAAAATCCAAGAAAAAAGGAAAATAATGTTAAGGTTGAGAAAAAAGAAAATTAAGTGCAAAATGAAAATATATTGAAAAAATAAAATAGTTGAATGACAGATGACATAATCAACAAGAGTCTCAAGAATATGGAAATTATTATATATGTGTGTGTGCGTGTGTGTATGTGTATACAAATTCCACACCTTATATACAAATCTTCCAAATATATTTGATTGTAGGTCTGTTAGTCAGGCAAAAAGTTACCAGCGAATGTGGTATCTTGGACCAAATTATTTCTCTGCTTATAAGATCCAATAAATATATGCACTGGTTAGAATGTCTAAGTTGTTATTTAATTAACAATGATAAATGCACAAAAACCAATCAATGCAAGAATTATGTGATTAGTATTGAGAAGAAACAACTTGAAATAAGGCAGATGATGGCATATGGCAGAGTTAGAGAGTGACATATTTTACATCCAGAGGGATCAAAACAGGGAATATGACTACTTCTGAGATGTGGATTAAATGCAAATGGAACCATTGGACTAAATCCTGGGAGTAAGATAAATAATCTAGAAGATATAGATGTCAATTTGGATGGTAAAGGTCATTAGAGTGATTTGATCATTGAAAAGAGACAGTAAAGGCAGAATCTGAAATCTACATTCAGATTCTGTGACATGATATAACTGAATAAGTTATATCATGAGGTATGACTCATCCAAGCACATGCCAGTTAGTAAAGAAATTCAGATTTTTGTTAACTATAAATTAAGAGTTAATGGGATCTGTAAACGACATTTGATCCCAGGAACACAGGTTTCACTTTTGTTAAGGAAGACTAAAGGCTTAAAATGGCATCCTGCCTCACTGGCTAAACAACAAAATGAGAAGACAAGGACTTCTAATTCTAATTTTAAGTAATGATTCATCTCACATTAGGTGAGGCAATTAGCTTTGGTTTTCTTGATTATGAAATGGAACAAATAATACCTAATTACCTTGTGGGAACAGTATAATGATAAACTCAAAATGCATAGTTATAAGTAACCTCAAAACTATAAAGTTCTAGATAACATACATAAGAATATTTTCAAATTCACCAGTAACTTGCAAAATACGTTGCTAGTTTTATGATACATTGTTGAACTCGTAACGTCAAATAATTGGTGAATGTGTGAAAGTTGTCTTCACCTTTCTAGATAAAATGAATATAAGGCAAATTTATTCAAAGAATTTTAAAGTAAAATTGTAAAATTTAAGATAGAATGGCATTGGCTCAGGGATAGAAGAATTGACCATTGGAACAGAAAAGACTGCAGAAAAAGACCCACACATATACAACAACTGAATTTGTCAAATAATTACTGTAATACAGTGAAGAAAGGATGGTCTTCTTAATAATGGTACCAAAAATTACATATAATATGTAAAAAATGTGACTGGACCCCATATCTACAAGTATAAACTAAAATCAGGCACAATTGGATTATGGACCCAAATGTGAAATGTAAAGCAGTTATGCTTCTTATGGAAAAAAGACTAATATTTTCATGACTTTGGAAGTAGTCAGAGATTTCTTTGCACATGACAAAATAAATATTAACCTTAAAGGAGAAGATTGATAATTTGGACCACATTAAAATTAAGAATTTCCATTTGTCAAAATATTCTATTCAGAGAGGAATAAGTAAGCCACAGAGTTGATGAAAATATTTACAAGTTATATTTGATGAAGGATTCACATCCAGAACATATAAAGAACACCTAAAATCAATGAGAAAAAAAAAACATAGAAGAATGGGCAAAGTAATGAATTCTACAGTACACACACACACACACGCACAAGGTTATCTAAAGGATTGCTAACCAGGTAAAAAAGTACTCAGTTTCATTGGTTATCAGGTAAATATAAATTGGAACCACAGTGGAATAACTTTCAGCAAGATGGCTAAAACTTGAAACTAGTATTGTGAGCTGAATTATGTTCTCCAAAATTCATATGTTGAAGTCTTAATCCCCAGTACCTCAGAATATGACTATTTAGAGATAGGATATTTAAAGAGGTAGGTATTTAAGTTAAAATGAGGTGATTAGGGTGAGCCCAAATCCAGTGTGAGTGGTGTCTTTATAAGAAGAGGAGATTAGGACATAGACACACACAGACAGAGAGACCATGTGAAGACTCAGGAGAAGATGGCCATGTATAAACCAAGGAGAAGAAACCAAAACTTTAAACACCATGATCTCAGACTTCCAGACTTCAATCCTATGAGAAAATTAATTCTATTGTATAAGCCACACAGTCTGTTGTATTTTGCTATGATAGGCCTGGAAAACTAATATAATGACAAAACCAACTGTTGGCAAAGTTGTGCAAAAAACTACATCTTCACACAGTTGATAGGAGTATAAGTTGGCACAACCACTCTAGAACACTTTTGGTATTATCTACTAAAGTATAAAGCATATATTATGATCTAACTCTTTCACTCCTGAAATGTAAATATGTTTACAAAGGACATGTATGATAGTATTCATAACAGAGTGAGTCCCTATAATCCAGTCATTGCACTACTAAGTATTTACCCAAGAGAATACAAAAATACTGATTCAAAGGGACACTTGCACCTTGATGTTTATAGTAACATTATCAACAATAGCTAAATTATGGAAAGAGCCCAAATGTCCATTGATCGATGAATGGATAAAGAAAATGTGATATATATTTAATGGATTATTACTCAGCTATAAAAAAGAATGAAACCTTGCCATTTGCAATGATGTGAATGGAGCTACAGAGTATTATGCTAAGCAAAATAAGTTAGAGAAGAACAAATACCAAATGACTACACTCATATGTGGAATTTAATAAACAGATGAATATAGGGGAAAAAGAGGCAAACCGTAAAATAGACTCTTAACTATAGAGAACAAACTGAGGGTTGCTGGAAGGGAGGTGGGAAGGGGATGGGTTAAATGGGTGATGAGGATTAAGGAGAACACTTGTTGAGATGAACATTGGTGTTATATGTAAATAATGAATGACTAAATTCTATACCTGAAACTAATATTACACTGTATGTTAACTAACTGGAATTTCAATAAAAAGATTTTAAAAAAGAAGAGATAGAAGAAAAAAAAAATAACAGAGTGAATCTTAACAGCTCAAATGAGAAACAACCCAAATATTCACCATCAGTAGAAAGGATAAATAGATTGTGATGTTTTTTACTATGTATCGCTTTTGGAGTAATTAGACAAAACAGATGACCATTACATACTAAAAAATAAAAAAAGGAAGCATGGATAAATCTTATAAACATATTGCTGACCAAATTGCCAGATATGAAAAAGTATACACTACATGGTTTCATTTACTATCAAAATCAAATATAGGGGTGATTAATCTATAATGAAAGAAATCAAGATACTGGTAACCTCTGTGGAGGAAGAAAGTAACTGGGAGGTGGATAAGAGGTTACTCTGCATTACCAAAATGTTCCATCTCTTAATTTGGTAATGGTGACATGATTAAATGGATTTTGCAAAAACTAAGTTGGAAATTTATGATTCATAGACATTTCTGTATATATTTTATTCTTCAGTATATTGAGTTCACTTAAAATTCAGAGTGAAGCATTTCCAAAAATGTTTTAAGCCATTATAAAGGTTTGTTTGTAGCTTAAAAAATAAAGGACAAACACATCACTCTTCACTCAAAACACCCCAAAGTCCTAGCCTCACATTCAGAAACAAAGCTGAAGACCTTCCCTGGCTTATGCCATTGGGCCTCTACTACCTCTTGACTTGACCTTCTACTGCATTCACCTTTGTTCACACTGGCCTCCTGGACATTCCTCCAACAGCCAAGTTTGTGTTCACTTCAGGGCCTTTGCATAATCTCATGATTTACCTCCTTATTTACAACAGGTCTCTGACCAGACAGTACTTTCTAATGAGGTCTTCCCTGACCTCCCTATCTAACACAGTAACATAGTAACACTTCTCCACACATTCGCTCTTCTTTTCCTGCTTCATTCTAAGTAATTATTTATCACCATACATAAGATATTCACTATATGCCCCTGGCATACTAACAAATAAGCCCTTAGCGGGCATGGATTTTATCTGCTTTTGTTTTTTTCTTTTTTTTTTGTTTTCTTTCTTTCTTTTTTTTTTTTTTTTAGCTTGACATACTGCCTGATATGTCACAGGCTGTCAGTAAATATTTGCTTGAAGGAAATGAATGAATCAGTTTTTCTCTTATTATAAGATTTCAATATTACCTTGTCACCTATAACTTTTAGTAAATGGAGAATTGTCAAATGAGAATAATTTTTAAGTTACCCTAAATTATAAATAAAGATAAGAAGAAGAACCCAAGTTAGCAAGCATTTACTGACATTAATGAAATGTTTTGAATTAACACTTCAGTTTAACAGATCACAATGATCTCAACAATAGTTTAGTAGAAAACCACCAGATCAGAGGAAGAAAAATGTCATTGTTTCATTTCTTCTCGAAGTAGTCTCTTATTATATAAGTATACATTGCATAATTATATGCCTTTCTCAAAATTTAAATTGTTTAAACAATGTAAATTGGGGTCAATTACTCATACTGAAATTAAATGTAATCAAGGGGCATTATAAAAAGGTGGAATAAAGTGATGTTTAGTGTTGGCCTTGCTTATATCATGCAAGTGTTTTTTTTTTTTTTGTCCCACATACATGTATATAATATAATATGTATTATAATCTGTAAAATTATTCAGTATGATTTAGATACTATTTATTGTTTATAATCAAGACAAATGTGAAATGTATTATTGGACAGAAGATTACTGTCTCCAATTCTACATATTTTGTCCAAAACAAATCTTGTTCCTTCTGAACCTATATATCTCATTTGTTGCTTTAAAGATATTATGTAGGATGTTTTAGTAACACAGACACAAATTGTATATATGTTTGGAATTAAATTTTCCCTCTTCTAAGAAGTCCTATTAAAATGCTCTAGCCTAACCACTTGCTTCATGAGTTATTGTCCATAGGTATTTCTCATTCATAGCGGCTGATTTGTTTCTTCATTATGAACAAGCACTCAGACTGTCCTTTTTCCCCTTCATCAGAATTGATCCATGACCTGCTTGAAAGCATTTCCATGGAGCTACAGATAAACAAAACAGGTCACCTTCCCCTGATTTATTATTTTTATTAGGATTTGAAATCATTACCGTGGAAGAGTACCCACCAAGTTATTTTGTTAAATCAAGATCAAGATTTAACTCACTAAGACACTCTTATTTGGTTCCCTACTTGCTAAATTTTTGTCATTTTCATCTATTTTTGCTCTTAAATCTCTACCTCATAGACTTCTTATCTGATTTTTCTCTGTCTTTTGGGCATTTTTATCAACTTCTCTTACTTCTACAAGAAGTTGCTATTTTTTTACCATTTTTTTGTTACTATTTTTTACATTTTGTTATTGTGGTTGGTCTTTCAGAGTATAAATTGGAAATACTCTGGAAATGTTGGATATGTCTATGTTTTTATGTCAATAATTTGTGAATCACAGTGTATTGAGAAATCAGAAGACCAAGAGTCTGTGATATTAAGCAGCTAGTATTATAAGTTTTGCATATGGCTCCATCCCAGATTGTGATCTTTATATGAACATGATCATCTTTGTCTTGTTCATGATGACATCTCAGTGAATACCTCAGTGCCTATCACATAAACAGTATTCCATAAATGTTTATAAATGGATTCCATTTGCTTGCTTTTATTTGGCACTCATACAGCACATTCATACTTCAGATATTTTAAGCTATCCATTTGTATTGATTATTTAAATCTCTCACCAAAATAATTCCAATTGAAATGTGACTTTTGAATGGTCTTTTGGTGGGAGTATGGAGCTTTAAATATTAGGATACTACAATTTTATTTCTCATTAAAATCTGTATCTTTTCTCCTAAAATATAATTCCTGATAAAATTAGAGAAAAACATCATTTTCTATCCATCATTTCGACCCCTTATACAAGAGAAAAAATAATTCTCAAAGAATTAACAATGGCATTGGAGGAAATTGAGGGCAAAAAGATGAGTTAAAACAAAACTGCATGAGAATTATTTGTTTACATTAACGTATAAAAACATCATTTGCAAATATAAAAGCTGTGGCTCTGAAAAGAGCAACATCTCTCCTCATTAACCTATAATGAAAAGATGCAAGGACAAAACTTTCAGTAATTTATCAACTAGAACCTCTCCTAAGCTCTTTTAGGAAAATTGACTTAGGCTGCTACCTAGGCTAAGAAAAAAAAAAAAAAAGATTCAGAATTTCAATACCTTTTAACTGCTCTGAAGTAGATGTATAAATAACATGCACTAGTTTTCTGTTCCTTTAAGAAATGCATTTAAACACAAGAGAAATAAAGAATGAAAGAAAGGGACTCAGAGGATTTATACTTTACTTTTGCCATTTTCAGTTAATTGAGTGACCTCAATAAGAGGGAAAGCATCCATTTTTAAATTTCAGAATCTCTGCACAGTAGATTATATCTGAAAATCCAAATCCAAATGGTCATTTCAACTATCAGGGAAAGGACAATTTCATGGGTAGATTAATTTCATTTTTTGTTTATCTGTTTCAATCATTAAGTTTTTGTCTTCTGCTACTTATTGCTTAATTTTTCAGTTCTAAAGAGAGATTGAATGGAGGAGATGGAGAGAGATGACATATTAAACTATTGGCTAAAATTAAGTTCATTGATGGTCTTTTTGTGTTTTCTGGTTGACAATTAGACTATACAATAAATTATTTTAGAATAAAAGATCTTTATTATAGTCATATGTAAAATGAAAAGATTATAAAAAAAATAAGAGATAGGAAAAGGTTTCTTTTTATTATTATTGTTTAGTTATAAAACCGAAAAGCAGGCATCCTGAAATCCATGTCTAACTGATAGTTCTAAAAATATGTCTCTCAAGGGGGCCTGTGCTGCTGAGTCACAAAAGGTGCCGAGAGCAACAACCAGCTATGGAAAGTTCTAGGTAGTGCCAAGGGGAAAACCTGTCATTAGGTCTATGGAGATGTGGAGTCTGCATGAAGAACACTTGCTAAAATCCAAGGAGATAAAAGAGGAAGGATGAGGTTGACCAACTGAATAAGGACATAAAGCATAGAGAGCTTCGGCATATACAAACTGGTGCAAAGGTTGGTTCAGGAAATGTCCACGAATACAACTTTCTTGGGCATTTGCACCTTAGGGGCCTTTGTATATTTTTTTAAAGAACCAAGTCAGTAAGAATGGATGTTGTTTTATTACTACATGATCAGGTTTGTCATTTATGTTGCCTTCTGTGTCTACAATGTTTTCTAAATAAGTACTCATCCAATATTTGTTTAGTTTAATCTAATTTAATTATAGATAGAATCTCCCAGTAGCCATGGATAAAGCCAGGCAAATACATGACTTTCCTGTCTTTTTTACTTTAGAATAACATTGACACTTTACAGGGGAGTAGGCTTTGCTTAAATAGCAACACATTTATTTAACCACTCACTTCAATATAAAAATGAAAGTAAACCTTTCCAATTACATTTTTTAAAGGTTGTTACATTTTCTGCTTGTTAATTTTGGCATTTAACTAATTTTTATTAGGATAAATTTGATTGATAGTGACATAATACTATTTATATATTAAGAAGGAAAGTTTAGTTCTAGATAAAATTTTATTAGGCTTAAAGATAATGATTCTGACACCATTACTTGTTTGCTCAGAAACAGAGAATAGTCTTCCATTTTAATATGACATATCTAAGAATAAAGAAAAGATGGGATGCTAGCTTCAATGTCTCTGTCAATTGTATAGAAAAGACAATTGTATCAAGCTGTATCATAAAAGTGAATCCTGGCACTATGTAAATATTTAGCATGATCTTTCTGCTGGAAAACTTAAAGTATATTATTAATGTATTGTGCCTGTTTTTAAAGTTTTTTTAATGTTTTACTCTTTGGGTTGATAACCAAGTAGCTGTTACTATACTTGAAATACAAAACACTGCTCTCCCACAAACATACAAATGTTATGGTATGCCTTAATTTTATTCATATTCCTCTTTTACCATAACCTAGGCCAATTCACAAAATGTTGTTATCAAATAGCTATCACGTAACTAGAGCATTTTATTTTATTTTTAAAAAATTTTTAATGTGTATTTATTCTTGAGAGAGAGACAGACAGAGACAGAGCGTGAGTGGGGGAGGGTCAGAGAGAGAGGGAGACACAGAATCTGAAGCAGGCTCCAGGCTCTGAGCTGTCAACACAGAGCCTGACGCGGGGCTTGAACTCATGAACCATGAGATTATGACCTGAGCCGAAGTCTGATGCTTAACTGACTGAGCCACCCCGGTGCCCTAATTACATTTTAATAAAGGGCTAATCTGAGAGGAGGAAGGAAAAAGATGATGGATTCAAAAGATCAGGAACCACAGGGCTAAAGGAGTGGACCTAGCACAGGGCAGAGACCCAGAACATTTTGTCTGAATGCCTCAAAGACATACCAGATGGGTTGCAGTACTAATTTTCAGGAGTATGGGAACTTCATATAGCCACATAGCATGTCCTCATCAGTTGACTGCTCTCAAACCAACAGTAGTAGGAAAGATTGGATCTACATTACCAAAATTCCTTCTCCCCACTTCTATTTTTCCATGAAGACACTTTCCAGCAACACATCTCGAGGTATAAGAGAAAAGCATACACCCTGTTCCAAAACGTTATATATGAATAATGTGGCTGTTGTTTGAGCCATGTGTGTAAAGTGGAATCTATTTATGCTACCATGCTACAATTAATTACATCAAAATGAAGTGTCTGAAGAAGATACAGTTACAACTGAATATGAGAACTTCATCCAACTGGTGGGTGACAATCTGTCCCAGTCAACTAAATTATCTTGTGTAGCATGAATATTGGATGCACACAGATAATGTGGGTCTTTAAGCTCATGCCATATCTCAAATGATTGAGCTCCATTTCTGGCTCTCTCCCTGGCTTCCTTTGCATCTCAGATTTGGATCTGATCTGATTATATTGCCCATATTTCTAAGAAGGAGATGACATCCAAATAATTAGATCTTCAAAGCCAGCAGTGGCAGGCCAAGTCTTTATCAAGATAGCATCTCATTCTGACTCGTCTGCTTTCCTCTTCCCTTTAAAAGCACATGTGATTACATTAAGCCAGTCTGAATAATCCAAAATAAACTCCTTATTTTAAGGTAGCTGATCAGCAACCTTAATTCCATCTGTCAACTTAATTCCTTTTTTGTCACATAACACAAGACATTCACAGGTTCTAGGGATTAGGAAGTTGACATCTTGGAGGACCATTATTCCACTGCCACAGAAGGCTATTTATAAGAATTGAGATAATATTTCAGATTCACAAAATAAGTTGCTGTTTGTATGCTACACAGATGATCAACTCCATTCATGCAAAATATCTGGTAAGTCCAGACAGACTAATTCTAGACCTAACCATGCTGTTGTAGATGTGACTTGTAACAATTGTTATACACAGTGGCTCTAGGATTAGATGAAGTTTGAACTTCAGGGAAACGATCTATTATAGCTTATAATTGGAGAGAGTGGGAGGTCAGGGAATATAGCCTCCTCATTTATATAATAGAAAATATCCCAGCTACAAATTTTATTTATTTTTTATTTTTTTAGTGTTTTATTTATTTTTGAGAGAGAGAATGAAAGACAGAGAGAGGAAGCATGAGCAGGGGAGGGCAGAGAGAGAGGGAGACACAGAATTCGAAGCAGGCTCTAGGCTCCAAGCTGTCAGCACAGAACTCTATGTGGGTCTCGAACCCACAAACCGTGGGGTCATGACCTGAGCTGGAGTCCAACGCTTAACTGACTGAGCCACCCTATTTTTCTTCCTTTTGAAGAATTTCAAGGATTAAAATAGTCCCCTCTTGTTTCTAAGACTCAAAAATAATTCTTGCAATAAACTGTTCAAAACACTGTTTAAATTATATAGGATTTCTAACTTTTTAAATCCTAAAAGTGACTCTTGCTGTGGAGTGCCCTGAAACAATGAACCACTGAGCTTAAAAGATTTATAGTCATGTTTGCTATGTGCTGATACCTCTGCTATATTTCATCATCACTTACAGAATCTAAAAGAAATAGACACTGTTAACCTCCTTCTTAACTTTTCAACTGTAAAAAAAGATAATGATGACTGGAGCCTAGAATTTCTGCACATTTGAATGTGTTTCAGTTTCTGTGTTGTAAGGCATTCCTTCCCAAGTTGTTTTCACACACACACACACACACACACACACACACACACACACACACACAAACACACATGCACACACACACAACTTTCTTGATATTTACTTTTACTTGATACATCAGGCTATAATAATTGATGTAGATATCCATAAAATGTGGTTAATACTCTTGTATTTTGTGGGCACTTAGACAACAGTGTTTAGTTTTTCTCTATATAAATATTATTGCCAAGAGCTATCCCTCAATACTTCACACTCAAGAGTTTGTCTAGTCTTATCCACATGGCTTCTCTCAATGTCTTATCTGTTGTTTCAACTGAAATTAAACTCATTTCAGATGAAGATTTTTAAGTAAATCAAAATGCTTTGAGTTTATCTTTCTGGAAATTACTGAAATGTCAGGAAACACACCAATGCTAGGGCAGGGGCTTTGAATGCAATAAAGTGCAATGTTTAGGCATGGAAGCCTGGATCCAGTCACTGACAACAGTGCCCTCATAATTTTCTCTGAAAGTTCTTAAATAATCCCCATGTTACTGAATACAATAACTATTTGAGTAAAAAGGGCATGTATGAATATAAAAGATTTCTCAACTAAACCAGAATCCTTTGTGATTGACCTCTCGATGCTGTGACTGAACAAATGCACACCCTTGCTTGCTTATTGGTTTGCCTTCCCCTTTGGGCTTATTCCATTCCTTTTAGAGCTATATCTCAGAATCCAAATGATCTTGATTACTACGTGATCTAAAATGGAAGAAGTTAGCGAATACAGAAGGAGACTGATGTGTCAACCAGAGCATTGATTCTAAATAGAATATTATCTTCTTTTAGAAAAATGTTTTTTGAATGTTTTGGGGAATAAGAATTTTTGTCACAATAATCAATAGATGATTCTTCTTGCACTGGGCAGGGATCAGGAATGTTAGGAAATCTACAATGCACAGAGCAGCAAACGATATACTTTCCTATATCCAGTATAGGTGTTTTATACACATTGTTTGTAATCCTCATAAAAACTTGGAAAGGTAAGTGTTATTAACCCTATTTACAATTTGAGAAACTGAGGTTCAAAGAGGATAATTGAGCCTTCCAAAATTCAAACTGAGGTCACTCTGGTCTCCCATCTGATCCACCAGAGCTTCCACTCTGTCACACTCATTTTTCAGGCAAAAATTCTATTTATTCTATGTAAAATCACCTCTTCATTTTCATTTATTTTACGTAGGACCTTTTGTGCTTATTTTTACCAATATAGAAAACTACCACTGATATGCTATCCTTCCATCTTTCTGTAAATAATGCCACATACAGATACAAACTTTTATCTGTGTGTCTATATAATGAATCCATAAATAATTGATGCAAAAAATGCCATATAATGGAAGCAAAATCAATGTATTCTAGTTTTCCAAATGTAGAACTAATGATTCACTATGTAGTAGAATAGGGCGCTAACAAATTTTCACATGGATTTCTGCCTTCATTTCCTGGAGCACTAAAATTGTATTGTCTCATCTCCTAAACCTTTAGAGGGTTATCATCTTAGCAGAGATATTCTACAACATTTCAAAAATACATAATTTTACATTCAGGACTATTTTATACCCACCATAAGTGCATACCTTCTTCCAATATTTCTATACAAAAACATATGAAAACTTAATGTCCATCTTTTCTCTCATAATCCAAAATTCTGAATATTTACTGTAATATGATACAGTTATGATAAACATAATTGTTTTCCACATTATAAAATTTAGGCTTCTCAAATGCATCAATGGATATGATCTAAAATTATTCAACTTTCTTCCCTTTTGAAAATGACCAAATAT
This sequence comes from Panthera leo, assembly GCF_018350215.1. Classification (NCBI taxonomy): domain Eukaryota; kingdom Metazoa; phylum Chordata; class Mammalia; order Carnivora; family Felidae; genus Panthera; species Panthera leo. The sequence goes on along the minus strand of NC_056682.1, from coordinate 124,224,291 downwards.
CAAAACTTAGAATTTAATGGTATTTTTTAGGCTGATGTAGTTTGACACAATCAATGAATCACATGAGTACTTTTGTCAGTGGAGAGAGATACAGTACAGAGGTGGAGGAGAAGGTAAATTAGTGACCACTGCTAAAACAGTCTAGTCTTTCCTCTCAACTGCATCTAAGAACATGCATCTCTTCCTTCCTTTTCCATCTCTCTTCCCTCCCTCCCACTCTCCCTTCTTTTTTTCTTCCCTCCCTTCTCTTTTTTTGCCCTATTTGATGAGTAGTAATGAAGATGGATGTTCAATGATGATGGCACTCTGGGATTCATTCCCAGGGAGAAAAACATCTTTATTATCTGCCTGTGTGCATGAAAATTTCCAGTTGACTTTCTTCTTTGATTCTTTTTTCCTGATCTTATGGCAATTTTATTTGCTCTATTGCTGACAAGCCAGTGCCATTTCCACTGGCAGCATTGTAAGTGGTATTTATGCTTGCTCATGAATGTTCGGAAATGACCTTCATGCCTCGAAAGTTTTCATCTCCTCCAAAATTTTCTTTATTTGTGATTAAAGAACTCCCCAAATCTGTATCACCTGCATCTGATGCTATCTGATAATTTGTTTCTGAATTTACCTACTTGTATTCTGTTCTATTGCATGCAGCTTGAGAGCTAAACAAATGTTTCTTTTATTTTTGCATGAATATAAACCATAAAATCTAAATGCTGACTAGTGTGGAATGCCAAAGAACAATAGCTGTGTGCTTAATAATTCCATCCGTACTGAGATTCACTCATCCTTGGTTTCATTTCTACCTTCGCGATTGACTTTCATTAAGATTTTAAACAATTCACAAAACCTTTGTTAAAAGCTCATTTACTCTTTTTTAATGAAGAAATAGTAAATGATCAACAATTAATCTTCTTTACTGCAATTTAGTGTAATATACAGTGTTCCATGCATTGCATGATTTTTCGATCATGATTAGTTTTCTCACAGAGTGCTATTTAATTTCCTAGAGTGAAACACTGAACATTCCATGTAAATATCTTCAGAAAGACTAAGGAGCACCTCTTTAGAATAGACAAGAATACGTCTTCTTTCTCATACATACATGTTGCCATGATGCACCTGCTGTGCAAAGCCAATGAACCTGCTGTGGGAGAATGTGGAGATAGCAGATAGCAGCAAAACGGTAAGAGTAGAGCCCTGCTAATCACCTTATTCTTATTCATCTCTGCCAGTACCTAAAACATGAATGATAGTAGCCAGCATTTACTGAATGATTACAATATGGCATGTATCATGGTAAGCCTTTGATATATGCTAAGAATTTATTCTCCACAACAATCCTAAGAAGCTAATATTTTATCTGAACTTTATGATTAATAAAATGAGTATAAGAAGTCTCATAAACCGCTTTCCAAGCCCTACTAGATTCTAAACATCTGACTTTAAATCACAACTCAGTCAATTTGATCCCAAAGCCTGTGTGTTAAATAGGCTCTGCTGGCTCAACTTCATTAAAACCATGCCTGCATATTTAGTGCTCAGATGTCATCTTTCAAGTACTAGGAAAATTCCTCTTCAGAGCCAAATAGAATTTGGGAATCCCTAAATAAAATATTCAATGACTCACATTAGGCCACTCTCTCTGCTTGTCATAGTTCTAATGCCAGTGTTATCTTCTGGTCCCTTATAACTCAGCACTAATAATAATAATAATAATAATAATAATAATAATAATAATAATTCTGCATAATATTTTCATAATGTGAATTTGGATCTCATTTCCAGAACACAGCACCTTGTCTGGAACTTTCTAGAACTACGTATAATGCAGTATTATTTCTATCCTTCATTTCCCATGTCTGGTCTTCCTATATAATGTCATATCCTTCTAATTCCACTAGAAACATCTTTCTGGGTCACTGATTAACTCTAGCTTTCTTACTTCCATGAGTCCTCTTGCTTGCCTGTATTTCTTCTTATCATTTACAGTTCAGTCCTCTTAGACTTACTTCAACAACCAAATGGATCTTTCAAATTCCTGGATACCTAGCCCTTCCAATGTTGCTTATTTCTAATAGTTGCTTAGGTTTTTACAAATTTTTATTATTTATATTCCAAAAAACGAGGTAGGTGTTGACGATACAATGGGAAATGAGACAACAGCTGTCCCCTTGTGGAACTAATAGTCTAGTGAGGGAGCAAAACAGAACAAAGAAAATGAGAAACTTAGAAATAAGTACAAGTGCTATTAAAACAACTTCCCTTATAGGGAAAACTGTGAGTTAAATGAGTAGCAATTAAATAGTGCAGGTAGGAAAGGCCTTTCTGAGGAAGTAGAATTTAAACTGAAGGAAAAAAAAAAATATATATATATATATATATATATATATATATATATATATATCCCACAATACATGTAAGGAGCAAAAGAAAGAATGTTGCAAAATAAGTATCTGTGTGCACAAGGATACTTGGGTAGGAATGAACTCAGAATGTTTAAGGAACTGAAAGGAGGCTGGTGTGGTGTGGGGGTAAGTAGAATTAGATGTTAGAAAGGTAAAGGGAAACCAGATCAAGTATATGCCATGGTTAAAAAAAAAAGTCAGATTATATTTGTTTTAATCAGGGTGTTGACAAAAGCCGATTTAGGTTTTAAGATTTGCCTAGCTGCTTCATTAAAAATAAATTGGGGGGTGCCTGGGTGGCTCAGTCGGTTGAGCGTCCGGCTTTGGCTCAGGTCATGATCTTGCGGTCTGTGAGTTCAAGCCCCGCGTCGGGCTCTGTGCTGACAGCTTGGAACCTGAAGCCTACTTCCGAATCTGTGTCCCCCACCCCACCCTACCCCCGCTCTCTCTGCCCCTCCCCCACTCATGCTCTGTCTCTCTCTGTCTCAGAAATAAATGAACATTAAAAAAAATTTTAAATAAAAAATAAAAAATAAATTGGATACAAATACAGGATCATTATATACCTGAAACTAATATAATGTTACATATCAATTATACTTCAACTTAAAAACGTAGATTGGGATTGACAAGTATGGACATGAAGACACCAATGGAAACCTGTTTCAGTTCTGTAGGTGATGCAAGTTGTGGCTTGGGCTTGGGTGCTGATGCTAGAGATGGAGACAAGTGGACTGCCTCATACACGTTCGTGTGATAAAAACTGATGAGGCCCAGCTAGGGTGAGGTAGTAAGAGAAAGAGAGATAAATACCAAGATTTCTTCCTTGAGTAACCAGATGCGTAGTTATGTTATTTAATTAAGTGGGAAGAACTGAGGGGATTGGGATGGACTTGGGAAGTAAAATCAGTAATTCATATTTTGACATATTCAGTTTGAGATGTATGGGAAATGTCCCGGTATAAATACCAATTAACATTTTCATATGTAAATCTATGGTTTAGAGGAGAGGTCTAGGTGATAGAAAGTTGAGAAATCCGGCTTATTCCATAGGAACGAATGACAACCTAGGAAAATGTGTACAAAGGGAAGGGAAGAGTACCTGAAAGAGAGTTTTGATTCATTCTACTATGCAAGGTAGAATAGAAGAAATTCTGAAGAAGATTAAGATGTGACCAGAGACATAGGAGAAAATCCAAGAACACGTCTCTGAAACTAGACCTTAGCAGACGGATAGGACCAACACTAAATACTGCTAACAGGTGCAGTAAAACTATGTTGTTATTTTCCAGTTCTGACAGCCTCATCATACCAATATTCTTTGCATCGGTACTTAATTTTTTAAAATGTTTTAATGTTTATTTATTTTTGAGAGAGAGAGAGAGAGAGAGAGGAGAGAGAGCAGGGGAGGGGCAGAAAGAGAGGGAGACACAGAATCGAAGCAGGCTCCAGGCTCCAAGCTGTCAGCACAGAGCCTGATGCGGGGCTCAAACTCAGGGACTGTGAGGTCATGACCTGAGTGGAAGTTGGACACTCAACTGAATGAGCCACCCAGGCGCCCCTCAGTACTTATTTTTTTTTTTTTTTAATTTCAGGAAATAATCTTAATAGTGCCCATACCTCAGAGTAAATCTTCCTGGAGCAGAGGGGTAACTGTGTTAAATATGTGACTACTAAGTACAGTCATTTAATCTAGAAAATGTTCCTAAAATTTGAAGGTAATATTTGAAGGTATATTCTCAATTTTTTGTTGAGATAATTTCTACATTGTTTTCATTTTTTTAAAATAACCAATTAAAGTAGAGTCATGCTAAAAATGCTTGTTTTGCCTTAAAACACTGATTCTATCATATCAGTGCAGGAACCTATCTAGATCTTGTAGTATTTATTGAAATTTGGCATACTGAACATCCGTAACTAATGATCCTTTTTGGCTATTTGACTTTTCCTTCATGTTTCACAGTCATTGGAAATAATTATGCAAAAGACTTGAGGTTGTCTTACTTACTATCTTAGTTTTTACTTGGATTTGCAGCTTGCTTATTTATTGGGCCAGGATTTCTCCCAACTGCAAGATCTGTCCTTTTTATGGCAATAAATACCACTAAATCTGTTACTTGATATTGTATATGATATTTAAGTAGAAAGATCCTTTCAGTAAATACTTAGGAGTGAGTGAGCTAAAAGTGATTAAATGCAAGATTTGGTCCTTAGAATTCAAAAATTCCACTTTCAGCTTAACTTTCTACAACAATTTGCATATCATCTCTATGAAACTAGTTACCTCATGTGATCCTGAGAATAAGGAATATTTCCCAATAATAAGCTCAAATGTATTTACACTTGAAAAAAAAGGGGAAAAACAAAGACAGAAAACCTTCTCAGAACTTACTTCCTTTCTTCAAAATGCCCATATGATCAGCTAGCTGTTTGTTCAAAAAAGTTTTTTTCTCCATACTCATCAAGAATGACTGACACCAAATTCCAGGAAGATTGTAAAGAAACTGTATCACTTACACACTGCTGGTGATAATGTCAAATGGCATAGCTACTCTTGGAAATAGATTGGCTGTTTCTTATAAAACTAGACATGAAAGTAATATATGAGGAAGCAATTTGGCTCTTGAGCATTTCTTCCTGGGGCGGGGGTGGAAAGTAAAATTAATGTGCACGCAAAAACCTGTACACAAATGTTCATAGCAGTTGTATTTGTGATATTCATAAGCTAGAAATGACCCGGTGCTCTTCAATAAGCAAACGGGTAAATAAACTATGTCATATCCATGCCATGGAATACTACTTAGCAATAAAAACAAGTGAATCATTGAAATACACAACACTTTGGATGAATCTCCGGGGAATTACGCTCAGTGAAAAAAGACAATCCTAAAATGTAGTATACTATCCAATGTAAGGTATTTAACTTTTTAAAAAGCAACAATAAATATGTTCCTCTCTCCCTACAATGGCACTCTAGGTAAGACATTTAAAAACCAAGTAAAGGCATAATTCTGAATTTAAAAATCTTACTGTGTTGTTTTTATTTTTCTCATTTTGACTTGTCCAATATGAATCCATGTATAGACCTTTGGGGACTGCTGATTTGGAATAATACATTACTTATAAATTTCAACATCCAATTAAATAATTTTGCTAAGTCTAAAAATACTGATGATATAGGTACCAAAATGATCTTAGTCTTGCCTCTATCTATTCACTACGTACAGAGACAGCTGACTCTCTCACAGTCTATTCTACCTCCTACCTTCTCCATCTCCCCTTGTCCTTCTTTTCCTCCTCCTCTTTATCCTCCTCCACCTTCTCTTCTTCCTTCTCCTTCTTCTCTTTTCTCTTCTTCCTCCTCCTCTTCTTCTTCTCCTACCACAAGAAGAGCCCCAGTTTGGGGCTAGACAGAAGACCTCCTGTATAGACAGATGCTGTCATATAAGTAAGTTCTAAGCAACGTGACAGAAATGGAAATAGTGTGCACAATCTCAGGAAATGTCCTTCAAGAGATAGGTTATAACCTCCTATTACCCTATCTTCTTTTCTGCTGAATGGAATGCAGACATCTTGACAGAAGCAAATAAATCATATTAGATAATAAGATAAAAGCCACATGTTTGAGATGAAGGATTTCTAAAGCAGAGTGAGCGTGGGCCCATGATGATCACAGAGTAGCCATTCCAACTCTGAACTTCCTACATTCATGTAAGAAAAAAAAAACTATCTAGTGTTTAAAATGTTGCCATTATTTACAGAAGAATCTAAAACAAAATACGGTGCAAATGCTTTACTTTGAATTTATTCAAAATTAGGAACATTATACCTTAGTTGTGCATTACAAATAGGTCTAGCAAATTATTAATACCAAACTATGAAGTATAACCCTCTCTCTTTTGATATGAATTTATTAAAAAGTTCTCATGTACGCTGCAACTATGAAATTCCCATAACTCTGTTATCCTCTATATTCACAATCTCAATATACAGGCATACCTCATTTTATTGATCTTTGCTTTATTGCACTTCAGAGGTATTATACTTTTTACAGATTAGAATTTCAAGACTTCAGTGGAGGCATAGCTACAGATGTGGTGGAAATGACAAGAGAACCAGAATCAGAAGTGGCCCCTGAAGATGTGACTGAATTGCTGCAACTCATAATGAAACTCTAATGGACAAGGGGATGAGCAAAGAAAGTGGTTTCTTGAGATAGTACCTACTCCTGGAGAAGATGTTGTGAAGACTGTGGAAATGACAACAAACGACTTAAAATATTACACAAAGTTAGCTGATAGAGCAGCAGCAGGGTTTCAGAGGATGGACTCCAATTTTTAAAAAAGTTCTACTGGGGGTAAAATGCTATCCAGCATTATCGCATGCTACAGAGAAACAATTCATGAAAGGAAGAAGCAATTCCTAAGACAAATATCAGCGCTGTCTTATTTTAAGAAATTGCCTCAGCCATTCCAACCTTAAGTAAACACCTGATCAGTCAGCAGCCATCAACATTGAGACAAGATCCACCAGCAAAAATATTAGGACTCGCTGAAAGCTCAGATGACGGTTAGCGTTTTTTTAGCAGTATTTTTTAACTAAGGTCTATACATTGCTTTTTCAGACGCAATGCTATTGCACACGTACTAGACGACAGTACACTGCAAACATAACTTTTGCATGTACTGGGAATCAAAAAACAAGTCATTTGACTTGCTTGATTGCAACATTTGCTTTATTGTGGTGGTTTGCAACCAAACCCACAATATCTCTGAGGTGTAACTGTATAAATTATGGGATTTTTTTTAATCATCTTGAAGGCAAATTAAAGGCAATATGTATAGTAGGAAGAATGTTAGATATGTCTTGCTGTCTATCACATAATCTTCTTTTTCTTCAGTTTTTTTTTTTTCTTCTGTCAGTTCATACAGGGGTAGGAAGGGCATAAAAACTAAAGAGACAGTCACATCCCAAAATAGGAGCTCAATTTTTTATAGTAGGACTAAGCATGCTCAGAAATAGGTAACACGCCATAGAACACAGGCAGAGCTCTCAGAGCAGGGCCTGAGGGTTTCCAGGTGGCAGTTTCTTCTGTTTGAGAGAAGCAGTGGAGCTTTAGGGACAGGTGAGCACATTACCCACCGGCAAGTCAGGGGTGAGGTGGGCACAATCCTAGCAGAAACAGCTACATTGGCCACTTGGCAAGGTTTATTCTGAGAAATTTATGGGTGCTAAGATATTTGTTCATACAATAATGCTAGGAAGAAGATACTCTCCTCATACGATACATGAAAAAATGAGGAACAAAAGAGGTACAAATAAGGGCTGGAGTTCCAATTAGGCAGTCTAATTCCAGAGTCTACATTCTTAACCATGAAGAATATTGTTTTGGGGGCACGTGGGTGGCTGAGTCAGTTAAGCATCCAACTCTTGGTTTCTGCTCAGGTCATAATCTCACTGTGAGTTCGAGTCTAGTGTCAGGCTCTGTGCTGACAGCATAAACCCTGCTTAGGATTCTCTCTCTCTCTCCCTCTCTCTCTCCCCTTCCCCTACTTTCTCTATCTCTCTCTCTTTCTCTCTCAAAATAAATAAATGAACTTAAATTAAAAAAAAAAGAATATTGCTTTTAACCTCAATGAGATACCACTTCACACCCATTAGGATGACCATTATAATATAACTACAATAGCAGCAGCAGCAGCAGCAGCAGAAGGTAACACTTGTTGGTGAGGATGTGGAAATCTGGGACCTTTGTGCATTGCTGGCAGGATGTAAAATGGTGCAGACATTGTGGATAAAAATATGGCAGCTCCACAGGAATTTAAACAGAATTACTATATAATCCAGCAATTCTATTTATGGTTCCATACTCAAAACAATTGCAAATACAGACTCAAATAGATACTGAACACCTTCGTTTGTAGTAGAATTAATCTCAACATCCAGAAAGTGGGAACAACCTGAGTGTCCATTGAAAGGATGAACAAATGTAGTATATATATATATGTATATATATATATATATACATATATATATAATGAAATATTAGCCTTCAAAATGAACGAAATTCTGACACATACTATAAAATGGATGAACCTTAAAGACATTATACAAAGTGAAATAAATCAATCCCCAAAGGACAAATATTATATGATTCCACTTATATAAGGTACAAAGAATAGTCAAATACATAGAGACAGAAAGTAGAATGGTGGTTGCCAAGGCATGAGGGAGTTGGTGGAGGGAGGTGTAGAGTTAGTGTTTAATGGATACAGAGTTTCAGTTAGGGAAGACGAGAAAGGTTTAGAGATTGATAGTAGTGATGTTTTCACAATGTGATATACTGGATGTCACAGAACTGTGCATTTAAAAATGGCTAAAATGGTAAGTCGCCATTAAAAAAAAAAAGAATACTGCCTTTCTCTGAATTGCATTGAGTGCTGTCAGAACTAAAAGCTGAAAGACATAAATAATAAGCACCAAGGAAAATAAAGATCGGAATACCAAGGGGAATGAAAATGTGGGTCATCTGTATTTATGCAGACCACATATATGTGGTTTCTAATTTCATCACTAGGTTATGAAAGAATAATGCATAATGAAGGAACAAATAATAAAAAGAATAGTTTGTCCTATTTTTCTGACATGTAGTATATGTTCAGATTTAGAAAAAAAAAACTTTTAAAAGAAAATTCAAAAAGCTAACGAATGGATACAGTCAACAAAGAACAAATGTAAGCTCAGTCTAGAGCATTCATTCTTTTACCGCACAGCATAATGGACATGAATCAATTCACATATACAAACTCACATATGAAGACCAGTAAGCTGGGAGCTTTCCCCACGTATCACACATAATGCGGCACTTGGACCACATGTGTTTGTGATGATGTCCTGTACTGTAAAGTTTTAAGTAGCTTTCAGGGTCTCTCATTCCTTCCTCAAAATGTGATTTCCACTGATGGAGTCTTGCACTGTATTTCAGAAGATTTCCAGACTTTGATTTAATATCAACTAATTTAATTTTAAATGTTACTCAAAGAAAGACCCATCTATGCATCTGCATTTATAAATGAATATTTCTTTTGATTTTCTGCTTTTATCTAGAGTACGGCTTTTATCTAGAGTACTGAATGTATTGATTATAAAAACATGTAAATTTAGATTTGGTTTATATGATTATAATAGAGGAGATCATCAGGCATTTTCATTTTACCCTAGAGCAGTCTGAAACAAAAAGAGAAGCATAGAAAGAAGACATAATGCTTTGAAATGATGTAATTTAATTTTTACTTGCTAATTAGACACACATGATAACTAAAATGCACACAGTGATTAACATGTGCTGGTTACTTTTCTAAGCATTTCACATAAGTATGTTAATCCTCATAATAATCCTATGAGGTAGGTATTATTATTATTTCCATTTTATAGATGAAAAAAAAACTAAAATAACCTGATCATACCAATTAAGCAGCAAAGCTAATATTTGAATCCAGTAGTCTAGCTCCAGAGTTTGTTTGGCTCACTATAAATCGGGACATATTTAAGACTTACCCCTAAGCTCCCTACTAAAATTTCTCTGCCTTAAGGGCACATCAAAGCAAAGCACCTCCTTTGCTGAGCCCATGAAGATGCCCATAATCAGGTTGTCAGTAGGGACAACAGTTTTCTCAGACACTAGAGTTATTAGCAAAATAACTGGGGCCATAGTCGCGACACTCTGCTGGGTCTCTCCTTAGGCTATCTGATTGGAATATGTACATCTGCCCTTTGCACTGTAGTAAAGAGGACTGTTTGACTATGGCGACATGGATTTCTAACATAAGAAATTCTTTTAAAGGGGTGCCTCAGAGTTTCAATCACCAAATATGTTTCACGAAATAGTAGTTGCACAGCTTTTTTTCTCATTTACTATATTTGAATCCTTTAAATGTGTTCAGTGATTACGTTGTTATTTAAGAAGAGGATTCAGATAAAATAATGCAGTGATGTGAATCATATTTTATAAACAAAGTGTACAAGAAATACTATATGTACCTGTTTTAAAAAACATGTTGAACTCAATTACTGAGCTACCCATCTGCCAGTTTGGCGGGAAAACCGACATTAGCCATTACCATAGTCTTGATTGCTCACCTGTAATCCCAGGTGGCCCAAGAATACAGGCAGTTTAAAAGGTTCCAGCTAAAAGTGGGGGATTATTGCTCATGCTCTATCCAGCACAGTAACTACCCACATCCTCATTGTCCTAGATCATGTGATCTCCTGTGTTAGGCTACAACTCCAAGACTTTTATGCCAAGCTTGGGCCACATGACTTTTTACTTTTCTAATTTAAGGCCCTGGGATTTAGGGTCCTACCATGTAGTCTTACCATCAATTTTTAGTGGGTTAAAGGGGATGTCATGGAGTAAGAAGGCATCCCTGTTTTTCCCAGAGCCTGTGGATTTCAGGAATGTTTCCCAGCCTGGGAAATTTTCTCACTTACATCTCTGTTTGAAACTCTCTTTTCTTCTTTAGGACACAATCAACCTTTCTTTAATAACTTTAGGCTTTCACAAAGAGAGAAAGAGAAGAGAATCTTCTGCTTTCGAACAAGAAACAAGAAATCAGAATGCATCTGGCTACTTGCCTGAAAGAGGAGAAGAGGGAGGACACTGCAAGAGTAAAAATTAGATAAAACCTCCATAAGTTATTCTGTCATAAAAATTAAACACGTTTGTTTCCTGTAGCACTTCACAGCGTATTTAACCTCTGCCTTTGGTATCATGAATCTAAACAGCAGATATATTATGTAGTGTTTTCCAAAAACCTTGTCCATGATTTTTTTTCCTTTTCTTTTCTGAAGAGCATCTTTCAAGAACGAGTTTGGGAAATGTTTCTCATGGAATATGCTCTTACTGTCTGGACCTCTAGGAATCTAAACATTTTGGGTTTCTTAAATCTCACAGTTTCCCACTCCTTGTCTCCCAGAGAGCATAAGAGAAGATAGCTCATTATGTGATGCCTCAGAAGGCTTATTTCTATATATTTTTTATACTTAAAAAGGAGATGGAAATACTATAAAGAAAGTTAATGTACACTCTTTTCAACCTTCAGAGATAAAATGACATATTTCCTTCTATGGTCTGCCCTTTCTGAATAGGCCTGTGTGCCTTTTCATGATGAACAAAACGACAGGTGAGAGATGTGCTAGTGAAGATTCTGCCATGCTTCATCTAAGGGATAATAAAAATTGGGTGCAGGCAAGTTTCCTTCTTCTGAATCACTGGATTTGTTGAGAATTAAGAAAAAAGGAAAATAGAAACATTTCTTTTTCCTATACCCCAAGGAAAATAAAACTCAAAGAAAAAAAAAGACCAACAAGCAAAGAAGAAACTCGTCAGTATGTAGCAAAAGAAAGTTATCTGCTGTGCATTCTTTGGATTAAGATTTAGTGACGTATTGAAACATTGCATAATTCGTTGTCTTAAATACTAAGTCTCCTGTGCTTTGCAACTTTTGTTTGCAAAAGTGTGGCTTTTGTTTCCTTTTACTGACGATATTGTTTCCAAAAAAAAAAAAAAGCATAATTATAGGAAGTACTTAAGTATGACTTTGGTCAGTTAGTAAATTTGGGCAATTAAAAAATAAAAAAAGAAAGAAAGAGAAAAAAGATCACTTGCCTAGTAACATTTTGGTCAGACACTGAATAACCAAAGAGTATGAAAGGCCCTCTGCTAGCATAATGAAGCATGATGTTGGTCAGATATAGGTCTTACCTTCATGAATCTCGCAGCCCCATTTAAGGCAGACAGACTATAAACATAGAATAAATGATCCTAGAGTATAAAGTGGTATGGAAAAAAAAAAACATAGGTAGGTAAAACCAAAGCGGGGGTGTCTTAGTTCAAGGAAAAGCTAAAATAAGATTTTGCAAGAAAGGGGGAAGTCAAGGACAGGGAACCCATTCCATACTAACAGTAGAGGAGAAAGCCAAGTCTTACATGTATGTCACAACATATACAGAGCACAATCATTTCTACTTCCACTCAATTTGTTCTGGCAAAAGATTAAATAAAAGTAAGAAAAACTGGTCTTATGCAGTTTGTTTCATGAAACTTCTGCCAACTACCTTTATTTTCTCCTTATCCACAAGTTTTAAGTTTTTCTTTAATTTCAAATGTCAAACACAGGAAAAATAAAAACTGTGTATTAGGAAAGTGGTTTTTACAAAGGAAAATTAGATATTTGCCATTGCTTGATATCTTACCACTGAATTTTTCCCTTCTTTCATTCAAATCCATACCCGTAAAGAGCATTTATTTGAACATAGTATGGGGTGGGAGTGATGTGTGAATAATTCAAACAGAAGTTTTGCTTAATGCCAATACTATCAAATGATCTATCTTGGTACTCTAGTTTCCTAGACATCTCTCTGATAGCACCCCCATATTGGTGTCCCAGCGCCCCTCAGTTCCCCAGACAGAGCTCTCCTGGTTGTGCCTATCAAACAATACAGCTTTACAGTGTGAAACTGCTCAGGCTTTCCAATGCTTCATCAAACAGCTTTCTAAGCACGTAGTATTTCGAGTTTCTTCATTATTAGCAAGTCTAAGATATTTACCCACTTTCCTTCCTTCCTGGTAGCTACTACTACTGATTCTGGCTTCGGGACTTTAATCTCCCAAATCAAAGTATATGATGCAACAGTCTCTCTCCAGATCAATCTCCCCCGTCCCTTCCAGGCTGGCCCAGAAAACGAGCACACAGACTCTGTCATGTATCTTGGTTTCTCTCATCATTTGCCATAATATTTATGATTTTATTAAATCTGTTTATTTTCTGTTTTTCTCATGAAAATGTAAGCTTGGTGAAACTAGGAACCCCATCTGCTTTGCTTACTTCTGAATCTCCAGAGTCTGAAACATAATAAGTGTTTAATAAATTTCTGTTCACTAAATTAATGGAGGAAAGGATATTTACATCTCCTTCCTTATCCTAGAGTGTGGTATACTCTACATCTTTCCTAAATGTTTAAGTAAAATTTCAAGTGCAATTACATGATACTGTAAAACAAATAAAAATTTAAAAAAAAAATTTAAAATGCTCTAAGGTTTGACAAAGTTGTATCAAGTGTGTGTCATTTTTGTTTCTTTTTCTTTTTTTTTTCTAAATGCACAACTCAAGTTTCTGTAGACTTCTTTTTATGAAGCTGGAGCACTTTTGTCCTCTTCACTTCACCTTTGGGGACTTCTTTCCTTTTACTCCAATTTCAGAATTTAACTGAAAAGGTACAGTTTGGGTCTTTAAACTTAAGTGTGTCATTAGCATTACTTTGTGTCTTAACTTTGTTTCCCAACTCAGTAGCACACAGATTTGCTCCTCTCCCTATTCTCCCAGGAAAGCAGTGTGAAATCCCTCTTAAGGCTTGCCTCCTCTTTCCTCAGATGATTGCCATTAGGGGCATCTTGGTGTCACCACCTTGTAGTGAAAGTTCCAAGAGTCCCATGGGTATTTAGAAAATCATCCAGAGGATCTGAGATGCTTGCTCCTAGCAATGTATTGGAGAGAAATAATGGCTCTATCAGTCCCATCTCATCAATATTGAGTCACTGGATTTATTTGCCACATAACAGCCCAAGGCATTATTGCTGTCAGAATAACAGGAAAGAAATGTTGCACTGAATTGAATTAACTGGGAAACTTTCCTCATTACCACTAGTAAATCCCTCTTTTTAAACTGGCTTTGATTTATGTCAGATCCTGGCACCTAAGGTGCCAGTGAGTAAAAACACTCAAATCATTAATTCTATATTGAAACAATATGAGTCGTGGCCATAATCTTGACTACAGGAACTGAGACTCATCCAACCAGTTATGTTGGCATATTTTATTGAATTTCCTCAGATAAATCAACCTCATAGGCTATAGCAAAGTTGACATATTGGTAACAATTTCCTGATGTTTGAGAAAATATAGGAAAGAAATTCTTAATACCAATTTATAGTAGTGAATATAATAATCCTAAAACAATATTAATTAGGTTAATGGTATAGCAGATTGTCCTCTAAATCAAAAAAAATTCTATTCCAAGAAAACAATATTTGAAGATTTGTAGATATCTTAATATACAGTTGACCCTTGAATATCATGGGTTAGGGGTACCAATCCCCCAGATAGTAAAAAGTCTATGTATAACTTTTGACTTCCTTCAAAACTTAACTATTAACATCCTACTGTTGGGGCACCTGCGTGGTTCAGTCAGTTAAGTGTCCGACTATTGATTTCAGCTCAGGTCATGATATTACGGTTCATGAGTTTGAACCCCGTGTTGATTTCCATGCTCACAGCATGTTCTTGATGATTGAAGAATTGAATACAGCTTGTTCTTGATGGTTCTTAATACGATATTTTGTGCTAGGACTGAAGGGTGCATTTTCTGTTGGGCACCTACACTACTGGCATAGCTTGTGGTTTAATAAGCAGGAAACCATAGAAAATTAGTTGCCTTTGTGAAAACTTTAGAATTGCTATTTGTTATTGTTTCTCATTATTGACTAAATAACAAAGAATCCTTGACTTATAATTGTAAGAATGTTCAGCATATTGTAATGGGAATGAATTATTTGCTGGTTTGAGATTTTTATATTTCAATTTGAATTCTAGAAAATGTAATGCTGAAAACTGAAATTAGATGTTTAAAAATTAGTGGTAACAAGTATTTAGGAATGAAAATTTATATGGTATTTTCTCTATTAATGTTTTAACAAGATTTTAAACTGTTAAATGATACATAAATATTTATATTATACATTTGAATAACTATGTGGATTTAAGAAAATAATTAAAAGAAGTTAATTATTTCTCAAAAATATATGAATACGTAATTAATGATAATTAAGTTAAACACATGTTATTTGTAGACAATGGAAATGATTGTCACTGTTATGTTATCAAAGTTTATTTTAAAAATTATGTACATTAAAAAATAAGCCAACATTAAGAAATCAAAATGATATCACATTTCACTAACATTTTAGTTGTATTCTGTATTGTTTAGCAAAATATTTCACTTCTACCTGCAAATATCATTTATATCAATACAGATCTATTATGTTCTTAGAACTGGATTTTCTCTTCCTTGCTCAGATAAATCCCTATACTGTGAGAGAGAACTTCACTTGTGCGAATTGAGGGGTAGTTATAATAGTCACAGTTATGGGCATGGATTGCCCTGTAAAGAAAATTAAAACTCTTGTTTTTCCATACCGTAGTCGTAATCACTGGACCCTCTTTTCTGACTATTATATGATACACTGAAATGCCAAAAAGATGAGATCCCATCTAAAACCTCATACTTGTGATGTAAATTGCTTGCTACCTTGAGGAAAATAATGAAAAAATCAGTATGTCTTCCTTACTTAAAAGTTTATGACACTTGTCATGTTCCTGTGATAATTTTCACAGTAAAACCTTATTCTATTAGGTTAGTGGTCTTTGTTCCATTTAATATACCAAAAAAACAGTAGTTTTCAAATAGTGTTGCTCATGCACCACCTAAAAGAATTTTTAAAAATGATCTACTCTCACAGGTTTTTGTGTAATCTAAAATTTTACTTTTAAATAATTGCCAGGATAAAATTTCTAGCAATTATGTATTATCTCTATGCTTTAAATACATTTTTGTCAAAGTCTTTGAAGTACATATGTAGCACATTCAACTTACTGAAAATATCTTGCAATTTTCAGTCTTTGTTATACAAAGCAGCCAAATGGGACTATTCTGTCTGAAAATGTGTGTCTTTATTTCAAAATCTGAATTATTGTGTTAGTATGCATTACTGAGGAAACAATCTTTCCTCTTGAATGCTAATTCTAAGATAGATAGACTGTTTATGTATATAAATAGACTGTTGTCCTAAGTTTGGTGTACGTATAAAATTTGGTACACTTTCCAATTTTTTAGAAGCTCTATTTGCTTTTGTTCTCATGAAACTCACCTCAGTGGGAATGTATTCTTAAAACACCCCTTGTTTGGTTCCCTGGAGCTAGTTAGAAAGAACATTCTGCCTATATTGTAGAAAATAGAGGAGAAAGAAGATAAGAGCAAACCTAGAAAAACAGTCAGATGGCTGCTGCAGCACTAATGCAGGTGAAAGGTGTGATGCCCCCAGACTTCAATAAGGCAGTAAAGATGGGGAGAAATGGGCATACTTGAGAGATACATACAAAGAATGGTCAACAGAATATAATGATTGCTTGATGAGTCAGATTTAGCTCCCTGGGTTCTGGCTTGAGTAGCTGAATGGTTTGTGGTACCATTTACCAAATCAGGAAGTAAGTGATGCAACAGAGCCAGTGAGCAGGAAGGAAAGATGGTGAGGTCAGTGTGAAAAATAGTCTTGAAGTCCTCCAGGTGGAGATTTAAGTACTGAGTCCTCCAGAACTGAGCCTCAGATAAATCTCAGAGTAGACAGGTGAATGTTTCCTGTCTTTAAAGTAAGCAGTTTCAGAAATCTATTCATAATCTTTTCTTGACTTGTTTTAAAGATGGTGACACTGGTACTAAATACTTTCTATGATCTCTCCTCTACCTACTATTCTACATATTTTTTGAAAAGTGTTTATTTATTTGTTTTTGAAAGAGGGAGAGATATAGAGAGAGAGCTGAGCAGGGGAGGGGAAGAGAGGGAAGGAGAGAGAGAATCTCAAGCAAGCTACACACTGTCAGCACAGAGCCCAACACGGGGCTTGAACTCATGAACCATGAGATCATGAACTGAGACAAAACCAAGAGTTGGCCACTAAACCAACTGAGCCACCCAGGTGCCCTCTACTATTCCACATATAGAATATCCACATAGAATATTAAACATGGAAAGTAAGGAGTGCCTGGGTGGCTCAGTCTGTTGGGTGTTTGACTTCGGCTCAGGTCATGATCTCACGGTTTGTGGGTTGGAGCCCCACCTCCGTCTCTGTGCTGACAGCTCGGAGCCTGGAGCCTGTTTCGGATTCTGTCTCCCTCTCTCTATGCTCTTCCACTTCTCATGCTCTGTCTCTCTCTCAAAAATAAATAAACATTAAAAAAAATTTAAAAAACATGAAAGTAAAATTCATTCATTTAGTCTCTCATTCTTCTTTAATACACTTTTTGGTAAAAATATAGAGAGAAAATTACACAACCATGTAGATATAATTCAATGAATGTTTACACCAACCACAGCAAAAAATAGAATACTACAAATATTGGGAAAGCCCTGTCATGTCCTCTCCCAATATTTCCTTCTGTTCAACAAAAGTAAACACACTATTCTATACTGTCTGCTAACTTTATACATTTGCCTGGTTTTTGTTGTTGTTGTTGTTTTGTTGTTGTTGTTGTTTTAAACTTGACATTGTGGGGACTCATTTGGAACCTCAGATATTGTATGATTATCATTTTAAGCTGAAGACATTTCAGATCTAACAGATGCAGAAAGAAGCCATCTTGGTGTTTCCCTCATCAGAGTAAAAGCAGCAACTTCTGAGAAATGACACTAACATAGATCCCTTCTCTTGAAAAGTTACACAGCCATGAAGATCAAAAGATACTTGTACCTGTATAAACAAACACTATCACAAACTTTCTTATCTCCCATTTGTTCTCCTAAAATCCATGTGTCTTTCCTAAAGAAACTTATTCCTTCTTCCCATTGAAGACTATTCTGCCCTTTCCCTTTTCCCTAGTAAGTTAGGTATATAAACTCTAACTTCAACCATTTATCTAACTAGCTACATGTTTTATTATCTGTCTACATATGAATAATCCTTCCTTCTGTTGATCTGCCTTTTTTCAGTTTAATTCCCAGGCCCTCAGGAACTGAATCTAAGACAGTAGAAAAAAACTTTCCTCCTCAATTATACAAATGACGTTAAATGTTATGTTATTTTTTATGTATGGAATTTTTGCTAAAAATTGTATTTGTATGATTATTTTCATTGTTGAATAACATTTGTTTGCATTAAATTACAACAATTTATCTATTTTGCTATTAAAAGAATTTGGGGGTGTTTCAGTTGTTCATTAATGTATGAATGTGTGATGCACATTTATTGAGTAGCATCAGACATTTAGCATCACACATTGTGCTAAGTAAAGATGAAATATAGATAAGACAAATTTATGTCTGCAAAGAGTTATACTCCACTAGAAATAATAAAAGATGAACAAATGTAACCACTACAAGTGTACAAGATTATAGGAACATGAGACAGTATATTGAAGCAAGTAACATAATTAATTCTGCCCAAAAATGAGATCAAGGGATAGAGGGGCAAGAGACCTTTGATCTACAAGCATGAGACAGTAGAGGGTACAGAGAACAGCACGTCTAAATAAGATTAGGATAGAAAAAAAATGGCAGGTTTAGAAATAATAATTCTAAGTGCATATTACTTTTTAAAAACATAGTTATATGGTTATGTTGCAAAGAAACGGCAGGGCCAAATAATAAAGGTATATGTATTTTGAAATCGAGTTTTTGTTTTTGAAAGGATACTTGTCACTAACAAAGAAATAATGAGACAAGGGAAAAACAAAGGAAACTAATGCAAGACACTCATCAAAAAATGAAGGTGGAAGCAGATGAGAAGTTTTAAGGTGTGAAGAGGATGGGATTTGGTTCTTGATTGACAGAGTACTCTAAGGTAGCTCATCAATGTTTTAGCAAATAATGTTGATCTCAATATCCAGGCTGAGTATAAAATTTTGCAAAAATATATATATATGAAGTTCATATTTGTGCTTATTGAGGTTGAGCTGGTAGAATTGTCTGCGGTAAACAGTTGTTTATTTAACTGGAAATTTAAATTACCAGTGTTAGTGAATTCTATAGCAGAAATGAAATCAAGCAAAAAGTGAGAAAAAATGGTGCAAAAAAAAAAAATTAAAGGTTGGTCTTGGGAAAGGCAAGAATGTAAGGAACAGAGGAAGAAGAACTATATGTATTCCTTTAATTGTGTATTTTTCAGTCTGTTTTGAGTTTATTTCACCATTATCTATTATGAAATATGTAATTTTATATAACAAGAGCCAAGGACAATAATTACCTCTGTAGTATACTTGCACCACACTATATAATACATATGCCACCTATAAACATTCCGTCCATGATAACTAGTCAAAGTTTTTTTTTTTCTTTTCCCTGACATTAGGTGAAGAGGTGTAATGAAACATGTTTCTCAAGTCCTGTAAAAATAGCAATTATAATTTACTGGGAAATTACCACAAGATGTCTCTTTTTTTTTTTAAACCTTTATTTACTTGCATTCATCATTCCTACTATTGACAACCATTTCTGTGGAATAGATATACTCAGGATTAGAACTGCTGACTCACAGAGAAGACCTACACTTAATATGGCTAAATATTGCCACCCTGCTCTCCAGAAGCCCTTAACCAATCCATAGCCCTGTTGGAAGTATTGAAGAAATGGTGAAATCAGGGGCCCTCTTTAAAAAACAAAGAACAAACACAAATATTAAATCAAATAACAAAATGAATATGTATGTAAAGCAGGAAAGGAAATTACCACAAATTGCAATCTAATAAAAGTTGAGAAATACAAGAATATCATGGCATCTATGAAAAACTATTACTTAACCACTTAACATACTCATAAAATATACTTTCTCTAGATCTTTTAACATATTACTCTTTAATTTCCTTTCCATATGTGTATAAATTTTAAAACATAATTTTCTGTAGATAATGGAAATATCATTTAACCTTTCTTTCTTAAGTAAAATGATAGTTGAAATGTACAAACTATGAAATATTTTAGTACTGATAATGAGTTTTGTTTCTAAAATTCTAATAAATTTGATTTCATGCAATTCTTATCAAAAATTAAAAACATGTATGATATATTTATGATAGTAAACTGAATTATGGAGTATATTTTGCAAGAGAAAACTCTTTTTTCAATGAGAATAAAATTATTTTTTTATTATTTTACACATGGAATGATTGAAATAATTTTCTATAGGCCTGCTTTTATCTCATGCCTTAAACATATTTTTATTTTTCTTTCATTTATTCATTTTTTGATAGAGACAGTGTATGAGTGAGGGAGGGGCAGAGAGAGAGATTGAGAGAGAGAGAGAGAGAGAGAGAGAGAGACAGATTCCGAAGCAAGCTCCAGGCTCTGGACTGACAGCACAGAGCCCAACGTGGGGCTTGAACCCACAGACCCTGAGATCATGACCTGAGCTGGAGTCAGATACTTAACCGACTAAGCCACTCAGGTGCCCCTCATGCCTTAAACATTTGATGCTTCTTCATATCCTCACACTTGCAGTGCTTGATGCTATAGGGCGCACTCACCTTACTATGGTAAAACATCTGGGCCAGCATCTTCATGTAATGCAGGCAGGTGGTAGGATATTCCTGGAGCCATTCCTACCTTGGAATAGATAGCAATAACTTAACTATATGTTAAGTTAATTCTTTGGTTGTACAGTCTTTGATCACCTCTTCATATGACTATAATTTATAAATACCATTTTTATAGAGAATATATTATAAATAAAAAATATTCAACTAACTCCAAAGTAAATGTATCCCCAAATTAACTTCTACTTCCCTAGACATGAAATATGTCTGCAGCCAGTCCAATAGTACTTGACACAAGGCAAGTCAAGTGTGACAGTAAGTGTCCTACTTACTGACTGTAAATTTTAAATTCAGAAATGCTGTAGTGGAAATTAACCATAGCAAATATAAATAAGACCTGAAAATAACTGTGGTAAGACTATTAAATTTGGTTCACAGCCAACCTAAGAAACATTGAACATATGATATCGGTAAGGATCCTATTGCAAATCCTATAATAAGTTCAACAATGAAGATACATTGTTTTTTTGCAGTAATAACTTGTATAATATATGTACATTTTTATGTAGAACAGTATCTTAAAACAAAACAATGTCTTTCTAAATATAGAAGCTTATGAAGAAGATACAGAACTGAAATTTATTATGGTGCTCATTATTTGTTGCATCTAACAAATTGCACTATTTTCCCATTTGAAATAGAAGCTACAGTTGTCATAATATCTGAACATATTGTATGTATTTTAAAAGTCATATAATGTTATTTTAGCACTGATTTTTACTCTCAAAAGTGCCCTGGTTTTGATGATATGCATGATATGAACACATTAGCCGAAGAAAACAAGAGATAAGAAAGCAAAACAAAATACTGGAAAGTGAAATTTGTGGTCTTCATGACGTTCCACTAAAAATTTATGTACCATTATCTTATGGTATTTATTTTTAGTCACTCTCACTTTGCTTCAGATTTCAACGGGTGACTTTGGGGTGAAAGATGCCATTTCTTATAATCTCTAATGCATCCAACTATCCTACACATTGGAACAACAATTTTTAATGGAGGACATTAAATCAGCTTTCCCTTTGGCACTAAGTGTGAACCTCTGCTCCTGTACTAGTCCTTATGAATGCATCAGCCCCTCAGAATGAATGATTGCTCTATTTTTATAGTACATATATATTTCACAACTTACACAGGGAATTTCTGACCTATCTGTTATTTTCTAAATTATAAAATCAGTAATGCAGTTATGAAGATAAACTGGTAATATATCAAAGATCCAAAGAAAATGAGGGTGAACCTATTAAAATTTGAGCTATAGCCAAGTGAAGAAATATAACAAACTCCATTTTCATTATTTCTTAGTTGTTTTATGTATATGTAGAGTGTCTCTGGACTGAAAGCTGTAAGTAAAAGAATATTGGGTAGAATACAGGCAAAATTTACCTTCCAAAAGGAACAAATCTAGACAAGTAAATCTTAGAACTGTTGCAAGGCTAAAGTAATTAGAAAATTTGTGTGAACAATAGTTTTCTGAGTTGAATTTGACATCCAAAGTTACTTAATGGTAGGGAACATAGAAAGACGGTAGAGAAATAACGAAGATAAAACATAGAATGTAGGTGATAAAGAAAAATTGTATATAACAGACTCAGCTAAAATATTTGACCTAGTATTGAAAATCTCTATTGAAATTCAAGTTGACTTCAATGACTCCTCCCTGTGCACAAATCTCTTTTGTGCTGAGAGCCTCTGGCCTCATAGGCAAACCCTTAGCGTACTTATACCTGCTGGGCTTTTTATTGACCATTGCAAACAACAGTCCCCCCATCTCTGAATAATGAGAATGCCAGTTTGATACCATTAGCTAGGGAAAAACAAAACAAAACAAAGCAACTGTTTAAAATATAGCAGCAGCTTGAAGAGTGAGAATGTAATGTAAATAAATTACAAATCCTTCAGTTTTCTTTATGCATGGGCAGTTAGTCCTGGTATAGCTGGAAATTTCTGTGTTAGTAATTTAGGAGAGTATCTTGAGAATGATGTATTTTATTATGGAAGGATTACAGCATTTCTTCTTCAGAGATTAAACAGTGAATTGTAGCTCTGAGTGACAGTACATTCAAATGCGTTAACAGTTTTAAATTTTTTATGTTACTTAGAGGGACCCACTCGTGTGTATGTGTGTGTGCAAAATAAATGCTAAAGTAGACCCTGACCAGAATAAGTTTTAAATAGCTTTTATCATATGAAAATGACAGAAATTTTGAGAGAATAATTTAATTATTTTCGGAGGCAGGTAAGACTGTGAATAGTTTACTGACATATTATGTAGGAGGTTAAATTTCCTTCCTCTGGCATTGTGGGGTCACATAGATATACTTATTCAGTGCCCCACCTGGTATCTAGGGGGAAGGGATGTAACTTTTCAAAATGCATCTAGTAGACAAAGAGTTTCAAATAGAAAAAGGGAGTCAGATTGAAATCAGGGTTCTGTGCAACTGAAATATGGACTCAACTACAACTATTGTAAGATCTTACACTTGGAATTGGTGTTAAGAATTCACCTTGTTTAGTCAATTAAAATTTAACCTCAAGATGAGCTGTTGTCAGTATTGCCAATTTGTTCATCAATGGCATGTTTATATTATTCTCTCCTTAAAAAAACATGAAAAATATAAAGAAATTCATCATTAAAAAGCAAAGCTAGATATTAGCATGTGGTAAAGCAAAAATCCCCAATTCCCTGCATTAGTTGTAATAACTAAACACTGAAAATCCTAAGCAAAATAATATTAATGAGAATGTTATGGAAAACATGAAATGGCAGTTATTGTCCTAGATTTACTTCCCTTCTTAGGCAAATTTGTTGACACTTTCTTGACTTCCTCTGTTCCCATATCCTTTTAATCAATATCTATTTTTCTCTGTTTCCATCACTTGATTAAAACAACTCTTGTCCAAGTTTCCAGTGATAACACATATTATAAAATCTAAAGAACACATTTTTATCCTTATCCTGTTGACCACTTTCTCCATCTTTACACATGCTCTTACCCTGGCTTCTATGGTGAGGACTATCCTAGTCTTCTGCCTCTGCCTGTGATAAATGTTTGAATTACTTAGAGATCAATCAGGGGTTTTATTCTACAACTCTGCTCTGTCCCTGTAGTATTCCTAAATATTTCAACAGCATTAAAAAGCATCTATATGCTTATATTTCCCAAATTTACATTTTAAACCAAAATTATGTCAGCAGTAAACTCATATATTCAAGTATTTTCTTGTTATACCCTGTTGAAGTTTCACTTGGGAATCTCAAATATGCCTTAGTAGAACTCTAACTCTGTTTTCCACTCTGTTTTTTTCCTCTGAAACTTCTGCCTCCCCTAGACTTCTCCAAATCAGCAAATAGCACCATAATTAACAACACTTATGAAGCCATAAACCTGAAATTCATCCTTATTTCTCTATCCTTTACCTGCCCCCCATATCTAACCAAACAGTGTGGAATATAGCCCCCAAATATACGGATCTTAAATCCATCCATTTATCTCTAGCTTGCCATCATGGTAAGCAGGTGATCATTACTTCTTATTAGCCAGCAAAACAACTTTCTAACCAATCCCAGCATTTCTATTTTGACTTTCCTTAACTAATTGTGCACATAGAAGCCAGTGCAATGTTTTTACCTTGAATTAGACCTTGCTTAAATCCTTCTAAATGCATCTCCTTGGAGTAGAATGCAACAACGATATCTTGGCATGTCCTATATCATCCTTTCTGATTTGATGCTACGAATCTCTCCTTCATACCTCTCTGCCTTTCACTGCTTTTCTAAAATGCCAAGTTCTCTCTCAGTTCAGGGTCTGTGCACATGTCAGTTCTTTTTCGTTTCATTTGCCATGCTTTTTTTCCCTTCTCTTAACATGTTTGCCAATTAATTAATTTTGTTAGTTTGTTAAAACTGAATGGAAATGGGCATTTTTCTGAGGTTTACTGACTATTAAAATGAGCTTGAAACTGCCACCCCATTTTATTTTAAGTGATGTTGGGCAGCTATCTCAAGACCAAAAACAAATCTATCTAGGCTCTAGGTTGAGAATTATTATGAACATCATAACCTTGAAAGATGGAGATGAATATAATAAACAAAAAGACATCAGTGATTCGGTGTTTCTACTCTGTATAAAGATAAATGTACAAAGAAAAAACCACAGAAGTCATAGTTAACTTTTTGAAAAGGTTGCTGTCTGGCAGAGTTATAGAAAACTGCTTACCATTGATCTATTTTCTTAGGAGAGAAAGAAGAAAAAGAAGGCAGCAAAATTGGCTTTCATAAAGCCTTATATTCATTTGTTCTCTTCCTTATCTCCCCTCTATCCTTCTCTCTGTCCATCTCTTAAATTGAGGACAAAATATACTCGTTAGCAATTTAAAGTGTTCACTAAGTTTCAAAGAAAAAAAGAGTTATTTTTAAGTTATAATTAGCAAAAGTGACTGCCTACCAGTGACAACGGTGACCTCTTTGACCACAGAATGATTCACACCCATTGTACCTACACGTTGTTCCAACTGAGCTGTTCTGTGGAAGGAGCTCCTTTCGTGTGTGGTGAGTCACATTTCAACTATATTTCATGATTTCGGTCAAGTCTTACCTTTCCAGCAACATTCTTACAGACCATTCCAGTCTCTGTGTGGACTGCTTTTGAATTATGCTGCTCTGTCTACCAATATGGCCATCTGATCACCTCTCGCCTTATCAGTTAGTAAAGTAACTTATGAGTAGATTCGTCTTCTCCAGTGGCATTCTAAATTCATAGAGGGCAGTAGTAAAGTGTTTTTTTTTTTGTTTATTTAATATCTCTTCTAATGTTACCTAGTCCTAAGGATTTGTTTTATAATAAAAATATGATTAATGCAGCACATGATTATTGAGCTCTGCCTAGAGAACATAATGTACCATTGTACACTGGGAATCCTGTATTCATATATATTAAGAACTTAATATATGTCAACTTGTTCTTTGTGTTTTACATTTAAAAAACTAATTTTCACTGTAAAACTATGACATAGACAACATTCTTACCACACACCCCAATTTACAGATTAAGGAGCTGACACAAAGTCACACTAAATAAGTGTCTCAAGGTTATAGAGCTTGTAAATAAATGGGGCCAAGATTTGAATCCAGGGAGTCTCACTCCAGGTATGTTATTAACTCCTTCACTCATTACACTTACAATCTTGTGATGAACACAACTGAATGAGTAGTTACAAAGCAGCATGAATACTTTAACAGAGTAGAGACAGTACACTAAAGGAGTACAAAGGAAAACATTTATGTAGATCTATGGGCCCAAAGTCTATGCACTCTGTATATAGAAGTGTGTGTGTGTGTGTGTGTGTGTGTGTGTGTGTGTGTGTGTGTGTGTATGTGTGTAGTATGAGACAGAAGTTGAATTTACACACACACACACATATTATGTAATTTATATACATATAAATTACATAAACACATACACACACACAGCATTAGTTCTTGCAGGTAGTTTTGATCTTCAATTTGTTTCTAGCTTTTGCACAATAACAGTTCTGCATTTAGGCTATTTAAAAATGCCTTAACAAGTGGCGCCTGGATGGCTCAGTCAGTTTAGCATCTGACTTCAGCTCAGGTCATGATATCAAGGTTCATGAGTTCAAGCCCTGCATCAGGCTCTGTGCAGACAGGTCAGAGCCTGGAGCCTGCTTCAGCTTCTGTGTCTGTCTCTCTCTCTCAAAAATAAATAAACATTAAAAAAGGCTTAATAATAAAAAGAATCACTGCCTTGTCACCAGTAAAATCTTACTGCCTACATTTTCCAATGGAATTCCTGGGAAAAACATTAAATTTGGATTATTTTATAAAGCAAAACATGTTTTCTTAAATTATAACAAGATACAATTTCTTCTAAAATGGAGATCACAATTTTCTTACAAAATCATATGAAAATATATTGCTTACATGCAAATATTTGTCTTCTGAATTAATAACCCTATCTATAGTATTTACCAGAAATACCACAAAGTTGTGCAAATCATATTAATCTTTTAGTGTCTTCCCAAAGTGGCACTCTGGATATGTAACAATTACACTTGATCTTTCACGTTTAAAAGTTCCTACAGTGCTTCCAAGATTTTGGCATACATGTCATCTGTGAGAAGATCCAAAATTTCACACTCAACTTCTCTCAGCATTCTTTGAACCCAACAAATAAATTACCAAGAGGTTATTTTCATTATCCATTCACTGTTTGTGTATTTAAACACAGACAATATAAATGTAATTCTACCATCAGGGAATCCAGATTCTAGTGGAGAAGAAATTCTTTGGTTTTGCTAATCCTTTTCAGGTTAAAAATCAGTACAAAGTCTGAACCTCAATGTCTTCCCAAATGCACCAGGGAAGAAAAGCCTGATGTGTACAGAGGGACACTGATTGAAGGATGAGCCATAGATAGACTATAAAAACAATGCTCTGAGCATGGCTGCTGCATTGCACAACTCCAGAAGGCACAGTCACATTGTCTCCTAGAGAAATAATGCTCCCTGAGTTGTGCAGTTCACAGCATGCTTAACCACCCCTGGAAGCCCTGACTAAAATTTCACTTTATGCTCCAAATAACAATCCCAAAGAGTTCATTTGGAAACATGAAATCATCAAACAAACAAAAGCTATTCCTCTTAGCTTCAGAAGCAGACTTTTCAAGATAATAGAGAAAGCATATCATTATGAAATTCAACATTTACATTACAGACCATTAATGATTACTTTAAGAGACTGTTTTTAAGTAACCATGCCTACTGGGGAACATGGAGCCAAACTTCTGTGAATGATTTCATCTTGCTCTCCAATAAAGCTTTTAATTATGGATACTTTTTAAAGTGCACTACATTAATTAGCCATTTGCTCAGCAGGCTGCTTCCCAGGGCTCCTTCCAGTTCCTCTGACTCTGTGGCAGGACCTGGCAGTCGCTACAGCAAGAGTAAAAGTTCAGATGTTTGAAAACAGAATTCAATGATCTTTTGCCAACATGAAGAAGATAGATATGAGCATAAGGAAAAGAATGCATTGCTCTGCAAAACACTGCTTCATTTCTCAAACACAGAGGGAGGGCAGAGAGGAATAAATTGCATTGGGCAGCTTCTCAGGCTTAAAATAGAGGTTTACAAGGCCGTTCTATTTTTTTTTTTTTTTTTTTTTTTGGTACCATACATCATTACTTTAATATTATTTGGATAGGAAACTGATTTAACTCAATTACCCTTAACTGAATTCAGGACATTTTAGTCACGCAAACAGGAAAGGAAGAGTAGAGTAGCATGAGAGTTATTAGGATTGAGGCAGAGAAGAAATGTTCCACCCACCCAGCTGCCCACTAGTACCATTACTTTTCCCATCCATAATTACATTCTATCTACAATTTTATTCTCTTCCCAGAGACACATAATCTGACTTCAGAAGTCATCTTCTAAAGCGATGACATATTGAGAAAGCCTCACAACTTCAAGTGCCCTGTTAAAAATGCTGGACCTTTCTTCCCAAAACTGTTTCCTCTTGAGTGATTTCAATCCCCAATTTAGGAGCTTGAAAGTCTTGGTTTGGAAATATATTCAGTGGTGCCCTTCTTACATTGCAAAACCATGAATTTAGTATAGGAAATCTGGCTTAAAAACAAAACAAAACAAAACAAAACAAAACAAAACGTGGAAAACCCTGGAACCCTGGAAGGCAGGGCTATTGCAAGGACCAAATTTGACGTCAATTGGCTGTACTTGGTAAAGGGAAGTTCAGCATCTGCCTTGTGCAGTTTCTGGAAGCCATCCCCACTAATGTCAACTTCTCTCTTTTGTATCCACCATACGCTCCTACACAAAACAGGGTAATATTTATAACAAGGGCATGATCCAGCCACTTTATCCAATATATAAGACCTACATTTCCTGGATTTGTACTGTATAGTTATCCTAGGTTATTCACTTATTTATAACATTGGCTAATTGGGCCTTGAGCCTTGAATATGAGAAGCACTGGTTCAGATATGACCTATAGAATTCTGTGGGGATGAATGGGCATAGGTCAGAAGGGATGTCTTGGTAGAAGTTTAGGGTTTAAATTACACACACACACACACACACACACACACACACACATATATGAACTATTAAAGGAGGTGAGAGAAAAAAATATATATCAAATACATTCCCTCTTGCCAAATCATTTCAATTTGTGCCATATGTTAACAATGATGATGGCTTTTCTGGAAAAAGCTTGCTCTGTTTGAGATCGTCTCAATATTTTAAGGGTATATTTCTGAAGCTGACCTTGTGTAAATGACCTTGCTCAGAGATAGAGAGAAGGCAAATGGACTGTGGTTCCATGGATGCCCCCTCCAACGTAGCTCTGGTGCTCCAATGTCCCTAGCGAGGGAAGAATTGAGCTGAACCCACTGGATGCACTTTCCCTGGTGTAGCACCCAAACTCTTGGACATGGACTAATATTTCTATTCAACAATTCCACACTGCTTCACCGTAACCTGTTCTTTTATCCACCCAATCTCTGCACTAGCCCTGAGCATAGGTAATAATAGGAAAATTCCTCGAATGTGAAAAATGGCACATAGTTTATAAAAGGCTTATTACATAAGATCATTTGCCTTTATCCTCCAACAAATATGTTAAGGAAGAATTATTAACTCCATTTTTTAAATGAGGAAACTGAGACTCGAAAAGGTTGAAGGTTTGCTCAGGTTCATACAACAAATACATCCAGAATGGACGCTCAAATGGAAGCATTACATTTCTAAATTCACTGTTCATTTAACTCACTGCATACCTCTATACTTAAATGAAACTTGAATGGATTCCACATTATTCTAAAGAATTCTTAAAATTTCCTAGTGACCCAAAAGAAAAGAGAGAATAGATATGCCAAAAAGTTAGCATATGACTTCCATATTTCTATGGAGAGCTCTCTTCTCATTTGATAGGAACACTGAGACACTGGAGAAGAGTCATAATTCCCTGGAATCAAAGACTAAAATTAGACTAATTTGTTTTTACTGCACCAAAATATATATTATTAACAAAGGGGTGCTGAGCTGTGGTTGTATGTACGGTGATGACACACAATCACACAAATATTGTGACACACAAAACCAACTCACTGTTGTCAGAGTATGCGGGGAAGTGAGGGTGAAGCTTACTGATAATGTGGTTTGGTTTCTCAGAAATAGATTTCTCTATTTTCTGAGTTTCTTAATGTTTTTGACTCTATGCGTTATTTTTAAAATTATCTAACTACAGTTTTAACATGTCTATTAATTACTATTTTGCCTTAAAATAGATTAGAAAGATGTTAGTAGATATCTTGAGTTCTTACATGATCATCATATGCAAAAGATTGTCCTTTATAATGTTTCTTCTTTGCATAAAAAGATATTTGTCTCATTACTCATTTTACTCTACTCTCATTTTATTTTTTAAAAGTTTATTTGAGAGAGAGAGAGAGAGGGAGAGAGAGAGATAGAGACAGTGCTAGCATGAGCAGGGGGAGGGGCAAAGAGAGAGAGAGAAAGAAAGAGAGAATCCCAAGCAGGTTCCACGCTGACAGTGTGGGGCTCAAAATCATGAATACTGAGATCATGACCTGAGCCGAAAACCAAGAGTCAGACACTTAAACAGCTGAGCCACCCAGATGCCCTTACCTTACTCTCATTTTAGATTCCAATGCGTTGGAAGTGGATTTTAATAAATTTAAGTTAGCATCCCCTGTGTTCTCTCCCATGTCTTGTTTTATCTCTTCTCTAATTTCTTTTTGGATGTTGTTTTATAACCATCTTCCCTTTTTCCAAAAACTCTCCCTAAGTTTGCAAAAACATACAATCTTAAAAATACAAAACACACAAAAGAGAAATTTAACCCAGGGGCACCTGGGTGGCTGAGTGGGTTAAGTGTCTGACATTGGCTCAGGTCATGATCTCACGGTTCATGAGTTTGATCCCCACAATGGGCTCTCTGATGTCACCACAGAACCCACTTCAGAAACTCTGTCCCCTTCTCTCTGCCTCTCCCTTGCTGGTTCTCTCTCTCTCCCTCTCTCCCTGTCAAAATAAATAATAAACTTTAAAATAAATACATAAATAAATAAATAAATAAATAAATAAATAAATAAATAAAATTTTAAAAAAGAGAAATTTAACCTAAATGTCATTTTCTTCACTGCTTTATCTCTCAAATTATCACTCTTAACTCTTTCCCTCTCCTTTTATTAGCAAATATATTGAGGGGCGCCTGGGTGGCTCAGTTGGTTGAGTGTCTAACTTCGGCTTAGGTCATGATCTCACAGTTTGTGAGTTCGAGCCCCACGTTGGGCTCTGTGCTGACAGCTGAGAGCCCAGAGCCTGCTTCAGATTCTGTGTCTCCCTCTCTCACTGCCCCTCACCTGTTTGCTCTCTCGCTCTTACTCTCTATCTTTCAAAAATAAATAAAACATTGGAAAAATATATTGAAAATGTGGTTTCCATTTTTTCCTCAGTGTTTTGCCTCCCATCACAACTGTGGGTGACACTGATGCCTATAGAATCTGATGTTCATGGATAACCTTTTAATTAGTGCTGGTTTCTCTTCTTTCTATAGGCTTTCTTTGTGATCTCACCAACTATTCACTAGGACAGTAGCTCCTCAATCTATATCATCAGTGCTCACTTCTCTTCTGCCCATTTCTTTCTTTTTTTTAATTTAATTTTATTTTTTTAAATTTATGTCCAAATTAGTTAGCATATAGTGAAACAATGATTTCATGAGTAGATTCCTTAATGCCCCTTACCCATTTAGCCCATTCCCCCTCCCACAACCCCTCCAACAACCCTCAGTTTGTTCTCCATATTTATGAGTCTCTTCAGTTTTGTCCCCCTCCCTGTTTTTATATTAATTTTGTTTCCCTTCTCTTATGTTCATCTGTTTTGTCTCTTAAAGTACTCATATGAGTGAAGTCATATGATTTTTGTCTTTCTCTGACTAATTTCACTTAGCATAATACCCTCCAGTTCC
This sequence comes from Panthera leo, assembly GCF_018350215.1. NCBI lineage: Eukaryota > Metazoa > Chordata > Mammalia > Carnivora > Felidae > Panthera > Panthera leo. Next base: position 124,192,437 of record NC_056682.1, on the reverse strand, counting down.
ATCCACATAGTTGCAAATGGCAAGATTTCATTCTTTTTGATTGCCAGGTAATACTCCATTGTATATATATACCACATTTTCTTTATCCATTCATCTATTGATGGAAATTTGGGGTCTTTCCATACTTTAGCTATTGTTGATAGAGCTGCTATAAACATGGGGGTGCATGTGTCCCTTTGAACAGTACACCTGTATCCCTTGGATACATACAAAATAGTGCAATTGCTGAGTCATAGGATAGTTCTATTTTTAATTTTTTGAAGAACCTCCATACTATTTTCCAGAGTGGCTGTACCAGTTTGCATTCCCACCAGCAGTGCAAAAGAGATCCTCTCTCTCCACATCCTCACCAACATCTGTTGTTGCCTGAGTTGTTAATGTTAGCCATTCTGACAGGTGTGAGGTGGTATCTCATTGTGGTTTTGATTTGTATTTCCCTGATGATGAGTGATGTGGAGCGTTTTTCATGTGTTGGTTGGCCATCTGGATGTCTGCTTTGGAGAAGTGTCTATTCATGTCCTTTGCCCATTTCTTCACTGGATTATTTGTTTTTTCGGTGTTTAGTTTGATAAGTTCTTTATAGAGTTTGGATACTAACCCTTTATCTGATATGTCATTGGCAAATATCTTCTCCCATTCTGTCAGTTGCCTTTTAGTTTTGGTGATTGTTTTCTTCGCTGTGCAGAAGCTTTTTATTTTGATGAGGTCCCGGTAGTTCATTTTTGCTTTTGTTTCCCTTGTGTCCGGAACGTGTTGAGTAAGAAGTTGCTGCGGCCAAGATCAAAGAGGTTTTTGCCTGCTTTCTCCTTGAGGATTCTGATGGTTTCCTGTCTTACATTAAGGTCTTTCATCCATTTTGAGTTTATTTTTGTGTATGGTGTAAGAAAGTGGTCCAGGTTCATTCTTCTGCATGTTGCTGTCCAGTTTTCCCAGCAGCACTTGCTGAAGAGAGTATTTTTATTCCTTTGGGTATTCTTCCCTGCTTTGTCAAAGGTTAGTTGGCCATACGTTTGTGGGTCCATTTCTGGGTTCTCTATTCTGTTCCATTGATCTGAGTGTTTTGGTTTTTTTGTGCCAGTACCATACTGTCTTGATTACAGCTTTGTAGTATAGCTTGAAGTCTGGGATTGTGATGCCTCCTGCTTTGGTTTTCTTTTTCAAGATTGCTTTGGCTATTTGGTGTCTTTTCTGGTTCCATGCATATTTTAGGATTATTTGTTCTAGCTCTGTGAAAAATGCTGGTGTTATTTTGATAGGGATTGCATCAAAAATGTAGATTGCTTTGGGTAGTATTGACATTTAAACAATATTTGTTTTTCTTATCCAGGAGCATGGAATCTTTTTCCATTTTTGTGTGTCTTCTTCAACTTCTTTCATAAGCTTTCTATAGTTTTCAGTGTATAGATTTTTCACTTCTTTGGTTAGATTTATTCCTAGGTATTTTATGTTTTTTGTGTGTGTGCAACTGTAAATGGGATTGATTCTTTGATTTCTCTTTCTGTTGCTTCATTGTTGGTGTATAGGAATGCAACTGATTTCTGTCCATTGATTTTATATCCTGTGACTTTGCTGAATTCATGAATCAGTTCTAGCAGTTTTTGGGTGGAATCTTTTGGGTTTTCCATATAGAGTATCATGTCATCTGCGAAGAGTGAAAGTTTGACCTCTTCCTGGATGATGTGGATGCCTTTCATTTCTTTGTGTTGTCTGATTGCAGAGGCTAAGACTTCCAATACTATGTTGAATAACAGTGGCGAGAGTGGATATCCCTGTCTTGTTCCTGATCTTAGGGGGAAAGCTCTCAGTTTTTCCCCATTGCAGATGATATTAGCGTTGGGTTGTTCATATATGGCTTTTATGATCTCGAGGTATTCTCCTTCTATTCCTACTTTCTTGAGGGTTTTTATAAAAAACAGATGTTGTTGGGGTGCCTGGGTGGCTCAGTCGGTTAAGCGTCCGACTTCAGCTCAGGTCACGATCTCACGGTCCGTGAGTTCGAGCCCCGCATCGGGCTCTGGGCTGATGGCTCAGAGCCTGGAGCCTGCTTCCGATTCTGTGTCTCCCTCTCTCTCTGCCCTTCCCCTATTCATGCTCTGTCTCTCTCTGTCTCAAAAATAAATAAACATTAAAAAAAACAAAAAACAAAAACGGATGTTGTATTTCGTCAAATGCTTTCTCTGCATCTATTGAGAGGATCATATGGTTCCTGTCCTTTCTTTTATTGATGTGATGAATCACGTTAATTGTTTTGCAGATATTGAACGAGCCCTGCATCCCAGGTATAAATCCCACTCGGTCATGGTGCATAATTCTTTTTAATATATTGTTGGGCCCAGTTGGCTAATATCTTGTTGAGGGTTTTTGCATCCATGTTCATCAGGGAAATTGGTCTATAGTTTTCCTTTTCAGTGGGGTCTTTGTCTGGTTTTGGAATCAAGGTAATGCTGGCTTCACAGAAAGAGTTTCGAAATTTTCCTTCCATTTCTATTTTTTGGAATAGTTTCAAGAGAATAGGTGTTAACTCTTCCTTAAATGTTTGGAAGAATTCCCCTGGAAAGCCATCTGGCCCTAGACTCTTGTTTTTTTGCCAGATTTTTGATTACTAATTTGGTTTCCTTACTGGTTACGGGTCTGTTCAAATTTTCTATTTCTTCCTGTTTCAGTTTTGGTAGTGTATATGTTTCTAGGAATTTGTCCATTTCTTCCAGATTACCCATTTTATTGGCATATAATTGCTCATAATATTCTCTTATTATTTTTTTATTTCTGTTGTGTTGGTTGTGATCTCTCATCTTTCATTCTTGATTTTATTTATTTGGGTCCTTTCTTTTTTTCTTCTTGATCAAACTGGCTAGTGTTTTATCAATTTTTTTAATTCTTTCAAAGAACCAGATTCTGGTTTCATTGATCTGTTCTACTGTTTTGTTGTTGTTGTTGTTGTTGTTGTTGTTGTTTGGTTTCGATAGCATTAATTTCTGCTCTAATCTTTATTATTTCCTGTCTTCTGCTGGTTTTAGGTTTTATTTGTTGTTCTTTTTCCAGATCCTTAAGGTGTAAGGTTAGGTTGTATATCTGAGATCTTTCTTCCTTCTTTAGGAAGGCCTGGATTACTATACACTCTCGTCTTATGACCGCCTTTGCTGCGTCCCAGAGGTTTTGGGTTGTGGTGTTATTATTTTTATTGACTTCCATATACTTTTTATTTTCCTCTTTACTGCTTGGTTAGCCCATTCATTCTTTAGTAGGATGTTCTTCAGTCTCCAAGTATTTGTCACCTTTCCAAATTTTTTCTTGTGCTTGATTTCGAGTTTCATAGCGTTGTGGTCTGAAAATATGCATGCTGTGATCTCGATCTTTTTGTACTTACTTAGGGCTGATTTGTGTCCCAGTATATGATCTATTCTGGAGAAGGTTCCATGTATACTGGAAAATAATGTATATTCTGCTGCTTTAGGATGAAATGTTCTGAATATATCTGTTAAGTCCATCTGGTCCAGTGTGTCATTCAAATCCATTCTTTCCTTGCTGATTTTTTGATTAGATGATGTGTCCATTGCTGTGAGTGGGATGTTGAAGTTTCCTACTATTATGGTATTACTGTCAATGAGTGTCTTTATGTTTGTGAATAATTGATTTATATATTTGGGTGCGTCCACATTTGGCACATAAATGTTTACAATTGTTAGGTCTTCTTGGTCTATAGACCCCTTTGTTATGATATAATGCCCTTCTGCATCTCTTGATACAGTCTTTATTTTAAGGTCGAGATTGTCTGATATAAGTATGGCTACTCTGGCTTTCTTTCGTTGACCATAGCATGATAGATGGTCCTCCATCCCCTTATTTTCTTTTTTTTAAATTTTTTTAATTTTTTAATTTTTTATTATATGAAATTTATTGTCAAATTAGTTTCCATACAACACCCAGTGCTCATCCCAAAAGATGCCCTCTTCAATGCCCATCACCTACCTTCACCTCCCTCCCACCCCCCATCAACCCTCAGTTTGTTCTCAGTTTTTAAGAGTCTCTTATGCTTTGGCTCTCTCTCCCACTCTAACCTCTTTTTTTTTTCTTTTTTTTCCTTCCCCTCCCCCATGGGTTTCTGTTAAGTTTCTCAGGATCCACATAAGAGTGAAAACATATGGTATCTGTCTTTCTCTGTATGGCTTATTTCACTTAGCATAACACTCTCCAGTTCCATCCAAGTTGCTACAAAGGGCCATATTTCATTCTTTCTCATTGCCACGTAGTACTCCATTGTGTATATAAACCACAATTTCTTTATCCATTCATCAGTTGATGGACATTTAGGCTTTTCATCCCCTTATTTTCAATCTGAAGATGTCTTTTAGGTCTAAAGTGGGTCTCTTGTAAACAGCATATAGATGGATCTTGTTTTCTTATCCATTCTGTTACCCTATGTCTTTTGTTTGGTGCATTGAGTCCATTGACGTTTAGAGTGAATAGTGAAAGATATGAATTTATTGCCATTATGATGTTTGTAGAGTTAGGGTTTCTGGTGATGTTCTCTGGTCCTTTCTAATATTTTGCTGCTTTTGGTACATATATATATATATTTTTTCTTTCATCTTTTTTCCCCTCAGAAAGTCCCCCTTAAAATTTCTTGCAGGGCTGATTTAGTGGTCACAAGCTCCTTTAATTTTTGTTTGTCTGGGAAGCTTTTTATCTCTCCTTGTATTTTGAATGACAGCCTTTCTAGATAAAGAATTCTTGGCTGCATATTTTTCTGATTCAGCACACTGAACATATCCTGCCACTCCCTTCTGGCCTGCCAAGTTTCTGTGGATAGGTCTGCTACAAACCTGATCTGTCTTCCCTTGTAGGTTAGGAACTTTTTTTCCTTTGCTGCTTTCATGATTCTTTCCTTGCCTGAGTATTTTGTGAATTGGACTATGATATGCCTTTTGATGGTCGGTTTTTGTTGAATCTAATGGGGGTCCTCTGTGCTTCCTGGATTTTGATGTCTGTGTCTTTCCCCAGGTTAGGAAAGTTTTTGGCTATGATTTGCTCGCATAACCCTTCTACACTTATTTCTCTCTCTTCCTCTTCTGGGACCCCTATGATTCTGATGCTGTTCCTTTTTAATGAGTCACTAATTTCTCTAATTCTTAAATCGTGCTCTTTTGCGTTAATCTCCCTCTTTTTTTCTGCTTCGTTATTCTCTGTAAGTTTGTCCTCTATATCGCTGATTCTCTGTTCTGCCTCGTCCATCCTTGTCGCCGCTGCATCCATCCATGATTGCAGCTCAGTTATAGCATTTATAATTTCATTCTGGCTATTTTTACTTCTTTTATCTCTGCATAAAGGGATTTTAATCTATTTTTAACTCCAGCTAATATTCTTATTATTGTGATTCTAAATTCTGGTTCAGACATCTTGCTTGTATCTGTATTGGTTTAATCCCTGGCTGTTGTTTCTTTGTGCTCTTTCTTTTGGGGTGAATTCCTTCCTTTTGTCATTTTGAATGGAGAAAAGGAATTAATGAGGTAGAAAAATTGAAATAAAAACAAATTAAAATTTAAAAATATTGAAATTAAAAATTAAACACACACACACACAAATAGAATACATCTATATGTTTTGATCTGGGTGTTGAAAGTGGTATGACAGGGGCGCCTGGGTGGCGCAGTCGGTTAAGCGTCCGACTTCAGCCAGGTCACGATCTCGCGGCCCGTGAGTTCGAGCCCCGCGTCAGGCTCTGGGCTGATGGCTCGGAGCCTGGAGCCTGTTTCCGATTCTGTGTCTCCCTCTCTCTCTGCCCCTCCCCCGTTCATGCTCTGTCTCTCTCTGTCCCAAAAATAAATAAAAAACGTTGAAAAAAAAAAATTTTTAAAAAAGAAAGTGGTATGACAGATTCGAGAAAACAAAGGGGGGGAAAGAAATCATTTGAGAATTTGAAAATAATGAATACACTGAAGTAGACTAAAATGTGATGATGGGGGTAAAACATATTTGAAAAAATATACACAAAAGTAAAGAATGTAGTAGAAAAAATTAAAAAAATATTTTTAATAAAAATTAAAAATAAATATGATTTTTTTCATTTTTTGTATTTAAGAAAAAGAAATGAAAAATAGAAAAAAGGTAAAAAAAGAAAAAAATCGTTTGAAAATTTGTAAAAGTCAATACACTGTAGTAGACTAAAATAAAATGATGGAAGTAAAATAGAACTTGAAAAAACTTACATAACAGCAAAAAATATAGTAATAAAAATTAAATAAAAATATTTTTAATATAAGTTGAAAGTAAAAACGAAGTTTTTATCTTTCTGCATTCAAGAGAAGGAAAAGAAATGAAAAAGAGAAAAAAAAGAAAGAAGGAAATTGTTTGAGAATTTGAAAAGATGAGTACACTGAAGTAGACTAAAATAAAATGACAGAAGTAAAGTAGAATTTGAAAAAATTTACACAAAAGTAAAAAGTATAGTAATAAAAATTATAGAACAATATTTTTAATAAAAATTGAAAATAAAAATGAATTTTTTCTCTTTCTGTATTCAAGAAAAAGAAAAGAATTGTAAAAGAAAAAAAGGAAAAAGAAAAAAAAAAGAAAGAAAATTGAATAGATGAATCTGCTAACAGATGGAAGTAGGACTGAAATTTCATCTAGAAGTCAGTCTATGTAGCTCTTTATAGTCCATAAATTAAGCTGGCAGTGAGACTTGCGTTCTTGAAGAGCATAGTTGGCCCAGTTGGGCAGGGCTCAGTGTAACAGCTCTGCTCTCCACTAGGTGGTGCTTTTAGCCTACTGGGGTGGATTGTGGTGGGGCTCGTAGGTACGAATGCGCATGCGCGGGAGCGGTGAAAATGCCGCCAGCCCAGCTACCCAGTCTGTTCTTGATCAGCAATCGTGCACCTGTTCTCTGCCTTCAGCTCTCGTCCTCTCCCTGCTTTTTCACTCTCTGGGACCAAGCCTCAGGCAGTACCTCTCTTCCGAATTTTGTCTCAGATGCGGCTGTTTTCCCCGGCCCCTTACTTCCGAAGGACTGCGGCTTTGACCCGCGCCGTCCCTCTGCGGGAGGGTCTCACCGAGCAATGGCCGAATGTCTGATGCACCCAGGAATGCTTTCTGGACCCTGCTGCTGCCGGTGCCAGCCCGCCCCAGAAAAAGTTCGCAAGATAGTGTAGCAGCAGCGTTTCAGGGATTATGGAAAATCAGAACACACACCTGGCACCAGGCTTCACCCTTAATGACCTTGTCCCAGCACCAGCGAATGTGGCCATTTTCTGGGGTCTGCTGGGACCAGGTGGCTTGAACAGTCTCTACCAAATGTCCTTCCAGCAGTGGAACCTCTTTTCCACATGTGGCCCAAGAACCTCCCAGACCCCACTCTGTTCCTAGGGATTCGCCCTTCCCACCAGAGCATCACCAGGTATTGAGCTGAGGAGTTGCAGCCTTTGCGCTCCCCTTGTTTACAGTCTTAATGGAATTTAAACCCTCTCCTTTCTCCCCTTTTAGTTTAGTCCCTGAAGCTGTTTCCAATTTTCCACTTTCTCTCCAGCCGCTTTTGGAGAGGGTTGGTTTTCTCATATTCTCCTCCCCTCCCCAGTCTCCGTCCTCTTTCCACGCAAAAGCGGTTCCCAACCTTTCGGGGCTTCTTGCTCCCCAAGTTCAGCTCTCCGTGCCGCGTACCTGCTGAATTCCTCTTCTACCTATTTCTTTCTCATATTTCCTGATCATTGATTTACCTCTAAAGTATTTCTTAAGATCCCCCCCTCATCTCAACCTTTCCTAAAACCCACCAACATTTCTTACTTGAAAAGCAACAATCACTTACTTAGTATCTGTTTCCACCTCTCTTTCTTCTATTACAAAGATAGAAGCAATCCTTCTAACATGTAAATATAAGTCTAAAACTCTTATAGAAACCCCCAATAATACCTGAAAAAGTAAATAATTTATAAAGATGTTTGTGTGATAATATTAAATAAACAGAGTAAAAATACTGTATGCAGTGCTACAATAGCTAGATGAGTACTTTGCATGCATTTGGCAGTCACACACAAATTTCTACATAGTTGTGTATTACTGTGGAGGATGCCAAAATATATTTTAATGTTAAATTTTTATATCAATTTTAGGTGTAACTTTAAAATTAAATAATAAAGGGGCACCTGGGTGACTTAGTCGGTTAAGCATTGGCTTCGGTTCAAGTCATGATCTCGCGGTTCCTGAGTTTGAGCCCTGCATCAGGCTCTGTGCTGACTGCTCAGAGCCTGGAACCTGCTTCAGATTCTGTGTCTCCATCTTTCTATGTCCTTCCCCTGCTCACACTGTCTCTGTCTCTCAAAAATAAATGTTAAAAAAATTTTAATTAAATAATAAAAAAATATGTATTCAATAGCTAAATTGCCTAAACTACTTGGCCTAACTGCTTCAACACAACACAGAAAATTTATTCAAAGCCATACTCAATTTTTCCAAGAAAAACAAACAAAAAAATAACTTCATCAAGGTATACAATGCTATTCAATCTTTTAAAAATATATCTTGTTAATTTCTCTTCCTATACTTGGCACATGAAACCCATTTTTCAATGCTTGCCTTTTATTTCTGTCCTAGATTCTACCAAAACTTTCTAGGCACTGAGGTTTTTTATCATCTATGTTTCTAATGCTCTTTTCAGCCATAAAAAAGAAGGAAATCCTGTCATTTGTGACAACATGGCCAGTCTTTGAAGGCATTGTATTAATGAAATAACTCAGACAGAAAAAGACAAATACTGTATAATGTCACTTATATATGGAATCTAAAAACAAAACAGACTCATAGATACAGAGAACAGATTGGTGGTTGCCAGAGATGAGATATGTGGTAGGGGAGCAGTGAGAGATATGGTGAAGGTAGACAAAAGGTACAAACTACCAATTATAAGATAAATAAGTCCTGGGAATGTAATGTACAGCATGGTGACTATAGTTAACAAGACTGTATTGTGTATTTGAAATTTGCTGAGAAAGTCTTAAGAGTTTCCATCATAGGAGGTTCCTCAAAAAATTAAAAATACCAGCTCTTGCAGCAACTCCATTACTGTGTATTTACCCAAAGAAAAGAAAAAAAAAAAAAAAAACACTAACTCAAAACCATATATGCATCTCTATGCTTACTGCAGCATAATTTACAATAGCCAAGATGTGGAAGTAACCCAAGTGTCCTTCAATACATGAATGGATAAAGAAGATGTGGTGTATATGTACAATGGAATATTACTCAGCCATTAAAAAATAATGAGATCTTGCCATTTGTAACAGCATGAATGGACCTAGAAGGTATTTTACTAAGTGAAAGAAGTCAGATAGAAAAAGACAAATACCATATGATTTCACTTTATACGTGGACTCCAAAAAGTAAAACAAATGAACAAGTGAAAAATCAGAAACAGACCCATAAATATGGAGAACTGTTAGTTGCCACAGAGGAGGTGTTGGAGGGATGGGAAAACTGGGTGAAGGGGAATAGTCTTCCAGCTACAGGATGAATAAGTCACAAGGCGGAAAGGAATAGCCTAGGGAATATAGTCAATATTATTATTATAGCATTGTACGGTGACAGATGGCAGCTACACTTGTGGTGATCACAGCATAATGTATAGACTTGTTGAATCACTAAGTTATATACCTGAAACTAATGTAACATGTGTGAAGTACAATTCAATAAAAATCTTTAAAATTTATAAAATGATAAAGGAAAAAATGTTCGTCACAAGAAAAAAATATAACCATGCCAGGTGACAGATATTGACTGCAAATATTTTGATAATCATGTCAAAATATATACATATATCAAAATATTATGTTGTTGTACATCTTGAATTAATACACTGTTATATGTCAATTTTATCTCAGTAGTACTAGAAAAAGTAAAAACAAGTCTTTGGCATATGGGGCCCATCACTGGACCATGACATCCTTGAAACAAAGAACCTTTACTTTTCATTTTTGAATCTTTTAACCTAGAAAACTCCTCAGAATGTGTATTTTCCCTCCACAAAATCTTTCATCCCTCTTACCCCTAAACTCAGTTGAGAGCATAGCATAATACCTGGTTTAGAGCTGGAGCTGGAGCCTTCTGCTGAAATGTTATAGTCCTTGAGATTTATCATAGCCATAAGTTGGAAGAGAAATAACATCATCTAAATAAACTAAGTAACTAACTAATCAACTAACTAAGTAAATAAAGCAAGCAAACAGAACCCAAGTAAAGCTGGGGCCTCTAGACCAGCCTAGTGTGGAAAAGCTAACCTTAGATAATCTTTTCATTTCTAATTATGGAATAGTTACTGAATCTCAGAAAGGCATCAGAGAACTACAATAAAGACACATGAAAGCTAAGAATCCAATTAATAAACCAGCCTTGTCAAGCTATAATGAAGAATATGGATTTCCTTGGTGAAGGGCTATTCTGGGTCTTCTGTAAATTTCTAAAGTTCTTAATATAGTGGCTGCCTCTTCATATGTGCTCAATGAATATTGTGTATTATTATAATTACTATTGGATCTTTGGGGGTATATCATCCACTGCTTCCTCTAAACATATGACATAATTTTGAATCATTGTTCTGGGTTGCTTGATTTCCAATCCAGATAGCCTCCCCTCAAATTTCAATATGAGCTAGCATCCTGTAACTGAAACTCATCCTACCCCTCTCATCTTAACTTGAAAGTTAATGGGAAAAGTCCCCTTTTTCAAAGATAATTCTTTTCATTTATTTTTATTTAATTTTTTAGAGAAAGAGTGCACATGAACAAGCTGGAGAGGGGCACAGAGAGAGAGAGAGAGAGAGAGAGAGAGAGAGAATCTTAAGCATGCTCCATGTTGAGAGTGCAGCCTAACATGGGTCTTGATCCCACAACCCTGGGATCATGACCTGAGCCAAAATCAAGACTCAGACTCTCAACTGACTGAGCTATTCAGACAATCCTAAAAGATAGCTCTTGAGCTCATGGCCCATTTTATTCAAAATCTTCATCTAGATCTTAAAAATTATTATTAATCTCCTTAAAGTTTATGTGTCATGGTAACCAGACCACAAGGTAAAGTTATAAAATTTGATAACTGCACTCTATGTTTATTATAAGAGCTCTTCTTTAAGAAGCAAAAACACAAGTTGCTGAGTGTTTGATAAAGGTTCAGTAAAAGTTAAAAGCAGAAAACTCATAAGAAACAACATTAATGAAGCATATTTTCAAAATATAAGAGAACTAGATCTGGTCTGGAAATCTGTTATAAATGTATTATTCAAAAACCTATTTGCTTAATAACCAACTTGGTTCCAAATACTGGCAAGTTCTACATAGCATGGATTTTCTTTTTTAATGGAAAATTAATGAAACAAGGAATGATGGGATTCTGCTAGATTTCTTAGTTTTCCAAACAATATGGTCTTAGATCTTAAAGGTTTCAATTCCATTCTATGAAAGGCAGGTTTCCAACTCTTAACCAAGGATGAGAAGAGGTTTTTGTTTTTGTTTTTGTTTTTTTTTTTTTTTTTCCACATATTCTGTATGGGACTTCATGAAGAAAGCATGTAAATGACAATAAATCAACCACACTAATGCATAAGAAATTGGATTTAAAGTTTATGTTAATTGAAAAGACAGGAAGCACTTACTAGAAGTCTTGCTTTGAACTTGGCCACAACTTCAGTAGTTTTAATTATTTTTTATTGTTAGGTTATTAACTCAAGGTACATTTGAAATATTGCTTAATTTCCTTCAACATTAAGTCATAGTTTGTCCTTTGCTTCTTATTATGCATAGAGAAAAAGAACACATGTGAGTATGAATGCAAAGCACGGGAATGACGAAGACACAAAAGAACTAAATAGGCACCTAGGAGCTACTAATAATCATCATAATAACAGATTTAGGTTGGGTATATTGGAGCCTTATTATCTAAATCATTTTTCATTTGGCAGTATTTGACTTAACAAGAACGTTTTTACATCCTCTTTGTCTTTGAGTTTTCCCCGCCAGAAAATATTGCAACTATAAGCCACATTCCTTGGAGGCTCAGACCAAATCATGAGAACTTAGTGTAATGACAGGCTTTCCTTTTTGTGTGTGATGTAATTATGCCTTAAGTATTTCTGTACAGTTGTATCTTAGTGTCTCCATCTATAAAGGAAGGCAGATGCACTCTGTCACATACTTACAAGTACACAGAATCAATAAAACACGTTTAGATCTCTATAAACTTAGATAGCATTATGATTTTCGAGCACTTCCCTTCTCATGGAATCTCTCAGTAAGTGATAGGGTTGTCTGATTGCTCAGTCAGTTGAGAGTCTGAGTCTTGATTTTGGCTCAGGTCATGATCCCAGTTATTGCCATTCCAATCCACACACTCATATAGCCACACTCTTTTCATCTCCCCACTTTCTCTTTACTTGTCCCTTGCAAGCACTGTGTTAACAGCACTTTTATTTTCATGTAGTTTGTCCACACTAACCCTTACTCTCTTCATTCCTCTGTATTGTGTTACTTCAGCATCATTATTACCATCATTGTGGAGTGCCAACTATGTAAACGGCATTTCCAAATGACAGGATAAAGTGGGTTTGAGGGAAATCCACTCTCCCCCACAAGTTCAGAAGCATGAAAGAACAGAATTTAATCATGAGGAGTGACAGAAAACCCTCTTAAAAATGAGCCTATTTTTAAAAAATGAAAATATAACATGGTAGACCACCCATTTCTATGGCCAAATATTAATACAATATTAATAAAATATTAATAGTAATATCTCATCCTCCTGCCTCCTTGCTACACCCAGATAAATAGGCCTATTCCTATTTGAGAGGCACGTGCAACACACCTTCTAAATAACAGAAGTTATATCTGCTCATATATTCCAGAGTCCCTACAAGGGGGAAGGGCATTTCTCATTTAATCACATTGCTCTCCCCAGTTCACAATTACCACGTGACATAGCCTTTAAAAGCTGGATATAAAGTGCATTACTTTAACAAACTTCATTCCTTTAGGTAAAACAGCAAAAGAACTGCAAGGCAGTTTATTTCCGTCTCCTTACTATATGTCTCCCAAACATTAATACTGAGTTTTCATGAGCAATGCCTGGTCTTCATACCTATATCACATGTACTCAGGAGATTTCTTCTACATCATCCATTCAAAGATTACATTGTGGGATATCAAGATATTTTAATTTGATCTGTTGACTCCCTGATATTTTTAGATATTCTTGTCCTTTTCTCCACTTACCGTAAGTACCATAGAGTTTGGTTCTTTCTTCCCTTTTTATACTATTACTATATTCTATCTTCCCTTCTTTTCATGGAGCTTTTCATCCAGCTAGATCCTCCTAAATGCACTAATTCAAACACAGTAAGAGGAAGGAAACCTAAGGTAAATCCACACAAGTACACAATACATGCTGGGGAGGATGATAAAAAATAAAAATAAATAAGTAAAAATAAAAATAAAAATAAAAATAAATTGATCACTGTGCTTTAAAAGTGCCAAGGTCATGAAAGACAAGGGAAGACTGAAGGACTGTTACAGATAGGAGAGACTAAGGAGAAATAACAGGTACATGATCCTTGATAGGATTTTGGAACACAAAAAAGGACATCAGTGGGAAAAATGATGAAAGTCAAATAAAGTCAATCCATTAAAAGTTACTACTTTTGTGCCCATGTTAATTTACTGTTCTTACCACTGTCCTGTGGTTATGTAAGGTGTCAACATTACGGAAAATGAGTGAGGACAAGAAATAGAAGAAAATTGTTTCAACTTTTTTTTTTTTTTTGCAATTTTTCTGTATGTTTAACATCAGTTCAAAATTTCAAAAAATAATAAATAAAATTTTAAAAATGGAAAGCCTATGCATAAACAAAGGCCATGCTCCAAAAATTTTGATTGAACCCGACTTTCAGGAAAAATGGAGAATCGGAAAGTCAAATGATTAGATTAATGTAGGGAAAATTTGTTTCCAAAACAACCAAGTTTCATTTGTTAGCAAAACCACCTCATGAATCATCTAACAAGTTCTGGAGAAGCAACATAATAAAGGGCCAGGACTACAGAGCAGAAAGCAGGGAAACATGGTTCCTCACTATTTTCTTCAACACTCCCAGCCACTGAGGAAAGAAAGAAAGCTTAAGTAAACAGCAAACTATCTACAGCCATCTGTGAGTGAGGATTTGCCCCCTAAGCCCCATTAAGTTTGTTCTTTTTAAAAGTAAAAATGTACACTTGCTCACTGTGACACAGTATCTTTCACTTGGAGAAACTGAAACTCTTACCAATGTTAACATTTATGGAGATTACAAAAATACCCCACTTTTAGAATCCCAGTTATGACACAAGGTAAAAACAAAACAAAACAAAACAAAACAAAACAAAACAAAACAAAACTTCCAGTAATTCACAAAAATTCTGTGCAGCGATGACATAAAAACAATAGAAAAATTTGAGATACTCATTGGGAGTGATAAAATACAAGTATCCTTAGCAAAGTTTTAGTTGTTAATAGGATCTTAAATTTGGTTAGTGTAACAGATTTTAAAAGTGTTTCCATACATTTTATATCATAATGTATTGAATACAATAATGGTATTTATACCATAGTGGCATGCACATAAAATATCAATATATCCACTATATTTATAAGAAAAAGGTGAAAATTCACAAGGTTTATTAATGGTATAATCTATACATGGCAGAAACTGATATTTGGTATAAGCCAAAGGCTTCAGCTCCAAGGGTATAGTAAACTGAAAGTAAGGGAAGAGGTTGATGTACAAATCTTAGCTGGTTTCCATTTAGGACTGCAGGCCTGATATGGTCACATCTTCTAGGTTTTCAAGAGGAATTTGAAATTTTATCAAATAAAATTTGATCAACCAAAAATTTATTGTCTTGTTTCTTCTGATTCAGCTGGTAATGACATTTCTCAAAAAATACATTTCTAGATATAATACTACATTAATTTCCTCATCACTTCTCACTTGAAGACTAACAAGTGAGATAAAAGTGTGGCTATCTTATTATACCTATTGTGAAATTCAGAAGAACATTCTATACCATGTAAATATTATGTGATATTCCTTAATATTTAAGGATTGCATAAGTTCATTTTTTTAAAAATTAAAGCACCATACCAAACTTTGTGGGTCAACAAAACACCTGTGCCCCCCCCCCCACATTTTGACACGTGAGGTATACTTTATGCAAAAATTCTTAAGGATTTTTTAAGAAGAAGAGAGAGGAAGAGAAGGAGGAGGAGGAAGAAGAAAAAGTGAAATGCTTAATCCTTCAAATGTATCATCGGTTTGTTGCCAGGATCAAGTGAGAGAATGCATACGGAATAAATAATAAAATAAGTTACTGCATGAAGGTAAGAAATTCTAATTGTATTTATATTTTATGAAAAAATAATGCTTGTCTTGAAACTTTTCTCTCAGCCATTCTTAAAGTATCTTAGTATATTATCCCAGGTATGCAGAGTAAAAGGCTGTACACAGGCTCCAAACACAGAGGTGAGTTAGCTTCTGTGATTTGTGCCTCTTTGCCTCCAAAGACAAAAATATGAGGAGGGGTGCCTGAGTGGCTCAGTTGGTTAAGCATCGGACTCTTGGTTTCAGCTCAAGTCATGATCTCACAGTTTCATGAGTTCAAGCCCCACATCAAGCTCTGTGCTGCCAGCACAGAGCCTGCTTGGGATTCTCTCTCTCCCTCTCTCTCTCTGCCCCTACCCTGCTGTCTTGCTCTCTCTCTCTCTTTCTCTCTCTCTCTCAAAATAAATACATAAACTTAAAAAACAAATATGAGGAAATAAAATTACTAATAGTAATATTAAAAAATATTGTTCTGTATTAAAAACAAGTATAATAAAGTAAATAAAATTGCATACTTCAATTTAGTCTTCAAATCAGAGCTAATAAAGAAATTACTGCATATAATATTTTGCCCAACGAACTGGATATTTTCCTATGAGATAATGTGAATAACTGTATCATTGATATCACTTTCCAGATATAACAGAAATACCAGAAAACTAGTGGAGAAAATTAAGCAAATGTATGTGTGTCATTCCATTTCTGTACATGGCAAGCATAAAACAAACAAGGGCTTATTTTGTAGAGATAAACTTGGATATATGGCTCTGAGACCAAACCACAACCTCTCACAGTTCAGGGTCTCTGGTGATGAATTTCCCCCACTTCAGCCCTTCTAAGAAAGGAAAACTTCGAATGGGTTTTAACTCCCACTTGTTTTAGAACTTTCCACCCAGGCTTCAGAGCCAGACTGACTAGATGCTAAGTTCTGCCATTTATTGTAAGATCAAGCAATCTATTTAACCTTCTGAGCCTCAGTTTCTAGATACGTAAATAGTATTGAAAGTACTTACCTCTTAGATGATGAATTGCTAAAACTGACTCTATTAACAAGGAATATTTTTAGATTTTACACTCTCAAGGAACATAGCTATTTTTCAAACAAAAAAAGGAAATTCTACTCTGCATTGCCTGCTGCTATATGTTATTTTGACATATAAGGAATATACCCTGTGTGGGTTCTGATAGTATTGAAGAGAGATTTATTACTCTCTTGACTATAATTCCAGAAGGAGCCCTATTCCGTGTATATATATAATTATATATATATATATATATATAATTATATATATATATATATGTGTGTGTGTATATATATACACATATATATATAAATAAATTATATACTAAAAATTAAATATTAATTATATATTTAACTCTCAATATCCCAGTGTGCAATTTTTTCAACAATTGCTGTTATCCAAAAATATTCTCTGTTAACAAATTGGATTCTATTTTAGATATTAATAGTAATACTTATTAGCAAGAATAATACTTGGGAATCTGACTGTGTCAGGTACTGAGCTAAGCATATTACACACATTATGGCATTAGTGAAGTATGAAGAGAGGAAATTTGGAGTGAGTGACCTGAGTTCAAATCTTGACTCTTCTTCTTCCTGGCTGACTAACAAAGAGGAAATTCTATAACCTCTCTGAGTCTCAGTTTGCATATCTGTATTATGGATCTGATGTACAAGGTTGTTATAGGGATTAACTCAGTTAATTAGAGCCTGAGATCAGTGTTTGGCACAAAGTAGACACAGAATTGGTGATAACTATTATTATTATTGTCATTGTTATTGTTATATATTTTAATTGAGAACTTGTTTGCTTTCAGGATCACTGTAGTAGGCATAGTGGAAAATTTTGCAGTGAATTTCAATCCCAGATCCCAAATTCTTTTTTTTTTAAGTTTTTATTTAAATTCTAGTTAGTTAGCATATAGTGTAATATTGGTTTCAGAAGTAGAATTTAGTGATTCATCACTTACATACACACTCAGTGTTCATCACAAGTGGCCTCCTTAATATCTATCACCCATTTAGCCCATCCCTTGCCCATCTCCCCTCTAGCAACCCTCAGTTTATTTTCTGTAGTTAAGAGTCTCCTATGGTTTGCCTCCCTCTCTTTTTTTAATTTCCCTTCCCTTATGTTCATCAGTTTTGTTTCTTAAATTACACATATAAGTAAAATCATATGGTATTTTTCTTTATCTGACTGACTTATTTTGCTTAGCATAATACACTCTAGCTCCATCCAGGCCATTGCAAATGGCAAGATTCATTCTTTTTGATGGCTTAGTAATATTCCATGTAAATATATACATATATGTATATATATGTGGAATACATATATACACAACACATCGCATCTTCTTTATCCATTCATCAGCTGATGGGTGTTTGGGCTCTTTCCATAATTTGGCTATTGTTGATAGTACTGCTACAAATATCAGGGTGTATGTGCCCCTCTGAATCAGTTTTTTTGTATCCTTTGGGTAAATACCTAGTAGTGAAATGGCTGGGTCATATAGTAGTTTTATTTTAAGCTTTTTGAGGAAACTCCATACTGTTTTCCAGGGTGTCTGTACCAGTTTGTATCCCCACCAACAGTGTATGAGGGTTCCCCTTTCTCTGCGTCTTCACCAACATCTATTGTTTCCCATGTTGCCAGATCACAAATTCTAATATCTGTTATCACTTTGATTGAATCACATTATGTCACTAAGCCTCAATTTGCTCTTCTGTAAAATATGAATAGCAACATCTGACTAATGGGCCTAATATTACCATCAAACAGAGTAACATAAGAAAAGTTCTTCGCAAAGTATAAAGCCTTTATAGAAATATAAGTATCTTCTTACCTAAACAGAAAAAATAAGACTCGATTGTATCTTGCCTTTTTTTCATAACATCTACCCCAGTGTCCACTCTCCACTCCCACCCAATGGAAAGCTTCAAAACTACAAACTCCAAATCAGAATGGTTCTTTTATATTTGAAGACACAATGCACCTAACAAGAAATATTGAAAGCAGCTGCTCTCTATAATTTGCAACAAGTTCTTCTATGTGCAAAATTAAAAATAAAATAAAATAAAATAAAATAAAATAAAATAAAATAAAATAAAATAATATAAAATAAAATAAAATAAGAGAGAGAGAGAGATTCTCAAATTTATAGGGGTTAAAAATGACAGCATTTTTTTCACTCTTGAGAATGTTTCTTATATATATTTTTTGTCAAGCCTTTCTTTCCTGCCACTCTTTGCCTACTAGGGAATCTGAAAATGACAAAATGAATTGTTGAGTATCAAACACACATTAATTAAAAGCCTCAGACCCAGTCATCCTTTTTCTCTTGCAGCAAGTTTTATGATTGATACATGTACTTGTGGTTTCACTCTTATATTCTGTTGATAAAATGCCATTTTTTCTTACAATTTAATGATTATGACACCAGGTAGGAATGTTTCAGGCTAACACATCATTCTCAAAGAGAACCACTCAGCGTAGGTGTTTCCCACAGTAGGCAGAAGGATTTTTCAGTAATAAGGTAAGATTTTTACCAATCAAGTAGAGATTTCTGAAAACAACTAGATACTTGGGATAGAAAATAATTTTAATGAATATGTAAAATGGATTATTTTTTTCCAGCAACTCTGGAAACCATATAATGGTGTTCCAATTTTTAAAAAGCTTAGTCACTAAGTTACTAGTGGAAGTTCATCAGATATGACTAATAAAATTTTTTCTTATTTTCCCAGTATAGAAGAGAAAAATTTGACAATAATTCAGAATTTATATTAAACTCTTTTCAGTGAAGACCTGGATGATGTATTTGGTTACATAATCCATCTAAATCTTTTCTCACTGTGTGCTAATGAAAGTAGAAAAGACCGGTCTTTCTTTGGACATTCTGAACTCGTGAAAGCGTGAAATTTCTTTGAAGTTTTCTGTTTCATTTCTAAAGTTCATCTGAAGTTTGCATTATGTTCCTTAATATAGGTGAATCTCTTTTAAAAGAAAAAATATCAAATAAAAATTTTTGATTAATGAAAATTAATATGTACCAGGAAGATGTCATGTTTATCATGCTTCAAGACACTATTCTCAAATTCTAATGTCCATACAAATCTCCTAGTAACATTGTTAAAGACAGAGATTCAAACTCAGTTGTCCTGAGGAGGGCCGAAGATTCTGTATTTCTGAAGGCTTCCATAGAAGAAAGAAGTTGCTGGTTCCAGACTATATTCCAAGTAGCAAAATTTTAAGGGACAATTAAAAACCAATCCAGAGGAGTCCCATGTAGACTCATGAGGGAGATAAAAATTCTTAAGTCATACAGTAAAAATCAGGTTATGTATAGGAATAGTTATTTCTGAATTGTAAACAAAATGTGAAAATTTCTCACTTTAATTAAACTCTAGCTACTTATCTATATAATTTCAATTACTCAAAAGTTAATTGGTGTCTATCAGTTTACACATATTCTTTAGATTTTAATTTAGTGTTATATTGTACTGAATATGTTCCTTTGTGCCGTTTCTGACTACCTTATCACTTTGATGAAGCCAGTTCTGACACTCTGGCCTTAGGAAGGTTCAAGAAATAGTATAGGATAGGGTCAGAATTTTAATCCACTCTGACTCGAGAACCTGGCCACATACTCTTAGAAGATATAAATATATATATATATATATATATATATATATATATATATACACACACATACATACACATTTTTGGCCATAAACTCTGAAATCTTAAGTTGCAAATGTATCACAAATGGAAAAAGTTAATACAGTAATATAGTATATTACATATAATTATTTTCTTGAATTAATGTTAAAGCCCTTTGACAGCATACTTCTTTATAACATAAGTATATAATGTACTAAAAACACATTGAGCTGAATACATTTTATTTTAGGTGTGTTATAAAACAAAACAACAGAATTCCATAATCTATAACACAAATAATGGATAACATCCAGTCTCTAATATTCAGTCTCAGAAACCTGAATTGTTGTTAATCCTTTTTTTTTTAAGTTTATTTCTTTGTTTTGAGAGGGAGAGAGAGAGAGAGAGAGAGGGCACGCGTGCACACGAGCGAGTGGGGGAGGGGCAGAGAGAGAGGGAAAGAGAGAAACCCGAGCCAAGCTGGTGAACTGTGAGATCATAACCTGTGGCAAAATCAAGAGCTGGACACTTAATCAGCTGAGCCACCCAGGATCCCCAGTGGTTGTTAATTTAATACAAAATTCTGGGTAACCATTTTATGCAAAAAGTAAGGCTCTGAATTCACACTGAAATCACTTGTTAAGAAATTCTAGAAGAACTCTACCATTTTGAATAGTTTCAAATACACATGTTGCATTTTCCTGATCTGGGCAATAGAAGTTTATTTATAATCTCTCTTTACCACGTTATTTATCTTTTTCACAGCAACTTTAAAATCAGTGCTTTGCAGGGAGGGGTATTGAGTTTTCTCAAAGTCCAATTATTTTTTTAAGTTTATTTATTTATTTTGAGAGAGAGAGAGCGCATGAGCAAGGTAGGGGCAGAGAGAGGGAGAGAGAATCCCAAGCAGGCTCCACACTGTCAGCATGGAGCCCAACACAGGGCTCAAACTCAGGAACTATGAGATCATGACTTAAGCGGAAATCAAGAGTCGGATGCTTAACTGACTGAGCCATCCAGGCGCCCCATCTAAAATTCCAACTATGTTTTTAGTATTGGTAAAACACTTGGGAAGTGTGAGAAAATCATCTCACATGGCTACACTTTTCTCCAAACCTTTAAATAGCTTCTGAAAGCTCAGTTTGTGCAATTAGATCACTGACAGCTAAGGAAGGGAGAAGTTCAAAGAGTGGCTCAATCAAACCACTAAACCAGACAAGTGGAAAATTGCATTTTGTTGCCTTGTGCTAGGTAAGCTATTACCTGAATATGTATGCACATATTTATTTCTATGTTTATTAATCTGAAGTTCTTGACTTCTCTTTTACCGTTTCTATAGCCCTCATTTAAACAAGTTGGTATTTTGGTTTCATTTCTTTAATCCCTAGATGGCATTTCTCACAGAATGAGATTTCTCTCATCTTATTTTAATGTTTAGTATTTATGAAGGGGGTCCACTTGTGAACCCAAATGTATTAGTTATACTCCAAAGTAAAGTTCTGTATAAGCCCTCTGGAAGTACTGGTACTAAACTAGGTAACACTAATTCAAATAAACACAGGCTGATGTGCATACAGTTGGATAGCAATGTGCAATGGATGATTCAATTTTTGATTACTTATGTGTCTTCACGCACAACTGGTGTGTGCTGTAGTATAACCTGTGACCCACAGGTCCCTGAACTGATTTGGGAGATCCATAAAGTAGCTGAAATTGGGTGAAATTTGTGTATATATGTTCATGTGTATATTTCTTGAAAGAGATGCTATTGCTTTTAGGAACTTCTCAAGGGTGTTTTAAATCCCCAGAAAAGATTAAGAATCACTGTCTTAAACCAAGAAATATCTGGCTTGTCACTTACATGTGTGCTTTAGCAGGCTAACAGAAAGCATGAATGATGCAAGCTAAGACAAGATACAGAAGTGTGTATCAAATATTGCCAGAAATCCTAAAGATCTTCAAGGGAGCAGAAAATACTAGCATTTGTTGAACTACTACTATGAGTCAGACACTATATTGCATGCTTTTCATACTCATTAAATCTTGACTACAATTCTGTGAGATGATAAAGGATTCTCCTCTACTCCATTTCACAGCTGAAAAATTTGAGGGTCAGAAAAATTAAATACTGAGCAATTAGACCTCAACATTTATTGATGCAATTATCTGTGCTAGCCACTATTTCATGCATTATTTCACTTAATCCTCACAACAACTATACAAGAAAAGTGTTACCCTTATTTAGTAGATGCATAAATTAAAATTTAGAAATTTATGTTGCTTACTAAAACTACATAATTAAGGAAGGGCAGAATCAAGATAAAATCAAACAACACATGAAATAAATTGTGTCCATAATTATTATTTTATAACAAATACGATTAAAAATTCATACTAATTTTACTAAGGCACAACTGCTAAGTAGGTAATAATGATAATTCACAATTATATCCTATCAAAATGATTTTATATCTTAAAGGGGATTAACAGTTGGCAAAAATGAATGTTTTAAAAGACCTATAAGAATTAGGCTAAACTCTTAAGATGAGAGATGACGTCAAGATTCTTACATGGTTAGAATTTTTGAACTGAAGGGAAAGAACCTTAATACAATCTAGCCCAGCCACTTTCATATGTTGAATCTTCTCTATCTCCATCAAGCTAGCATCCAGCTCTTGCTTAAGATTCTCAATGGGTAGGAATCTATCTCTCGAACAGCCCATCATAAGATTTTTAGTTTTTACCATGGGGAAAATTACATAGGGAATAAATAATGTCCTGAACTGGAATATAATTCCACTAGGTTGGGCATCCCAAGCCTATACTCATTCAGAGAAGGCAGATGCTCTCTTTCTACTTTCACTCCTCTTGAGCATCCATTGTCTCTTACTTAGGTGTAGGATATCCCTTTGTTTCAAGATTGTTTTTACTCACTGAAAACATGGGTGCAAAATGTCAAAGATCTATATTCGGTGTTGTTGACTACCAGAAGCAAGGTGATTCCTTCTGTGATTTTCTTCTATCATATATGATTTTTAAGAGCCTTTGTTTTGTTTTGTTTTTTGGTGTCCTTGATATTATGTGTGCACAGTACTTCCTTTATTCAAACATTTATTAAACAGACACTCTATTGAGTAAATAAGACATAAAAACACATTTACGTCCTTCAAAGGGACCACAATTTAGTGGAGGAGACAGACCAGTGGACTATGTCAGTAGAAATAACAACTTCTCTGCAGAGTACAGAAGAATGCCTCATCACATCAGCTATACATTCCAGGGGAGATGAGTTCTGAAATGCTTACTGGTGGCTTTGTCCTTCATAACATCACTTTCACTGTGCCATGTCAATCTTCTGTATTTGTCCTGAGTTCTATGGCCTTCTTCCAATCTTTGTTTCAAGTCTTCCTGTCCTTTTAAAATCCAAACTTATCTGAGAGCAAGTTGTGCAGTCAGATGGTTCTCTCTGGGAAACTAATTCTTCCCTTATTTATCAGAATAACTTTTGATTGCAGAAATAGAATTTAATTTGTGATAACATTTTCAACTTTAGAAGCTTCATAATATATTGTGATTCATGATTCTTATGTTTGTTTTGTTGACAAAAAAATAAATTAGAAAGCAACACACTTCTCCCTTCCTTCTAACAGCCCTATTCCTTTGTCTAATGTTTTCCTGTGTGATAATTGTCAGGGTCACCCTCAGACAATTGGTACACTGGCATTTAACAAGTGAACAGATCACACAGTGGGGAATGTTAGCAATGAATTATGAAGAAACTAAATGCAAATTTCAATAAAAATGTATTACTTTCCCCATTGTGAAAAAAATATGAAGACTGCAAGATGCCTTCTGATTTTTAATCTTTGTCGTCAAGTTTTCATCATGATTGATCATAGAAGTGATAATCTAGTGATATCTTAAGCTTTCTATCGACTCATTTTTATCTACTTAAACGTTGAGTAACCTGATATTCTCCTTTTCTTTCCATATTTGCAGCGTAATGTATTTCCATACTATATTAGAAGCTCAAGCTTCTAGACAAATCATGTAGAAGCCTTTTATATCATGTATCTCTGCCTATGATATCTGAAGTCTGCAATAGAAGAGGACCTTATGAAACATACTTAATGAAGAAAAAAAAAACACTAGAATTCTAAACCATCATCTTCTTTCATATGTCACCACAATTTAAGTTTTAGAGAAAAATGTAGCTTTTTGTCCAAATACAAAGTATAGTATAGTAATCTGTATAGTATAGTAATCTGGCTCCATTTACTTACTTTCTTTCAAATAACTGAAAGAGCTTTCATGAATATTATCCCATTCCAAAGATGGAAGTATTGGTTTTATGTCCACCATTTTGCCTCTTGAAACATGCCTATAACATTCCTGATATTGTTTCTAAACTAAGTGACTGTCTTACCTTCCATAACAAAAAATGACATAATATTTTGCTTTTATCTCCTTTTACTTCTCATATTTGTTGTTACCCAGTATCATCATATGTCTTTTATAATAGTTCTCAGACTGCATCACCATCATATTGTTAAAATCCTTCCATGGAAACTAATCTCTCTTGGAGAATTAGCTTTCAGCCCTCTGCATTCTCTATTTTGCTTATTATCTATTTTGAGCTATATAATCTAGCAAAGGTCACTAAATGACAAAAAAACTTATTTCTCATAAGCTGATTATATTATATGCATAATAAGTTATCCTATATACTTGTTAAATTTAAAAACATGCTTTAGGTTTGTTTTTCCAACCTCAAAGTACATACAAAATCAAACTGTACCTTTGCTTTGGTCCAGCCCCTTGTGACGACTTATCCTCACTCATAAATGTATTAAACATACATGTTATATGTGAGAAAAAGTAATTTTTTATCCACCTTCTGCCCTAAGGGAATCTAGCCAAGGTGTGTAGGCTTTACATCCTAAGTAAATTCTGGGGCATGTTATCACCTAAATCAGAAAAAGGAAGTTCTCTTCCAAGTTTGAAAACTTATAATTTTTCTAAATCTCATTAGAATGTATTATGTTTGAGAACAGGCAAAGAAGGGGTGGAAGATGACAAAATAAGCTCCAAAAAGGAAAGCACTAAAGCAAGCAATCTGGTGTCATTAATGTGAGAGCTGTCAGGAGTATAGCTTGTAATAACAGGAACAGATAGTGCTTTTTTCAAAGCCTGAACTTAAAGCTTCAACAGTAAGCTGGGAAATGACATTTACATTGAGATGTAAATTGCAGCCAATGACACTGTTCATTTATGTAAGATGAGTTTATTTTGGTGTTTGGAAATATAAATTGAAATCCTGTGTTTTCTCTTAAAAAGACTTGCTGCATAGAAAGTAAAACTTAAACTTGTCCCTGACACATCAGGAAAATGTAAAGGCCATTTTATTGCTAAAATGTATTAATGTAGCGCAAAGGTAATCCTGTTTAAGAGGAAATCTAAATTAGTAAGATTATTTCTAAGTTCCCTCGGAAAGGCCATTGCTTTTGAGGCAATAGAAAATCTATAAAATAGTAAAGCCTTCCACACAGAAATATGCAGACACTTCTCCGTTATCCCCAAACATTAGGTAAACAGCTTCACAATTGTGTGCCCTAGGGACAAGTGATGCATTTCAAAGAACTAAGAGACTGAAAGATAATTTGAAATGCTATTTTAATTTCAACTCCTACATCCTGGCACATGTTTATTTTTTTTCCATACAAATTCCAAGAGCAGATGATTCTTTAATCCCTGTGGTATTACATCAAAGCAGTCACAACCTTTACCGTAAGAAATTTTCAAAGATTGACGCTATTCCTAACTCATTCCACTTAGTAAATTGCCTAAAGTCTTCCAGCGTGGAAACCCAAAACAAGAATTAATTACCATATCCTGTGCATTGGTATTTGCCCCTTCAATAACTCTCTGCATAATTCTATCATAGCACCCATAACATTGGACAAAAGTTATCCTATCTCTCTCACCTACTTATGATGATGATGATGATGATGATGATGACCTCTGATGGCAGACTGTGTGCTTTTATAGTGCCTAGCTCAGTATCTAGAAGATAGTTGGCATTCTATAGAAGTTGAGTTGCTATGTTGTTTATTATGTTACATATGCTATATTTAAGATAAACATTTTCAAGCATTTCAGATAATAAGAGGAGTTATTTCTCAAACCTTTTTGCAATTCAGCAACATACTTTACCAACAGCACTGCAATAAATGTTTTGTGGTTATGATAATAATGCAAAATATAGTTTGTGAGTTGCTTTGCCATTATTTTTCAAGACCTGTCAAGTTGTCATGTTATTCTGCCAACAGTACAGTCTTTATGGCTGACTGATATATAAACCATGATTGAGGTAATTTGGGGGGAAGGTAAGTGCTACTTGGTACAAATCACACTATTTGTGTGATCCCACCACAACCTCCTGCTATAAGCCCTGGTTATGTTGGGATAAAAATGATCAGGGCAACTTGAATAATAAAAGAAGGCAAATATCAGGATGTCTGGGTGGCTCAGTCAGTTAATCATCTGCCTCTTGGTTTCGGATCAGGTCATTATCGCATGGTTTGTGAGTTTGAACCCCACATTGGGCTCTGACAGTGTGGAGTCTTTGAATTTCTCTCTCCCTCTCTCTCTGCTCTCTCTCTCTCTCTCTCTCTCTCTTTCTCTCAAAATAAGTAAATCAACTCTTTTTTAAAAGGAAGACAAATATTGGGGGGCGCCTGGGTGGTTCAGTCAGTTAAGCGTCCGAGTTTGGCTCAGGTCATGATCTCGCTGTCCGTGAGTTTGAGCCCCGCGTCGGGCTCTGTGCTGACCGCTCAGAGCCTGGAGCCTGTTTCAGATTCTGTGTCTCCCTCTCTCTCTGACCCTCCCCCGTTCATGCTCTGTCTCTCTCTGTCTCAAAAATAAATAAACATTTAAAAAAAATTTAAAGAAAAGGAAGACAAATATTAATAATAGCAGCAGTTAAGGAAGATAGAGGTAATGTCAAAGTTATTTTCAGAAGTCATATTCTAATTGCTTTAAAAATAGTGGCAAACTCTTATGTGGCAGCTGATCAGAAACCCCTCCAACACTTTTCCCCTTGGGCATCCTGAGAGGCTTTGGCAAATCTTCCACCAGGCTTGCTTCAGCTTTGCTGTCCCTTGCTGTAGCAAGGGTATTCCAAAACAACTTGGAATTCTCCCAATTATAACTCCACCATTATCAAGATGATTAGTTCATTCATCCAACTAATATTTTTTACATCACTTTCATATATCAGACATCTTTCTGGACATAAGACAATTCATTAAAAAGATTTGTTTAACTATGGAGCTTACGTCTAGTACAGAGATATACTAAATACATATTCAATAAATATACACTATATTAGATAGTGATAAGCATTATGACAGAAAATAAACAGGCTTAGGTGACCATATAAATTATTGTGCAAAATAAGAAAGAGAAAGAAAGGAAGAGTTTTTATAATAATACTAGTAGGCATAAACCAGAACTATCCCATGTAACCAGAGTATGTAGTCACTGTATTTGAGGGACATGAGAAATAGGAAGGACATAAAGAAATATCTTAATTTCTAGGTTCTAGACACCTGAAAATTAGCTAACTAGCCCACATGTATGAGTAGCAGGAACTATTTATAACATTCTCTCTGTAGAAACTCATTTAATCATTATCATAACATTATGAGGTAGGTGTTATTATTTTTTCTATTTGATGGGTTGGGAAACAAATGCAAATAGATTCAAGAGTGGGATTTTCCTATGAACCTTTCTCTCATTATCCCCTGGTTCTCTTGCCTCCCCTAGATCCCTTTCCCCATTAGCCTGAAGTACCCATGCCTACAATTTCCCTCTCAAGGCCTCTTCATGTGATTGAATAAGACATCCAAACATGGGAAGTTAATATGAAGATACTGAGGGGTGCCTTGGTGGCTCAGTTGGTTAAGCATCCAACTTCGGCTCAGGTCATGATCTCACAGCTCATGAGTTTGAGCCTCGAGTGAGGCTCTGTGCTGAAAGCTCAGAGCCTGGAGCCTGCTGCAGTTTCTATCTCCATCTCTCTCTGCCCCTCCCCTACTTACGCTCTGTCTCTCTCTCTCTCAAATATAAACATTTAAAAATTAAAAAAATAAAATAAAATGAAGATGCTGAATTTTGACCATAATTACTGTGCATGTGAAGCTGGGGAAATATCCTTTTCAGGGGTCCTCTTTGGTGGTTAAAGTTTTTAGACAGAGTCTCTGATGCTCTGGCCACAAAACTATTTTTTTAAATCCTCATACCTTTCTTCATTCAGATTTGATATATTGCTTTCAATATTGTATGCACTGTGTTTTCACTGTTAAATTGTTTGTGTGTGTGTGTGTGTGTGTATGTGTGTGCTTCAAGAAATGCTTTCATGTTTTGAAAGACTGTGTGTCACCAAGGTAAAGCAAACTGATAAAGAAATATTAAACTAAAAAACAAGAGAGTACAAAGTTTTATTTGCTGTATAAATATCTTTGTGTAAACCATGGATATTAATGGGAACTGGAAGAAAAATAAAAATAAAAATGAAGTAGATTTATTAAAACTGTAGGATTGTGAGTAATTTTTAATGAGTTTTTATTATTATTAGAAGATTGCACAATAAATAGATTTTTTTAAATCACCCAGCACAAGACTTATTCACATCTTAGAGTCACTGGAGAGGTGATTTACAGTTCTTAATTTTCTAGAGACTATGTAAATTACATGGTCCTCTTTTATATTATACTTGGAATGGTTTAAGGTCTTATTTACCAGTTAACCATTTCAAACTTACCCAGAATAAATGGGAAAGAGAAAACACAACTGAGTAGAAAAACTGTTAAGGAGTTTTGATGATATCAGTAACAAGTGTAGACTCTGATGAAGTAGTTTAACAGAAACACTTTTCAAGCAATATTCTATGGTTTGACATCTAGTCCATTCATGCATTTTGAGGGATGTCTGAAGAATTTTCTGGTATCCAGCAGAGGGACAGATAAAAGATACTGAGATAAATAAATGTCCCTGATAGTTCTTCACTGATAAAATTTGAAAGTTATTTGTGCCCTACGGCTTAGTTTTATATTAATCACTCTGAAGCTATAATAGCCTTTATAGAACCCTTTGAATTGAAGCTGTCTAAACAAGTAAATATATAGTTTTCAATTGCTGTTTAAATATATTTAAAATTGCCATTATGTAAATTAATAACATTAATATATCTGTATTATATTTTATATTATATTAATATTTAGTATATATTTTAAATAACAAGTACTTTGCAAAAAAAAACCACTTTTTAAAAAAACAATCAAGGTTAATTATAGGGTTGAAATAAAGTAGTTAAGAAATTTTAAATGTATTATCCTTGCATAGAGACTCTCATTTTTGTCATTCAGTATTTAGAAGAACAGCTCTTTAGCTGTGATGTTTGAGAAAAAAACTGTATGCATATGTTCATTTTTTCTAAATGCTGCCTTATCAATGTTGTATAGGAAACTGAGAAAGTGCTCTTCACCAGTGTCCTATTCTGGAAGGTAATGAATGAAGGCAATACTGACCTGTGAATGGAAAAGTCACTGAAAGATATGTGTACATGAGTGCTTTGGAAAAGAAATAATATTGGATATACTTACATGTAGACACTCAATACTATTTGGCTCAAAATGTCCATTAAATTTAAACAAATGTTATGCGAAGCCTTGAGATACAGCTTTAAGGTGTCTTATCTTCCAAATATTACTAAACTTTGTCAGTTTCAGCAAGGCAACTAATGCAAACCCTCAGTAAGATGAATAATGATTAAGCTCTCCCTAAGGCCATAGTCTTTGAATAAGTCTTAGGAAGCCAGGAGACAGGAAGAAGCCTCAGCTTGAACCTGATCTTCATCTGGCCAAGAGTATGAAGGGGCATTCTCTGAAGGGACTTTTTCATTCAGATAATCTTTTGAGATCAACGTATTCTTGACAATTCTCTACTTAGATTAAGAAACCTACCCATACTCTTAGGTTGAGTAACTTAACCATAGTTAATCTCTGGTTCAAAAAAAGAATATTAACACCACATCTACATCCATTTTAAATCTCTTAATCAGTCCTTTCCATGTCCAGAGCCTGGGATTGGAGAATGAAGGGCTAGGAAAAGAGGGCATAAAATTGCTTCATTTCTATTCCATTCTTTGTGTGCAGCCTTTTATCTCATTATTAGTTTGATAATGACAACATTAAAATATATCTCAACCCCAAACCTCAAAAATAGTAATCATTTGGTTGACACTTTTACAAGAATGAAGATTAGCACAAGATAACCATGGGAATGAACTCTGTAGAAACTGGTTATAGTGCCACTGGATGCATGTATGGGAGGAAATGATTTACATGCGCATCACTGTATTATAAGACATTTTTCTATAAAATGAACAGTGATATTTATGGACAATTTGAGCTAAATAGCTAGTAAACAAACAAAATAAAAAATTCAAGGTAAACAAATACTTTTGATGTAATAAGAGTAAGGGTGTTCCAATGCATTTAACCTAAGTATGTAAGCTTTACTAACAAGAACATTTGCTTATTCTTTTCTATTAGGTTTTATTGCTACATTGATTGTGAAACTATAATAAAACCTTGTTGAGGCTTTATGACCAAATAAAATGTACTGATAAATGAATCACCTATTACATAATGCATAATGGGTGGTGGCAACCACTTTTTAAAGATCTCAGCAAACTTATTGTTCAATAGCTATTTCCTAAACACTGTGTCAGGCACAACTGGCACCATAAAAGATGTAAATATATTCAACACAATCTATAATATTGAGTACATATTACAGAAAAATTCCTAATACATCAAGAAATATAGTTGACACATGATGGTAGAGGAAATAAACAATACAAGAACTCATGATATTTGAGTAGTAAAAACATGTTGAGTGACAAAGAATGCACTTGAGTTAGACAATGAAGGATGAGAACCTGGACAGGTAAAACTAGAAAAGAAAGCAGTCGTGGAGACTCTGTGCAAAGTCCACTGACAGCTGACAGATTGGGAGGAAATTGTTACAAGTTAAAGAAAGACTACTGAGTAACCTTAGCATAATTAAGGAACGTAGGTGAACGAGAAAGACAGGTCTAATATGGCTATTAATAGGCACCAATGGGGAAACTTGAAGCATATGAAGATATATGTTCAACGTCATTATGGAGACAGAAATGAAATTAAAACAGCAGTGAATAGCCCCTTGCAAACATTATTTAGCAAAAATATTAGAAAATCAGGTAATACCAAATATTGGTGAGAATGTTGGGGACCAAGCATGTTAATCCAGTACTGATGGAAATGTAGACTTGTGCAGTTATTTGAGGAATTAATGAAATAACATTGGCCAGATCCCATAATGAAGAAATTCACTCCTGGTTTCATCCCTCAGAGAAACTAGTACACAAATACCATGAAAGTAAGCATTCTGTTGTTATTGCTGTCATGGTTGTTGCAATTTTCTGACAACAGGGAGTTGAAGGTAATTGAAGTGCCTGAAGATGGAACTTAATACAGGACTGAATGAAGTAAAATGCGATGGGAAATATCTGAACCATGTGGAATATAATACAACCACTCTGATAAATCTTACATAGATATCATTTAAGTTTAAACAAAAGGGAAGAAAAAAGATAAAATTTCTAGTATAGTCCAATTTATGTAAATTTAAGATACTTGCATTTATAAAATAATGTTGTATATAATTTTCAGAAGTACATACATATCCAGAGATATAAAGCAAACACAAGGAGCAGACACCTATAGCGGGAAGAGGGTAAAATGAAGCAGGATTCTGAGGTGAAAGAAAAAATTAAGACAGTAATTTGCAGAAATGAAGATAAAAGATGAAGATGAAGATAAAAAATGGGGGCCATAAACTGGGTAGTCATAAGCTCCAACTCCCTGGGCCCCCCAAGGAAAGCCAATTAGTCAGCCTCTATGTTTTCTTGGCGTATAGTTGTAACTCTATGCACAAGAAATCAAATTTCGTTTGACTTTATCTTTTTAACAAGTACTGTTTTAGACATGGCTTAAATCAGCAGGATTATAAAACTAGAACTGTGGTGTTTTTTTCTTAAATATAGATCTCAGAAAAGGGGGAGGGGGAAACGGGCTGAGTTCAGAGCATGCACTGTTTAGGAGGCAATGGCTCTGGATTAGAAGACGCTCTGGATTAGAAGACACTAAAGCTTTGTTAATGTCAGAGGAACCCAGATACTGGTGTCACAGGCATGTTTAACTAATTTAGGATATGTATGCTGCCTGATAGCAACAGGACAAAACTGAGGGGAAGAAAATTGCCCACATTCTTCCAGGGAATATGAATGAAACCAGATTGAAACAGTGGGAAGGAATTTTGGGGCAGATAAATCTGTGCCATTCTAGTCTTTTCCACATGTGCATTAAAAGTTAATACTGAAGACTGTTGACTGCTGACAAAACATTTATCTTTCAACTCTGAGTTGCAAACTGCTGTATTGTGCTTGGTTTAAGACACAAATGGAGATTTCTAAGGTTCCTCTCACCTGCATGGAGCTGGCATAAATGAGGGAAAAAAGAGCTTTTATTTTACCTTTACCCATCTTCTTAAAAAAAAATAGAGATCACTAAAAAAGGTATGGGAAAAGATAAAGGGGTATTAAGTGGATGTTATTTTTCCTTCATGCCTCCATATGGTAACACCA
Organism: Panthera leo; assembly: GCF_018350215.1. Lineage (NCBI taxonomy): Eukaryota > Metazoa > Chordata > Mammalia > Carnivora > Felidae > Panthera > Panthera leo. The sequence goes on along the minus strand of NC_056682.1, from coordinate 124,159,619 downwards.
CATGATGGTTGCTCTTAAGCAGGCAGCATTGTTGCAGACTGGTTGAACCCAAGGAAGATGATGAGGGCTGCAGATCCCAGCTTTGTTAATGTCAGAGGAACCCAGATATTGGTGTCACAGGCATCTTCAACTAATTTAGGATCTGTATGCTGCCTGATCAGTGGTGTGAAAACCCACTGCAAGGTCTTCCTCCAGCTCCTGCTCTGCTCAAGTTCACCCCTGTGGCATCTTCTGGGCCATGTCTCTTTCCCCCTTTAAGTCCCACGCTTGGCGCTTGCTCTCCTCTACCTCAATCTCCAACATAATCACGCCATTCTTAACATCCTGATTCTACTACAGGCATTAATCTCCCACACATCATTCTATTTTCTGTGCTACAAGTCTGTCTTTTGATTCCTCCCTTTAAGCATGCAAGTATTTGAGGACTTGTGAAAATATTAGGTTGATGCTTTCATGAAGGGCATTAATGGCAAAATAAACACAGATGGAACTCCACAGTATGATGTCTTATTTTGTGTGAGAATTGAAGTGGAATCTTCTTTCCTTTTCTTCAAATGATTATGGACTATGAATTTTTCTCATCATATGAATAACCAGAACTCACAACACTGCTAGAGTAGGCTCTCATCATATTACTATCAAAAGGTAGTGTCAGGACACTATGAACTCAAACTGTAGAAAAAAGCATTATGATTATTGACTTTCATGTGAGTTGCTTACAATTTTATACCTAATTACTGTGCTGCACAATAATGATTATGTAGACCATTAAATGTTTCATTAACATTTTATGTCTTTTATTTGATTAGTACAGCAAAATCTACTCATGTGTGCTCCATGTTCAGAGTTTATTAAATGTACAACATAGTTTCCTGCCTATAGGGCTTGATTTCCCCTAGTCTAGACATAAGGAAATTTAAAAAGTACCGTATATAGTCTTTTTTTTAATTTCCTTTTTTGTTGTTGTTGTTTTATGTGGAGTACAGAGAAGAAACCATCAAAGTTACCAGAAATTTCATGTGAATATAATGCAATAAAAGTTAACTTAAAGCATGTTGAGAAAGTGAATAATTTGGGTATTGTGATAAATGAATTGAGTCTTTCGGCATCTCAGCTCTATATTGGCATATATCATGAGTACACATGTCCTCATTCTGAGTTATATAGTTCAGTTAGTTTTACTGTGTGCTACTGGGAACTGGTAGCATACATTCATACTGGTGACAATAAATAGAAGCATGTCCTTCTAAACAACATAGTGTAACCGAGGCTTGAGAACTTTATAATAATTCATTCATTCTTTTTAATAAATGTGACAGATAGACTCTATTTTACATATTGGAACATTTCATGTACTTGATAAAATGTTGACTTCATATAATAGATTTATGATAATAAACTCAAATTCAGGGCCCAATTACCAATCTTTCTTTTTATTAGAATAACTCCAAAGATTGCCAGATATAAACCATCTTAAGAGAGTAACTTAAATTGGAATTAAATAATTTGCACTGTTAAATTAACAATTTAGTGGAGATTATATGTGAACTCTCAGCTAGTAAAACCTAGTTCCTGCTCAGCTTTTGAATTTCCTAATGGACTTTAACAACATGGATCTGTAACCCCTGCCCATGCCCCTTATTCTAAATTCCCTTTATATATCAGTTATTTTGTCATTCTGCTTTGCTTTCTTATTGATATCCTTAGAGTCACTACAATAGTTTTTTAATAGTTGCAGGTCTGCTGTGAACTTTCACCATATTCATTCAATCTCATTTTCACTAATATTTGACTTACATCACAATTTATTCTCAACACTTCCTGCAGTTTAAGATGGTTTTCCCCCATTTTTGATGTGGCTACTAGTAGCAATGAAAGGAGGAAGTATTTAATTTTTTGCAATCCTAAGACATCTTATCTTTCTTTACCACTGTCACATATATTATAATGATGTAAATTCCATTTGTTGCAAGAATGTGAGAACAGTTTGCAAACAATGAAATACAGCACTTGAAATTTTAAAAGGTAATTGTAAATACAATTACCTTTTAATACACACACACACACACACACACACACACACCCAGTCCATTTGTCAGGTTTGTCATTCCTAAATAATAATATAAAACCAAACAGGCTGAATTATCCACAGATTATAAAATACAATCACAAGAAGATTAAGGAACAATATAAATCGACTCTCCTTAGAGAACTTTAAGTAGTTAGCAGCTCACCATTAATACAGAAAAACAAGGGGGCTGGATCATTGTAATAGTTAAATTTATGTGTCAACTTGGTTAGACCATGGTAGCCAATTGTTTGGTCAAACACTAACCTAGATCTTTCTGTAAAGTTGTTTTTTAGGATGTGATTAATATTTACAAGAAGTTGACTTAAAAAAGTATATTACTCTCCATAACGTGGGTGGGCTTCATCCTACAAGTGGAAGTGCTTAAAAGACTGAGGTTTCCTGAAGAAGAAGGAATCTTGCCTCAAGATGGCAACATAAAAATTCTCCCTCAGTTTTCAGCCTCTGAACTCAAGACTGCAACATCAACTCTTGCCTGAATCACCAACCAACCAACTTGCCCTATTGATTTTGGACTTGCTACCTGTCATCTCTCAGAATGACATGAACTGATTCCTTAAAATCGATCTCTCTCTCTCTCTCTCTCTCTCTCTTGTGCTTGCATACTCTCTCTCTTCCCACACCCTACCCTATTTTCTATCGGTTCTCTTTAGAATTGTGCCTAACAAAATGGCTACTACAGAATCTTCGAAATTTTACTACAAAAAACAAACAAGAGCCACCCAAATCACAGTCAAAATTTGGATACAAGAAGATCCCTTCAAAAGGTTACCCCTCCCTCATTTGTCATCAAATCATCTTTTGGACAGAGGTTTCAATTAGAACCATCATTAACAAAGGGTCATTAACATAGGTATTGGTAATTTTACCCTGAAAGTTGGTATTAATAGAAGCAATTAATGGAAGAAATCTTGTGATGTTTCATCAACTCATGGCCTATATTTTTCTGAAAATTTCTCTCCCATCCTGCATAGTTAGACCACTTCCTGTCATACTTGCACAGGTTGAAACCCACCTGTAGTTATCACTGACTGGGCCAGAGACGAGCACCTGATTAAAGCTGGATTCACCACATCATTCTTTCTTAGGGCTCTGCAGATAGGTTTCAAAATCTACATAAGGCTCGGTAAGTCTTCTTGAGAATGGAGAGAAATCTGGTTTCGGAGAAAAAGAAGAAAATAAGAAAACTAATAAAAAAGTAGAGACAATAATCTCAAAAACACAAAGAAAGAACGAAACGAAAATCCTAAAAATTAGTAATTTCAACTGCAATTAATAATTGTATTTAGTAAAAATAGAATCAATAGCATTGGGTGATATATGTAAGTGATGAATCACTAAATTCTACTCCTGAAACCAATACTACACTAACTAACTTGAATGTAAATAAAATCTTGGAAGAAAAAAATAGAATCAATAAAAGTCAGATTCAGTTCCTGAGGGGATTAGAAACATGTCTTTCTTCAGAATCCACGACATATCTCAGTAACTTTATACGAAATTCTTTCCACCTTTTCTTCCTCTTCCTACTTCTTTGTTTGCTTCTTCTTCAAGCTAATTTGAATGGCTTAATCATAAGAACTATGATTAAGATAGAAAACCAGTTTCCTTTTGATAAAATTAACTATGACTTTTATCATTTGTTGTCTTACATTTTTATTCGTAAGTATTTTGAAGAGATAAAAATCAATGCCTCATTTTTAATGCACAGTCACGGCATGAATCACATCATCATTTTCCCTAATAGAATTGAATGTATTACCTAACACAAAAAAACTCTTAGATAATGCCAAAATGTAGGTTTTGATTTTTACTGATAGTTTTAATTAAGATCTTAAGAACAGAGTCACAAGTCAAGCTGTGAAACGTCTGGAATGTATTACATCATGAAACAGCTGCAAAAGTCGAAAACACACTAACTGAGAAAATGATTCAAAATAATTAGTATAGAAAACTTATTAAGAAAAACATAAAGTGATTAGAACTTAAATTTGATAGCATTTAAGGTAGGAGTTAGATGTGTAGTATTTTGGTAAACATTTCATATCCTATCTTCTGAAGCTCATCCAATTTTAGCCAATGTTATTCAATCCAGAAAGGACCTTTACTATGGGCAATGAAAGAGCTCCACAGGAACAGAACAAGGATGTAAAGAGCTACTGCATGACAATTTAGGAGACCCATACGTTATAAAAAGTCAATACCCTTCACAATTATCCAGCTTACCCATCGTTTCAGTTTAATCAAGAACGTGTATCTAGAGGCCACTTGATAGTTACCTAGGCTTCCTCAACATAGAGGTTTAGATTAGAAATAATCTCTTCTGACACTGATACAGGGTTTTCTTTTATGAAAATATTTCGGAATAAAAGAAAAATCTTTGAATCTTTCCCAGAAAATACGTTCTGTCTTAGAAGTAACAAAAGTGTTTGTGAAGCATAATATTTAAGAAGAGCAAAAATAATAACTATCCATTTTACTACTCCAGAGAAGAAGTGATAGAATGACATTAACATATGCAAAAGCATAGGAATGAATAGTTTTAGCAGTGAATTTGTCATTTCAGATTTGTGTGACAAAATTTTCAATGAGCCAATCAGATCTGAATGTTTCTAAATAATAATTACACTGATGTCAGATACATTTAGTTGATTAGTATATCAAAATCTCTAAAATAATTGACTCACCATTTCATAGGCTGAATCTGTGAAGAAATTCAGATACATTTACTTATAAAGTATCTACTAAAGATGTTCCTTTATGTATGACCTTTGCTACTTGCCTATTTTAAAAATTATTGTATTTGCAGGGTATCTGTCATCTACATTTAAATGAAATAGTGCAGTACAGCACAATTCCACTGAATAACAACTTGTTATTCATTGACATGGCATTGGTTATTTGTTTCTTTGTACCAAGGCAACTATGACATCAAGCATTTCCTGTGTAACTCATAGGAGCTTAGTATTATTTGAGTCTAATATAAATATCCTCATAAATCCTAAGTAAAGGAAGTTAGTCTCAAAATCTTGGTCCAATTACAGTAGTCTATGGTTGAATGAAGGGCAATGCTGGGTACAATATGACATCTCCTCTACAGACTTCTCCTATGCACTCACTCCCATCCTCACAGGCCCACAGGTATCCCAGGGAAACCTTCAATTAAAAAGGAAAAGAACTTAAGAGGGTAGTTCACATGACACTTTCTGTGGGATGCAAGGACAAAGAAACAAAAAATCTGAAAAGATTACAGACACAGGAAAAAAATGGATTATCTTCAATGCATGGCATTGGCCATGCCTTAGGCAATTCTATACAACAGGGGATGCTAGTGACAGCAGTTATGGTGGCATCAGAGTCTGATAACTGACTTAAGTGTAGATGGTAGCAGTTGGGGTTGAAGTACGTCTATCTTTGCTATAGCAGTTTCCTTTCATTGACATTTCTTGGGGGTACAGCACAGTTTTGGAGCTTGCAGGGTGCTGTATTGCAGCAGCTTTCACCATTTTGATGACAATAATATCCAACATTCATGTGACTACAGCTATAGGACAAACAAGAGAAGGCAACTCAACAGCCAGCTCTAGTGGCAGGCATGAAGATTCCTTTGTAAGACTTATGGAAAACAAGGCCTTTTGAGCATACTTCAATCTTTAATTAGTACACATTGTTTCATCTGCCACAGTCTACACATCAGTTACTCATCACTTTCTCAACCCCCCCCCCCATCGCATATGCTCCTATGATGCTCTGTCAGACTCCTTCAATGAGCACATCACACTTTTACTTGTTTAGTACCTGCCTCCTCTCTTAGTTCATAGTTGGCAGGAAACTGTTTACCTGGCTTGTCTTCTTCACTGCTGAATTCCCAGAGCCTGGCATATAATAGGGGCTCAAAACCTGTTTATTGAGTTAATAAAAAGGATATACTGGCTGGGCAAATCCCAATGTCCCTAGAGGTCTTCCATATGCAGCAAACAAGGCCACCTTCAATATAAAAGAATGTTCTATGGCACATAAATAGAGGCCGAGCTCTATCTCCTAATTGGCATAGGAAGCCCTTTGGAAAGTTAACCCATGCTCGCAATCAGAGCTCACACACATGTGCACATAGATGGCTACAATGGTAATGGAGAGGACAATGGCAGAACTAGAGTAAATCAGAGGGTCAGGAGACCCAACTTACTCATGGGGTAAAATCATCCTTAACACAAATGTTCCCTTGGCCTTTATGTATGTGGACCTTACATAATGTTAATTATACAAATTTCCCCCAGATATGTTGAAAAGAACACAGGAAGATGCTGACAGAAAAAGTTCACAGTGCTGAGTGAGAAGCTCCTTACCTTTCACAGTTCTTGCAGGAACACACCGGCTATAATATTGTCCACTTCAAGAATTAAGAGACAGATCTTCATGAGGTCTTTGTGCACCTACCCACCCCCAGCCTACTTCTGTGGCATTAATATTGTTTCCACAATCTGCATAAGAAACCAAGCCCCTTAACTGAGCACATTTTCCCCCGAAGCTCTCTCAAGTGGCTACTTTCTGGTGTTTTAACCCATATTATGGATACTACTGCAACAGAGAAGGTTTTTCCCTTTTTATTTCACAGAAACATAGAAGCAATGGGAAGAGAACTTACATACTGTTCCTAAACCACACCTTCCAATCTACCTGCATCTGTAACCAAGATTCTGATGTTTCTCTTGTCAAAGAGATGAAAACTCCACTTCTTCCCTCGATTCCAGTATGTCTCACTTATTTGCCCCTCCTCAATCTTCTTGTTCTCAGTAAATCATAAATCCATCCAGCTTCTCAGGCTCATTTTAGTCCTCGATTCCTTGCTCTCGCTTACCCCACAGATCCCAATCCAACAATGAGCCCCGCAAGCTCTGTCACTAAACTATATCCCCAGGCACTCACTTTTTTCCACTTGCTCTGGCACCCCTCTAGCCCAACCACCATCACCCATTGCAAAGACCTCAATGTGACAGCTTCCTCCCAGGTCTTCCTCATGCTGATCATAACCCCCAGGACTTATTTTTTTCATACAGCAGCTATTTACAGTATTCATCTGAGCACATCAGTTCACTGCTCAAAATCCTCCAATGACCCAAACCCTCCTTATACTCAAATAAAATCTTAACTTTTTCCCATGGCCTACAAAACCCCACAAAATCTCATCCCTGTTTTTATCTGTATCAAAAATATACAACTCTCCAATCCATGCACTCACATTAAAACCATAGGGTTTTTCATTTTCCTCAAACTCTCATTTCTGCCTCAAGGTCTTTCTTAATCCATTGCCTAAAATATTCTGCCTAAAGACCTTAAAATGAGTCATTTCCCCAGTTCACTGAGGATTTTGCTTCAACGTTAACATATTCAGACTTCAACCAGAGAAGCAATATATAACAATAAATTATATATAATATAATATGTATTATATAATATGTATTGTATGTTATGTATTATATATTATAAGAAAGAAAATTTGTTAGAAAAATGCTTATGTGATTGTGAAACTGGCTTAGAAAGTCTTAAGTTTATAAGGAAAACCATCAGAAAGGGAAGATCAGACTGTACCTCCACAGGCATGAAATTGTTGTCCACAGGCAGAACTGGTCTTGTCTCTCAGGAAAGATTGATTTTAATTCTTATTTTAAGGCCTCTCAACCAATTAAGTCAGGTCCATCCAGAATAATTACTTAAAGTCAAGTTACTAAAGTAACTTGAAGTTACTTAAAGTTAACTTGCTTAAAGTCAAAGTAAGTAATTACTTAAAGTCGACTGCAACTTTAATTACATCAGCATAATTTCTTCACAAGAGTATCTAGATTACTGTTTGACTGAATAACTGGGAGCAGTAATTTAGTTCAATTAACATATCAAAAAGCCATCACAGTCATTTGTTCAGAGAGAACTTCCATAAACATCATGGCCATATCAGGACCTTGCCAATCTCTTCATTCTCTAAGTACATCACCCGCTTTATTTCTTTTTTCATAGCATATATCACAAGCTGACATTATGTATTTGTTTATTTTATGATCCTCCACTAGCTCTAAGAAATCAGGGACTTTTATTCATAACTCTACAGTTATTTCAGATTTTTTTTAATGAATGAATTAAGCAATGGAATGGTTATTGTAAACGCTCTAAGAAAAAGGAGGTCTTCAAGGTATGACATAATTCTCTACTCAAAACTCTGTTCTCATTCCTTGGCAATAAGTATCATTAGACCTTTTATTAAGGACTTGGCGAGGAGAAAATTTAAAGGCATTTGTATCAATAACCTGAAGTAAGACAACAAGGACTGGTCATGATATGTTTTATTTTAGTCTAACATGTTTTAAAGGGACTTGATTTCTAATGTTTGATTGTTTCATTAAGATCAGATTTCTGATATCTGTTAACATTTTTTCTCTATAATTCAAATCTTTATGTACTCTTTCGACCACGAAAGAGTACCTTTTGTAGGTACAGAAATTTACAATGTAGTTTTCAGTTAGAAAGAAAATAAAAAGGAACAAAAAGAAAGAAAAGAAGGAACGAAAGAGGGAAGAGAAGAGCCTAAAACTAATTCATGGTCAATTTAATTATTTTATTTCTCTGTTTATTTTTCCCTTCAGTTTCAATAAGCAACATAGAGAAAATCACATTGCTTTTGTAATCATTGTGTCTTTATTTCATACAAGTGCCTTTAAATACACAAACAACATTGTTGTTAATAAATTTCACATTATTTAGCTACCCATTAAAAAGAATAGCCTGTGTGGTCTGAAAAGAGTGAGTTGGGGCCCTGAATGCTAATTCAACTGATTTGTAACATATACTGAGATTCTATTATGTGACAGGCACAAAATAGGTAGTGTGAGGGATACAAAAAATGGCCGCTTGCTTGTCTGAATCTCATATTTATTACATGTGTAAATCTTCCTTATTTTCCACTGAATTTACTAAGCACAAATTCCCTTTGCCATACTTACATTTGTTTTGCAACTAACTATAAATTAATTAATTAATTAATCACAAACCCAGTTCATGCATCTTTGCATAGGGGCTCTATAAAAAAACATTGTTGATATGGTAGAGTAGGTTATAAAAATCAAAACCCAAAGCAAAACAAATTTTGAGTTGCTGGAAAGAAGAAAAGTTGCATATACTGAAAATAAATACTTTTATCAACCAATTCTCTGAGTGGATGAATGGATGAATTATTCCTGGGGAACAGCAAGTTGAGTCCTTTCAAAGGTACAGTCTGTCTCTTTCAGGCCACTCAAGGCCTATTCAGAAAAGGAAGCTACTGTATATAAATGGTACCAAGACAGTCTAGAAATCAAAGAGCCTCCCTACCTCACTCACCAGGAAGGTCTGGCAGATTGAGAATTGTTCCAGAAGAAAGCATATTAGACAACAAACGTCTCCTTGAATCATACCCTATGTAGGATATGGCGGAGGTTAAGAAAAACTCCTTTGTGACCATCAGTACACAAAGATTCACAGCAGAACAATAGTCAGGGTTTTCAAATAAATGATTCTCAGTGCCCTAATATCTTGTGTCAGATTCCTATTACAAGAGAATTTTAAAGCTTTGCATGAATGTCTTCCTAAAGCCTCCAAATTGCTACTCTCTTAGATGGGAGGCTCTCAAAACTTTGACTTTATAACACACTTTAAAATACAAACATTTTCCTCCTAAGCCAAGTTTTCATAATGCAAATTTGGCATGAATTGATCAATTAATGTTGGAAATAATTACTAATTTCTATCATATAAAATGCCATGATAAAATCTGTTCTATTCACTGGTTCATAAGAAAAGACTCATGCAAAAACAAAAACAAAAACAGATGCATCAAACAGTCATTCTCTCAGTAAGATTTACATTAATCCGTAACAATTAAAAATAAAGTTATCACTGAAACTTCCTGTGCATCACTGGCTAGACCACATATGAAAGTGGCATTTTGCTACCATTAAGAAAGGAACACTGACAATTTTAAGCCTTTCATTTTATGTGAGATGCACAAGGAAAAACACAAATTAATACATAAAATAATTCTAGAAACATCAACATAAAATGTGTATCAATTTGTTATAGAGGACTTCCCTGATCATCTGAATTATAATATGTATGTATAGTATAGTATGTATTGAAAACTTATTCACCTTCCTCCCAGTTACTGCTTTAAGAAATTAACATACATTTATATATTCTTCCCATCCTTATTTAACTCTATGAAGCAAATATGATGCTATTACTATTACACAGATGAGAAAATAATATATGACAAAATTAGGCAATTTACCAATATAACAAAGCTTGGAAGTGGGGAAACCAGATCCAGACAGACTTCAGAGGATAAGTTCTTTTTTGTTTATATTTGATGCATATATATTTTTTATCATCAGTTTCACATCATAGGTAATTAACATTTTTTTAATTTAAATCCAAGTTAGTTAACATATAGTATAATAATGATTTCAGGAATAGAGTTTAGTGATTCATCACTTACATATAACACCCAGTGCTCATCCCAACAAGTGCCCTCCTTAATGCGCATTGCCTATTTAGCCCATCCCCCTACCAAACACCCTTCTGGGAACCCTCAGTTTGTTCTCTGTATTTAAGAGTCTCTTATGGTTTGTCTATCTCCCTCTCTGTTTTTATCTAATTTTTGTTTCTCTTCCCCTATGTTCATCTGTTTTGTTTCTTAAATTCCACATATGAGTGAAATCATAAATTTGTCTTTCTCTGCCTGACTTATTTCACTTAGCATAATACACACTAGTTCCATCCATGTTGTTGCAAATGGCAAGATTTTGTTCATTTTGATGACTAATATTCCAGTGTGTGTGTGTGTGTGTGTGTGTACATCTTCTTTATCCCTTTGTCAGTCAATGGACATTTGGGTTCTTTCCATAATTTGGCTATTGTTGATAGCACTGCTATAGACAATGGAATGCATGTGCCCTTTTGAATCACCATTTTTGTATTCTTTACATAAATATCTAGTAGTGCAATTACTGGGTTGTAGGGTAGTTCTATTTTTAATTTTTTGAGGAATTTCCATACTGTTTTCCAGAGTGGCTGCACCAGTTTGCACTCTCACCAGCAGGGCAAGAGGGTTCCCCTTTTTCCACATCCTCACCAACATCAGTTGAGATGTTAATTTTAGCCAATCTGAAAGGTGTTAGTTGTATCTCATTGTTGTTTTGATTTGTATTTCCCTGATGATGAATGATGTTCAGCATCTTTTTAAGTCTGTTAGGCACCTGGATGTTTTCTTTGGAAGAGTGTCTATTCATGCCTTCTGCCCATTTCTTCACTGGATTATTTGCTTTTTGGGTGTTGAGTTTGATAAGTTTTTTATAGATTCTGGATACTAATCCTTTATCTGGTATGTCATTTGCAACTACCTTCTCCCATCCCATCGGTTGCTTTTTAGTTTTGCTGATTGTTTCCTTTGCTGTGCAGAGGCTTTTTAACTTGATGAGGTCTCAGTAGTTTATTTTTGCTTTTGTTTCCCTTGCCTCTAGACACATGTCAAGTGAGAAGTTGTGGCCGAGGTCTAAGAGGTTGTTGTCTATTTTCTCCTCTAGAATTTTGATGTTTTCCTATATTTCATTTAGGTCTTTCAGCCGTTTTGAGTCTATTTTTCAGTATGCTATAAGAAAGTGGTCCAGGTTCATTCTTCTGTAAGCCGCTGTCCAGTTTTCCCAACACCATATGCTGAAGAGACTTTTTTCCATTGGATATATTCTTTCCTGCTTTATCAAAGATTAGTTGGCCATATGTTTGTGGGTCCATTTCTGGGTCCTCTATTCAGTTCCATTGATCTATATGTCTATTTTTTCTTTGTTTTTTATTTGTTTGTTTGTTTTATGCCAGTACCATACTGTCTTAGTGATTACCTCTTTGTAATACAGCTTGACATCTGGGATTGTGATGCCACCAGCTTTGGTTTTCTTTTTCAACATTACTTTGGCTATTCAGGGTCTTCTCTGATTCCATACAAATTTTAGGATTGTTCTATCTCTGTGAAGAATGCTGGTGTTATTTTGATAGGGATTGCATTGCATATGTAGATTGTTTGATGTAGTATTGACATTTCAACAATATTTGTTCTTTCAATCCAGTAGCATGGAATCTTTTCCATTTCTTTGTATCTTCTTCAATGTCTTTTCTACAGTTTTCAGTGTATGTATCTTTTACCACTTCGGTTAGGTTTATTCCTATGTAGTTTATGGCTTTGGTGAAATTGTAAATGGGATCGATTCCTTGATTTTTCTCTACATTGCTTCATTATTGGTGTATAGAAATGCAACTGATTTCTGTACATTGATTTTATATCCTTGGACTTTGTTGAATTCATGTAGCAGTGTAAAGGATAAGTTCTTAATCACTATATAATATTTCTTTTATAAAGTCACTTACATGTCCTCACTTTTTTCAAAGTCTATTTATTTATTTTGAGAAAGAGAGAGTGTGGAGGGGGAGGGGCAGAGAGAGTGGGAGAGAGAGAATCTCAAGCAGGCTCCACACTGCCAGTGCAGAAGCCAATGCAGGGCTCCAACTCACCAACCACAAGATTATAACCTGAGCCAAAATCAAGAGTTGGACCCCTAATGACAGGCACTCCAGGTGTCCTCATTTTATTAAAAAAAAATCTCAGGGGCGCCTGGGTGCTCAGTTGATTGAGCGTTCGACTTTGGCTCAGGTTATCATCTCATGGTTTGTGAGTTTAAGCCCCACATCCTGCTCTGTGCTGACAGCTCAGAGCCTGGAGCCTGGTTTGGATTCGGTGTCTCCCTCTCTCTACCTCTCCCCTATTTGGGCTCTCTCTCTCTGTCTCTCAAAAATAAATATACATTTAAAAGTTTTTTTAAAAATCTCTGCATTCATAATTATCACAATTTATAATTATATTTCTAGTTGTTCTGATTGACTTAGTATCTGTCTGTCCCTATGGTCTCTAAAATTCATGGTACCCTGGACCATGTCTGTATAATGCAGTTTCTGGCACTAAGAAAAATCATCATAAACATGTATTAACTACATGAATGAATAAATGAAGAAACCAATGAATTCAGAAAAAAATTACATAAATTTGTTTTCCCTGATATTTCATGATTTTTCAATCAAAATAACTGCAAGCAAAACTTGCTTTCATAACCAATTAACCTAGGACCCTTTGGTCACTTGATGGTCATTTTAAAGGGCACATTTAAAAGGATCTCATGGCACCTACCAATTGCTCACTATATCCAAGCTCTGTTTCACTGTCTAAATAAAATTGATGCTACTTTTTAATTACAAGGAAAAGGTCTTCTATGTTCTTCTACATTACATGCATGCTGCTTCTACAGCTATTCAACATGCACTACCCATACCTTTTCCCTCTTACTCCTGGCAGGTAATATCCTGAATTACATTCACAATGATTCAGCTCCCCAGTCCATATGAGAAAAACTGTCATGATAATATTGGACTCAATATGGAAAAAATGTATTTTATAAATTCATCAAAGCTATAAAGAGAAATTGGTGGTGATGTTTTAAAAGTAAAAACCTTAAGAAAGCAAAAACTAGAAATATATGAGAAAAAAGCAAGACCTTGGAAATATCAAAGGAAAATTTTCCTTATGATCTCCTTAAGCTAGGCAGTGACATTTTTCTTGTTATTACCAATTCCCCAGACCCTCAGTTTTCATATATATATATATATATATATATATATATATATATATATATATTTATTTATTTTAATGTGAGAGTATCCTTTGCCCCTCATTAGACTGCAAACACCTTAATGTTAAAGGAAGGAACTATCCTCTATATATGTAAAGAATGTAAAGAGGTTTAAATGTTGGGATTGTGGTCAGGTTTCATGGGAAGAGCATACAACATCTATCTTGAGGCCTGCACATGCTCAGTGTGTAGGAGAAATAGCATGGTATGCCCAAGCAGCAAGTAGGAAGAGACAGTTCACAGGCACAGGAGATTTGGGCTGCAGTGAAGAAGCTGTGTGGGTGAGACAAAGAGGAAATGTAGGTGCTCCTGAGATAGAAACATGCCTAAAACATATTTTAAGAACACTTCTGTATGATTGATCTGCATTCAACTTTTCAGAAAATATTTCAGTTATTCTCTGATATCTCTGAGTCTAGGCTTCACTTTCTTTACTCATTGGTGAAGGTACAGAGCTCTGTGTGATCTACACATGGTTCCATTCCTTAGTACTTTGTATAGATCAGGTATCTTAATATGGTTTTTTGACTCAACATTACTTGAAGTAAAGAGGAGTAAGAAAGCTGGGCTGAACTTAAACTAATAAGGTCTTATTTTTTTAGGAAAAACAGAGACATCCATGTAAGATAACATATTGTGATTTTATTTAGATTATCACATGAAAAAGCTGCATTGCATCCCAAACACTAATGCTCAGCAGATAGATGTTCTTAACATACAAAATGAAAGATTATCATTTAAAATAGAATACAGTAATTTATTCAAAACACAATCAACATATAAAGCCAGAAAAATAAGAACTTTCTATTAGCACCCATTAATAACAAAACAGGAGTAAAGGAGTGGAGGCAAATTAGCCCTTGTTGGGACAAAATTCAAATCTACATCACCTAGGTTGGGATAAAAGTCAAATCTACATCACCTAGTTGATATACACCCATAAAAGCAATTTGCCCTTTTCCCCCATGATGCAATAGCTGATGTAACAAAATTGAAAATTATATATATATGTGTATATATGTGTGTGTATACGTGTATGTATATGTGTGTGTGTACATGTGTGTGTATATGTGTGTATATATATACACACACACATATATATGTATACATACATATACATATGTATACATGTATACATATATATATACACATATATAATTTTAGCTATTTGTGTGTTTTGTTGCATTCTACCATGAATTGATATAGTCACAGATTTGTCTCTTTCATTTTGGTGGGATAGAATAGGGTTTACCAAATTACAATAATCATAATGAAGCCATATATGACTTAGTCCCCAAGAAATCTCAATCTGAGACTAGACTTGCCCCTTTAAAGCCTGTGACCTGTTGCAATGTTCCAACATTTGTAGAAAGTTTATCAAATGGAAGCTGATATGCACTGCTGCCAATATCTTCCACCTCCTTGTAAATCAACAAGGCCTGTCTTAGCTGAAAGATGACTCAAACCTATTTATTAGTCAATGTATTGAATTATTCCTTTCTCATTTTTAGAAATTGCTTTAGATCACTTAATTATCCTATAGATCACAAGTTAGCAACCTATGACCCATGAACAGCACCATTTACTTAAGCTTTAAAAATGTGTTTGCAAAACCATTTAGACAGCAAACATCTCAAAAGCAGAGACTCTTATATTCAATTTGTTTATACCTAACACTAATGAAGTACTATGAATATTAAGGGATTCTAAAATGATGTATATGTGTGTGTCCCAAATTTTGAATTAAATTATTTTCCCAGCTGAGGAACTTAGCTTTCAGAGCACAGAAACACAGCTCATGCCTCGTCATTTGTTACATTTGGTCATGACCATTACTGTGTAGTTATTCTGACAACTCAGGAACAAAGAGACTCTAAACTACAGCATCATTAGAAAGAAACGCATCATTCCTAGGGAACAATCTTGAGAATAGGTATGGTTTAGGCAACAGATAAAGAGTATGAATATATGTCAGTGAAGTATGGCAAAGCAGGGCTACCATGTTACACAGTTCTATAGCACAAAAGTCAAATTGAAATTCTGCTGTAGGGAGAACCATTTGCATAGACTAGATGTAAATATCGTTCACATTTTACCTCCTAGATTTGTTCAACTCAGCAGCAAAGCCAGATAGACCACCCTGAATATTTTCTTAAAGCCCAGCCACAGGATTTGCAATTTAGAAATCAAAGCTTGTTTAAGGCCTATGGAGCCAATTCTTTCTCTGAGTTTGGGATCAGGCCACCTTAACACTGAATCTCAGGAGTCCTGAAGGTCACTAGCTTTCTGTGCTTTGCTTTTGCTGATCCAGCACTTAGAATTTTCATTTCCATTTTGAAACCAATAAATCAGCATATCTTGCCAGAGGAGTTTTAACCTCTTAAGATGCAATCAAATTGCTCAGTCAGAATGACTCCTGAAAATTGATCTGCACGTTGCTAAGAATGGAAAAGAACTTTCATGTTTCTAAGGAATATATATTGCTGATTTATAGAATAATGCTAGCTGGATCGTGCAGGACTAAGTAATGCCATTGTAATTAGAAAGATCTGAAATTATCCATACCAAATAGAGCAGAAAGTTGTCTATCAGTGATATTGTCCCATTGTATATGGTTAGATAAACAATGTAATCAATGTGTTTGCTGATACACTGTTTTGTAATTACCTTCATGTCATTCTGAAATGTTACTGTCTTTGATCATTGTTAAGAACCATACAAACAAAATGCACCTTTAATTTCTGAAGTACTTCCCTTGGTGCTTTATATAACATACCAAAGTTACTTTTGGTTTGTATGGTGTTTGGGGGGAAAGAAGGTACATAATTTTATTATTTTTATCCTGATTTTTATAGTTTGATCCAACAAAGTATCAATGGATAATAGTTTCCAAAATTAGGTCTTTGAATAAAACAATTTGTATTTAACATATTAATTTTCTCATTCAATGTGTGATGCAGAGCAGTAATATTATCAATATATTGCTTCTTAGGTTTTTTCAACCCAATCCTATCCTATTTCTTTCGTCATGGCTGGCCCAGACTCACAAGGGAATCCTAAAAACATCATTCATCTCCCAGCTAGAACATTGGGAGGGAGTTGAGAAATGACCACCTCTGTTGAGACCCTACATCTCCCTTTAATGAAGCAATATCTATCTAATTAATCTAATCAGGCTATTACAGAGATTAGCAAGATAACACGTCCCAAGTGTCCCGTGTTATTTAGAGAAAGGTTTTATGTATATAGAAGAAACAGCATAATTTTATCTATGTATTATTCCCTCAGCCCTTAAACTGACTGGTTTTCAGCTTCAGTGCTCAGAATCAAGTGAGCCGAAAGTCAATGTAAGACTCAGATAAAAGAACAAGTGAATTGGCAACCACTAAAATCACTAAGTAATGTCTGAAACATATGAACATGAACAATCAGTCTGCTATCAGGAATCTCAAAACGACATTTTTTTTTCTTGCAGAGTTTAGTACTAATTTCTCACCTCTTCAACTACTGGGTGTCATATAAAATGTAATCTGTGCGTGTTTTTACTAAACTAGCAAGGCAGTTGGTATTGTTTCTCTCTTTCTATAGAAAGGAATGCCAACCTCCCCCATTACAAGTAGGGTAATCAGGTAAGTACAATAGAACAATCTTTGCCTCTGAAGTTTTGCATTGTTATGAACAGAAAATAATAACATGGTTTTTGTTACTGTTGTTATCACCCAACTCATGTTCTGTTTAAAGGCAATTATTGCTAAAATATAAATGGGTAAAGGGACTAGAATAATGAAAGGAGTCATTAAAAGAAGGTTGCAAGAAAGTCTAGTTAAGACAGCTGCAATGCATTAAATTGTAGTTTAATTATTTCAAACTTTTCCTCAGAATACTTAAGGGAGAATTGCAGGAATATTGGAGAGGAAAGGCCAAGCTGTACTAGGCATTCTGAAGGAAAATACAATAAGATTCTCTACCTTTGTTATTTTTCCATGTGTTTTCTGTGTTTGCAGCCCACATAGGAAGGAGGGAAAGAATGGATACTGCTCCCATCCCTATACCCTAGTTCTTGGCTGCAACGGCCTCAAAAACAAGCTGTCACTTTGAGCCTGCTCTGTAAATATGGCATGGGCCTTTTATGGAAGAACACATGAAAAAGTCTAAAGAATAATCTTCTAATATCACTTTGCCCAGAAGTGTTTTCATCCCATCATTAACTATGCAAATTCCTTCTTGGTCCCTCAAGAACTGCAGAAGTTAAAGCTGGAATTAGGAGAAACTTCACTCTTGTTCACATTTAGGAAAATTTGAAAGAACCTATATATAAAAAGAGAAATATCAGCATTGGGTCAGAAGGCCTACTCTGGTTCTTGTAAGTTGATTGTTAAATGTTCTGGCATTTTATGAGATAGTTATTACACCACTGGTGGCTTTAAACTGAGCTTGGTAGAAATATTTACACCATGGAAATGGATAAACAACACATCAGCCCCCCAGTTGTCCAGCATCCCAGTGAAGCAGAAAAGCTGAAGAGGCTCCATTTCAGAAAGGCTACGTCTCTGCTGTTTTTCTGATAGGCCCAATTTACTCATGTTCCATATTTTTCCACTGAATAAGCCAAAGAAGCTATGTTCCCACTTTAAGAGAGAAACAAGAAAGGTAATAATTCTCTGAGTTTTTTCCTAGGCCCAAACATCTGATAACACCTAAGAAGACTCATATTCCAAACACATTCCAGGACATTAGCTTTAGAAAAACCTTGGCCGATAATTCAATAATTTACGGAATAACACCTAAAGTTCACCTGACACTTGCCTTTGATTGGATCCTACCATGGATTCCTGAAGGAACACATACCCTAGATTAATTCCCAATATAATCCCTAACCCCAAGCAATGATGAGACTCATTCTTCTCTCCTTTATGAGTCTCCCAGACACTCCATCGACTATTCTCTGTCATTCATGCTATTCAATAAACTCCGTTTTCACTTTCTCTAGCTTGCATTTGATTTCTATCTTGTGTGAAGCCAAGAAATCTTGGCCCACAGGACCCTCCCCTAGGTTCTCAGACCCAGTCTGCCTGCATCACCAGCATGCTGGAAGGAGTGGCAACTGGAATAATAGTGACAGCCATGAACCTTATAGACTTTAGTAAAGACATTCCAGTGTAATAGGATTAGTGTAGATGCCTGTTGACTTCTAAGATGATCATCACAGGAACTTTCAAAAAGATGATGAAATAGCAGGATGACACAGCAGTACATAATGTAAGGAAAAAAAATGTCTATAAGTAGCTCAAAAATGATCTTTAACCACCTGTGACTGGTACCCATCCCAAGACAGGAAACTTTGCCTTTAAATACCACCATACTTGTCTGTTTTAATAAATGCTGTTCAAAATTGTATGTAATTCAACCAAGTTTTCTCTCCACCTACCCCCATCCCCAAACAATTCTTAGTGGTGTGCTACAGCCCAAATTTGAAAAAAAAAAAAACTTTTTAGGTGTTGTTAAATCAAAATCAACCTAAATGCTCTATAAGTCACTGCCTCAGGCTTTTGCAGACAGTAGCCTAAATGAGTACCTGAGAAAACTTAGTTTCATATTTATTCTCATGAGCAGACAGTAGCAAGACAAATAACCAACACAGATTTGAAGAGTTAACACTGATACACTGCTTACTACATACCACAAGTATTATCATACTAAATGTTCATAAGATCCTGTGAAGTAACTACTGCCATTTTACAGATAAAAAATAAAAACAAAAATAAAAACAAAATGAAAACCTGAGTCACAGGGAGCTTAATTACCTTGCTAATATCTCAAAGCAGTAAATCTGGAATAAGCTATGAGTCCAGAATAAGCTATGGAGCCATTGTGTGCCTCCAAAAGGTAAGAGTTTAACTATTACACCAATGCTCTTCATGAATCATGATTTTTGTGACATTCAGAATTTCTAAGAATGTTCTGATTCAGTTGTTCCTTTTACTAGAATGCAATGTGTATTTTTTTTCTTTCTTATGTATAAAGAATGTTAGTTTATATATAAATATTTTGACATTTTCATCAATTTCTACAATTATGTAGTCACCTGTATAAATGTGAATTTACTCTAATTCAGGTTGATTTAATTAACAGTTAAGAATATACTAGAAACTGGGGCACCTGGGTGGCTCAATTGGTTAAGTTTCTGACTCTTGATTTTTTCTCAGGTCATGATCTCACAGTTCATGAGTTCAAGCCCCAAGTTGGGCTCCACACTGACAATGTGGAGCCTGCTTGGGATTCTCTCTTTCCCTCTCTCTCTGTCAGTCTCAAAATAAATACATGAACTTAAAAAAAATTAAAAAAAAGAATTTACTAGAAACTACACACTCTACTGAGAATTACGGAAAACAGAAAAGCAGTATTAACAGTAACATGATATCTGCATCAGACTTCATTACAATGGAAGTTGAGAGCCAGCACTTACACACCTGAAACATTTGTAGATTGGAACAAATTAAAATACAATGAAGTGCTTCCTCCAGGAAAGTTCATGTAAGAGACCATATTAAATTAATGTGCAATCCATAAAGATTGCTGTAGAAAAAAACATAAGACAAAATAATTAGGCATTAGAAAAATGAATGATAAATAAAACATCCCTTTGATATAATATGCTATTATAGAGTTATATAAAGGTGAATAAAATACATAATGATGATAATCAAAAGACGTTCCAGGAAAACTTGATACTGAAGAAAAAAGAAAAATATCTGGAGTAGATAAGGAATGAAGGAAACATAATGCAGAATCTTGAATGATTGAAAAAGAGAGGTGTATGATGTAAGAAGAAAGCAGAGCTGTAACTATGATACAAAACTGAGGATACAAGAGAAAATTTTTAAATTAGAAATTCAAGAGGTGACAGTATTTCTTTCAGTAGGCTAAGGCAACTGGGCCACAAGTACAGAATCTCTCAGTGTAGACAAACAAAAAAACATGATTTATATTCAGTGAAAAAGAATATTGTAGAGTAACACTAATGAAAAAATTATATCTCAACATTAAATTACCTTTTATTATTGCTTGGACTAAATATAACTTTAATTTTAATTAAAATAACAAAATGATTGAATTTAAAGAATTATAAGATCAGTTTCCTAATTTATGTCCATGCGGATGGAATGATTAAAGAGATACTAGGCATTCAGAAGATGAAGAAAGAAATCAGGACCCATGGTGTCATTTTGAGGAAGAAATTAACTCATAAAAGAAATGATGGAATTGAGATATAATGATATATTTCCCAATAAATAAGGAAATGGATCTGATGCTCTTTGAAAGCCTAGGGGTATACACAAGAGAATATAGCTGGAATGTAATGTATGGGAAGAGAAAGTTTAGAGGAATCAAGGAACTTTCATGAGAGGAATGGATGCTTTTTTGACCCTGTAAGGACATTTATTGGCAAATTGATAATAATAAGCACTGATGAAATCCTAAAGTCTATTATCACATTAAATTTTATTTATTTTCAGTCAAACATACACAGTGATTAGGCTAATGGCATAATGTATTTGTTAGAGTAAGCAACTCTAACTGTTGCAACAAATAAACCCTGAAATTTCAAAGGCTTATTAGCCAATAAAAATTTATATCTTACACATGCAATCTAACATGGTTCAGTCAACTTTCCTCTCTGTAGTTATACCATCTGTAATACTTGGCCTCCAGAGTCACCACTATAGGGAAAGTATGATCTGGGGATTTTTGCAGACTTTTTTTAAATCCAGGCCAAGAAATAATACACATAATAACTGTCCACATCTTACTGGCCAAAACTCAATCTCAGTGACACAACCTAACAGCAAGAAAATACAGACTTTTCCTATGTGCCCAGGACGAGAATAAAGTAAAGTGACAAACAGCATCAGTTCTGTCAATATATATAATATTAAGACACAAGAAACAATACATAAATTTATGCCTGGAGCACATTCTGCTTTCACTACTTGTGACTCAAAGGGAAAACCAAGGAATGGGACAAACTGGGACAATTAATCACTAGTGTCTTCGCTATGAATCTAAAAGATCCCATGGGGCACCTGGGTGGCTCAGTGAGTTGAGCATCCTACTCTTGATTTAGGCTCAGGTTATGATCCCAGGGTAGTGGGATCCAACCCTGCATCGGGTTCCACACTGAGCATGGAGCCTACTTGGGATTCTCTCTCTCTCCCTCTGCCTCTCTCCCCTACATGTGTGCTCTCTCTCTCTAAAATAAAAATTAAATAAAAAATTAAAGATCCCTGACCAGAGCAGTGTCTGAACAATGGGTGATGAGACAGTCTTTATGAGAGGAGAGTACTATTAACATAAAAAACTGGTCTTATCAAGTATCAGCAGTAAGAATTTATATATAGTGCCTCTCTTGCTCCCTCTCTCTCTTTATCTCTCTCTCTCTGTGTGTATACACTTTCTCTCTGTGTATACTTTCTGTAAATCTATTAGGCTCTGTGTCCCTGTACCATTCTATATGCTAATTTTCCCTCTCTTAAGACTTACCAAGAGGCCATCTGATGTAGAATTACCTGATTATTTCATGGATGAACATACACCATGATAAATAACTGGATATCTTCCTTAGGATTCTTCAAAATATGTCTCCAACCTGCACTCAGTTTTGCTACCTACTGCTTATTTCTTGCACCTAGCCCTCCCATATTCTTCAAATCATTATTATACAAAAATATTTACCTTCAGGACAATGCATTCATAAATCTGAATACTTAGGCCATCATTTTATTCAGAAACAAAAAAGCCTGATATAATTACGAGATATTTCACCTTTAGAAGGAAGAGAGATAGTAAACAAACATGTAAATGCATTAGTATGTTTTCCTGAGAGAAGGAGGGGAGAAGAGAGGGAGGAAGAGAGAGAGGGAAAGAGCTGGCTGGTTTAGAAGATCAGACAACTCTATCCCCACAGTAATTGAATAACAGATGAACATTTTATCCAAACAGGCCAATCTGGGTTATGCTGAGAAATTTTCTGCAACTATCAAGAAAGACATAATCTTTCTCAGTTTGCCAACCCAGGATAATATAAGAAGTAGGTAAATAAGGCTCTTGTTCTATGATACACAGAAAACTTAAGAATGAATTCAACAAAGGTAAATAAAATAGCTGAAAGATGGACAAAAAGAAGAAGGGAGAGGAGACAGAGAGACAGAAAAAACCTGAATCCTGTATTCTGCCATGATTCAAGCAATTTCTAAACATTTCAGCTACTGAAATAATAAATTCCTACACTATGCTACTTCAGCAATTCACCTAAAGGACTATATATATATATATATATATATATATATATATATATATATACACACATATATACACACACACACATATATATATGATATATGATAGATATATATGATATGATAGATACATATATATTTCAGAACAAAATTTTTAGAGGCACCTGGGTGGCTCAGTTGGTTAAGTGTCTGACTCCCAACTTCGGCTCAGGTCATGATCTCATGGTTTGTGGGGACTGAGCCCCACGTTAGGCTCTGTACTGACAGTGTGGAGTCTGCTTTGGATTCTCTTCCTCCCTCCCTCTCTATGTCCCTGCCCCACTTGCTCTCTGTCTCTCTCTCTCTCTCTCTTTCTCTCTCTCTCTCTTTCTCTCAAGATAAATAAATACACTTTTAAAAGAAGAATAAAACTTCTAAAGTTTACAAGAGAAATATGTACATAAATACAAATAGTGAAATAGAAAAACAAAATTTTAAAAATCAATATTTAAGGGGTGCCTGGGTGGCTCAGTAGGTTGAGCATAGGACTCTGACTCAGGTCATGATCTTGCCACTCATGGTTTCAAGACCCATGTTGGGCTCTGTGCTGACAGTTCAGAGCCTGGAGCCTGCTTCAGATTCTGTGTCTCCCTGTCTCTCTGCCCCTTCCCTGCTCATACTTTGTGTTTCTCTCAAAAATAAACATTAAAAATTTTTAAAAAAAAATAAAAATCAATATTTTAAGAAGTTCCTTGTGTCAGGCAGGACTTAAAATGTCTTTATTTATACAGTCCGTTGTGCTTAACATTTTTCCTATAAATTATTCAATTTAACTTTAGTATAATCATATAATAGTTATTATCATCACACTCTACAAGAAGCAAACTTATGGTTCACAGAAGAAAATGATTTGTTCAAGGTCATGTAATAAGAAATTGAATAATAATTCAAGCCACCTCATTTCCACTGTGGGAATACAAAATGTTCATCTTAGAGCTGAGAAGTGTGAACTCTAAGTTAAACACGATAATAAATGGTCAAGAAAGTTTACTTTCACCTCAGAAAACAATTATAGAGGAGAAGTCATCCTAGTTACCTTGGTCTGAGTTCACTTGGAAGCAGAGCCTGAGAAAAGACTTGACTGCAGGTATTTTATTTGGGAGGTGATCCCAGAGTGCTAGAGTGAAGGAATGGAGAAAAAGAGACAAGGAAGGAAAAACAACAAAGGAAAAATCACTGTGCTTGTCCTCAGTGTGTGCATCTGATACTAAACCCCACTTGGGACTATCTGATGAATCTTCTTGTGCATATGCAAAACTTTAACCTGGGTGATTGGAAGCTACAGCTTTTATCCACCAACTCTCCATTTCTACTGTTTGTCGTGGCCACCCCACTCCAGGCATGAGCACTCCCACCAGCTCCTTGAGGCCACACCTTCATGTGGGCCAAGAGTCCTTGTCCCTGCTGCCTAGAGAAAGACCTGAGGCAGAGTTGGGAAAAACCTCAGCATGCTCACAGGTGCCCTCACAGGTGCAGCAGGAGTCAGAGGCAGGATCCTGGGACCTAGCAAAGGGCACCAACTATGTCTGCTACAGTCATTCCCAAAATGGACTGACATTAAAATCAATGTGTTATCATTGCTCTGAGATCTGATGTGGACCTGGTAACAACAGAGAGAAAGAACAATGGAAAAGTCTGTATCAGCTCTCACAGAAAACAGATAACATATTTTTTCTCCTTATTAACTAGAGTTCAGTATCCATCTCTTAAAAACAATGTGCAGTTTCCAAGAGATTTGATTTCTGGCTTGAGTGGTAAATAGAATTATTCATAAACCAAGAATGAAAATGAGTAAGAAAAAGATCAAATTATTACATTTAAATATACATATGTTTCATCACTATATTTAATTAGAAGTTCTAATAAATGTTACCACTACAAATGTCTAATACCTCACAGACTAAATTACCTTTAACATACACAACAGGGGGACAATTTCATTTGGGCAGTAGACAAAGATAAATATAAATAAGTCTGAAGATAAATATAAGAACTTACTACATTTTTATAGCGGTACATATTAAAGATAAAATAGTTTAATGTTTAACTTAAAATTTGTACAGAATAAAGTTTAGTTGCAAAAGAAAGTTGCATTGTAGAAACTTATCTTTTTATTTAAAATATTCCATTTTCTTTTATAGTTTTAAAAGCCTTCATAAGCATCAATACTTGTACAATATTTTTAATATTTGCAAAAAAGTCAGGACAAAACAAACAATTAGAGATTCCTATTGGGTAAGCCATTTATTAGTAGTTAGGACATTTTCTGATTTGATATTAACAATGAAAGTTACTGAAATTTCCATGCCTTCCTGAATTATGCTCCTATTGACTTCAGGCATTAATACTTCTTTTAAATTTTAATGTTTATTTTTGACAGAGAGAGAGACAGAGCATGAGCGGGGGAAGGGCAGAGAGAGAGGGAGACACAGAATCCGAAGCAGGCTCCAGGCTCTGAGCTGTCAGCACAGAGCCAGACGCGGGGCTCCAACTCACAGACCATGAGATCATGACCTGAGCTGAAGTTGGACTCCCAACCAACTGAGCCACCCAGGCGCCCCCAGGCGTTAATACTTAAGATCACATAATAACAACTAGAAATTGTGTAAGCACACTTCCTATGATAATTTTACTTGAAATAAGTTAAGCTAAAATGCTACAAAATTTTTAATCAAAATGCTTGAAATCATACTGATGCTATGAATGTTTCCTAATAAAATAAAAAGCCTCATACAGAGATTATAACTCTAGAAATAAGAAAATTCAGGGAATTCTCCATATGTTCAAGTATATCTGTATAGGTATTATTCATATGTATTTTTAAATGTAAATAAATTTTATTGAGGTATAATGGATATTCAATTAAATATACTCATTTTGAATGCACAGTTTGACAAGTTTTGATAAATGCATTCCCATAACTACCACCACAGTCAAGATATAGAACATTTCTATCACCTCAAAAAAGTTCCCTTATATCCTTACCCAAACTTGCCCTACTATACTATGACAGGCTCCAGGCTATCACTGTAGATTTTTGCCAGTATACATTATCTTTGCCTGTTGAAGAATTGTATACAAACAGAATCGTATGTATTGCAATACATTTTGGCTGGCTGATATAAGGTCCCAAACATAGAATAAAAATAGGCTGGGAATTACCGTCCTCCTCACTGAAGAATGAGCTAGAGTATGGAATCTCCCTTTGGGAATGGCTTATCGGAAGCTCTGAGGGTATATAAGTGTCAATAGTTATGGTTGGTTGCTTGTTGCATGTTTTCACTTGATATCTCTCTCTTCCACTTGGGAAGACTCTGCAGGGAAAAAAAAAGTTTCTTCTAAATCATTATAGTTTCTACTTCTTTTTTAAGTCTTTGTTCTAAAATCTGCCAAAATCTAGACATTATTCTTTCTGGGATAGACAGTACTTTGATTCATCTATGCACAATGAACAAAACACTTCATAGCATCAACAGGCAAAACTGATCAAAGGGTATCACATTACTATGTATTCCCTGTCAAAACTCAAACAACATCCTAATGTTACCTGCACATATTTCAGTTCTCTGCCTGAAAAGGGGGAACTTCAGTTTTGTCAAGGGATCCTGTACCCTGAGCAATAGTTGCTTGATAATGCTGATTAGAAAGAAGGCAAAAAGGGGCTGAAAGAAGGTGCAACAAGTGGGAAAGCAGTAATCTAAACCTTTTAGATTTTGCTGGGACAAGGGTTTGGGCCTCCATTTACCTCCCAATCACTCAGTTATATCCTTGCAAATTCCTATTTTGCATTATGTGTGACTATTTTCTCCTTATCTAGTGGGGAGGAATACATACATAAAAAGGGCAAGCCATCTGGGTTTCTACACAAATGAATTTTAAATATGGAATCTGCATATGTTATTTACTCTCCCTCACTGAAAACATGTAAATGTCTTAGGGGAAAGGCTGCAGTTAACTTTCAAATATCTTAATTAAGAGAGATGTTTGTAATGTTAGCATCTTCTATCCCCATAAAAAAGGAAAAATCATTATGTGATTAGGATTATGGAATTTCAAGACACATTTGGAGACAGTGCCCAAGTTTTCCAATAATTATCTATATGGTCATTGATGCAAGGTGAATATTTTATCTTAATACTTGAGGAACTCTCCAAAACTTTCCTTTTCTTAGGTTTTATTTTTTTAGGGTTGGTTTGTGGTGTTTCTCCAAATTTTTATTTGTCCAATAATTTAAACCTCCAATTCTTAAGAGAATCTGATGAATTTGTGACTGTAATTTAGTTTGAAGATCTCTGTCCCTATCCATCTTGACCTTGCCCTTCCTCCTCTGAAAACACCTGCTATTTCCCCTGCTTAGCTCACTTTATTTCCTCTTTTCAATACAACACAAGGGTGGTTGTTAAAGTCCAATGAGCATGTAGTTAGGCACAGGAAAATGTGTAGTAGAAAACAGAAGTAAAATTGGAGTCATCAGCATGCATTAAGAATAAAGGAGTTTAGGGGCCTCTGGGTGGCTCAGTCAGTCAAGCATCTGACTTCAGCTCAGGTCATGATCTCACAACTCGTGAGTTCAAGCCCCACATCGGGCTCTGTGTTGACAGCTTAGAGCCTGGAGCCTGCTTTGGATTCTGTGTCTCCCTCTCTCTCTGCCCCTCCCCTGCTCATGTTCTGTCTCTGTCTCAAAAATGAATAAACATTAAAAAAAAAGAATAAAGGAGTGTATGGGGTGCCAGGGTGGTTCAGTCGGTTAAGTGTCCAACTTAAGCTCGGGTCATGATCTCACGGTTTGTGGGTTTGAACCCACATTGGGCACTGTGGGTTCTGATAGCTCAATCTGGAGCCTGCTTTGAATTCTATGTCTCCCTCTCTCTCTGCTGCTCCCCCACTCATGCTCTCTCTCTCTCTTTCTCAAAAATAAATAAACATTAAAAAAAAAAGAATAAAGGAGGTTACTCATGGAGATGGAAAAGAAATAATAATGAAAATGAGAGGAAAAAAAAGTGGGAAGAGTCTTGTAGCCAAGGGAAAATCATCTTTAAATTTTTTTTTTAACGTTTATTTATTTTTGAGACAGAGAGAGACAGAGCATGAACGGGGGAGGGTCAGAGAGAGGGAGACACAGAATCTGAAACAGGCTCCAGGCTCTGAGCTGTCAGCACAGAGCCCAACGCGGGGCTCGAACTCACGGACCGCGAGATCATGGCGTGAGCCAAAGTCGGCCGCTTAACTGACTGAGCCACCCAGGCGCCCCGGGAAAATCATCTTTAAGAAATGGTGGCAGTTAACCTCGGTGAGGTATATGGCACCAGAACTTGGCTCCCCATCACTGCAAGGCTAAGGTTTAAATCTATAGATAATGGATTACAGTTGAACCTTTTGAACAAGAAGGGAGTATAAGAAATACAAAGCTTTGTTTAAGAGAGATTAATCTGGAAGGTATTGTAATGTGCATTTTATACATGCAGACTTCCTTATAATAGCTATCTAATGTACCCTAAAATTCTTCAGCTGAGTGTGTTGTGCATATTTATGTGTGTATAAGTTAACTTTAGTCTATATTTTAAGAAAAGTTGGTTAATTTGAATGATCCTAATCAGGGATACTTACTCCAGAACTTGTTGGGCAGCTAGCTAGAGTTCAAATCCCAGAATTAACTATAATATCTTCCATTATCTTTAGCTCCAAATACTGTAGTGGGTTTTTTGACTAATACAAAAGATGTCAGATGTTAGAAATACTTTTTCATTGGTGATATGTGTTATTCAAAGTATCCTGATTTGTCCACTAGATTATACCTTGCAGAATAGCCCCTTAGGCCCAATACTGTTGATTCAACCCTTGGTTCAGACATTTAATGAAGAATTCTATCCCTGTTTCCAACAAGGACAACTAAATTCTACAGCTAGAATATTGTAACATAAGCCTTGAATTAACCTTTCGTGTTCATTCTAACCAGAATGCCTAAAATGATGAGCTACACTTCACTGAATTTATAAGAAAAAATTAAGACTATTTTTGCCATTTTTCCTCACAAATTTTTCCATAAGTGGCAGTAATCTGAAACTTATCTGTATCATATTTACTAGCACGTAGTAGCATTTTAAGAAAGCTAACTTGTGGATCTCACTTAACTATTAGAAATAACTGATATCTATTTTTACAATCAAAACCAAACAAACCGAAGAAAACTTGATAATTGTGAATGGCCAAATTGGCTTGGGTCAGCATGCAACTGATTACAGATGTAAGGCCAATTTTGAAAACACATCAATAATATTTATGTGAAGGAAAGATGGTGAACTAGTTATATGTGGGAACAGAAATATTTGGGAAAGACTGATTTCAAAGTCTCTGTAAGTTTTATACAAAAGAAATTTAACCTCAGATTTCATTAAACTTTCCAATTTAAGAAATTAATTTTATTCAGTAATGTCAAACAAAGACGTTATATTAAATGCAAAACATATGTATCTCAAATTTTATTTAGTAATTTTGATTAAAATAATAAGAATTAGTAAGAAAGTGGAACTGAAATAATAAAATAATTACACAGGAAAATAATTAGGTCAGAAAAAAGAAAGGTAGAATTTAAGATTGCCAGTGGTTTATCTAGAGACATATTACAGGTCTTCTGGAAGAGTATCTAACATTGTGTGGGATGATGGCAAATGTATTGTGTTATAAAAACACAGCTGCACATCCTGTTCTATATAAAATGCTATGGTAGGGCAACAGATTGTACGTAGGTGCAGTGTGTACTCAGTTTGTTTTAATAAAGGACCATTTTATGTTTTGCCATTTCTAGCATAGTTTAGTCCATTCTGAAAATTACTCTCTATCTTCCCCAAAGAACAGGAAGCGAATTTTGGATTGAAATATTTTCTTAAAAAACAAAACAAAACAAAACAAACAAAAAAACAGACAATTGTATATTTAGAAAAACAAGAAGGTATAATGTAGCTCACTCTATATACTCCTCACATAATGAGGTTTTCCCCATAGATTTGCTCCATGGTAAGCAGCATAAAAACTACTTATATGACATGATTCCAATGATATGAAAAACCGCTCTTGCACATGCAAAGCATTTCTAAATTACTTAACATTATTATTATGTTTTGACATGAAGAAGTTAGTTGAAGCTATAGTTCAACATATAAAATTTTGCCTGGGCCATAGTAAGTATCAATGAATCATGTTGAATTTAAACATACATATTAGAGCAAGAAGTAGGGTAAAAGATAATTAGCTACTATTTACAAATCAATACAGATTAATTTGTTGCATTAGCAACAGTTTCTTCTTAGGACAACTAGCTTCAAGAAAAGAAAAGCAAGTTGGAGTATGTCTGAACCTTGAACAATTATCTAGGGGTCGAAAACTGGGCAGGTGGAGTAAAGGAACTGCCAAAAAGTTAATGCATATGACCCAAATTTACTAGTACCAAACTTTAAATTATCACAATACTAGAAAACATTGCAAATGCTTACATATCTTTATTTCTTAACTCTTAACTAATAGAAGGAAATAAAATAAAATGCATTACTGGCAACCAACTTCCTTAAGTTCTCCTCATTACTTTCATTATTTTTTAAATGTTTATATATTTATTTTGAGAGAGAGACAGCATGAGCAGAAGAGAGGCAGAGAGAGGCAGAGAGAATTCCAAGCAGGCTCTGCCTTGTCAGCGCAGAGTCTGAAGCAGGACTCAATCTCACAAACTGTGAGATCATGAGCTGGAATCAAGAGTCATGCTTAACCAATTGAGCCACTCAGGCACCCTAGTCTTCTTAATTATTTTAAAAATATTCCAATTCTAGTTAGTTATTGAAAGTTAATATAAATTCACTTTTAGCCATTAATTTATATTTATCTTTTACATCTTTATTGATAGGAATATAGTAATTCAGTTCAAAAGTCATAGTTAACTTTTGCAAGTAGGATCTGGCAAGTCAGTTCCTGGATTTTATATAAAGATAAGAAAAACTTTTATATCTGTACTTCTAGGATAAAAACTTTGACAAGATAGACATTCACTCAGTAAAGACAAATATTATAGAGATGGGATCTTTTTTTCCTCCTAACTATAGAGCAAATAGAGGATATATTTCAAAAACAAGGGTATTTAAACAGGCCAGAATACCGTAAATATAAGCAAAAAAAAGAATATATGCATATATGTATGTGTATACGTGTTACATATACATATATTATAATTTTACGATTAATAGCATATTTAAATAATTAAAAACATAAGATACTTCAGTAAAAACAGTGATCTCTGAAAGATGAAAAACATACAAGTTGTGTCCTAAAATTGCCCAGGCTACTGCCTGGGAAAGTTTCTGGGCTGCAGCACAGACTGGAGGAACCCAAAAAGAGCTTAGCGGACTCCCTAAGTTGAGGAAAAGAAATGTGATTAGGAGTCATGGGGCAAAGAAACACACAAGGGAGGTAGACAGAGAGCTCCAGATATCTTCAGAGGATCCCCCTCAAGTATCAGCTGACCACTGATCGGTACAGAAATGCAAAGAAACTACCTGATGCCAAGGAAAAGACTGCCCCAAACAATACAGTAGTAAATTCTCAACCAGGGAAGTTTTGCCCCTGAGGATACATTTGACAATATCTTGAGACATTGTTGTTGTCATAACCTATGGGGAGGGTGCTACTACCATCAAGTAGATAGGGGCTAGGGATGGTGGCTGAACATGCTACAATGCATGGGAGAGCCCCTCACAACAGTGAATTATCCAGTCTAAACTATCAATGGCACCAAGGTTCAGAAATCCCATATTAAAGAAAATAGGACGTCTCACAGAGGGCTAGAACATCCCCATACATCTTCAGTAGAAAACCTCATTCTCCACAGAGCACAAAGTAGAATAGTAAGCAATGGGAAAAATGTACCCAAGATCAAATGCTGGCCAAGTTTCACCTAACAAAACATAAAGCGCCCACTAACAAAAAGATTAAACAATTTCCAAGTAACTTAACCACATTATAAAACAAACCTCAATAATATTTTCAAGCATACAAAACATCCTGTACACAATGAGATAAAATGTATCATATCTGCATCCAAAAGAAAAATTACCAAGCATTTAAAGAAATACGAATATACAACTCATGAAGAAAAGAAAAAAAATTAATCAAAGATAGCCCAGAAATGACATAGATGATGGAATTTGCAGTCCAGGCATTAAAACAATTATTATAACTGAATTCCATATGTCCAAGAAACTAGAAGAAAAACTGAACATATTAATTAAGCATGAATGATGTAAAACAAAATAAAAAAAATTTACAAAGAAACAAAAAAATTAAAGGCCCAAACTGAACTTCTAGAAATGAGAATAACAACTTGATATAAAATTTATACTGGAAGGGATTAAAATCAGACCTTATAGGAGAAAAAAGTTGAAGACTTCGTAATAAAACCCATTGGAAATGAAACACACAGAGAAAATTGACTTTAAAAAATGAAGAGAACATGAATTGAACTATGGGAAAATTTTAAGAGGCCAAATATTTGTTTAATTGGAGAATCCAAAGGACAGAAGACACTGTGAGAACAGAAAAAAAATGGAAAAAAATAATGGTCAATGTGTTTCAAAATATGATGAAAAATAAGGGCCCCTGGGTGGCTCAGTCAGTTAAGTGTCTAACTTAACTGGTTTTGGCTCAGGTCATGATCTCACAGTTCATGGGATCAGCCCCACATTGCATCTGGCTCCATGCTCTTAGTATGGAGCCTGCTTGGGATTCTCTCTTTCCCTCTCTCTCTGCCCATCCCCCATTCGCACTTGATATTTCTCTCTCAAAATAAATAAATAAACTTTAATAAATAAACAAGTGCATAAATAAAACCCCATATATCCAAAAATCTCAACAAACCCCAAGCACAAGAAATAAAAAGAAAGTGACAATAAGGCATATCATCACTGAATTGCTTAAAACCAATGATAAAGAGAGAAATTTTAAAAGCAGCCAGAGAAAAATATCCATTTTATACAAAAGAACCAAGATAAGGATGATAGAAGAGTTCCCATCATGAATATAAAATAGAAGACAGTAGAAAAACACATTTAAAGTACTAAAAGAAAAATATGGTCCACCTAGAATTTTACCCCGAGAACATAACTTTTAAAATTGAGAGTGAAATAAAGGCTATTTCCGACACACAAAAGCTTAAAGAATCTTCCAGAACTATACCACCAGTAACATTAAAGTCCTACAAGCATATTAACAATGTTACCAGATGGAAACCTGAATAAGGATTGAAGAATATTTTTAATAGAAACTAAATGGGTTACTGCGTTTAAAAAATCTATTTAAGTTTCCTTAACAGAAAATCAACTATTTAAGAAAAAATAATATCAATGCACAGTGGGGCACGCATTGAAAGTACATATAGATAAAGATGTATACTCTAAATTCTCAAGAACCAACAAAATAACAAGAGTTTATTTTAAAGAGTTTTTTAAAATTTAAAAAATAGTTTACTTTAAATAAGAAAACAATGAGTTTGTGTTAACATCATACGAGATCAACTGTAATCATAAAAAAATTCTCAATTATTCCAAAAGAAGTCAATAATTTCAAAAAGAAAGAAAAAACATATAAGGATAATACATAATGAACAAATGGGATTTCCACTAGGAATGGAACATTGGTTATTTGAAAATCAGTCAGTGTAAGTCACCATATTAAAGTAAGTAAGTCACCATATTGTTAAAAAGAATTAAAAAAATATCAAACATCCATTCCAAATTAAAAAAAAAAATCCAAGCAAACTAGGAGCACAAGAGAATTTTCCCAACTGATAAAGAGTATTTACCTCTATAGTTAATATCATACTTAATGGTAAAAAATTAAATTATTTACCCCTACAACAAAGGACAAACTCTCTCGGGGTGCCTGGGTGGCTCAGATGGTTAATCGTCCGGATTCAGCCCAGGTCATGATCTCAAGATTTGTGAGTTGAGCCCCACATTGGGCTCTGTGCAGGCAGCTCAGAGCCTGGAGCCTGCTTCAGATTCTGTGTCTCCCTCTCTCTCTGCCCCTCCTCCACTCACATTCTGTCTTTCTTTCAAAAATAAATAAACATTAAAACAAGTCTAAAAAAAAAGAACAAACTCTCTCTACCTTTATTCAAAATTTTATTGGAAATTCTAATCAGTGTAATAAAGCACAAACAAGAAAAGGTTACCATTCAGATTTGATAAAGAGAGGTAAAATGTTTTATTTGCATATAGTATGATAGTCAATGTAAAAAAAAAAGAGAGATGGAATAAACAAAAAAAATCCATTAGTGAGTTTCAGAAGATTGTAGGATACAGGATCAATTTCAAGAGAATTCAATAGAGTTCAATAAATTTAATTGTATTTCTAAATATCAGTCACAATTAGAAATTAAAAATAAATAAAACAATAGGATCTACAGTAGCATTAGAAAATATGAAATTCTTGAAAATAAATCTGACAAAAGGTGTATAAGGCCTGTGCACTGAAAATACAAAATATTACTGAGAGAAATCAAGATTTAAATAAACTGAGATAGATATTCATGCATCAGAAGAATTGATATTGTTAAGATGCTTATCCTCCCCAATTTAATCTATAGATTCTAAGTTAATTTCAATTGAAATCCCATAATAGTTTTGGATAAGTTGACAAGTTCCTTGTAAAATATATATGGAAGGAAGAAGCACCAAAGAGTACAAAGTTCCTAACACAGCAGCCAAAATAAAAACAAATAAACATTGGGAAAAAAGAAGGCTGAAGGACTCTCTGATTTCCAAAATTATTATAATGCTATAAATAGTTACAATCCAGGTAGTGTGGCACTGGCATCACGACACACCAAGTAAATCAATAGAACAGAAGAGACAGTCTAGAAATAGGTTTCTAAAATATATGAACAACTGATTTTTGATAAAGGTACAAAAGCAATTCAGTAGAGAAATAATAGTTTTTCCAACAAGCAATGGTGCTGAAAATTGGATAGCCCTAAAAAAAAAAAAAGAAGAGTTACATACCTTGTAATAAAAGTACTTCATAAACTTAATGTAAAATCTAAAACTTACAGAAGTAAACATAGAAAAAACTCTCAGTGATCATGATTCAGAAATGATTTCTTAAATATTTCAACATAGCAACAAAAGCATAACTCATAAAAAATTATTGATATGTTGGTCTACATAAATGTAAGAACTTCTGTGTAAAGGATGCTGTGAGAATAATGAAAAGAAGAGCTACAGACTGGGAGAAACATACTTGCAAAGAATGTATCTGATAAAAGATTTGTGTACATAATGTATAAATAATACTTGTGGCTTAATAATAAAAAAAGTCCAGGGGCTCCTGGGTGGCTCAGTCGGTTGAGCATCCGGCTACAGCTCAGGTCATGATCTCACAGTTTGTGGGTTTGAGCCCCGCATCGGGCTCTGTGCTGATGGCTCAGAGCCTGGAGCCTGCTTTGGATTCTGTGCCTCCCTCTCTCTCTGCTCCTCCCCCACTCATGCTCTCTCTCTCTCCTTCAAAAATAAATAAAAACATTAAAAAAATTTAATAATAACAAAAAAAGTCCAATTAAAAATACACAGAAGACTTGATGAAAGAAGATACATGAGTGTATCAAATTGGCATATGAATAGATGTTTAACATTAGTAGCCATTAAGGAAATGAAAAATTAAAGCCACAAGGAGATTACTGGCATGACCCAGCCATCAGCCCTAGGTGTTTTCCAGACAAATGAAATATATTTCCACACAAAGATGTGTACATAAGTGTCATAACAAGTTATTTATAATATGCTCAAACTGGAAATGACCCAAATATCCATCAACAGGTAAATCAATAAAAAAATTGTTGTATATTACTTCAATGGAAATCTATTCAGCAATAAAATGGAATAAACAATTCATACAAGCAACAAGATGATTACAAAAAAATTAGCTGAGTGGAAGAAGGCAGACAAAAAGTAGTACTACTGTATTTTTTCCAAAATTCTAGAAATACAAGCTAATCTATATGTTAAAAAAGCAGATCAATCATTGCCAGGGGATGAGGAATGTTGGAAAAGTTAGAAAAGGAGATCACAGAGCAGCATGAGGAAATTTGGGGGCAGAATGGTGAATATATTCATTATTTTGATTGTGGTTTTATACACACACATATTGTACCATTAAAACATGTGAAGTTTATTGTGTATCGATTACACCTCAATAAAACTGTTGTAAAAAACATACTTCCAGCTTCTGTGAGATTATTACGTTAACCTGAAGAATTTCCTATGAAAGCATCCTGCTGCATAGCTCATGTTCCCTTCAAACTTACAGAAAAGAACGAATTAAGAATAAAATTATGTGGCAGAAAATCAAAGGATATAGTTTAAAATAATATTTTTTTTGCTCTTGAAATAAACCACAAACACTAAACAACAGAACAGTAGTTCCTAGCATATTACTGAGTTCAAAATCACAGGAAATAATATAAGAGAGAAACATTAAATCTAACTGCAAATTGATCGGTGAATAGAAAAGCAAAATCAGGAAATGGTAAATTTCTTAACATGCTGCTTTTCTCTGCTTTTGAAGTGAAGATTGCCTAAGTACAAACTGAAAAAAAAAAACATATTTTCTACTGCTGGGAAAACTTAAACATAGTCATTTAGAAGTAGCTAAGGAAAGGGTTGGAAAGAAATCAAATGCTTGAACCTATTCAGATGGGTCTCTATAAATAGCAAATCCAAGGTCCTAAAAAGCTCCAAGCATAAATGTCCAGTGGTGAAGGAAACTTCCTAGACCATTAGTCAATTTCTGTGCAACAAAATGAAGATTATTCCTAAGGAAACTAATAGAAGACACCCTGGAATTGCTACAAATAAACAACCTAGATGAGTTTATAAAGTACTTATAAAGTGCTAGAAGCCAGGGGCTTGGAGAAAGAGGTCTTACTCACTTGTTTTGTTTTGTTTTGTTTTTTGTTTTGTTTTGTTTTACCAATGCCAAACACAGATATACTGGTGGTACTCAACAAATCTTGGCTAAACTATGTGGTTTATTTTTATTTATTTATTTTTATTTTGCAAATCATTACAGAGGCTACTTTTAAGCATATCAAGGTCTTATAATAGGCAATATTGTTATAATAATAATAACAATAATTTTTAAAAACTCTCTCTTCTCTGGCAGCATATTTCTGCTTTTCCATAAATGAGAGTAATAAAGTAAATACAGGACAACACAAGAAAAAACAAATACAATAGAGATATCACCAAGACAACCAGAATAGAGAGGTTCATTATGACAGAGGCTAACCAGTTTACAGTTAAAGCATGACAGAAAAGCAATAGAATCATACATAGAGAGGGCAAATAACCTCCAAATTAATACATCAGTCGGCAAAAAGATTCAAAGGCCTTCATAATTTCAAGGTGTTACACTACTGAAAATAGCAATAATCCAGAGGCAAGGGAATAATGCAAGAGTTAAAACCGATTAGATGAGAAGTTGGGAGATCTTGGTAATAAATGGCAGTGGAATTCTTAAAGCACAGGAAATAGCAAAGAAGTTGAGATATAAAATCTGACAGAAGGTTGCCCAGAAGGCAAGGGGATGGAAAGTTTGGGAAAAAAGTAAAGGATGTCAGTCTGGGCACCACTTTTCAGGAATATCGGGGGTGGGGCACACATGTGCATTAGCGGAGGGTTAGAGTTGATCAGGATTCTGAAGTGAGTTTTATTTTTACCATTGAAACATACAAAAATGAATTGCCTAGAAGCATAAGCAAAGAAAACATGTAAGTAGCCAGAAGCTGGGAGACCAAAATATGGATCATTTCAACACTATCTTCCCTACCTAATGTCAAAGGCAGCCATAAAATAGTTTTTCATTACACCCTGTAACAGTTTTGTAGGGCTGTCATAATTACCAAGAACTGGGTGACTTCAAACAAGAGAAATTTATTTTCTCACAGTTCTGGAGTCCTGAAGCACAAAATTAAGTTGTTGGCAGGATGACCCTCCCTCCATAGGCTCCAGGGCAGATCATGTTTCTTGTCACATCCAGCTTCTGGTGACTGCAGGCATTCTCTGGCTTGTGGCCACATCACTCCAATCCCTGCCTCCAGGATCCTATTGCCTTCTCCTTGTCTGTGTCTTCTCTGTGTGTCTGCTTTATTAAGGATACATGTGATTGCATTTAGGGCCCACACAGATTATCCAGGATAATCTCCTTCTGTCAAGCAATACTAAGAAATACTCATTCTTTTGCCATATTACGTGTGTTATTCTCATAAATTATGGGAATTAGGACATATCTTTTGGGGAAACTACTTTTCAACCCACTACATACCAGCTTTCGGAAAAAAACGTGTGTGTGTGTATATATATATATATATATATATATATATATATATATATATTATATAATACGTATATATATAATGCATATCATATATATATTTAAAATATTATATAATATGTATATATATAATATACAGGGTAAGTAACCATAATTTATGGTTACATAAATGTATAATTTTTGCTGAACTCTTGTATCCATAGCCAAACTACAGTTTCAATCCACAGAGTGTTGGTTAACATTTTCGTTTATATTAATAACGACAGTGAAATAAGACAAATGTGAGAACTTTACTCATTCACTAATGCAGTGAGCAAATTTTTGCTGAACTAACAGATTTTTAATTCTAAAAGGGTTTTAGTATTCCTCAAATATTTTTATGCTCGTCACAATGTAACAGCTACAGACAGCATATACTGGGAAGTTTAATCTGCATTATTAACATTTTCTCCATCACTTTCTTAAGTCCAGGCAATCAACAAAACAATAAATCAAGTCCTGATTTGTAGCATTTTTACTGATTTTCAATTTAAATATTTAAATTTTTGGTGTAAATTCTCCTACTGTGACCAAATTCAAACTTCTAATTTGAAATCACTAAAAGTTAAGTTGGGAAGAGATATTCAGTAGAATATAATTATACATTATTTCCACCATTTGGATACCACAAAGTAAATAACCTCGAGTATACATAATAGTACAGTACACTAAAATAATTAAGAAGTTATAAACTTTCATATTTGTTCTTTCAATATAGTTTTTAAATTTTAAGTTTACATAATTTGATTTTCAATAATGGCCATATTTAACAACTGGTTTGCAATAGTCCTGAAAATTTAAGTTGTCTCCT
This sequence comes from Panthera leo, assembly GCF_018350215.1. Taxonomy (NCBI): domain Eukaryota; kingdom Metazoa; phylum Chordata; class Mammalia; order Carnivora; family Felidae; genus Panthera; species Panthera leo. The sequence continues at coordinate 124,120,220 of NC_056682.1, read as the reverse complement.
ACAAATTATTATGAGCTGGTTTCAACATACTGCAGTGTAACATGATCAGGAAGAATCAGAAGAAACATTTTCAAATCTTTAGATCGGTTACACTGAAATTAATCAAAGGTTAGCACTTTTAGTCAGAGCAAATGCATTTGAAAGTCTTCATTCAGTCTTTGCCAGGACTGTTGATACAACTCCCATTCAGGGCTGGATCCAAAGAAAAACACTAAGCTCTGTATTAAAGGTCCCAATAACTCAATTATAATAAGCAGAACAAGAAGCCAACTTTCCTGCTCTACATTTTGAAAAGTTTCAGCTGTGCCTACTGATGAGTCTCCAGGTGAATTTCCTAAGAGAAAGCTTTACGGATGAATTCTAATTATACCTAATTCCATATTCACCAACAAATTCACAGTTTTATTGTGGGGCATTAGGCAAGTCACTTCCTTTTCCCGGCAGTTTCTTAATCTACAAAATGTGGATGTCCTACCTCACAAGGGTGTAGTAACGTATAGCAAATTAAAAAATATTACATATCCAAAATGCAACTGCACCATTAAAAACAGTAATTAAGAAAATTAGTAGGAAACTATGACAACTCCTTTGGAGCCAAGCCATTAATTTTTAAATAAGGAAAAAAGAAACATAAAGGAACAGCCTCATCATGATCTTTTATAACCTCTCTTTTGGGAAGAAGGAATCATGCAACAGTTATTCTCTCACAGAGGAAAACAGAGAGAGGCATGTGACCCCAGCCTGTTTCTATTATGCTAGCATCTGCAATCATTAGGTTCAAGTGGCATTTAAAAAAATTATTTTCTGCAAAAGAGTCCCAAGGAAACAATAATTATCTTTTAATGGGATTCACAGTGGCACAATAAATATCACTGCTCTTCCCCACCTGAGTTCTAAACCAATTGAGAAAGGCAGATGGGCACCAAAATGTCTTCTTTATTACTGATTATGGGGAATGTGGCTTTTATTGGAGAATAAGTGGGCTTTCTTAGAAAGAACACCACAATAAAACAGACTTACCCACCATGACAAAGGAAAAAGGGATCACTACATACTTCTGTCCGAGAACGAGGCCCTTGATAACTTAGAGCATGGGGGATTTAGATAGGATATATACTTCCTGAAAGGAGAGACAGAGAGAGAGAGAGAGAAAGAGAGAGAGAGAGAGAGAGACCCCTCACACCCAGCTTATCCTCCTAAATTCACCCATTATGTAAGTCCCTCCTCTTCACTGGGGATAAATGGATGATGAGGCACAGAAAGTCCCAGAATGTCATGCTAAAGGAGCTTCCCTCTACAGCAAGGAAACTTCAAGAGTAGAGAAAGCTCATCCTTCCCCACCCTATTCCACAATCACTCAAAATTATTGGTGTAAGAAAACAGAGAGGAGTAGGAGTTGTACATGAGGTATCACCTTGCGATCAAGGAAGAGGATATTTCCCTTTAGTTCACCTCTAATCAATGCCACACTCAGTACAATGTAGTCAGAGAAGTTGAGCAACTTAAGTAAGGTCACCCAGCCAGCAGTGGTGTATAACTAGACTACATGATCTTTCAATGCAGAAATTATACCTTAGTAACTATTTAATAAAAGTAGCTTAATAACACCTTGGCACATTGTAAATATTTGTGGAAGGAAAAGGAAGGAAGGAAGGAAGGAAGGAAGGAAGGAAGGAAGGAAGGAAGGATAGGAGAGAGGAAGGAAGGAAAGAAACTTACATTGAGGTCTGAATGGGTCCTCTTACCAATCTATGTTTCCTAGTTGTATATTATAGCTGGGTTTTAATGACTTCTGAAATCTTATTACTCAGGAAGGAGGTACTCTTGAATGATCATAGTCTTATTCTTAAGAAGAATAATTCTCTCTTAGGGCATGTGTTCAGTGTTCCAACTAGCTCAGATATTGTATTGGCTGCATGCTGAGATGATATATAATCTCATGGGTCCTCAAACCAGACTGAGGAAAAAAAATGAATTGCACCTAATACATAATGGTGTTTATAATCATACTTAAGATCAGCATGTTCTGCCATAAATAACAGTGTAACTACAAGCTTGTATTAGCATATTTTAGGCATCCTTTTTCAACATGATATGCACGGCTAGGGTTGTCATTCTTTTGCTGTTAAAGATTGTTCTTACAACATTGACAAACATTGATATATGGGACTAATCCCTTTAACTCATTTATTCAAGAGATGATTCTCTAGCAAACAATAAATACCATTAAAAAATCACAGGTCAAAAATTCAGATAAGAAGAAAAGTCAGTCATGAAGCTCAAGTTCACATTTTCTGGGATTTGGGAGTTCTACTTGCAAAGAAAAACTAAGCCCTCGCTCAGTATGTACAATGAGCTAGTTAAATATTAAAGTGATGTCTCGAAGTGCTTTGTATTAGAGGAATGGATACCAAATCACTTCTTAAACGGATATATTCAGTGAATGTGACTTTTTCCTTTTTTGAAGTTTCTCATACAGATGTGCAGCATTTTAGCATCCACTCTGTTCATGACTGGCAGCACTACCTTAGATATGCAATGGGTCTCCAGGCCTCAGTTACACATTTTGTTGGCAAGGATGCTAATCACGGACACGGTTACATGAACACGTAGGCTTGGACCTACTGACTTCTTATCTTTTATAGCCTTAAATATCATGATCTAAGATTAAGTGTAAAAAGTTGCAATTTCAGATGAGTGGGCTCCAAAGTGGTTGAGTGGCAAAACTGCTGTTCTCATCCACTGCCCTTTGGCCCCCACAGCAGCTTCCGGAGTGGTGCTACCTCAGCCTGATTAGTGTGTCGGGTGCTCAGTATTTGCTGCCGTGATAGGAGGGATTATGCCTACATGAGAACTGATCCTCCATGCAGGCAAGCCTGATTAGATGAGGTCCACCTACTTATGGAGATTAATCTACTTTACTAAGAGTCCACTGATTTGAATGTGAATCTCAACTAAAAAGCACCTTCACAACATCTAGACTGGTGTTAGATCAAATATCTGGGTATTGTTGACTAGACAAGTTGACAGAAAATTAACCATCATGGCATGTAAAGTGAGATATTCACAGGTTCCAAGGATTAGAACAGAGATGTCTGTTAGGCAAGAGAATATTATTCTGCCTGTCATCTCCTCTATGACACTTCCCATAATCATTCTAGTCCTCACTTATTAAATTGTGCCTTACACTATCAGTGTCTTTGTCCCTGATTATTAAGTAAGTCATTCATTACTGCTTTTGCTTTTTATATTTTTTTAATGTTTTATTATTTATTTTTGAGAGAGAGAGAGAGAGAAAGAAAGAGAGGACAAGTAGAGGAAGGGCAGAGACAAGAGGGAGGCACAGAGCCCAAAGCAGGCTCCAGGCTCAGTGCTGTCAGTGCAGAACCTGATGTGGGGCCCAAACCCATGAACATGAGATCATGTCCTGAGCCAAATTCGGATGCTTAACCATCTGAGCCACTCAGGTGCCCCTTTTACTGCCTTTTTCAAATTGTTTTAACTGGGCTTTGGTTATTTTAAACTTCCTGATAGAAGACTTTCTGCTTTATCTTGTGTCTTCTCACTCTTTTCCTATCATGTTCACAGTGCAGAATATACAGCAATCAGCATATTTCTTACATATTTCTTTTTAGGCAGACATGGTTTTAGTTTCAAGAAACTACGTTCTGTCTTTTTTTTAACCCAAACTGAGTATCAGAAAGATCAGTGAACACCTAAGGTGACATGGAGTAAGAGAAGCATTCAGGATCTCATAGACCCTTAAATGCTTATAAATAATACTATTTTAATAACCATTAGATAACAGACAAGGACATTGTACATGGGTATATATTTCCCATGATTTACCTTTTTTCATAACCACTTTCATATATCATTCTGGAAAAAAACAAACTTGACAAGAGAATATAAAGAATATTCTAAATACTAAAGAATACCATGATTCAATATTATAAGTTTTGTTCCTTTAAATTCTTATCGTTTTGTAGTACTGTTTTTTTACCATGCGTTAATTTCAAAGTAATGTACTATAACGAAGTCTTGCTGAAGTCCTCTCTATTCTCTGCCAATATTTTAGTGATATCCAACATTAAAAATCAAAAAAACAAAACAAAACAAAACTTACTAACTATCCATGCCCACTGCAGATTCTTTGGTTCCTTTACAGATGGGTCACTGAAATGTGACTGGTATTAAAGAATTTTCTGGGTCAATATTTAAATACCACTGAGGTTAAGCACCAATTCTTCAGGAATTTGTAGTTGGACTACAAGGTAAAACAAGCAAAACAAAACAAAGCAAAAGCAACACACACACACACACACACACACACACACACACAGACAGACACACAGACACACACACACACACACTTTCTAATTTTCCACAATACAAAAGACAGAATTGATTTTCTAAGTGATCTAGAAGATAAAAGATGATCTCATTTGACTTGAGGACATAGAGCCCTGGTTCAATTAAAAAGTATAAAGTCTTCATACAGACACACTCTGAATTTAAAATCCCATAATACATGGAAGCAAATAATATTCACATTTGGTATGGATTGCATTGTGTTCCCCCAATTCATATGTTAAAGCCCTACCCCCAATGTGACTGTACCCAGAGATAGGGCCTTTATGGGGTAATTAAGGTTAAATGAGGTCAAAAGGGTGGGGCCATAATCTGATTGGATTGTGGGTTCTAAGAAGAGGGTTTCTCTCCCTTTCTGCCATATTAGGACATAGTAAGAAGACAGCCATTTATAAGCGAAGAAGAGAACTTTCACCAAAATCCAAACCCTGCTAAAAATGTGGTCCTGGACCTTCAAGCTTCCATAACTGAAAAAATAGACTTCTGTTGTTTAAGACACCTAGTATATAGTATTTTGTTATGGTAGCTCAAACAAGCTAATATAGCATTTAATTTATAAAATGGCTTCAGTGAACCTGATAAAATTAATCCCAGTATCTGCACATGTAACTTTCTCCAACAGAAATAAAGAAATTTCTAATTAATAAAACAGGAGGGAATATCCACTGCAAAAACATAAATTACACACTGAACTTAAACCTTTAAAAAAAATAACTCAAAATGGATCAGAGACCTACATGTAAAATGCAAAGCTATGAAACTTCTACAAGACAATAGTGGAGAAAAGGTAATCTTTAGTTTAGCCATGATTTCTTAGAAACAACTCCAAAAGCATGATTCATGAAAGGAAAGATTGATAAATTGGACTTCATTACAATTAAAAACTGCTATGCAAAACATATTGTTCTCAGAATAAAACAATAAGTCATATACTGCAAGAAAAATATTTACTTGTATAAAATGAAGGTCTGTATCCAAACATATATATATGTGTGCATATATATATATATATATATATATATATATACACACACACACACATACATATATATATATATATATATATACACATATATACATACATATATATATATATATATATATATATATATATACTTCCAAAAATTAACAGTAAGAAAAAAAATTAAAGTGTGGGTAAAAGACCTGAATAGACACCTCACCAAAGAAAATTAAAAGAAGCAAATAAGCATATACAAATATGTTTAACATTGTGTGTCATTAGGGAATCAAAAATTAAAACAACAATGATATATCACTATATACCTATTAGAATGGCTAAAATCTAAACACTGACAAGTGCTGAAGGAAGATATGAAGCAACAAAATCTCTCATTCACTCCTTGTAGGAATGAAAACTCATACCACCACTTTGGAGGACAGTTTGGCAGTGTTTTTACAAAGTTAAACACAGTTTTACCATACAACCCAGCAAGCATACTCCTTAGCATTTGCTGAAATGAGGTGAAAACATATGTCCACACAAAAACCTCTATATAAATATCTACAGCAACTTTGTTCATAAATACCGAAACCTGAAAACAACCAACATGTCCTTCAACAGGTAAACGGATAAACAAACTGTGCTATATCCATTCAATGGAATATTATTCAGTGCTGAAAAAGGAAATGATCTATCAATCCAGAAAAGACATGAAGGAACTTTACATGAAAGAAGCCAGCATGAAAAGGCTGCATAATGTATGGTTCCAACCATATGACATTCTAGAGCAGGCAAAGATAGAGAGGCATTTCGAAAAAATCAGTGGTTACAGTGGTTTGAGGGAAATGAACAGGTAGAACACAGGGGATTTTTAGGGCAGTGAAGCTATTGAGTATTATGCTAAAATGGTATGATAGTGTAATGGTCATTTGTCAAAACCAAAAGGACAATACAATACGAAGACTGAACCCTAATGTAATATAAACTATGGACTTTATTATTAATAATGATGTATCAACATTCATCAGTTGTAACAAGTGTACCACATGTATGTAAGATGTAAATAATAAGGGTAGGAGAGGGAATATGTAGGAACTCCCTGTATTTTCTGTTTAATTTTGTGTAAGCCTAAAATTGCTCCAATAAATAGTCTATTAATTTAAAAAAATAGGCAACATCAATATAGAATCTATAGAAAATAAAAAGTTTTTATTTTATAATGAAAATGCTGAACATAAAAGGTAGCCATTTCTTTTATACCCCTCATATACATATGCATATATTACTAGAAAACACAACACTATGGAATGTCAACCCATAAACTTAATAGAACGAAAACCATGGGGTAGAGAAGAAATAAACGACTATAATTCCATGAGTGAGATCTTTAAAAAGGAATACATTTATACTCTACAACTCGTATACAGCATGAAAATGAATTATTTCAACTCCTAAGAGTAACATAAAAGTAGAATGATGAGGAAATATAACATTTGGATTCTTAACAGAAAAGAAATCCGTATCTTGAGTGATGAACTGAACTACAGTGGACTCAGTGAAAGGGTTTCAGAAATGCAAATTGTACTCTACATAGGCTAAGAGAAACTATTTATTGCCTGCTTTGCTGCATCCTCACACTGGGTGAAAGGGATGTCTTTGTTCTTCACTCATGATGGGACAGAAGGAGGAAGTTTTGTGAGCCACTTGTTCAGAAGTAACTATAAAGTTATAAATGTACCATCTCAAAAGGGAGATGGAGAAAGCACCAACAGAACGTTGTATATTTTGTGAAATTTACTTGTTCATTATTTTTATTTACACTTATAACAATTTTGAGCTCTTTGATTCCCTTGTTCATTTATTCATTCATTCAGACAGTGGCACTGGAGTTCCTACTGTCCATTCTAGACAGTGGCAGTAGAAAAACAGAGATCAAAGTGGACCAGGTCTTTTCTCTCAACGAAGTGAAGTAAATCCTTTAGTAGTTCTTTCAATAATATCCTGCATATATATGCACCACTGAGAAATGGCCACTCTATTGTCTTCTGGCATCTGCTGTTGGAAATGAAATATCTGCTTTCTGTCTGTTAGTTCTGAAAAGGAATTTGTTTATTTCCTCTAGTGACTTCAAAATTTCTGTTTGTCTTCCAGGTTGTATAGTTTGATTTTAACATCTATAAATGGATATTTGCTTTTATGTGTCCTGTCCAGGATTTTGTGTGTTCCTCCAATCTGGTAAACTCTGTGTCATTGCTTCTTGAAATAATCAATGTGCCTCCACTCTCTTCTTACTTCTCAGATGTTCTAGAGAACTCTTTGGGGTTTCTCATTCTATGTACCATACTTCAACTGCTCCTTCGTATTTTCAATTTATTTTCCCTTTCATGCTATATTTCCCAGATCTTTCTTCTAACCCATTTACTCTCCCTCTCTTGGCCTCTACTCTGATTTATCCACTGTTAAATATTTATCTCTAGAAATTAATTTCCTGTTAAGAGTATATGCTTGATATTTTACAGATTCATCTATTCCATTATCATATTTCCTTAAACAGTAAGCAATAATAAAACATGTAAAAGTATGAGAGAAGAGTTTGTTATATATGAATAACAGAAGAGAGGATGGCATGAGAGGGAGAAGATGCTATAACATGAGATCCAGGAGGTAGGTAATAAACAGATTGTGAGGGTTATATAGGTCATTTTAAGGAATTTGGATTTCATTCCAAGTATGTGAAACCAGTGCTTTAAGATGAGGCATAATGTGATTTCATTTACATTTCGAAACATGCCTTCTATGAAAATGAGACAGGGGGCAGGGAAATGTGGCAGGAGGCTATTTCAGAGGGGGTAGGAAAAAGATTATAGTGGTTTCAATTAGATCACTGTAATGAAAATAAAGTGAAAATGATCCTTAATATACACTGGACAGTATTCACAGCTTTATGCATATTATCAATTTTTAAATGTTCATTTATTTTTGAGAGAGAGTGAGGGAGGGGCAGAGAGAGAGAGAGAGGGGGACAGAGGATCCAAAGTGGGCTCTGTGCTGACAGCAGAGAGCTCTATGAGGGGCTTGAACTCAAGAACCATGAGATCATGATCTGAGCCGAAGTCAGATGCTTAACTGACTCAGCTCCCCAGGCGCCCCTATGCACATTATCGTTTTTAATCTTCACAACAATCATTAAGTTATCATTAGTCTAATTCTGCAGATGTGCAAAAAGAGGCTTAATCATGCTAGAAAACTGCTAAATTCACACTGCTGCAGAGCATAAGCCATTTCTGACTGAAGTCTCATAGTTTAGGAACTCTGATAAGACAGAAAATTCAAGAACCAACAGACAAGGTGGATTCAGACTGTGATGTGTGCTGTGAAGAAAACACAGCAGGATAATCAAGACAGACTAGTGTTTGGGGTGGCAATATTTAGCAAACTGAGCTACAAAATGACAGTAAGTCAGGCACAAGTAAATCTGATGGGAGAAGGCTTTTGATGAGGATTTAAAATTAAAATTTTTGTAAAACTTTCAGCATAATATTCTTGGTACTATGAATGTTTGGCTCAAACTAAGAGAACCTCTTTTAATGTTTTTATTTCTCTCCATCTGTAGTGAGCAACACCTTGGTCCCTTCTGCCAATTTCATGTGTTATCCCTGTGCTTAATGACAAGTCCCTCAAAATGAAGAGGGCCTCTTATCTTGGGAGCAGCACAGGAAGTCGGTACATGTATATTGTGAAAGGAATAAGGGAATTGTTATAGGAGACCAGATCCCAATCTACAGTCATGTGTGGTGGAGAATTTCTGGAAAGATAATATTAAATGACAGGTGCCTGCCATGGAAAAGGGGGTAGAAAACAAAGTCCCAAAATGAGGCCTTGCCTATTAACAATATTTATTAATGAATGAATGCTCCTTAAAGAATTAACTTCCCTCCTAAAAAGGTATCCACATTTTAAGTTATCCACTTGGGCGTTTATGTTTACTGGACAAATCAACCTGCTTCTAAGAAAAATAATTAGTATGTCTAAATTACATAACTTTAATTGTTCTCTTAAAAGTCATTGCTTTGGGAATTGGACAGCATTAGAAGAGGCAGAGTTAGTAATGAAAGTGTGACCTGATGCAAATCTCAGTGTATTTTAAATTTCAGAAAAGGTACATAATTATGGAAGTACTATATGAACATATAGGTACAAGCACACACACACACACACACACACACACACACACACACTCAGGATGTTTCTGTCTGAAAATCTTTTATTGACTGATAACAGTCAAACTGTGAATTTTCTGGCCTACTCTTAGGGAAATACTAATGACACTGAAAAATCACTACTTGACTTGATAGATGACAGGACTCGGAAACAGTGTTCATGTACTTGACTGCTGTGGCTGCAATCATTTTCAGTCAGTGATAAAGCACAAGTCTATATCTGGGACTATCTTATTCAATGTTCACCAGCTATAAAACCAAAGACAATGTTCTCCCTCATCAATAGCTCTGCAGAAAGAAAAAGAAACTGTCTGGATAAGGGGAATGGAGGCTGTGCTGCAAACCAAAGCCCTGGCGCTGTGCCCAGAACTCTATGTGCATATAAAAAACTGCACTTACTCTTTTTCATGTGCAAGATGAGGACAAGAAAGAATAATCCAACCATGCAGTATCAGTAGTTCACATTCTGGATCGGAACACCTGTTTCAAGTCCCTAGTGTGCTTCTTGTTAGTCAGACATGCTCAGACACGTGATAGAATCACACAAAGTCTCAGCTTCCTCCTCAGCAAATGGGTTTAAATAATTGAATGCCCCTCCCCACAAAGATGTTTTGTGGATAAGAGATGTTTTGAGGATAAAATCAGGATAATTTGAAGGCTTCACAATTGTATATGATCAATAGCAACAATTTTCAAAAGTACTTCCTTAATATGAAACATAGAATAAGTAATTGAATTATCATCCTGTAATGGGAAACTTACTGCTTATTGATATGGGTACCAGACTCTTGACTAAAATTATTTATTGGGCCATGCCCAATATACATGACTATTTTCATGGTGTTTGATTTTCTTTCAATCCAGGACCTCATAAACACTCAGTTATAGCTGAAGCCACATTGTAGAATAAACTACACACTGTTTACTAGACAACTATTAACTCAAATGTAAATATATATTTCAACAAGCCGCAAATAGTATTTAATTTGGCACTTATATTGATTTTCTGTTTCCCCTTTCTTAAATTAGTAGGACCTTTTAGCCAGAAATCTCTGTACATCTCTCTCCTGGTTATATTTATATCCCCATCTTTCATTTTGATTTCTGTGTTGTCCCAAATAACTCTCCTATGTATTCAATGCAGAGTTAGAACTTATAATACGAATTCCTGGGATTCTTTAGACACTGCTTCTTCAATAACTGCTCTGTGCAGTGCTAGAATTTAAGACAATTTTTCTCTTCTTCAGTGTTTTCTCTTTAAAATGCTGCCTACAGATGTTTATCCCTTATTACACAAGATACAACCCAGGAAATGACTAGTCCCTTTATATGCAAGGTACTGCATTTCTGCACAGTATCTCTTGGATCAGAATTCAAGACTATAATCTTGACTCTGTGTCAACATGAGAATGGGAGGGATTTTTATTACCTTGGCTTTTTGCCAAAATCAAAGCTATTTGCTGGGTGAGCAAAACACCTAAGTAGTTAATGTGCTACCTAGAAATAAAAATCCTCACTCATTAGATATGAAGAACTCATCAGTTTGCATAACCCTTAGAGTAGTGCTAATGCGCCCCAATGTTTTTCCTAAGAGTCACTAAAAGTTTAAACATTACATTGTTTACTACCTACTTTCACTTTTTGTTTAGGTTTTACTTTCACATATATTATAAACACTGGGTCTTCATAATCACCCTGTGTGGAAAGCTGGGCAAGTGTATCTCTATGAGGACACCAAGGCCTGGGGATGTTTTGGAGATGGCTCTGCTGGTGACTGGGAGGAGCCAAGATGAGGACCAGACGGTGAATCCACATCCAGAATGTGTTTCCCATGTTACCATGCCTTTGCCATGTATAATCTTTTTTTTTTTTAAAGCCTATCTATTTGTTTTGAGAGGGGGGAGAGGGGCAGAGAGACAGAGGGAGGGAGAGAACCCCAAGCAGCTCTGCATGGCCACTGCAAACCCTGACATGGGGCTCGATCTCACAAACTTTGAGATCATGACATGATCTAGGATCAAGAGTCAGAAGCTTAATTGACTGACCCCCCCCCACCTCAAGTCACATGTAATCTTTATTGAACACCAGACACTTCATGATTCTTTGTTTTAATGCAGCAAAATAAAGCTCACCATGGGAGAAATTCATCTTACAGTTCTATTTTACTTTTTTTGTTATTAACCCAAGTTCTAAATGCCACTTAAAGCCTTTGGGCTATACTAAGTCTACTATATCTGTTACTGCTGTTCCTACCTAGCAATGAATAGAAATAATACGGGCAAAACACAATATTTACTTCTCTAAAAAAAGATGACTCATCATAATGGCACTTAATATAAATTGGGGGCACTTTAATACAATTAAAAAGGCATGGTCTTTATGGGCAGGAAGGCATAAGTTCAAATTGACCCTGCCAGTTGTTTGTTGCTTGACTCTGGCAAGCCATTTACCTTCCCTAACCTTTAGCTTCTTCCTCTATAAAACAAGGATTATGACTTCTACTTCGCAAGATTGTTTTGACTATAGTAGAGTATATAATGTGTGTAAAAGAGTGCATGAGTCACATTTAACATCTGATAAATATTAAACGTTATGAAAATTGCTTGATTATATGATTCCATAAATGTGAGGTACAGAGAAACAAAAAAGCTTCCCTGATGTCACAAAATGAGCCACTTCAAGGGCTGGAAAAAGAATCCACACATCATTGCAAATAATGCCAGCAACCAAGTGTCCTATTTCTAGAAAAGTTTTAGTAATGTATTCTCAGTATTATACAGAATTAAAACCCAGGGATACATGGAAGACATGTTCTGCAGAAATAGATATTACACTGGTGATAAATAAATGGCAGAAAGATTACATTCTACCTTCTGTCATAATTGAAAATATAAACTAAAGATAATCTACATAATTCTAGTATCTAACTATGTACTCACTCTCTCTAAACCTCGCTTAACTCATCAACAAATAAGGGTATTAGACTAATAAATATTTTCCGGTGTAGTCATGCCGTTATCTCACAACTGTAAAAGGAAAACAAATTCTAGGGTAATAAGGCAATATTTTGAATTTGGTAGGAGACTTGGGACTCAAAAGCATTTTGTCAAGATTGTGAAAATCAATTAAGTAGAGCTGCAGATTCCCATATCTGTAAAGGAAATAAAGTCATTGCTGCTAACTTTAATATTTGATGTATTGATAAATCCTCTTACTATTGAACATGAATACTGTGTGCTAGGCAGACAGAAATTAGGAAATTATGAGTCAACTAATTTACCTTCTTTGTTTTAAAGCCAACTGTAAGTTCCTATTTTTAAATGCATTACCTACTGCAGAAAGTATCCCACCCAGAAAGGAAGACTTTGGACTCTACCATGGGAGAAGCATTTTGGCTCCCCCCCTACATGAAAACAAGTAGAGAATTTTTTTCTCATTTCTTGGATTCAAATACTTTACTGTTATTTTCTGAGAAGAAACATTAGAGAAACTGTACTATAAGCTTAACATCATGTCAGTCTCTATGGGTAGTCAAGTTTTCTTCCCCTAAGGTCATGTAAAATTCTAAGAACATATATACCATATCTTAGATTAAATTTAGTTAATCACTTAACAATGGGGGGGATACCATCAGTATTCCTTTAAAATGGGAAAATTTTAGGGGCGCCTGGGTGGCTCAGTCGGTCAAGCATCTGACTTCAGCTCAGGTCATGATCTCGCAGCTCATGAGTTCAAGCCCCACATCCGACTCTGTGCTAAAAAGCTCAGAGCCTGGAGCCTGCTTCCGATTCTGTGTCTTTCTCTCTCTCTGCCCCTCCTCTGCTCATACTCTCTGTCTCTCAAAAAATGAATAAATGTCAAAAGAAAATTTAAAAAATAAATAAATAAATGGGAAAATTTTATTTCCACACTTTTGCATAAAGTGCATTCTCAAGTTTAACTTAATGCCATGTAATTGTTATGATGATATAACATAGAATGGAATTCAGGCCTAGAACACATCACAGAGGAGCCTTAACCAGCACTAGATGTCTGTTTAATCACATTTCTGCAATAGTTACTCTTGGAATTGAAACAGTCCCAGTAGGAAGACTATTGCCTGGAAAGGTTTGATTTAACATTTGACTTTTTTTTTCCTTTATTTTGTTAATAATTCCACCTCAAGCTTTTAGCCCGTCTTGGGTTGAATTTGTTCTAAGATAATTGCTATAACCTTTGGGTTTGGCATAAGTGAAGAATCAAATCTTTGTCTCATAGTTGGCTTTGTGGAAACCTCCATGACTGTTTACGGGAACCCTCTGAGCCATGACTGACATGGGGACCACACAATCTATCCTATACCCATCCTGCCCTAGCTGACCCCTTTCTCCACTCCCATCATCCCCTACGCATCCACCACTAGCTGTCTAGTTACTCACACAGTCTCTTGAACAGGGATTTAAAGGGCTTCACTCCACTTCTGCAATCACTTCTGTGTGGCCCACTTTTTCTTCATGGACAAGTCTTATAGTACTTTTTTGGTGGAAAGAAGCACCCACCACAATACTGCTAATATCATTGGTTTTCTTAAGCAGGGTCAGGCATATATTCTGAGTTCCCAAGATGGGCATACTCTGTGGGTGGTCCCTTTGGGATTTCTCTGATTTTCTGTGGGTTATAGGACAGACTCCCCAAATGCTTAAATAAAATAGAGGATGCCCAGCCAAATCTGAGTTTCAAATAAGTAACCATGCAATATTTTAGATAAACTTAAAAAAAAAAAACACTCATTGTTTCTCTGAATTTCAAATTTTATTGAGCCTCCTGTATTTTATCTGATTGCTTTATCGACTCTTCCCTCATGGTTGAGTAGCACTTAACAGCACCTCTCCCCAGCGTCTCCTTTCCAATTCTCCTTTCAATTGCCCCTCTTAGTCAGCCTATATCCCTAACAAGTAAATACAGTTCTTAGATATTTCTCTGACTAATGCATTATGGTATATCTCACAACTCATTAAGTATCAGAAATCTATCTTATGTCAGTGCCTAAACTTTAAGTTTAGATTTGTGTGTTATAAATGTGATATAATGTATCATTACGAGATATTTTAAAAATCCTCTAAAATTTTTCATATTTTTAATGCCTTATAGATTTAACTTCATGTATTTTAAAATCACAGAGCATGACCATTTACTTTGATGATAGCCTTTGACTGTAATAATAACTTTATATATTTATATTTATATTTCATTTTTATTTCTATTTATATATATGTATTAAACTTTAACTTATAGAGTTTGTAATTTACAAAATAATTATATATTTTAAATGTTTATTTTTGAGACAGGGAGAGACAGAGCACGAGCATGTGTGTGCGAGCAGGGGAGGAGCAGAGAGAAAGGGGGACAAATGATCCCAACCAGGCTCCATGCTGACAGCAGAGAGCCCAATGTGGGGCTGAAACTCATGAACCATGAGATCATGACCTGAGCCAAAGCCAGATGTTTAACTGACTGACCCACCCAGGTACCCCATTAATAATTATACTTTTTAATCTAATGTGTCAATTCTTCTAGGAACTGCAACAGCAACCCCATTCTTCCTGGAATTTCTCCCCTTATCTCAACCATGATCTTCTAGGACTCTGTTCTTCAGTGCCTTTGACTGTCCCAGGATGTGTGTCTGACCCAAGTTAAGCCAAATAGAATTGTCCACTGGTAACTTATATCAAATCTGAGAGAAATCAGTTACACTAAACTTTCTCATATAAAATTCAGAATCCATAATTGATCAAATTTCTCACTTTCTGGAGCTAACTGGATTTCAGTAATGATTATGGAGGCATCTGAGGCTCTGTTCTAATTACTTCTATGGTCTAACTGCTGCTTTTGATCTACTCACACATGAAATGTCTAATCTTTCCTTGTTTTTTAGACTGATAAATTCCTTTTTTTTTTTTTTTTTCGTCTAATCTACTTGGAGTCAGGATTTCCTTACCTTATAATCAATAGATTGCTGAAATATTGCAATTCAATTCATTATTTTAATATTATGTCCAACAAAATTCTATCAAGGTCTTATAAAATGCTGTACATTAGGGAAGATGATAGGTTTAAAATAGATCAACTAAAATAAATGAATTGGTCCTACTTTACAAATAAAGTTTGAAAAGGGAGAAACAAATAAAAGAGCATCAGAACATTCATGGTTAATACTTGAACACACAAATATTCCACCCCACACATATTCCATTCCATATGTATCAGATATATATGGTATATAAAACCATATACCCAATGGGAGGTTATACCTGAGTGGAAGTATATTTATTGAAGATAGGGAGAGAAGAACTAAGAGTACAGGTTCTAAGAATTCTCAAACAGAGCATCAAATATTCTCAGTGACATATTTTTGAACATATTTTACACAAGGAATTAAAATTAAAATAAACATTCCTGCATATATGAACATTGAGAAATGGCATTGTTCGAAGCTTCCCCCCCAAAAAAACCCCACACCCGAACAATGGCAAGCAGATAATTAGAAAGGTACAATTACCTATTTTATCTTCATTTTAACATTATATCTAGAGTTGGCTCTGAGAAATATTTCAGGCAAATGGTTTGGTTTTATACTCTGCCCTTTTCAGAGCTTTCCCCCTGATTCCATTAATGTTCCTCCAATAGCTTCCCAGTGCTCTTATCCTGTCCTATTTTCTGTGGCACAGACACTGGACCCATTATTTCTGTACCAATACTAAATTTAAGTCTAAAGCCCCACCCTGCATTATCACTCACAATAGTGAACACACCATTATATAAGCAGGTCTGAATTAAGCAAATCACCTTTATTAATCTTCAACTGAAGTGTCTTTTGTTTTTGGTGGATAACACACTGAGAATATAAAAATTTGTCCATTTTACCGCACTTATTTCTATTATTTCTATTATTTTATGCACATTTTCTAAACAGTGGAAGAATTGTTGCCTCTCTCAGATCTATTATTTTGCAATAAGCTTCACATAATTTTATGACCATGCAATGAATCTTTGAAAGGGTTTTAAAATTAACTTACAAAATTTTACATAATTTATTTAATATTTATCAAGCTGGTGTTATATACCTACAATCATTTCATAGATTGCGCAATCATAAAAATGCAAAGCATGATCTGAGATGATATAAAAATGCATACGTTGTAAGTAATCAAAATGTGATAGAAAGTTGAAAATATTCCAATTGGGAAAAAAAAGTGCAAAATACCTGTATTCTCAGGAAACTAATGTGTAGCTATATTGGAATGATATTTTTCTTTGGTGTTCATACTTTAAAATTCAAGAAAAATATAGCAATAAAAAATGTGGAGCACTCTGAGAAGAACTTTGCCTCTGAAAGAACAATAGAGGGGAAAGAGGGGATGGGTAATGATATATTCATTAGAACAGAAGGAAAATAAAACAAAACAGCCTGTGAAACACAAGGAGGGAATCAGATTCTCCAGTGGGGGTAAACTTGAATATTTGGTCAACATCACTCTATGTGACATGTGAAAGTCACACAACTGGTGATGGGGGACACTGCAGCTAAAGTATTCTTTTATTATTATTATTGCACTTTTTCTATAGAAGACAATGGCCTTCTTAAGAATGTAGTCTTTGAAAGCATAAGATTTCAATAAAAATAAGAGAGCTAAGGTGAGAGGCAGAGGTATCCTGAGAGAGTAAGCATTAGGAGCTCCTCTTTTAGTTAAGTAATTAACCCTGCATCAGGTTTACACTGAGACTACTTCAAAACCAATAAATAAATAAACAAATAAATAAATAGAGCAAGCAAGCAAGCAAGGAGCAGAGGAGGGCTATTACTGTACATTGCACTTAATTTCTCACATTACACCTGAAAAGGAGAATCCAAGATTATTTTATTTGTAATAAAATAGTAATTTTATAGTAATAGTAATTTTACTTTACTTTTCTTTTACAAAAAAAGAAAAAAGAAGTTGAAAAGATAAGAGTTGTCTATCTGCACATTTTGCTTTCTGAAAAATTTCCACTTATATTTCTCTTATCTATATAGCTAATAAAAACATCAGTGCTCTGATTTCTACTTTAAGGTTAAAAAATGGTTTTACAATAGGCGAAGCGAGTATATGTATGTCTTTCAAATATTTCTCCTTTAAGGAGCCACTTCATCTCTATATGTGGCTGGACCTGGGCCCTGTACTCAGACTTTCCCTGCCTATATCTCATTCCCACCTTTATTACCTACTCCAGCAAATGGTGATCATGTGATCCACAACGGCCAATGAGTTGGGCTGCCTTGTGTAGTTTGTGGTGTCTAAAGATGTCTGGCCAAGGGAATAAGTGGGGCCTGAAATCTAGCCATGCTTTTCTCCCCAAGCTGTGTACCTTGGCATGGGGTGTACACACCCAGAGAAAGGTCACCTTTTTCTAATTCTCATAAAGGCTCCATCTGCTTGCCAAGCTGTTCACCTGCAGGGCTGCCTCTACCTAGTGGGGAAATTATTTGCTCATTTGTACAAAGGCTATGGAGCCATATGGACTAGCAGAGGTCCTGCCAAAGAGAGAACTCCACATCCTTTGCCTCAGTGATTGTTTCATGGATGGACTTGAGCTCAAATCTGGTCAATTAGAGTTCTCCCCTGGACTTTTGTATGACAGTTAGCTTAAAATATTGCATTTAATGGCAAGAGTTGCTAAGCCAAAAGAATGATCACAGTCATATCCCTCACTACATGGAGAGTCTATTTTAAGTATTAAGCAAATACAAAGCGAGAAGGAGAGCTGAGAGATGGAAAAAGAGAGAACAAGTTCTGGTTTGAACCTCTGGTTCCAGCCCTCACTGGAATATCTACTAGCATCTCCCAGTAAGAGTAGCCAACAGATTCTACTAAATTCACTTGGTGCAAGTTGTGTTTCTGTCATATTCACATGAAAAAGGTCTGATACACACCTGTGGTATAGTGATTAGTTCCATTGTTGCAATTCACTAGAAAGGATGTTTCGCATAGTGGAATGCTGCTAATGGTTCCCTGATAGCAGGGCTATGGGTCACTACCCAGTAACAAGCATCCGTTGGTTTGCAGTTTGAACCTGTATATAAAGGCTGATGCTTTCAGAGTAAATGATGGATTGTAGTGCGACGAAGATGGTCAGGAAAGGACCTCCGAAGATAGATGAGTGCTTTTGCCTAATCCCAATGTAATGAAGCTGGATTGGCAAAAAAGTGAAATGGAACATTTCAGTTTGAAGAAATATCACGAACAAAGTCACAAAGAACAAGTTAGAGACATATGATTTTTAAGTTCTGTGAAAGATGAAATGAAATGCAGTCAGTTATGTCAAAGATTTTTAAAATGGAACTGGGAGGACATTAAGGGGATGTGCTTGATGAACACCCTCATGGTTAGAACCATGAATTTTTGAACTGGCCCAAAACGCAAATATTCTAAGGACTTGACTCAGCCCAAACACCTGCAACTTGGCTACAGTGGGAGAATTTGCTTAGTGACAGCCTTAGCAACCGATCACATTCAGTCAAGATTAGTTTTCTATCGTTAATACCAGTCAAATTCTTTGTGAACACATATACCGGCATTTCCTTTTGCCTTTAAAAACCATTGACTTTTATTCCCTGTTGGGGTGGTAACAATATTTGGGTTGCTGCCCAAATCTGTGTTCCCCAAACTGTAATCCTAAGGCTCCAAATAAATGCTTTTTGTTTTATTTTAGCTCTGACTTTCTCAGCTGACAGTTCCAAATGAATGAATTTACTAGCTCAATACTGAAAATCTGCATGGGTAATCTGGAATCAGAATCATCTTGATTCATATTTACATATGATTGATAGGGCTCGAACTTTCTCACAATGTCTCTCTCTCTCTCTCTCTCTCTCTCTCTCTCTCTCTCTCTCTCTCGTACAAGGAACAATACCCTTTCTGTTATTCTATCAAAAGATTTAGGAGTAGTTATAACCAACACAGCTTAGGTCATGGGTCCAAACTTCACTGGATCTGATTGACCAGAAAAGTATGAAATTCTGATGAGTATCACCCAGAGATGAAGGCTGAGGCAGTACCATCTGAACAAACACATTGATAGGTGGTTGCCCAAGGAAGTGGGCAGAGCCATGACTAGAAACAGGAAAATAGGTGATGGATAGGTAAATATCCAATGTCCAAAGAAGACAGTAATTGACTAGCTAGATGATAAAGGAGTGATAGCATAAAAAATAATGTTGGATAAATTAGGGGAACAGGTTCAAAAAACTATGGAGTGGTGCTAAGTGTGAGGTATTTGAACATCAGTATATTGCACATACAAACAGAGTTTACATATAGCAATCTGTTTAGCATTGGATGAATTATCTGTGAAAAGTTATACTATTCTGAACAGGGAGCTCATATAATTTATATTCCAAGCTGGGACACTTTTGAGAGTAAAGGGAAATAGTCTTAATGACTATATCAGAATAGGAGGCTTATACTGGCTTTTCCCCAGAAAGCTGGGGCAAATGGTCACTCTTCTGAGCAAAGTGGTCAGAAAGAATAGGCCACACTCATGTTCCACATGTAGTAATATTTGACTCTGTTATCATAGCCAGAATCAATTCCAAGAATCTGTGACTAACCTTACGGCAGTCACCTATAACTGAACATAAGAGAGACCAGGTTATTGGCAGGAAAATCTGTGCCAGAATGGAATACTTGATCAGATGGTAATCTACAAAGCCAACTGGATCCTCTCCCTTGAGAAATTTCAGATGCAAAATACACAGAGTAAGACTAGTCAGGATTAAGCAGAATTTAAAATAAACTCACAGATAATGCAGTGTATTAATTGGTGTAGGCTACAGTTGTATAAAAGATAGAACCAAATATATGTGTCTCAACCAACAAAAGTTATATCTCATTCTTGTGACTGTGAAAAGCAAGTGTTCCCAGTCATTGGGAAGCTCCCTTTACACAATGATTCTGAGAGCAGGACTTCCCCAGTTTATGGCTCCCTTGTCCCCAAGTTGTAGATTACCATTTACCCAGCCAGCAGGATGGATTGATAAGACACTGGAGGAACCATAAAGTTTTTCTTAAAAGTCTTAGCCAGGAATGGCTCACATCATTTCCTTTCACTTTCCATGGATGAGGATTAATCACAGGAGATATTTAGAAACAAGGAGGGAAACAGGGTCCTGGAAACAGGTACTGTGCTGGGGACACCTGTATATCAAGTGAGGGACTTTTGGAAGACTACTAGTCTTCTTTGTCCAGTAAGGAGAACCTCAGCAAACAACCTGAGAGGTGGAGAGATGGACAGTTGTGAGTGGGTTAGAATTGGACATTTGCTTAAGCAGCAAAGACAAAGAAATGGTGACCTAGGCTTCTCAGTCCAGCCTCTATAAATTGGTGTTTGAAAGATATTCTCCTAGCCTCCTTGCTTAAATTTATATGTGTTTATATGCATTAATCTGGGAGAAATTACGCAAGAATCTTATGACTTGACCACGCTTAGGAACTACCACTTTCAACTCCACAAGTAACACTGTCTACTTTTGTGGCTTCAATTACACTTTTCATGGTGATGACTTCCCCACTTATTTCTCCAGGACAGACCTCTCTCTTGAGCTCTAACCCAGCATACTTAGTAGTACACAGCAGCTCCACTATATCTTGTATCCCAAACAACTCAGCATTCCACAATGAATCCATCACTTATTCTCCTCCAGCCTTCTCCTCTTGTATTTTTTGCATCTCAGTGAATAGCACTGCCATTCATGTGGATGCTCAGATGGGAAACTTGGGAATCACTCCTGAATCCTCTCTCTTTCTCACTCCTCACAAAATTGATCACGACTGGAGCTTACCTCCTTCCATACAACGCTAGGCTCACTGCAGGTTTGGTAGCCCAAGTCATTCTCCTTCACCCAGATTTTCACAGGAACCTTCTTGCTATTCCTCCTGCCACCAGTCCTGCCCCTTTATTTATTCCTCACACATCTTCCAGTGTGATCACTCTATAATAGATTTATAACTAGGTCACAAGTCTCACTTAAAATACATTTTTGCCATTGCTTCCAGAATAGCTCTCATTTTCCACCATGTGGCCTGCAAAGCCCTTTTATCAGTCAGGTTAGGAAACCAGAATCCACACAAGTTCATTCAAAAGAGTTAAGTGAATACAATAAACAATTACAAAGGCACTACAAAAAAAAATGAAAAGAAACGGAAGGGATGCTGAGACAAGTAGAAATCGGCAACAGTGGGAAGTCACTACTACTCTAGGAGCTGTGAACAAACAGAGTAAGTAGTGTTACCAGAATTTAGAATCAGATTCCCTGAAAAAAGCCAGAACTCCTGCAGGAACTTGTCTGACAGGAGCTGGGACCAAGGGGGAGGAGGATCTGTTGGGGGCTTGAATCATGAGAAGATGCAGCCTTTTCAGAGAAAAAGAGGAAAAAACACCCTTGCTCCTCTTCTCCTACCCTGTACTCTAGTGCCTTCTATCATTTAGGTTACCTGAAAGCCAACAGGGCAAGGAAGCCCGAATGATGCACGTTTCAGAACACAAGAAGGTTAGGAAATGAGTGTGCACAGACTTCATATTCTGGCCCTGCTTATCTTTTTAGCCCCAGCTCTTTACACTGTTCTGTCTCTTATATGCTCTTACTTTACCCCAGCAACCTCATTTCAGTTCCTCAGCATATGCTCTTTGCTCTCTCTGTGTTTGTAAACCCCAAATTAGGGGGGCCATAACTGAGGCCACACTTTTGCCCTCTCTCACTTGCCTGAATATCCCCCTAACAGAGCTTTGGGTTTTAGCATACAAGGTCTTAAAAACCTTTAAATCCCCATTGCAGCATGATTAACAAAAATTAAAGCAATAAAAAATAGATTATAGTTCCCAATTTGCTTGTTTGTATCTTGAGCCAGTTTATAAATTCTATGAGAGTAGGGAAGGGACCCAGTACTTAGTGGTCACCATGGCACATAGGAGTTGCTCAAAAAGTTATCAAATGAGTGTGTGGATCAACAATTGAAAGCATGTGAGTCAGGGAAGGGCAGTGGCTAAAAGGGAGTAGGGCAGGTCTCTGCTCAGCTCAACCACAAGAATTGCAGTTAGGGCCTCATTTTTCTTAGATTTTGAAAGATAAACTACATTGTTCCCATTTCCCATGATACCCAAATGTGTAATTGCTACCTTAGGACTTTAGGGCTGCCTTATTTCACCACTACCCTTAACATAAATCGCTTACTCGTTCATTGAGGCAGTACACATCACACTACATGAAATACATGAAGAAGGACACAAGAAGCCAGGAGCTTGGCTAATAGACTATAGTAGAAATCTAGGTATGAGTTTATAGGAGGAGTAAGTTATATGTTAGAGAAAAAAAGAATTAGGATATTTTTTAAATTGAAAAATAGCTTAATTTGGAAATAATTCTACAAGGAGTAATCAGAAAAGACCATCTTTATCTGGGAAATTATTAGAAAAATTTATTAAAATCTGATTTAGATACCTCTTTTTTAAAGTTTGTTTGGTTTTTTTTGGGGGGGGGGGGAGAGAGAGAGAGAGAGAGAGAGCGAGCAGGGAAGGGGCAGAGAGAGGGGGAGAGAGAGAATCCCAAACAGGCTCTGTGCTGATGACACAGGGCTTCATCTCAAGAACCATGAAATCATGACCTGAGCAGAAATCAAGAATTGGATGCTTAACCAACCAAGTCACCCAGGTGCCCCAGATACCTCTTTTAATAATAAAGGCACACTTCTCATTTGAACATAGACTCATTTGTGGGAAAACGTCAAAAAAGTCAGCTAAATAAAAACTAATATCACAGTCTTAGAAAAAAGTACATAGTTCACAGATAATTATTTTAAATACAATGTATACCCCAAACTACAAATAAAAGACAGTATGGTTTGGGCTTTAATTATTTAATTATTATTTCCTCAGGCACAATGAAGGTGGGTGGTATCTCTGTCCTCATCAATCTCTATTGTTTACTTCTGCGTACCGTTTCTGCTTCTGGGAACTGAGACAACTATCCTATGGACTGCTTTTATAACTCTGTTGGAATGACCACGTTTTATTATGATAGTCCATTTGCTGGCAGTTTTCTTCATTTGAGTTCATAGGTAATCTCTTCCTTAGCCACATAGATTTGTCATTGCCTAATCCTGTTACATAGATTTGTCAGGACGAAACTCTTCCGGGCTTCTAGTGTGACTGAGTAGTACGTGAATGTGCTGTGCCAGTAATCTTGTCTTCTGTGTTGCACGGGATTTCAACTGCTCCTCTCTGTAAGCAGAACATCTTCTGGAGTAGCCCATGAAGAACATTACTTGATATACAATGCCTTTTTCCAATGGTTTCTTGTCTCTATACCACAGTTATTAGCCTGAGCTGCGAGAGATAAAATGTCCTGCTCCGTAATAAAATGGCCTCACTAGGTCTTTGCTTACTATAAGTTGATTCCATATATTTTCAATATTAAATAAAGAACCAAAATAAAATTGAAGTGGGATCTGCTTACAAAAGATTACAGAGCTCAGTCACACACAAAAAAACACATAGGTATAAGAATGTCTTATGTGTTCTCTAAAAAACACTACTTGAACAAATTCACCACTAAATCTGGCCCTATTAAAAAAGGATATTCAAAATCAATATATATATGCATTAAATTATAAACTTAGTGAATTTCTTCTTACTCAAATACAAGATAAACAGTTATGTTACATACAAAATATCTCAACGGTTGGAAACTGGCTTTATAAAAAATAAAATAGGCCCTCAAACAAGAGAAAATAACCTAGAAGTAGAGTTCAGCTGGCATCATTTCCCAGGAAAGAAATATTGTATCTCAGATATCTTGTCACCCAATTGTCTACACAGATGCCCACAAAGTAATTATGCAGCCAAGAAAACCAATAACAAATAAAAATATAACCACAAGAGTTCATAGCTGGAGTTCCCAGTCAGAAGGATTTCTATTAAGGAAGCTGATTTTATGATGCTCTGTGAATGAGAGAAAATACATTTTCCAAACACAGCCATGGCAATGTCACCTAGACATTTTGGCTAGATAGAACTCAGAAACGATTTTTATCTAATGGAGATAAGTATCCTTATCTCATATGGTTGTTGTGAGATTAAATAAGAAACAGTACATACAATACCTGTTGTGGGTTAAATTGTATCCCCTGAAATTCATATTGAAGTCCTAACACCCAGTACCTCATAATGTGATCTTACTTGGTAACAAGAGTTCTTGCAGATGTTAACCAGTTAAAAAAAGATGAGTCCCTACTGGAATAGGGTGGACCCCTAATCCAATATGATTAATGTCCTTATAAAAAAGGCAGACAAAGACAGAATGTGTCTTTATCTTCTACAAGCCAAGGAAAACCAAAGATTGCCATTAAACTATGAGAAGCTAGGAGATAAGCATGGAACCAATGGGCCCTCACAGCCCTCAGCAGGTACCAACCCTGCAGCACCTTAATCTTGGACTTCTAACCTCCAGAACTGTGAGACAATATACACATTTCCATCGTTTAAGCCTCCCACTCCATGGTATTATGTTACAACAGCACTGGCAAATAAATACAGTACCCAAGAGTGACTAGCACCTAGTGGAGATTCAGCTGATGCCAGTGCCTCAAGTGACATTCTCACATGAACACATTCATGTAAATAAAGGGATGTAGTACTGCATTTAGGGCCACAGTAAAAATATAATAACAGCTTTGAGAGCTAGAATTTCAAACCTCTACCCTAGTTTCCTAGAGGACAGAGGAGAGCAAGACAGAAATCTGAGACCCAAGGGAACTGAGATATTTAGCAGGGGCCTCAGCACAGCACTAATCAATACAGGAATTCAGCAGTTCATCAAATTGACAAGAAAGGACCTTTGGTCACAAGGAAGAATGAAAATGTCGGTATAGGAATCAAGGTAAAATTAGCTATTCAGCATTTATAGCATATCACCTCATGCTCATTCATTTTGGTAGGTGCAGAGGGCGTAAGAGTAAACGGTTCCTGGCTTTCCTACCTAAGAGCTAACAGTCTATCTGGGGAAGAAATCATAACAGTGTCATTAAAAAATTTTCATAGGGGTATGAAGTAGAAATGATTGGAAATAAGTAATTCTGAATACACTGAGGATTTAGGTATGGCAGGAAACTCTGTGTGTGTGTGTGTGTGTGTGTGTGTGTGTGTGTGCGCGCGCGCTGTTCCCAACTGTCAACATGAAGTTGTCCTGAAAATTAGAACATTTTCGGGAGCTCCTTACATCTTCTTTGGCTAGAGCAACTTCATTATTTGGGCTAAATCGTTATCATTAGGACTGAGTAAAATCAGTGAATGCCTGAATAATTAAATCATTACAACATGCCTTCTCCAGAGTTTTCTATGTGCCTGACACTTAAGGCATGAAGTGTTTTTCAGGGTGACTTATTCGTTTCTGCTATCCACCAGCATCTTTATTATAAGTGCAAACATTATTTACCCAGGCCTACTTAAAATATGACTATTTTTGCTTCTCAGTGGACTTTCTTAAACATTCTACAAAGATATCCTTCAAGGCTGAATTCAAATATCCTCTTCCTGTGGTCCATATCATAGACATTAGCTGCATTTAATTTGCAGCTCTACATTAGAATTTGTCATATTATATTATGGTTAGTTAGTTCTAATCCTTTTATTTAAACTTTGTATATGATGAGGGGAAACAATTGACATTTGCATTTCTAAATGTGTTACCTCTTTTTCAGTTTTTTTTTAATGTTTATTTTTGAGAGAGAGAGAGAGAGAGAAAGAGAGAGAGAGAGAGGGAGAGGGAGGGGCAGAGAAAGAGAGGGAGACACAGAACTCTAAACAAGCTCCAGGCTCTGAGATGTCAGCACAGAGCCTGACGCGGGGCTTGAACCTGGGAACAGGGAGATCATGACCTAGGCCTAAGAGAGACACTTAACCAACCGAGCCACCAAGGTGCTCCTAAATATGTTATGTCTTTAAGAGTGATATAAAAGTGGTATTTTAAAGCTCTGAAATATATGGATGTATCTGTATGTTGGTACAATCTTCCATTTGTTTAAACATTATTATAATCTGAATCAATTTAATATAGGATGTTCCCAAATTCAATGTAGGAAAAATGTGACAAGGAAGCACCTGGGTGGCTCAGTTGGTTAAGTGTCCAGCATCAGCTCCGGTCATGATCTCACAGTCTGTGAGTTTGAGCCCCACATCAGGCTCTGTGGAACTGCTTCAGATTCTGTCTCCCTCTCTCTCTGCCCTTCCCCTGCTCATGCTCTGTCTCTGTCGTTGTCACTCAAAAATAAACATTGTTTTTTTTTTTTTTAAAGAAAGAATGTAACAAAACATCTTGGGTAGTTCTGTTTGTGTTACTGCATGTTGTAAAAGCTGTGTCACAGCTAAAACTAAATAGTTTCCAAAGTTAAATTATTGTGATTTACTTGCTAGTTGGCACTGAGAGTTGACCTCTCCCTGTGCAGTGTTTTGTTCTAAACTTGTATAAATAATAATCGTGTAATATGTCACTCTTCTACCTTGTAACAATTGCTCCAATCTACATCATAAAGAACCACTAGAAAAAAATTCTTTATATATAATATGCATATATTATATATACCCATATATATATATATATATATTTAATATATAATACAATTATACTTTTAAAATATATTATAGTCCAATATATTGCTTTGTGTGAAGGGCCCATGTCGTGAAGTACATCCTTTTATTGTTTGGGAATGATATTAGAATAAGACAAAATCAAGGCAGCCAAGGGCTGTATCAGGAGAAATCACCAAGCAGCTGCCCAGAAAGGCAGGCTACCTGCCTGCACTTGGTAGGAAATGGAACTGCATGTTGACATGGCATAAATGAACAAGTCTAGCAGACTACACAGTTCAGAGGTTCTGCACATAAGTGAAGGTGGGGTGGTGGGCTTGGCAAAAAGTTTGAGGCTGGAAGTTCAGGGACAGAACTCTGGTTCTGGGCCATGTGATGAGAGCCTGAGATATGCTGCAGGTGGTGACAAAATGACTCCAGCTGTGGAGACTTGGGGGAGGGGGGCTCGTAGGGGCAGGCAGATGATATCATGGACCAGGAAACAAGGGCAAAGACTCAGACTCCACAAGGACTAGATACAAAGAGCACAAGATATAGTCTAGATCCTCCCTAGAGGCCCGGATCCAGGTGGGAAAGCCGGCAACATGTTCGGAACAATATACAACAAAGCAACATGATGGCAAAGGTGATGACCAAAGAGTCTAATATGGCATCAACAGAATAGGTATCAGCAAAAACACCTGCTTAGAAGAGGTGCAAGGTTGCCAAAAACAAGGACGTTTATGATGAAACATGTACATATCTAGAAAGACGGGAGTAACATATAGTTTGTAAGTTGAATTTGAATGATGGAATTTTGGTAAGCATCTGAAAGGTTTTAGCTAATTTAATATAATCATGATTCATGTATGTAAGGGTACTACCACCCCTTTAAATATAGCTAACATGTCATTTACATTTTATAGTAAGAAAAAGATGATGGTGCCGGGAAAGCAGATGTCATACCTAAGTGTCTCAAAAAATCATTCTCTTTTTGGGCTAAATTCAGCTACTAAAACTTTATAGTCAAGCACTAAAATGTCTGAGGAAACAAAAGTTACTGGGCAAAGATCCTGGTAGATAATACTGGAAGAATAAGAAGGCAAATGATCCCTCTGAGTCTAAAGTAAGATGGAACCATGAATATAGATTTAGAACTACCCTTGAGTCTTTAGGAAAACCAGAGAATCTGTACATATTTGAAATAATAAGCACATGTTTGATTTTAAAAAAAGAAGATGTAAACAATTTAAGCTGATTAAAAGATTTTTATCCAATATTAGTTTATTGTAGGGGAGTGGTTCTCAAAGTGTTCCTGGAGCCAGATGAACCAAGATCCCCTAGGAAATGTATCAGAAATGCAAATCTTTGGGACCTACCCAGATCTACTGAATAAGAAACTCTTAGAGTGGGAGCAGGATTCTGTGTTTTAACGAGACCTCCAGGTATAGAATTGCCAGATACAGCAAATGAAAGTATGATATGCACAGTTAAGTTGAATTTCAGATAAATAATGAATAATTCTTTAGTATGTTCCATGCAATATTTGGTATATACACTTCTACTAAAAACATACGTTGTTTATCTGAAATTAAAATTTAATAGGGCATCCTGTATTATGTGAACCATAATAAGGTGACTCTAAAGCAAATTAAAATTTGAGAATTTTAGGGTAAAATTAACAACAACATTTAAAAAATATATTATCTCATGTCCACAGAACAGATAATGCTGGAAGCATTAATAATCTGGTGCATCTGTCTGGTAGAATGTTGAATTTGGTTCTAAAATATTTTGGTTTGGCCCAATATATCTGGTTTTATTTGTTTTTTGTGTTTTGATGTTTGAATTAATTACAATATTTAAAATGTGAAATATCACATAAAATGATAATCTGAATCACATATCAGGACGGCAACAAATGGGATTATAGGCAAGTAGGGTCCAATGTTTCACAATCTCCACGCCCCCTATTGTGTCTCTCCCATGAATTTGGGTTTTGCCTGTCATTTATATCTTCAATTTCCCTATGTCATCTTAAATATATAAATTTTCAACTGCTTCTTTACAGGTGTCCTTCCAGGGGCGCCTGGGTGGCACGGTGGTTTAAGGCTCTGACTCCGGCTCAGGTCATGATCTCTCCATTTCTGAGTTTGAGCCCCACGTTAGGCTTTGCACTGACAGCTCAGAGTCTGGAGCCTGCTTCAGATTCTGTGTCTCCCTCTCTCTCTGCCCCTCCCCCACGCACACTCTGTCTCTCTCTCTCTCTCAAAAATAAATAAACATTAAAAAAAAATTTAAGGGACATCTGTATGGCTCAGTCGGTTAAGCATCCAACTTTGGCTCAGGTCATGATCTCATGGTTCACAGGTTTGAGCCCTGCATCCAGCTCTGTGCTGACAGCTCAGATCCTGGAGCCTTCTTCAGATTCTGTTTCTCCCTCTCTCTCTCTCTCTGCCCCTCCCCCATTTATTCTTTCTCTCTCTCTCTCTCTCTCTGTGTCTCTCTCTCAAAATTAATAAAATATTTTTAAAATTTTTAAATAATAAAAAAATAAAGATTTCCCTCCACATGTGGACCTTTTGCAATATGAAATATTAAAAGACCTCACAAGGGAAATGTGTATTACGTCATTGGCTACATCTCCCAGAAAATAAGTTATTAGAATTAGAAATCAAGGTTGTGATAGAGTCCAGCAGAGAACAACAAAACTTGAATTATATATGGGTCATTAAAAAATATATATATTAGGCTTCTTTTATTAGTTTATTAAAACTGAAACTATTATTATTGATTATCTTAGTGAAAATGCATATTCAAAATTTGGTATGTTCTGGTGATGAAAAGAATATAAATATAAAAATTAACAATCATTTTTAAGGGCTAAAATGTTAACATTGGAGAATATTTAGGAACCAAAACAGAGGGCGTTTTCTGACACTTCATACTAAAACTAAATTTTGGGGGCGCCTGGGTGGCTCAGTCGGTTAGGCCTCCGACTTCGGCTCAGGTCATGATCTCACGGTCCGTGAGTTGGAGCCCCGCGTCAGGCTCTGTGCTGACAGCTCAGAGCCTGGAGCCTGTTTCAGATTCTGTGTCTCCCTCTCTCTCTGACCCTCCCCCGTTCATGCTGTCTCTCCCTGTCTCAAAAACAAATAAACGTTAAAAAAAATTAAAAATAAATAAATAAATAAATAAATAAACTAAATTTTGGGTCATATCTTGAATCTAGGCCATGTACATGCACCATAAGAACTGTGATTTGCTAATCATTCTTCTCTACCAGCTTGAACCGGTAAATGAGAAGAATACGTAAATGAGTAGAATCAGCGGCTACTGCATTGTTGAATGAAGAAATGTTATGGTTGTTGAAGTCATAACATTTAGTCATAGCATGCTTGATTTAGTTATTTATTCATAAATATTTTATGTATTTATTTTGACAGAGAGAGAGCACACGAGTTGGGGAGGGGCAGAGAGGGGGAGGGGGAGGGAGAATCCCAAGCTGGCTCTGTGCTATCAGCGTAGAGCCTTACATGGAGCTCGATCCCACAATCC
Organism: Panthera leo; assembly: GCF_018350215.1. NCBI lineage: Eukaryota > Metazoa > Chordata > Mammalia > Carnivora > Felidae > Panthera > Panthera leo. The sequence continues at coordinate 124,089,476 of NC_056682.1, read as the reverse complement.
ATGAGATCATGACCTGAGCTGAAATTACGAGTTGGACATTTAACTGACTGAGCCAGCCAGGTGCTCCAATGCTTGATTTACTTTAAGTAATGAAGAAGTGCTGAAGAAAACTCACCCACTTTGTACTTAATCCAACTTTGTGCCTTCACTATTTGAATTGTGCAAAGTCACTTTCAATTCAAACTTTTTCTGCAATGTCCCTTTTACTATCTCAAGAGCTTTCCCAGAATAAATCTTTCCCTTTCCAGGCAAGGCTTGGAGAACATGTGCAATGCTTTTGTGACATATGGGCCTGTCTACAGTAATTAATTCCTACTTTGTCTGACCTAATTGCTCCATGTTGGCAACTCTTGTTATTTTATTAAAGGCAACATTGTTAAATATGAGCAGAATATTGCCAAAATAGTGATTTATTTTTTGAAAGCTGCACACATTTTATAATCCCTCTATGTTATCAATTATTAAATTCTTTATGTTCACTAAAGGCTTCCTAGCCTGTGATCTCAAATGCTATTACATGCTCTAATTTATCTTTTTAATTATATCGATGATTAGTTGTGTGTTCAGTCTATTGTGGAGGCAGAAACTATGTCTAATTTTCTTTTCCCATGCTATAATATATATATATATATATATATATTCTATTTTATTTCCACTCTTTAGGAAAGTAGAAAATTCAGGCATTTCCTCTTTTATGCAAAGTAGATCAGTGTTCCCCAGGGCTTGGTTGATGAGGAAGGGCATTTTGTCCACCTTGAACTCTGCACTTCAAGTTGGTAGCTGCATCTCAGATCCATCTGGACTTTTTTCTCTATGCACCTGCATCTCCAACTAGTCCAAACTCCAGAGCAGCAACTTATAATAAAACTTGGTTTGAGATACAGGAAAAAAAAAAACAATTCAGGAATTTACAAAGCCTGGTAGTTGTAGCTCTGCCACAGTTTGCAACAGAGGGAAAAAAAAAAAAAACCTGAGAGAATAAATTTTATTTATCACTCTCTAGATTTGGGAAACCTTAGGGAAATTCCCTAAGTCTCACATGGTGTGTTACAGGATACTCTAATTCTGCATGCCTAATTCTAATGCTGTCCCCAATGCATCAAAATATACTGGTTATTTATTTGTAAATAGTTATAAATTCACACTGTTTTCATTTCTGAGTTCTAGCATACTAAGCTTTTGAAAATTTACATGGAATTTGTATGGCCTTCAGAAGAACTTTTCATCTAAAGCAGTTAATTACTCTATACAGGACCTCTCAGTTTACACATCATCATCATCATCATCACCATCATCATCATCATCTCAGCAAAAAAACAGGTGCAGCAGCGGGAATATAAAATATAGTAGTCTCTCCTCTCTACCTCCCTCCTCCCCTAACATCCTAAAACTGGAAGAGAAAAATACTTTTTAAAACATATTCACTCAAATTTGAATATTCTGTAAGTCTTGATGCCATTTGAATTTCTCACCCATTGAAAGCAATGGGATCTGATATTTCAGGGAAAGGCAAATGAGTGCTAGAACAAAGTAGTTCTATCTCAGCTTTCACTGTCTGACTAGATTTTGTAGGAAGACAATATAGGCTCTATAAGCAGGCTTTGTTAAGGGATGGAGGGTGGGGGATTCTAAATCCTTTTAGCCTGGAGGATTTAGATCATAATTTTGAGTATGGGAAAAATGCACTTCCACTTAGGTTGTAATGTCTCTGCCTTAGGGATTGAAGGACAGGAACCACAGGAAGGAAAAGCACAAAGCCTTTGTGTGGCCAGCCTTTCCGGTCCTGAAATACATGAAGGATGGAGGGGAGAAGGAAAACAAAGGAAAATAAGTACATCAGCTACCCGGACACTTGTTCCTGGCACCCCCACTTTACTCTCTCATCTCAAGCATGTGGGGATAGGGAGGGGGCCTTTAGAAACATCCAGATAGCTCTTCTAGAACAGGACTTAGAGGCATACACCTCGGTGGGGGGGGGGGGGGGGGCACAGTGGGGTCTGTTAGAGAAGGAGGAGGAGCAGACTGTAAGCTCCTATCAGAAGACCTGCATATGGCCACTGTCGGGCTGTTATGGGTGATTGTGCAGCATTATTTGCATAAGGAGGATGAGAGAAGGGAAGCAAGCAGTGAGACAGTTACTCAGGAGAGGAGATATTTTTACAAAGATATATGTCAAGGTCATGAGGCCCACCTTAAGCTCTAGGAGTTCAGGAGGTCATCTCCAAGACTATCCTGGAACTAGCTTCTGAGGCTCGTCCACAGTGAAGTAACAGTAGCTCAACATTATGAAGAGGAAGGGCCAGGGTTCAGTCTTTCCTGTCCATTTACTTTGTTTGTGATGAGGCCAGGTCTCAAACATGGACAGACACAGGAGCGAGCTCAATCTGTTCCCCTAAGCTTATATATGATGTTCTCAGGGGCCACATGGGCCTGAGCTGTGGCTGGCTGCTACAGAGGTGGAGGCGACCCAGGTGGTGTTACCAGAGATGGGCTGTCCTTACTCCTGCCTGCACGGCCCCGGAACTAGAGCTCGACAAAGACTGCGCGAGAGAAAAAGAATTCTGGGAATGGGAGTCCAGGGTGCCACGGCCTCAATGGGGCTGGAGCAGAGTCCCCACCCGCACCTCCAGGTGGCAGCCGACTTGGGTGGCTACGCTGTCCCCAGAGAACTCAGATACTCCGGTGACTGGCGTGATCGGCCAGTGAGGCTCACCAGGCGAGGCCTGGGGAGCTCTGGTGACTAGAAGGTTCGGATGGCCTCAGGGGAGCCATGAGGTTGTCTTGCCCCGGGGCTAATGCCCAGTTTCAATGTGGCACGAGTTTGAGGTCCTTCTCATCTTCTTACCAGCTTCGTCAGGACTACCTGTCTTTGTCGTAACGCACACTCTGGCTCTGCCCAACAGGAGAGCCTGGCTTGGCTAGCGAGGTGGGCGGTACTCAGGCGGGGCGCACCATCCGGGACATTCTGGGAGCCAGCAAGGGTTCCGGCACGCCAGGCGGGGCTGGTACCAGAGAGCCAGGAGGCTGAGCCCCGTGCCTCCCTGGGAGCTGCTTCTGCACCCGCTGGTCGTTCGGTTGCAGGTCCGGCACAGTGCACACCAGCGGGCGAGCAGGTCTGGCACAGCACCTCCAGCAGACACTGCTCCACACCTGGGCAGCCCCTGCCGTCTTGCAGCGTGCGCCCCACACTCCTGAGCGCAGGCGTCTCAGCACGCGGAGCTTGTGCGCACCTCTTCTGAGTAGGGCAGGCTCCGTGGCCCAGAAGGCGTCGCTGTCGTCTGAGACAGGGACTAGCAGGGGAGAGGAACTGCGAGGATGCATAGATGTAAGTGTATTCATATATGTTTTCATTTATATACACATATACAGACGTATAGACACATATATTAAAATCTTCTTTTGGGCCGCAGTCAGAATGCAGACATGCATACGTATATATGTTATGTGTGTGAAGTTGACATGTTACGTTAGGTGTACAACATAGTGATTCAACAAGTTTATACATTATACTATGTTCACCTCAATTGTAACCGCATATGTATGTTGTAAAGCTTACAAGTGTTGCCTCATGCTGTCTCATGCCCGGTCATAAGGTCATATGTCTCTGGAAGTTTCTGAAGCATTCATAGCCTGCTGGTAGGGGTTTAAATTGGCAAAATCCCTTTGGAAAACAGTTTGTAATAGTTACTGAAGTTGAAAAGATGTGTGTCCCTGTCCCAAGCAGTAAGTGTACCAGATTATAATTCAAAGAATATTTCTAGCAGTGTTGTTTATGATAATCCAACACTGGAAAACATTGCCCCTCAAAAGTTAAAATTAAGTTTGACATGTTCATGTGACAGAATATACTACAATTTACTATAAAGCTATATTTGGTATGTTCACACAATGGTGTATAATTCAGTAAAAAAAAAACAAAAACAAACTAGAGCTATGTGCTTTGTAGGGATTAATTTTTTTAATATAATTTATTGTCAAATTGACCAACATACAGTGTGTAAAGTGTGCTCTTGGTTTTTGGGGTAGATTCCTGTGGTTCATTGCTTACATACAACACCCAGTACTCATCGCAACAAGTGCCCTCTTCAATGCCCATCACCCATTTTCCCCTCTCCCCGACTCCTCCATCCACCCTCACTTTGTTCTCTGTATTTAAGAGTCTCTTATGGTTTGCCTCCCTCCCTCTCTGTTTGTAACTATTTTTTCTCCTTCCCTTCCCCTGTGGTCTTCTGTTAAGTTTCTCAAGATCCACATATGAGTGAAAACATATGATATCTTTCTCTGAATGACTTATTTCATTCAGCAGAATACCTTCCAGTTACATCCATGTTGCTGCTGTATGGATTAATTTTGAAAATATAATATTAAGTGCAAAACACAAGACAGATGTTTACGTACAATATGATTTATTTGTGTAAATTGCAAAGGGAGGAAAAATCAAAAATGATGTAAGTTACATCATTTAGGTATGTATATTTTGGTGTTATATCTGTACGGGAAAACAATAAATTAAGTGCAGTTTTCATGACAGTGGTTACCTCTGAGAGTTGGAAGTAGAGGGTGGTTTGTAGGAGTGCCAGAGGCATCAAGAGTGTTAAAATTTTCTTTTTTTTTTTTTTTTAAGTTTATTTATTTTGAGAGACAGAGCATGAGCAGGGGAGGGGCAGAGAGAGAGGGAGAGAAGGAGAATCCCAAACATGCTCAGCCCTGTTGGGCTTGCTGATGCAGAGCTCAAACTCAGGAACTGTGGATTATGACCTGAGCCTAAACCAAGAGTCAGATGCTTAACTGACTGAGCCACCCAGGCACCCCACATTTTAATTTTTGACCTGGATGGTGGTTACATTGCTGTTCGCTTTACAACCATTACTCACACAACTTATTTAAGTTTTATACACATTTCTGTAAATTGTTACAGTTAAAAATAAAAACAAAAATAAGTTTTAAGAGCTGAGGAGTTTTTCAGAGTTGGGTCCCCACATCATGGCCAAAGTCTTCTTATAGCAAATGACTCACAGTGGACTGAGTCAAGTGTCAGGACACTCCCCATCAGCAGAAAGAACTAGATGAGACCAGATCTACCAGAGAGAACTGTTAGGCCTTGTCATAACAATGGGGAAAAAAGACCATAAACTCTACCAGCCACAGTCCTCAGAGATGCCAGCCACATTTCCCTGGAAGGTCAGTGAGTAGCCAGACCAGCCACACCTTGGCAAAATCCAAAGATTATGTAGAGAATGGCCAATCTGTATATTGTTACTAACTCCCCTTATTACTCTATTACCCTACAAAAGACTTAGATTTTACCTTGGAAAGAAGTAGGGTAGAGCTCTGAGTACTTTTATTTAAAAAGGCTAAGCATTTACCTAACAGGAAAGTTTAAATTATTACATCCACATTGGGGTGCCTGGGTGGCTCAGTCAGTTAAACATCTGAATTTGGCTTAGGTCATGATCTCACAGTTCGTGGGTTCAAGCCTGGAGTCAGGCTCTGTGCTAGCAGCTCGGAGCCTGGAGCCTGCTTCAGATTCTGTGTCTCCCTCTCTCTCTGCCCCTCCCCCGCTCATGCGCGCTCGCGCTCTCTCTCTCTCTCTCTCTCTCTCTCTCACTCTTTTCCTCTCAAAAATGAATAACCATTTAAAAAATTTTAAATTATTATATCTACAATACTAACCAACTGGACTAAAATTTAGATGTTTTTGCTACTACACTGAAAAGTGTGGAATTGTAAAGAAATTTATATCAGTAATACACAAACTACATTTTCTTTGGACATCTAAATGTAGTTTGAGTAAATCTTTGGCCTAACAATAAATGGATAGGTTGTTTGTTTGTTTGTTTGTTTTGTTTGTTTTTGAGAGAGCATGAGCCCAAGAGGGGAAGGGAGAGAAGGAGAGTCTTTTTATTTTCTTAATGTTCATTTATTTATTTTGAATAAGAGAAAGAGCACAAGGCCGGGAGAGGCAGAGAGAGAGAGAGAGAGAGAGACGGACAGAGAAAATCCCAAGCAGGCTCCATAATGCTAGCAGCGCGGGACTTGATCCCACAAACCATGAGGTCACGGCCTGGGACAAAATTAAGGGTTGCACAGTTAACGACAGAGCCATTCAGGCACCCCAGGAGAAAGATAATCTTAAGCAGGCTTCATGCCCTTTGCAGAACCGAACACAGAGCACAACGCAGAGCCCAGTGCAGGGCTCCATCTCAGGACCATGAGATCATGACCTGAGCCAAAATCAAGAGATGGATGCTTACCCCACTGAGCCACCCAGACACCCCAATATATATTATGCATTTGTAAGGAAAATAGTGAGGAAAGAGACAGTCTGCATTGTTTTTAAGTATTTCATTGGAACAACATTGGAATCCAATTTACCCTGTTAATTAATTGCTGTTGCAGATAATTCTCTCACCTACTTCGATTCTCAAGGTTGTACAGGTCCTAAATTTGTTGTGACAAAAAGGAAGTCTCGGTTTCTACATATACACTTTGTTTCTTTTATCTATGGCCTATATGCAAAACTATACCATTATAATTAACACTTTAAATAGAGAACATAAAAAATGAATATGGACATTTATGGTTAATCAAATCTCTTAAGAACATCATTGGAATTATGAAATAACATAATGAAGCAACTAAAGATACTTATGAATCTTTGAGAAAAAACTCCTTTAATAATTTTAAGAGGTAACTCCATCCTTGGTATGACATTCTGTTGTTCTTTTTAACTCAATATTTATTATAATATTATTAAAAGTGAAAAATAGTACTCTTAACTAGAATGGAAGATTTCTATGACACACATGCTTACACAATGTAACTATAATATAGTGTGTGGGGCTCATATCAGAACTCCTCTACAACAAGGATCCCATTTAATATGGCTTTATACTTTCCAACCATATAAGATTTTAATCAATATTTGAATGAATTAATGAGTGAATGAACAAATAATGTGAAATCTTGCACATTTTGGAGTTTGTAGTTTAGAATAATATAGTATTTAATTCTAAGAATTTTTTTGTAAGGACGCCTGGGTGGCTCAGTTGGTTAAGATCTCTGCTCTCTGCTGTCAGCATAGAGCCTGCTTTGGATCCTCTGTCTCTCTCTGCCCTTCCCCCATCTCTCTTACTCTCTCTCTCTCTCTCTCTCTCTCTCCCAAATAAACATTTAAAAACATTTAAAAGAAAGACTTTGTAATCCCAAATTTTAATAGACTTTTAATGTTTTTATATTTGTTTGTGCTTATACAAAGATGCATTTAGTATTTCCTAGTAATTCGTCTATAAATTAAGCAGTCTAAAGCCTATTACATCAATGATTAAAAACCTTTCTTTCCCGGGGCACCTGGGTGGCTCAGTTGGTTGAGTATTTGACTTCACCTCAGGTCATGGTCTCATGGTTCGTGAGTTGGAGCCCCTCATCGGGCTCTGTGCTGACAGCTCAGGGCCTGGAGCCTGCTTCGGATTCTGTGTCTCCCTCTCTCTCTCTCTGCTCCTCCCCTGCTCACACTCTGTCTCTCTCTCAAAAATAAATAAAGATTAAAAATAATAATAATAAAAAAAACTTTTCTTTCCCTTTCTAGGGCTGAATCTTATTATAAAATTTTATGCAAGGGCTTCAGACAAATTGTTTTACTTCCTCAGACTTAATACAAAATATATATATATATATATATATATATATATATATATATATCTGATGACATCAATACTTAAATATTTTCAAATAAGCTAACCATTTTGTCAATTACTCATGTGAGTAAGGGTATAAATTTTGATGTAAAACTTTCTAGAGAAGAGAATGGACAGAGAGGCTAGAAATAGGAATGTGGGTAGGAGTGCGATGAGATTCTGGTTAATAATCAATGGAAAGACAAAGCTAAAGTAAATAGCCTCAGGCTCCTTAATCTCTGGGGAGACACAAAAATACTATTTGTTGATGGGAGGAGAGGGTCCCAGTATTGAATATGAGTCAAAGTAGCAGAAGGGACCAAGTAGACAGATGTGATGCAGAGGGGTGGAGATGCAAATATTGAATAGGATCTCTGATTCTGTCCATGATTACATCTCCTAAGAAGTTTGAAGGGACAAGAGCTCAGTGCTAGCAGTCAGGTTGAGGCAGATTCTGCAGTTGCCATATATACTAACTATGGGAGAGTCTTCCAGATGTTCTTCTCTGTGTAGAGCCTGCTTTGGAGCCTGTCTCCCTCTCTCTGCCCCTCCCCCCCATCTCTCTCTCTCTCTCTCTCTCTCTCTCTAAAATAAATAAACATTAAGAAAAAATTTAAAACAGTGTGCTATTTTAGTGTGCAGCAAAAGCAAGGTTTCAAGCTAATTTAGCAATCTCTTTCAATATTATTTGTTATATTAGACTTCAAAACTATTATGTTTATCCATAAGTTAACTGGTTAGCTTCAAAACTACATTAGTACCAACATAAAACCTCAAGGTGATTATTGTATTATTAAACCTTAAACTAGCTTAATAATTTTTCACTCAGTTTCCCTGCAAGCCTGAGAGGTATTGATTCAGAGACTCCATAACTCTACACATTCTGAATCAGTTTTAAATTATGTAAGGAGGCATATATTTTGTCAGCATTTCTCCAGACAAAGGAAATGGAAATCAGGGTGCCTTATTAGGTCTCCTCTTATTATAGGAGAATTGGAAAAAAAGCTATTTTTCACAAATATCAGGTCATTGAAATGTTTTAAGTTATATACTTTATCAATATGATGAACATAATTGCCTTACTTCTTTTTATGTTAACCCTGTGATTCTCATAATTATTCTGTAACATCTGTAGAACACAGATTCTCATTGGTTGTCCTGCCCCTACTGCAGGCTACTTTAAAAAGAAAATCTTGAGCCTTAGAAAAAGTTGATCTATTTTAAATTCTATTCAATATTACAATATTCATTCCACTTTTCTTACAGTTATTTTCTTAATATCTTTTCCATCCTTTTACTTTCCCCTATTTTACCATTGAATTTAAAGTCAGTCTCTTGTAGATACCAAATAAGTTGGATCTTGTTTTTTTACTCCAATCTGACAGTCTTTTGGTTGAACTGGTTAATCCACTCATATTTAATATTCTTATTGATAAAGGTGGGTATACATCTGTCATTTTATATTTTGGTTCTATTTTCATGTTTCTACCTCTGTGTTCAATTTTTTTTCTCTATTCCTCCTTTACTGCTTTCTTTTGAATTAAGTGAATATATTTCAGCATAACATTAATATAATAGTATATAATATAATAATAATAATAATTCCTTTAGTGATTGTTTCCTGTATCTTTGCGCAGTTTCTCAGTAGTTGCCATAGGGCTTATTGTATACATCCTAACTTTTCATAATCTACTTCAGATTTATACTAACTTAATTCCACTGAGATATAGATATAGATATATAGATAATCTGTATATAGATCTATATATAGATCTATATAAAAATATATCTATATTTTATATTCTATGTAACTATTCCTTCTTCCCCATTTTTGTGCAATTATATGCATGCTAAATCATATATATTACATATATATAATCACTTTATAAAATTTTATGTCTGTTAAAAAAGCTGAGGAAAGAAAGGAGAGCAAGTGTATACTTTAGAGTATATCCTATTTACCTTCTTATCTGCCATTTCTGGTTGTAGTCACCTGTTCCTGTAGTGATCTCATGTCATTACCTTACTTCAACACAACTCCACTCCCACCCACCTCCTTTGTGCTGTTGTTGTCAAATACATTATATTTCTATGTGTTATTGGCTTACTAATACATATATGGTTTTATACACGTGCTTTTTAACTTAGTTAAGAAAAAAATATGCATTTATACTGTCTTTTATAATTGTATAATTACCTTTATTGTTGTCTTTTGTTTTTCTCTGTGGATTCCAATTTCTATTTATTTGGCTGTCACCTAAAGGATTTCTTCTAGTACTTCTTGCAAAGTTTGTCTGCTGGTAACAGATTCTTTCGGTTTTTATCTGGTATTGTCTTCTTGTTGACTTCATTTAGAGAGATAGTTTTGTTGGATAGAACATTCTTGGTTAACAATCCTTTTTTGTTTGTTTTTGAGCATTTCCAATGTCATCCTCTACCTTTGACCTCCATTATGTCTGATGAGAAGTTAACTAAGTCCTACTGGAGTTCCCTTGTATGTGATAAGTCATTTTTATCTTGCTGTGTTCACATTTTCTTTTTGTTCTTAGCTTTCAGCATTTTTACTTTGATGTATCTGGTATGCTTTTTTTTTTTTTTTTTTTTTTTGTATTTATCCTACTTGGAATTAATTTAGCTTCCTGGATGTATAGATTAATGTCTTTTGGCAACTTGTGAAATCCTCAGCTGCATTTCTTTAGTACATTAAATTAATTAATACATTAATTAATTAATTAATTTATATATATGGAAATATCTATAGCTATAGCTATATTTGGCTCCTTTCTTTCTTCCTTTCCTCCTGGCATTTAAAATACACATGTGTTGATACATTTAAAGGTGCCCCATATTTCTCCAAAGATCTATTATTTTTCTTCACTCTATTTTCTCTCTGTGTTTGGATTGCATAATCCCTATCAATTTACTTTTGAGTTCATTGATTCCTCCTCCAATTAAAATTTGTTGTTGAGCCCTCTAGTGAAATTTTCATTTGTTATTATAGTTTTCAAATACACAATTTTCATCTAGATCTTTTAATGATTTCTCTATCTTTATTGATACTCTCTATTTGATGGGATACTGTCTTCATGTTTCACACCTTTCTCTATTCCATAAGCATGGTTTCCTTTAGTTCTTTGAACATATTTCTAATGGCTACTTTCAAGGCTTTTTCTGCTAAATCTGAAATCTGGTCTATCTCACAATCTCTGTTACCTGCTCTTTTTCCTATGTCTGGGTCACATGTAGCATATCTTACTATTTTGTAAAATGCCAGACATTTTACACACTATCTTATAGGAACTATGGATGGTGATTCCCTGCTTTCTGGGGTTGTTTTTATTGTTTCTGTGCTTGTTTTCTGACTTGACTAGGCTACTTGGTAAAGTCCATTTCCATTGTAGTGTAAAACCTTTGGTGGCACTCATCTGAAGATGTAACCTTGGGCATGTCTACAGTCACCCTGGAATGACATTGATTTTACCAGGGGTCTCTTGACTGTCTCTTTCTCCAATCTCTCTGTTAACTTATCTGCTTCCTTTAGTCTTATACCTTACTCATTTAGGCTTTATTAGTTACTGGCTGATTTCTCTATTGTTTTCACCATTACTCCGGAGCATAAATTGTTTAGCAGTCTGGTCCAATTAAATTCAGATAGCGGTAGTTTTTGAAGCCAGTTTCTAAAGTTTTTCCTTTCCCCAGGAGGCATCCTTTCAGCTGTCTCTTTCCTTGATTGTCTCTGGAAAATTGGATGGCAAATGGTTTAGCTTGTTGCTCTTAATTAGGAGGTATTGTTTTGGGGAACACTCTTCATCTTGAACTTTATTTCAAATAAAGACACATGCTTCAGGTAGAGCTTCAGAGTTCTCTTTTCTTATGGATTGCCTCTTCCCCTGGTAAAACTCTAAACTCTGAGTTGGGCAGTGTCCTCTGGCTTTCTTGGCTTGCCTCTCCTAAAATGGAATCTCTGCTCTAAGAATGAGCTGGTATGAGGACCATGGGGACCTCAATATTCTGTCTGATGTACATGGGGTGGAGCCTCTGTCCTATGAGTAGGGACTGGGTGGAAAAAACAGCCAGACTGTTAGCAGACACGCACCAGAAATTTAGCCTGTTCAACTTGCCCTTGGGGTGGATGAGAAATTCTGATGCTTTCTGGTGATATATGGTAACACTTGATTGGGGACTGAGGAAAGAGGGAACCCCAACCTCCTGTCCACCTACCTGTAGTAGAGTTCTCATCAAGCTGAGTTTGGTGGGTGGAGAGAAGCAGTAAGTCACGGATTAAATGTCATAGTCTTTCACTCTTCTGACTGACAGAAGTAGGAACTTCTTTTATTCTTGAGTAAATGTTTTAATTTGTTGTATTCTCTAAGAACCATTTCTGGAGACTTTTTTTTTTTTTTTTTTGTAATTTTCATTAGCTTTGCTTATTTCACTGAGGAGTGGGTCGGTAGAGCTCTTCACATTGTTATCCTGGACATGGAGCCCCCTATAAGTTTATTCTTTAAATTTTTATTTTATATTATTCCAAGGGAATATAAGGTAAGATGTGAGATGGACAAATATGCTCAATTTGTCATCTTGATGTTATCACTTTGACTTTTTTTTTAAGAGTTTATCTCTTCTCTCTAGGTCTCCGCTGTTCCCAGGTATAAAAAAAATAATTTGTGTAGTTGTATCACTGGCGTTTGATACAACCAGGCACAAAAATTCTATAAGTAAACTTGGTTTCAGATCCAGGCTTCTGTACTTCCTAGTTGTTTGACCTTAACATCACATGGGTTCTTTGAATTTTTGTTTCTTCGTCTGTAGTAAAAGGAAAGAACACTTAACATGTGTTGCTACAGTTAGAGATAACATAAAATGTCAATCTAAACATGGCTTTTAGAGAATCCAGGTCATCACATCATAATTATGGGAAATACAGGAAAGACTGTGGCAAATGTTATTAGCTTCATTATCTAATGAACTTCAAACTACTTTTCATTTTAAAAAATTATCTATGCACAAAGCAATTATTGCTACATTTAAATTGTTTCAGAACGAATGCAATTCAGATCTATATTTTGATTCCTGGTTAATCTCTACAGTACCTTGAGTTCTCATTTAAGAGCTCATGACTGGGAAGAAGAATTTTCTTTTTCATATGAACATTCCCAGATATTTTGGTGCTGCATTTGTGTTAGTTTAGACAAAATAGGCAGAATGATTTTAAAATGCTATACCAGAGGGTTTCATTGCAGAAATCATTACTGTTTAATTATACAGTGATGGATTCCTATATTCAGAGAGCTTGATTTAATTTAAAGGTTTGTAACTTTGATGTTTTTCATACTGTTAAGAAATGCCATATTATTACATTAAAATTTTACTGATTATTAATCCATTCATTTGAAATATCTAAGAATTTACACATAGATTGAGTATAAATTTGTCTTTGCTATCCTTTTTGAAATGAACTTCCTAAAACTTTGTCGAAGCAAAATTTAATAGAGAACCCTGCCTAAAGGAGGTAGTCAATAAATAATTGCTGTATTTAATAAACATGCTCCTGGGTGAGAGAAGCATTTGATAAGCAGATTTGTCATACATTTAGGCAAGTGACAATAAATTACAGATTTCTGAATATTTAGAGTCAAGGAAAGTTCTTCAGAACCTCGTCTGACCATATCTTCTTAATATCAATTTGTGTCTGATAGTTGGAAATAGCCTTATTTATGTGATTTTTATATGGTGCATCAATAAACCCTTGCAGATTCTGAAAGGTCCCTTAGTGATGGAAAGTGGTGGCATAGAAAGGTGTTAACTGTAAAGAATTTCAGGGACTCGCCCTGCTTTAACGATTGAACTTTTATTTTTGTTACATATGGACTTCTATATAATGTTTGAATGTTTTCATTCAAAGAAAAGGTCTTGTGGTCGTTAATGTGTCACTTTTTCTAGGTCTCAGTACCCGTATTTGGTCAAACATCCACCTGGATATTGCTGTGAAAGTATTTTTTTAGGTGAGATTAACACCTAAACAGTAGATTATTACTGTCAATAATGTGAGTGTGCCTTATCCAATCAGTTAAGGCCTTAAAAGCAGATTGAGAGCTCTGAGGATGAATTTTGCCTTCAGTCTGCCTTTAGACTTGAGCTGCAACATCATCTCTTCTTTGGGTCTCCTGTCTGCTGGCCTGTTCATCAGATTGTGGACTTGCTGGTCTCCACAGTCATGTGAACCGATTCTGTAAAATAAATTTCTCAATATCTATTTCCGTTTCTATCCACATACACACACGGATACAGGTATCTCTGTGTGTGCACGCATGTAAATACACACACAAACATATACACATACCTTATTGGTTCTGTTTCTCTACAGAACCCTTGTTGATATAAATCCATTGTTAAATATGTTGATTTGGTTCAATCCCCTGCTTTTCCAATAAGTAAACTAAGGTGCATAGAGTAACAGTCTCAAGATCATACTACCATTTTGTAGATGATTCAGGACAGAAGCTGTGATTTCTCCTATCAATAGAAAATCTTTCTCTAAGCTGTTGCTGATTTTAGCATGCATCAGTATCACCTGGAGCTCTTGTTATAACACAGATTACTAGGGTTCACTTCTTCCCTGCTAGAATTTCTGATTCACTATGTTCAAGGTAAGACACTGAAATTTGCATTTAATATCCAGTGAGTTTCCATGTGATGCTGACCCTGCTAGTTTAAAGACCACACTTGAGAACCGCTACTCTAGATTGCCATGTAAAATGTGGGGAAGCAGTGAAGGAGCTTCAATGCACTAAAAAGAAAGAAATCATTAAATAAATTATTTGATGTTGCCTCTTTCTTAGTTTTTTTTACTGGTACCTACTGAAATTCTCATCCATATTCTTGGGCCTCAGTTGTCTTATTAATAAAATAAGGACTTTGGAGCAAATGATAGTTATAATAACTTACAGGATATTTAAAATACCAGTACTTTCTTGTGAGCATTAAAGAAAATACTTAAGAAAAAAATTCTGGAGGAATGGTCAAGATGGTAGAGCAGTAAGGAAGTTATCTGTTTCCCTCATCCCTGAAATGCAGCTGCATCACCACCAAACAATTTTGCACGCATAGAAAACTGATCTGAGGACTAACACAACAATCTGCATAACTTGAGCCACAGAACTTGGCAGGTATGTGGGGCAGAGAGGTGAACCGGGGGAGACAGAAGCCATGGATGGTAGGGAGTTGTTTATGTTTGCAGACAGAGGACAGAGACAGGGTGGCGGGGGAAGTACAGGAAAAGCATTCCCCCTGAAAGCAGCTGTAGAGAAAGAGAAAGAGTGGAAATACCCACAGGGGACTGAGTAATAAAGGGAGAAAGGAGAAAGGAGAGGGTTAACTACTATTTGGACTCTATAAACAGGGGAGTGCAGAGTGGGAAACTCCGCAGCTTGATACTTGGAGGTGCTCCAGTGGGAAGGGCAAATCTCCAGGAGCAGACAGGGAGATCCAAGTGGTCCTCAGGCCACACTGGGAAAGGAGGTTCCCCTGCTGGGAGGACATTTGGTAGAGGCTGTGTGACCTCTCAACAGGCAAAGGTCTCAGCAGACCCCAGAGAACAGCCACATTTGCTGGTGTTGGAACAAGGGTGCTAGGGTGCAGTAAAGCATGGCACAAGATGCGTGTTGTGATTTGCCGTAGTCCCTGAACCACTGCTGCTACAGGATCGTGCGAACTTTTTCAGGGATAGGCTGACATCTGGCTACAGTGTCTGGGCCTCTTCGGTGGCAAGGTCATAAACATGTCCTCCGGGGGGAAGGTCAGCATCCATCCATTGCTTGGTGAGACCCTCCCCCAGAGACTCAGAGCAAGTCCAAACCGCAGGGCCCTCAGAAGTGAGGGGTTTGGAAACACAGCCCCAACTGAGATAAAATTCAGGAGGGAGGTGCCACTTGGCAGACTGACAGCTTAGACATGTACAGTGTAGAAGTGGGGAGTGAATGGAAGCCAGAGACAAAGGAAAGGTGTTTGATTGCCAGTCAGCGAGAGCACAGAGTTCTGATACTAAAGACTGGGAAGCTGAGTAATGCCATTTTCACCCCTCCTATGCATGTATACATGCATATGCAGGTCATACCCATCCACCCCAGTAAGCTAAGCAGTGCCACCTAGTGGAGAACAGACCATTACACCAAGCCTCATCCAACTGCACCAACCAAGCCCTAGAGGATGACAATAGGTCTCTCCCCCTACTTAGTGCTTCATAGTTTGACTTCGAGGGGAAACTGGATGTAATTTCATCCAGTTTCATTCTGTTTACTGGCCCATGTATTGATTTTTCTTTCTTATTCTTGGATACAGAAAGAGGAAAATTTTAATTTTCAGTTTTATAAAAATATTTTTCTTTAATTTTTTCGCTACTATAGTTTTATATCTTTGTAAATTTTTAAATCTATTTCATGTTCTTCATTTTATTCTATTTCATTGTATACATTTTTAAATTTTTTAAACTTTTTTTTTTACTTTTTTTTCTTTTTTTTACTTTTCTTTCCCTATTTTCTCTTTTTTATCAAGCTTCTTTAAACAACCAGACCAACACAACTAGAATCTAACTTCCTTTATTCAATTTTTTTGTGTTGTTTTAATTTTTTAATTTATTTTTTTTTTTATTTTTTAATGTTCTTTCTTCCTCCAAAATGATGAAACAAAGGAATTCACCCCAAAAGAAAGAAAAGGAAATAATGACAGCCAGGGACTTAACACAGATATAAGCAAGATGTCTGAACCAGAATTTGAAATCACAATTATAAGCATACTAGCTGGGGCTGAAAAAGGCATAGAATCCCTTTCTGTCGGATAAAAGAAGTAAAATCTAATCAGGACAAAATTAAAAATGCAATAACTGAGCTGCAATCTCAAATGAATGCCACAGTGGCAAGGATGGATGAAGCAGAGCAACAAATTAGCGATATAGAAGACAAACTTATGCAGAATAATGAAGCAAAATAAATGAGGGAAACTAAGGTAAAAAAAAAAAACAACACAATATAAGAATTAGAGAACTCAGTGACTCATTAAAAAGGAACAACATCCAAATCATGGGGATCCCAGAAGATGAAGAGAGAGAAAAAAAGAGGTAGAAGATTTATGTGAGCAAATTATATGAGAAAGCTTTCCTAACCTGGGGGAAAACACAGTCATCAAATTCCAGGAAACACAGAGAACTCCCATTAGATTCAACAAACCGACCATCAGCAAGGCATATCATAGTCAAATTCAAAAAATACACAGAGAAGGAAAGGATGATGAAAGCAGCAAGGGGGGAAAAGTCCTTAACCTATAAGGGAATACAGATCAGGTTTGCAGAAGACCTAACAGAAATTTGCCAGGCCAGAAAAGAGTGACAGGATATATTCAATGTGATGAATCAGAAAACTATGCAGCCAAGAATTCTTTATCAAGCAAGGCTGTCATTCAAAATAGAAAGAGAGATAGAGTTTTCAAAATAAAAACTAAAGGAGTTTATGACCATTAAAAGAGCCCTGCAAGAAATTTTAAGGGGGACCCTTTGAGTGGAGAAAAGACAAAACAAAACAAAAAGGACCAAAAGCAACAAAGACTAGAAAGGACCAGAAAACACCACCAGAAACTTTAACTCTACAGGCAACACAATGACAATGAATTCATACCTTTAGTACTCACTCTAAATGTCAATGGACTAAACACTCCACTCAAAAGATTTAGGGTAACAGAATGGATAAGAAAATAAAGTCCATCTATATGCTGTTTACAAGAGACCCATTTTAGACCTAAAGACACCTTAAGATTGTAAGTAAGGGGATGAAGAACCATCTATCATGGTATCTGGCTGCCAAAAGAAAGCTAGAGTAGCCATACTTATATCAGACAATCTAGATTTTAAAATAAAGACTGCAACAAATTAAGAAGGGCATTATATCATAATTAAGGGGTCTACCCACCAGGAAGATCTAACAATTATAAACATTATGCCCCCTACATATATAAATGGCACACAAATATGTAAATTTGTTAATCACAAACATAAAGAATCTCATTGAAAATAAAACCTTAATAGTAGAGGATACCCCTAGTAGTAGAGGGTATTAAGTAGTTCAATACCCCACTTAAGAGCAATGGACAGATCATTTAAGCAGAAACTCAAGAAGGAAACAATGACATACTGGACCAGATGGACTTCACAGATATATTCAGAACATTTCATCCTAAAGGAGCAGAATGCACATTCTTCTCAAGTGCACATAGAACATTCTCCAGACTAGATCACATACTGGCACACAAATCAGCCCGCAACAAGTACAAAAAGATCCAGATCATCCCATGCATATCTTCAGACCACAACACTATGAAACTCGAAATCAACCACAAGAAAAAAATTGAAAAGACCATGAATACTTGGTGACTAAAGAACATCCTACTAAAGAATGAGTAGGTTAACCAAAAAGTTAGAGGAAATTAAAATGTACATGGAAGGGACACCTGGGTGGCTCATTCAGTTAAACATCTGACTTCAGCTTAAGTCAGGATCTCACAGTTCATGGGTTCAAGCCCCGTATCAAACTCTGTGCTGACAGCTCAGCACATGGAGCCTGCCTCAGATTCTGTGTTTCCCTCTCCCTCTGCCCCTTCCCTGCTTGCTCTCTGTTTGTCTCTCTCTCAAAAATAAACATTAAAAATAAACAAATAAATAAAATTTACATAGAAGCCAATGAAAATGATAACACCATACCACAAAACTTCTGGGATGCAGCAAAGACAGTCATATGAGGGAAGTATATAGCAATCCAGGCCTTCCTAAAGAATGAAGAAGGTCTCAGATATACAACCTAACCTTACACTTTGAAGAGCTGGAAAAAGAACAACAAATAAAATCCAAAACCAGCAGAAGGTGGGAAACAATAAACAGAGCAGAAAACAATGCTATCAAAAAACAAACAAACAAAAAAAAAACAGTAGAACAGATCAATGAAATCAAGAGCTGGGTCTTTGAAAGAATTAATAATATTGATAAATCCCCTAGCAGTATGATCAAAAAGTGAAAAAAAAAGACCCAAATAAATAAAATCAAGAGTTAAAGAGGAGAGATCAAAACCAACACTGCAGAAATACAAACAATAGTAAGAAAATATTATGAGCAATTATATGCCAGTAAATTGGGCAATCTGGAAGAAATACAAAATTCCTAGAAACACGTAAACTATGAAAACTGAAACAGGAAGAAAGAGAAAATTAGAACAGACCTATAATCAGTAAAGAAATTCAATTAGTAATCAAAAATCTCCCAGAAAACAAGAGTCCGGGTCCAGATGGCTTTCAGGGGAGTTGTACTGAACATTTAAAGAAGAGTTAACACCTATTCTTTTGAAGCTGTTCCAAAAAATAGAAATGGAAGAAAAACCTTCAGTCTCACTCTACAAGGCCAGCAGTACCTTGATTCCAAAATCAGGCAAAGACCCCGCTAAAAAGTAGAACTACAGACAAATTTTCCTAATGAACATGAATGCAAAAATTCTCAACAAGATACTAGCCAACAATACATTAAAAGAATTACTCACATGATCACGTGGGATTTATAGCCAGGATGCTCAATATCTGTAAATCAATCAATGTGATACATCACATTAATAAAAGAAAGGACAAGAACTGCATGATCCTCTCAATAGATGCAGAGAAAGCATTTGACAAAATACAGCATCCTTTCTTGATAAAAACCCTCAAGAAAGTAGGGGTAGAAGGACCATACCTCAAGATTATAAAAGCCATTTATGAAAGACCCACTGCTAATATCATCCTGAATGGGGAAAAATTGAGTTTACCCCTAAGGTCAGGAACATGGTAGGGATGTCCACTCTCACCACTGTTATTCAACGTAGTCTTGCAAGTTCTAGCCTCAGCAGTCAGACAACAGAAAGAAATAAAAGGCATCCAAATCAGCAAGGAGGAAGTCAAACTTTCACTCTTTGCAGATGACATGATACTCTATAGGGAAAACCCAAAAGATTCCACCAAAACACTGCTAGAACTCATACATGAATTTGGCAGAGTTGCAGGATATAAAATCAATGCACAGAAATTGGTTGCATTTCTATGCCCAATAATGAAGCAGCCAGAAAAAGTAATCAAGGAATCGATCCCATTTGCAATTGCACTAAAACCCATAAAATACCCGGGAATAAACCTAACCAAAGAGGTGAACAATCTATACACTGAAAACGATAGATATCTTATGAAATAAATTGAAGACACACACACACACACACACACACACACACACACACACACACACAATAGAAAAATATTCCAAGCTCATGGATTGGAAGAATATTGTTAAAATGTCAATACCACCCAAAGCAATCTACATATTCAATGGAATCCCTATCAAAATAACACCATAATTCTTCACAGAGCTAGAACAATCAATCTTAAAATTTGTATGGAACCAGAAAAGACCCTAAATAGCCAAAGAAATCCTGAAAACAAAACAAAACAAAACAAAGCTAGAACGTCACAATCCCGGACTTCAAGATGTATTACAAAGCTGTAATCATCAACACAGTATGCTACTGGCAAATAAACAGACACTTCGATCAATGGGAGAGAATAAAGAACCCAGAAATGGACCCACAGATATATGGCCAACTAATCTTTGACAAAGCAGGAAAGAATATCCATTGGAATAAAGACAATCTCTTTAGCAAATGGTGTTGGGAAAACCAGACAGCGACATTCAAAAGAATGAACTTGGACCACTTTCTTACACCATACACAAAAATAAACTCCAAATAGATGAAAGACTTAAACGTAAGACAGGAAGTCATCAAAATCCTAGAGGAGAAATTAGGCAAAAACCTCTTTGACCTTGGCTGCAGCAACTTCTTACTCAACACGTCTCTGGATGCAAGGGAAACAAAAGCAAAAATGAACTATTGGGACCTTATCAAGATAAAAAGCTTCTGCACAGCAAAGGAAACAATCAGCAAAACTAACAGGCAACCATGGAATGGGAGAAACTATTTACAAATGATATATCAGATAAAGAGTTGGTATCCAAAATCTATAAAGAACTTATCACACTCAACACCCAAATAACAAATAATAACAGTGAAGAAATGGGCAAAAGATATGAATAGATACTTCTCCAAGGAAGACATCCAGATGGCCAACAGACACATGAAAAAATGCTCAACATCACTCATCATCAAGGAAATACAAATCAAAACCATAATGAGATACCACCTCACACCAGTCAGAATTGCTAAAATTAACAAGTCAGGCAACAATAGATGGTGGTGAGGATGCGGAGAAAGAGGAACCCTTTTGCTCTGTTGGTGGGAATGCATACTGGTGTAGCCAGTCTGGAAATCAGTATGGAGATTCCTCAAAAAACGAAAAATAGAACTACCCTATGACCCAGCAATTGCATGATTAGGTATTAATCCAAAGGGTACAGTGTGCTATTTTGAAGGGACGCATGCACCCTAATGTTCATAGCAATGCTTTTGACAATAGCCAAAGTATGGAAAGAGTCCAAATGTCCATCGATGGATGAATGGATAAAGAAGATGTGGCACGCATACACTCACACACACACACACACACACACACACACACACACACACACACACACGATGGAGTATTACTTGGCAATCAAAAAGAATGAAATCTTGTCATTTGTAACAACGTGGATGGAACTAGAGAGTATTATGCTAAGTGAAATTAGTCAGAGAAAGACAAATATATGATTGCACTCATATGTGGAATTTATTATACAAAGCAGATGAACATAAGGGAAAGGAAGAAAAAAATATATAAAAACAGAGAGGGGGGTAAAACTTAAGAGACTCTTAAATATAGAGAACAAACTGAAGGCTGATGGAGGGATTGTGGGTAGGGGGATGGGCCAAATGGGCAAGGGACATTGGGAAGACACTTGTGATAATCCCTGGGTGTTATATGTAGAGGATGAATCACTGGATTCTACTTCTGAAATCATTATTGCACTATATGCTAACTAACTTGGATGTAAATTAAAAAAGAAAAAAAAAATTAGAAAATTAAAAAAAAAAAAAAACAGGAAAAAAAAATTCTGCATGATCTCCCTGTAACAGCTGGGAATGATTTCACAGCAGGTAACTGAACTTTGCTGTAGTAACTGTAGTTTAAATAAGTTTTGTTTTTTTCACATGCAAAATATCTGAAAGTAGATAACTATCGTTTTTGTTTTTATTATTGCTGGTTGGGTTTTCTGAAAGAGAGTCCAAGATATTGTTTGGGGTGTCAGATGTTTTGTAGGGATCAACACCTACTTTGAGTGAGAGGAAGCAGGACTGGGCAAATAAAAACTGTAATGCACACCCAACACAACCCCAGACATTCTGTCAGGGAGCCCTAGAGTCAACACCGTATCAGGGGGTCTTGTGTTGGCCTGAAATGTCTGGGTTTGCCTCAGGGTATAAACCATCTCATTCTGTCATTGGAAGAGTGTGGCCATGGCCAGGTGGCCCTCAGCAGCCGAGTTAGACCCTGAAAAGCTGATGTTTGCAAGCTGTCTGCTGAAACCTCTTAACAGCTAGCAGCCAGTTCTTCCTTAAGGCGGGTTGTGGGCGGTACATTTTATGTTTATCACACATATCAAAACAAATCCTCTGTGATTCTCTTAGCCTTTTTCCTGTTCAGAAAATGGCTCTTGCAGTTGAAAGTACTACATGCTGTTCAACGTACCAAGGAAGAAAAGAAGCAGTAGTATCTATCTCCTTCATCAAGAAATCAAAAGCTTTCCTAGAAACGATTGAGTAGATTTTGCTTCACTTATTGGAAAGTTATCCATGACTAGATCTAGCTAGAAGTTGGAAAGGTGAGTAGTTAGTATATCCTGTCTCTGCACTGGAAAAATAAAAGGGAAAGGTGGTTGGGAGTGGATGTGACCTTTGTCATTCACTTTACTAATCATCTAAAATGCCTCCCAGTTACTCTGCCAGGGACTCTGTTAAATTCCATAAAGAGATGCAAAATCTGTAATATTGTTTCCAATTCTTAAGGAAAAGCCTAAAAGCTAAATCTTAACTTTTCCTTATGTTTTTTTTTTCTTTTTTTTCCTTACATTTTTCTTGATCATTGTCATGACACCCAGAATCAGAAGTCTTTGGCATTATTCAGTATAGCAGTAGAAAATGGTATGTATGGGGAAAAAAAGCATTTACTAAGCTTAGTATTTTAATTTTTCCTTTGGGGTTCAAATAAGTTTTCTTCCATATTCTGGGGAAAATGTATGCAGGCAACTCACAGATGTGGCATGAACTGAAGGTTACAGGGATGCAGTTTGCATCAAGGCCATACCAACAGGACTTCTGTCATCTCCTTTTCAAAGCAGTATTATCCTAAAGGATGTGCTATTTCACTGTAAACCAATGAATTTGTGCTCAAACATGCAGCTGCTAGCTCACAATTTAACAATAAGAAAGAAATTAGTGGAAAGAAACCCTACCAATCTCAGGAATCGCCCTTGCTCTTTTTTTTTTTTTTTAATTTTTAATGTTTATTTATTTTTGAGAGAGAGAGAGACAGAGCATGAGTGGGGGAGAGGCAGAGAGAGAGGGAGACACAGAATCCGAAGCAGGCTCCAGGCTCCGAGCTGTCAGTAAAGAGCGCGACGTGGGGCTT
Organism: Panthera leo; assembly: GCF_018350215.1. Lineage (NCBI taxonomy): Eukaryota > Metazoa > Chordata > Mammalia > Carnivora > Felidae > Panthera > Panthera leo. The sequence goes on along the minus strand of NC_056682.1, from coordinate 124,066,122 downwards.
GAACTCATGGGCCGTGAGATCATGACCTGAGCCAAAGTCTGACACTCAACTGACTGAGCCACCCAGGCACACCCCTCCTTGCTCTTAAGTAGCAGACATTACCCCGGCTGTCCCCCACCACTATCCCAGGCATTGTGCTAATATACAAATGGAGATGAGAAATGACCTAGTGAATTACAATAATATGTATCATCAAGCAGATAAATTATAACTAAAAATAAGAGCTATGATTTCACAGCAATTGAAGTGGATAGGAAGGGAGGAGGAATATAATCTCCTTATCTCTGTAGCTTGTCTGATTGAAATTTAACTACTATTCAAACTCACTTTCCAGTAAATTTATTTCTGGGGATAGTAAATTTGACCTAGGACTTGAAACAGTTTTCAAAATATTTAGAGATTATATTGAACAGAATAATATCAAAATTATAATTTAATATTAAAATTATTATTGTAATAAAATGGTTTAACAGCAGTGTATAACTTCTCAAAATAATTCAGATAGTTGTTATGTTTTTTTCAGAAATTGTTAGAAAAATAAATATTTTGCTGTATTGAGCAAATTATACTGTTTGTAAAATGTAATTCTAAAATTTCAAAATTGAATTGAAATTCTCTTTTCTCAGTTAGCAACCAGAATAAACCAATCAATGCACACTTTTCAGTGAACTGCAAATAAGCTAGGGCTTAAAAAGTTGTTATTTTAAGTAAAAACAGTAGAGGACTCTGAAAATGATGAGACCGTCAACTGTAAAAGCTAATTCAATTGAGTATCAAATGTGACACGTTTTACACACATTATCTCATGTATAAGAAAGGCAGGGAAACTATGAATAAAGGAAGCATAACAAGCAAGCTGTTTATAAATAACTTCCCACACAATATTATTTATTGTTTTAAGCCATTCTTTAAGCATTTTTAAAATTATTTTTTAGTTAAAATTCCAAACAGGCAATTTGATCATTTCCAGAAAGATCTCAAACATATATTCTCTTGGTGTTATTTCTTTAGGGATTAGTAGTGTATATCTTGTTTCAATATTGATTGTGGGTTTTCTTTCTTTCTTTTTTTTTTTTTTTCTGTCATAGAACTTCAGGGGATATTTTTTTCAAGAGGCTATATTTCAGATTATATTAAAGCAGAATCTATCTATTTTTGTCATTAAAATTCCAGGAGGTATTTTTCACAGGAATAGAAATATAATTTTTAATGTCCTCCTTAATGCCACTAAAAATAATTACATTATTTTCCTAATTAACTGCTATCTCCAAGGCTCCATGGCCATAGAAATATATTAGTTTTGACTCAGTATTAATTTTATATACATATTTCACCCAGGGTTAATTTTCTAAATAGAGGATACATATACTCAATATGGAAAATATGTTTTGAATATGATTTTTAAGGTACAATTATAAATTTTGTAATTATTAAGATGGAATCAATTGATTATATCAGTTTACTATAATCAGTATACAGCATTCCCCTACTCTAGGTGATTAGGGAGCAACAAGATGGTTGAACATCCAAACTGCTTATTTTTTCTCTCTTCTAAGTTCCCAAAGGTATATTTTAGATACAGGCATGACATTAGAACCACAAACACATGCAGAACCCAAGATAAGGCTTTATGAAAGGAATTGATGGCAATATAACCAAAGACTTGTAATGAATGTTAAATATTTCTGCAACATGACAGGCAGAATAGTGTTCTAATGAGGGGTACAGACTCAGAATAAGACTCCCTGAGACAAAGCTGGGATCCACTCACCATCTGTGTGTCTGTAGGCAAGTAAGTACCTCCCTATAAACGTGGATCATTACCATATTGAACTTAATTACTATTACTATACCACTGACTTACAGCTTTAATGTAACTATCAAAGGGGCCCATTTTATTAATAAGAGCCCAATTTAAACCCAAGGGGAATTGAGTTCAACTAATAAAGGAGAGCTAAATGTTTCAAAATATGTACAAATAATTTCCAGTTTTTAGACTATTAGTATTAGTCTGCAGTAATTTATGTATTCAACATTTCTTATTTCTATTCTTCAAAATTCGTCCTTTTCTTTTACAACTTTTTCCTCTCTCTTTTACCTATAATGTGACACAGATGCAGGACAGAATGAAACTACATACTCCTAGAACATTTCCTAGAAATAATCTAAGTCCTGTGAACATTATAAATTAGAAGATTAAGAAAAATACCTCAACTATAGAAACCAAAGGCTATTCTGTTTTTCTTTCCTTCATATAATAAAAGTCAGAAATATTAGAATTATATACAAAATGAATGTACAATAAAAGACTGAATGCATCCTTTTTCTTATTTTCCTCTACTCTTTCTATTTGCATCTCTCTTACACATAGTACTTCTATTAAACTAAAAAGATGTTTTGTCAGTTTTTATTTTTCACCAAGCACTCTCAATTAGCATGTGACACAACTAACAGTGCTGTCAGATGATATTAAAGATAAGCAAGACTCTAAATGGACACAAATTGAGCAATTTAATTATCTGCCACCAGTACGATCAGTGTGCCTCTGTTGTGCTTCTCGTCATAGGAAACAGCTGCCTGACCAATTATTCTTCCCCATTTGTGGAAACTCAAGACCTCATTTTATCACAACATGGTTACTGGACAACTTGAGATAGACTCTTTTTCTAGTTTACTTTATGAGGCAAACCCTAAAAGGATTATTTAATTAATCATGGAAGGATTTAAGTAAAATCAGTTTATTTTAGAAAATGATTTAATGTTGCAGGGTATAGACAGGTACTCAGGTTAGCTGTATAGAAGTATGCTTATCTACTTGCCTTCTTTTACAGCAATGAGAGAAACAAAGATAAATAGGTGTATTAATTGTAAATATCTATGGCTTCAGGAAGGAATGTTATTTTTTTTCTACAGAAACAATTATTGCATTGAATAAAAATTGGACATGTGTGTGGGTGTAAACATGTACACGTATATTTATAAGTATTTATAAAATCACAATATTAAATAATTACAACTTCACTGTGGGACTTAGTTGTAAAAAATGTGGGTCTTTAAGTCCTCTGACTGGCTTTGAAATAAATAACATGTTAAAGGAGAAACAATGAGAAAATACTTTTTGATTCTACACTGTAGAAAAACCATGATGTGAGGGTAGAAGAAACTGTACATGATTTTAGATGTTTTATGTTTATTTTAACATATTTTTACCCTCATGGCTGCCATACATAGTTATATAATAAATCTTATTTAGTCTCAATATTTCTGCTGTAAAAGGTAAGTGAACATGAGGGAGGAAGAGAAAAACTTCAAATACCTTAGCTGTACTGTCACCCATAGTAACCTTTCTATTCTGTTACTCAGAGTCTTTTGCATTTAGCAAGAGGTCACTTGACAGAAGTGGGTAAACACTTTCTCTGAGACCCAATTAATTGTTTTGCACAGTGATGAGCTTTGATTATATCTCCTCTTAGTCCCTTTTATCTCTAAACTTTATCATTAAAATATAGAATAAAAAATTACCACAGATCCAGAATAGAGACACATGCAGATATTAATACACTTACCTGGAAAGAATAAAAAAGGAGAGAAAGACTGAAATCTGTGTGGATGAGAGACTTTAAGGTATGAATGAAAAAGTTCTTGTTGAATTCTTTCTTACATCCAAATACATTTCAGGGGATTTCAAAATTAACTGGAACCTAAATAATATTCATATGCAATCATTTATGTTATAGATGAAAAAAAACTCTGACATAGGGAGGATAAATGGATTAAAGTTTTTCACAGACATTTTTATTAGTTCACTTATTCACTCATTTAAATAAAAATTTACTGAACACTATTGCACAGGACACTATGGAAAGCATTAGAGAACAAATACAAATATGTCACTGTCCCTGCCCTCAGGAATATTATCTGTTCCTAGAAGAAAAAGAGCAAATTCATGTGGAAAATGTCTCTATGGGAAATACTGTTGTGACTTTAAATCATAAAAAAGGAGGGGTGTTCATAATTACAATAAAGTAAAAATGTTCTTTGCTTTAAAATATATATTAACATGAAAGAGAGAACATTATAAGTGTATCATTTTTAGAAAATATAAAAGTAATTTAAAATCCTCCAACAAAGAACCGTCCAGTCCAAAATGGCTTCCCTAGTGAATTCTCCCTAACATTTAAGGAAAAAAATACCGATTCTGTACAAACTCTTTCAGAAAATAGATAAAGTCATTTGATGAAGTCACTAGATACCAAAACTAGAAATACATTAGAGGAAATAAACACTACAGATAAATATCTTTCATGAATCTGTCCACAAAAATCCACAACAAAATATTAGCAAATCAAAGTCATAAATATGTAACAAAGCCAAAATATCATAACCAAGTTGGACTTATCTCAGTAATGCTAGATTGGTTTAACATTCAAAATTCAATGTAATTCCCAATATTCACAAGATGAAGAAAGAAAACATGATCATTTCAATAGACGTGAAGTGCATTTAACAAAATTCAGCACTAAGTATTTTTTTAATGTTTATGTATTTATTTTGAGAGAGAGAAAGTATGAGTGAGGGAGGGGCAGGGAGAGAAAATCCCAAGCAAGCTCCGTGTCATCAGGGCAGAGTCCACCATGGGGCTAGATCTCACAAACAAACCACGAGATCATGACCTGAGCCAAAACCAAGAGTTGAACACTTAACCAATTGAGCCACCTAGGCACTCCCAGCACTAAGTAATTTTTAAAATTCAGACACAATAGAAAAGAAGTTCTGCAAACTGATAAGGACCATTTATGAGAAACGTACAGCTGCTCTCATACTTAAAGAAGACTATCTGAAACTTTCTCTCTAGGATTAGGAATGAAGCAAAGATGTCTACCCTCACTATTCTCATTCAACCTTGTATTGGTATTGCAAAAGGAAATGAATGATATAAAATGTATAATGATTGAAAAAATCAGTAAAAATATTTGTATAATATATGATGTTTATATGGCAAATTTTTAAGGATGCCACCAAACAACTACACTTGACCCTTGAAAAATACAGGGATTTGGGCACTGACACCTACCATATAGTCCAAGATCCATATATAACTTTTGACTCCCCAAAACAGCTCATTAAAGCCTAGTATTGACCAAAAGTCTTAGTTATAACATAAACATTTTATTAACATATATTATATATGTTATATTATATACTGTATTCTTACAATAAAATAGAGAAAAGAGAGTATTATTACAAAAATCATAAAATATATTTACCATACTGTAGCAAAAAAATAATAATCATATATAAGTGGACCCACAGAGTTCAAACTCATGTTGTTCCAAGGTCAAATGTACTAAAAATAATAGTTTAATTTCTCAGAGTTACAGGATACAAGTTAATACATAAAACTCTTTGCATTTATATATTAACAAAAATAATTAGAAAATAAAATAAAGAATATTTCATTTATAATAGGTCCAAAATATAAAATAACTAGTAATCAGTTTAACAAAAGATAAGCAAGGCTATACATTGAAAACTATAGCACATTATTGATAAAATGTAAAATCTAAATAAATGGAGATATTTGCAATGTTCATGGATTGGAAGAATAAACCTTGTTAACATGTTTATTTTTTTCTTAAACTGATGTATGGACAATCTCAATCAAAATCCTAGCAGCTTTATCTGTAAAAATCAGTAAATTGATTCTAAAAGTTATGTGAAAATACAAACAACTCAGAAAACGCAAAGTGATTTATTAAAAAGAACGAAGTTATAGGACATACGTTACCTGATTTTAAGACCTGCTATAGGGATGCCTGGGTGGCTCAGTCGGTTAAGCATCCAACTTGTGACTTCTGCTCAGGTCATGATCTCACAGTTTTTGGGTTCAAGCCCCATGTCAGGCTTGGTGCTGACGGCATGGAGTGGGATTCTCTCTGTCCTTCTGTCTCTCCCCCTCCTCTGCTCACGTGCCTGTGCTCTCTCTCTCAAAATAAAACAATAAGCTTTTTTAAATAAGAAAAAAAAAAAAAGACTTGCTATGAAACTACAGTAATCAAGACAGCATGGCACTGGTAAAAATAAATAAATAAATAGATATATCAAATGGTCAACAGAACAGAATAGTGAATCCAGAGAAAAACCTGTACAGACATGGTCAGTTGATATTTGTCACAGGTACCAAAGCAATTCATTGGGGGAGAGAAAGTCTTTAAGAAATACAGTCGCAACAACTGGATAATCATGTGGAAAAGGTAAACATAAGCCTTAATATATAGAATACACAAAAATTAACTCAAAATGCATTATATACTTAATTGTATGTGGTAAAAATATAAAACTTAGAGCAGGAAAAATCTTTGAAAACTTGGAATAGGCAATATTATCTTGGATACAACACAAAAGGCATAAATCACAAAAGAAAAAAATGAAAAATTAGACTTCTTGAAAGTTAAGATATTTAGTTTTTCAAGACACCATTAAGAAAACTAAAAGGCAAGCCTTATAATACGAATATAGATATACATAGCAGCAAGTAATTAGGAAATGATTTACAATAGCACAAAACGTAATATACTTAGGATAACTATGTATTATTAAGAATAATAAAGATAATTTATAATTCATTAATAACAAATAAGCCAGTTAAAATGAGCATAAAGATTTGAACATACACTTCACAAAAGAAAATAATTGAATGACCACTAAGCTCATGAAAAGATACTGAACATAAGTTCATAAGGGAAATATAAATCATAATGAGTTACCACTGTACATTCATTAGAATGGATAAAATAAAATGACAGTACCAAGTATTAGAGTGAATGAGAAACAATAGGAAATCTCTTTTACTACTCTTCAAAATATAAATGTGGAAAAACCACTTTGCAAAACTTTTTGGCAGTTTTTTTAAAATGTGAAATATATATCTTCAATACACCACAGTTATTGTACTTCCAAGAATTTACCTAAGAGAAATAAAAGCATACTTCCACCGAGATTTGTACACCAATGTTCATATTAGCTTTATTCACAATAGATGAAAATCCTACACATCACCATGGTATAGATTAAAATAGCATAACAGAGAGGGAAAAAGGCCTTTCTTTGTCTTGTTCTCCATCAGATGGCTGAGCTGTCCTTACCCCTGGGTGTTTGAGAACATTTATTCATGGGGCATGTTTGGAGTCTTGAGTCCTGTCATATGGGTAGCAGGGGAAGGTGATTTTGCTAGTTCAGAGGAGTAGGGTGGCCATATCTCCAGTGGAAAACATCTCCTGGAACCATAGTGAAACAGTGTCAGATCATGGCCTGAGTGGCATGTTGTAAATAAGGTACAGTGAATAAATACCTGGAGTTGATAAACATGAGCTGAGGTGGGAGAAGCAAAGAACAGAGGTAAGCCCAAGTTGGATCTCATATAGCATGGAGGCATGTGCAATAGACCTGCAGAGAGATTGAGGTCCTCCTCATCAGAGTGGGTAATGATAGAATTAGATTTGGACACTAACGGTAATACAATCAAATTTTTATGCTCTAGTAGAGTGAGCAGGGAGAGGGAGAGAGGGAGAGTAAAGGAAAATCCCAGGCAGGCTCCATGCTGAGCTCAATTCCATGACCCTAAGATCCATGACCCTAAGATCATGACCTGAGCCAAAATCAAGAGTCAGATGCTCAACTGATTAAGCCACCCAGGCACCCCCCATGCATATTTTCTGACCACAGTGCTATGAAACGAAAAGTCAACCGCAAGAAAAAAATCTGGAAAGACCACAAATACATGGAGGTTAAATAATAAACTACTAAACAATGAATGGGTCAACCAGAAAATCAAAGAAGAAATAAAAGAGTATATGAAAATGAAAACACAACAGTCCAAAACCTTTGCAATGCAGCAAAAGAGGTTCTAAGAAGGCAGATTATAACAATAGAGGTCTACCTCAAGAAGCAAAAAAAAAAAAACAAACCTCAAATAAATAGCCTAATTTTCCACCTAAAGAACTTAGAAAAAGAACAACACACAGACACTAAAGCCAACATAAGGAAGGAAATAATAGATTAGAGCAGAAATAAATGATATAGAAACTAAAAAAAAAAAAAAAATCAATGAAACCAGGAACAGGTTCTTTGAAAAACTTAATAAAATTGATAAATCTCTAACTTATCAAGGAAAAAAAGAGAGAATTCAAATAAAATCACAAATAGAATATTATGAAAAACTACATGCCAACAAATTGAACAACCTAGAAGAAATGGATAAATCCTTAGAAACATATAAACTACCAAAACTGAAACAGGAGGACATAGAAAATTTTACCAGACCAATAACCAGCAAAGAAATTGAGTCAGTAATGAAAGAACTCCCAACAAACAAAAGTCCAGGACGACATGACTTCACAGGCAAATTCTACCAAACATTTAAAGAAGACTTAATACCTATTTTTCTTAAACTATTCCAAAAAATAAAAAAGGAACACTTCCAAATTTATTCTGTGAGGCCAGCATTACCCTGATACAAACCAGATAAAGATACCAGTTAAAAAAGAGGCCTACAGGCCAATATCCCTGATGAGATGTAATATCCCTGATGAAATACAAAAATTCTCAGTAAGATACTGGCAAACCAAATTAAACAATACATTAAAATCATTCACCACGATCAAGTGAGGTTTATTCCTGGGTTGCAAGGATGATTAAATATTCAGAAATCAATGCGATGCATAACATCAGTAAGAGAAAGAACAAGACCATATGATCATTTCAATACACACAGAAAAAGTATTTGACAAAGTTCAGCATCCATTCATGATAAAAACCCTCTACAAAATAGATAAAGAGAACATATGTCAATATAATAAAGGCAAACTATGAAAAATCCACAGCTAACATCATTCTCAATGAGGAAAAACTGAGAGCTTTTCCCTAAAGTCAGGAACAAGACAAGGGTGTCCACTCTCACCCCTTGTTTTCAACATAGTACTGCAATGAAACAACAAAAAGCAATAAAAAGTATCCCAATTGGCAAGGACGAAGTAAAGCTTTCACTATTTGCAGATGACATGATATTTTATATAGAAAATCTGAAAGACTCCACCAATAAAAACGGCTAGAACTGATAAACAAATTTAGTAAAGTCTCAGGATACCAAATCGATGTGCAGAAATCTCCTGCATTTTTATACACCAATCATGAAGCAGCAGAAAGTGAAATTAGGGAATCAACCCTGTTTACAATTGTACCCAAAACAATAAGATACCTAGGAATAAACCTAACCAAAGAGATAAAAGAACTCTACTCTGAAAACTATAAAACACTGGTGAAAGAAATTGAAAATGATACAAAAAAATAGGAAGACATTCTATTCTATGCTCATGGATTGGGAGAATAAATATTGTTAAAATGTCTATACTACACAAAGCAATCTATACATTTAATGCAATCCTCATCAAAATATTAACAGCATATTTTACAGAGCTAGAACAATCTTAAAATTTGTATGGAAACACAAGACTCCAAATAGCCAAATCAACCTTGAAAAAGAGAGGTAGAGCTGGAGACAGGAAAATACTGGACTAAAGTTATATGACAAAACTGTAGTAATCAAAACAGTAGAGTATTGGCACAAAAATAGACACATCAACTAATTAAAGAGAATAGAAAATTCGGAAATAGACCCACAGTTATATGATCAATTAATCTTTTTTTTTCTTAAATTTTTTTAATGTTTATTTATTTTTGAAAAAGACAGAGACAGAATGCGAGTGGGTTAGGGGCAGAGAGAAAGAGGCACAGAATCTGAAGCAGGCTCCAGGCTCCGAGCTGTCAGCACAGAGCCCGACACAGGGCTCGAACTCACGAACTGTGAGATCATGACCTGAGCCGAAGTCAGACGCTCAACTGACTGAGCCACCCAGGCGCCTCTGGGCAATTAATCTTTGACAAAGCAAGAAAGAATATCCAATGGGAAAAGACAATCTCTTCAACAAATGGTGTTGGGAAAACGACCATTTTCTTATACCAAACACAAAAATAAATTCAAAATGGATTAAAGCCATAAATGAGAGACCTGAAACCATAAAAATCCTAGAAGAGAACATAGGCAGTAACCTCTTTGAAATGGGCTATAGCAGCTTCTTTCAGATATATCTCCTGAGACAAAGGAAATATAAGCAAAATAAACTATTCAGACTTCATCAAAATAAAAAATCTCCTGGACAAGGAAGGAAACAACAAAAACTAAACAAAAACTAAAAAGCAACATAATGGGAGAAGATATTTGCAAATTACATGTCTGATAAAGGGCCAGTATCCAAAATATTTTGGACTAAAAAACTTGTAACAGTCAACAACCCAAAATCAAATAAGCCATTAAAAATGGGCAGAATACATGAGCAGACATTTCTTTAAAGAAAACATAGATGACAAACAGACACATGAAAAGATGTTCAACATAACTCATCATCAGGAAAATACAAATTAAAACTACAATGAGGTATCACCTCACACCTGTCAGAATGGCTAAAATCAACAAGACAAGGAACAAGTATTGGCAAGGGTGTGAAGAAAGCAGAACCCTCTTAGGGTTGAGGAACAGCTCACTGTTGGTGAGCATGCAAACTGGTGGAGCCTTTATGGAAAACAGTATGGAGGTTCCTCAAAAAGTTTAAAATAGAACTATCTTATCATCTAACAGTTGCACTGCTGGATATTTATCCAAAGAATACAAGAACACTAATTCAAAAGGATACATGCATCCCTGTATTTATAGCAGCATTGTTAATGATAGCCAAGATATGAAAGCAGCCTATGTCCATCAATCCATCAATTGATGAATACATAAAGAAGCAATACCATGAAATATTATTCAACCATAAAAAAGAATGAATACATTAAACCATAAAAAAAGAATGTTGTTTGCAACAACATGAAGTGGAGCTGGAGAATATAATATTAAGCAAAGTAAGTCAGCCAGAGAAAGACAAATAGCATATGATTTCACTCATATGTGGAGCTTAAGAAACAAAACAAACATGTAAAGGAAAAAAAATACGAGAGAGAGAGAGGGAGAGAAAGCAGGAAACAGACTCTTAATTACAGAGAACAGTCTAATGGTTGCCAGAGGGGACGTGGGTAGAGGAATGCTTTAAATAGGAGTTCACTTGTCATGATGGGCACAGGATGATTTACAGAAGTGTTGAATTACTGTATTATACACCTAAAACCACTATAACATTGTATGTTAACTAACTGGAATTAAAATAAAAACTAAAACCAAGAAAAATCACGTTAAAATCTCTTATATAAAATAGTGCTAGAAATAAAGAAAAATGAAAAGAAAAAAATAGGGGAGCCTGGGCAGCTCCTGGGGCGCCTGGGTGGCTCAGTCGGTTAAGCGTCCGACTTTGGCCCAAGTCATGATCTCACGGTTTGTGAGTTCAAGCCTTGCATCGGGCTCTGTACTGACACCTCAGAGCCTGGAGCCTGCTTCGGATTCTGTGTCTCGCTCTCTCTCTGCCCCTTCCCTGCTTATGCTCTGTCTCTCTCTGTCTCAAAAATAAATAAAGCATTAAAAATAAATAAATAAATAAATAAATAAATAAATAAATAAATAAATAAATAATGGAAGCCACAGGGAGGGAGAAGATACAATATTCTACAAGTAGCTTTTAATGAGAATATATAAAGAACTACATAAAATTAGGGAAAGATAAGAAAACCAATATTAAAGAATAGGTAAGGGACTTGAAGGGACACTTCACAGAGATGCATATCTAAATGGCTGATAAATTTATGTAAAGATTGTTCTTTTTATTAGTGACTAAGAAACTACAAACTAAAATAACAGTATAATACCACTGCACAGCCATCAGAAAGGCTATAATGAAGAAGAAGGAAAAATATCAAGTTTAGGCAAGGATGTATAGCAATGGGAACTCTTACACATTGCAATGAAATTGATGAAGTCACTTTGAGAAAATATTTGTCAGTATTAATAAAACTTTAGCAAATTCATGCTCTATATCCCAACATTCCACTCTTAGGTATAGATATATATTGGCTGAAAGATATATAAGAAAATATTAATAGTACCAATATTTGTAATAGACAAAAGCTGAAAACCACACTCTACAAATGATAAAATGAATACATAAATTATACCAGTTGCACAATGGAATACTGTCTGTATAGAATGAAAATGAACAAACTATAACCCCAGCCAAAGATAAGGATTCATCTCACAAAGGTGGGCGCCTGGGTGACTCATTTGGTTAAGCGGCCAACTTCAGCTCATGTTATGATCTCACAATTCAAGCCCCACGTCAGGCATGTTTACAACTCAGAGCCTGGGCCTGTTTCTGATTCTGTCTCTCTTTGCCCCTCCCCTGCTCATACTCTGTGTGTCTCTGTCTCAAAAATAAATAAAAGCATTAAAAAAAATCTCGTAAACATAATGTTGAAGAAGATAGACCAGAGTTTCTATTTATAAAAATTTCAAAATCAGTCAAAATTAATGTATAGTGTTACATGGAGCTGTTGTAACGGGGGGTGAATAATGATTGGGAAGGGACTTGATAGGACTCATGGTGGTACAACTCCTAGTTGTAATGTTCCGTTTCTTGTTCTGGGTACTGATTATAAGGGTGTGTTCAGTTCGTAAAAGTTGGTCAATTTGTATGCTTCTGATTTGTGTCTATATGTATCTTGTACTTTAATAAAAAGCTTAAAAATTTCCAAATCTTTGAATACAATGTTTTTTTCTGTATATTTCTTTATTATGTGAGTTCAAATGCTTTCATTAATATATATTAAAAAAACTTTTTTTAAGTAGCATGTGAGAAGTGTGGCTTAAGTATTATAAAGGATAAAGTATTATAGCAGCTAGATTCACAAAGCAAAGTTGAAATAAATTATTTTGTTCTTGTCGTAATTGGGAGAGGAGGTTGGCAGGATATAGTCCACTTTAGCTCAGTAAAGGCTAGCCAATGGAGATGAAACCTAAAAGGTATTCATGAATGAACCCCATGAGCATGGCTGAAGGATCAGCCTGTACAAAGACCCTGAGGTAGAAGAAATCTTGGTAGATTTGTCAAGCTAAAAACTACATCTGGCATGTAGTATGAAAAAAGGAGAGTGATATGCAGTGAGATTGACATTCCAGGCAAGAACCAGATCATGGAAAACCTTGTAGTCATGGTAAGGAGTTTGGGTTTTGTGCTTATGATGAGCAATCATTGGAGAATTTATACAATAAAAACAAAAAGAGCTGGTACATGTTTTTTAAAGGTGATGGTAGATAGCCATGAGAACAGACTGGAAAGGGGCAAAAGTGGAAGAAGTTGATCTGTTAGAAGGCCACTACAAAAGTGTGTGTGAAAGATGATGATGTAGGATTAATGAACAACAAATATCTTAGAATGGAAGACATAAGGTTATGCCTACTTCTGTAATACCTATATTTTCATTATAAGCATTCTGACAATTATAATTAATTATCTGACTCATTTATGATCTGAACAATTATAAAATACAAAGATCCTAAAATGAAAATATTTATCAAGATTGCTCTACTTTAGCAGTGAACACTGAACACATATTTACAAATATTTCTCAAAAAGATAGGCTAGTTCAGTTTTATAACTGTGGGGAGTGTAGAGGAATGCAATAAGCCAGGAGATTTCCACCAGGGCATCCTTCAACATCAATGCCAGTCAGTATATGATCTGTGCTAAGGGCCCCAAGGTTTGAGTCTACTATTCAATCTCTCAAATCTGTGACAAAATAGAAATACCTTTAAAATGGTGACATATCTTTCTAAACTCAAAGGGGTTTCGATATTGTTGGAATAACCTGCAGCTATGTTAAGAAGATCTATTACTTGGCTCACTAGTGTTTTAGTATACAACCTTGTGGGTTCGGTTTTCTATTTAGAAGACATTTAGCCTTAGATCCCTGCTATGAGAGCAGCAATAGTTGAAATGCTAAACAAATAGTTCTTTACCGAGGCAAGTATATAGTGTAGGCTGATCTCATTTTGTGTACCTGAGAACGATAAAAAGAGTGGATTGCCAGATAGCATAATAGGTATACCATAAATATGTGTTGAATTGAATGACCCTCAATTTGTTTGCACTATAATTTCTGAGAGATATTTACAGAATAAAACATCTAACCCAATGCCCAATAAAAAGAACAATGAAATCATAACTTATTAGTGGCAGTGTGGTGACACAGAAAGAGATGTGAAGCCAATGGTTTGATTCCTGCCTCTTTCACTTTCTAGCTGTGTGACCAGAGCAACCATAACAAACTCTCTGAGACTAAATTTTCTCATGCACACAAGAAAAAACACCAATAGCATCCTAAACTCTCAATGCTGTTAGAATGATCAGTTAAGACAATTCATACAAGGGGAACCTGTGGGGCTCAGTCGGTTAAGCAGTTGACTTCGCCTCAAGGCATGATCTCACTGTGACTTCAAGTTCCGCATCACTCTATGCTAACAGCTCAGAGCCTGGAGCCTCCTTCAGATTCTATGTCTCTCTCTCTCTGCCCTTCCCCTACTAGTGCTCTGTCTCTCAAAACTGTATAAATATTAAAAAAATTTTAATAAGACAATTCTTACAAAAAAAATCTGAACTCAGCCACTGCTGTTAATTTTTACTACCAAAAGAAGAATTCTGCTTTGCCTATAGGAAACCTATTTGAACTTGACTTTCCCCTGTAAATCCTAGAGGAAGTGATTGAAATACTTGTCAATTCAATCCACTTAATCTTTTATGAATTTTAAAAAGCATACATTTTAAAATAACATGTAGCCGGCGTGCCTGTGTTGCTCAGTCAATTAATCATCTGACTCTTGATGTTGGGTCAGGCCATCATGATCTCACTATCCATGAGATAGAGCCCTGTGTCAGGCTCGGTGCAGAGCCTGCTTGGGATTTTCTCTCTCCGTCTCTCTCTGCTCCTCCCCTGCTCACGCTCGCTAGCTCTCTCTCAAAATAAATAAAACTTAAAAAAAATATAAAAATAACACATAGCTATGTAGCACTTCATCAGGGTTCCTCACTGAGTTCATGGATTTTAATACCTCATATGAAGGGTTGATTTTTTTGTTTGTTTTGTTTTGTTTTGTTTTTCAGCAAAGAATGAAATAGCCAGACAGGAGCAGTTCCTTTTTAGACTCTGATCTGCTTTCTGTGAAGTGTACACTTACTCATTCTACCCTGGACAGAGAGATAAATAAGACAAATGCACGTTTCAGGGTGCTATATTTCACAATACTGAAGAGATGCTTTTACTGTGGAACTTCAGAAAGCTAATGAAATGATTATTTGAGGCCGGAGGGCAGCATTGTCCCTCATTCCTCCTCTTACAATAGAGGGCAGGGGTTCCGCTTTACTCTAGGGAAAAGACAATAGGGAGTGAACACGTGTAGCTTCTCTCTCCACAACTTACTTAATCTTTGACATTGTATCTAAGGTTATTAATATATGTTGGTACAAGTACTGTATCTGAGGCCTCAAAACAGAGGAACTTGTTCCATCCCCACACTTCTCATGTGTAGGTAGGAAGGCAATGACTTTACTTCTTAGGGTTTATACCTATGTTAACTCATTTAATTTTTCCAACAGCCCTATGGAATAGGTCTTTAATCATCTCCATTTTATAGAGGAGGAAACTGAGAGATAGAGATGTTAAGTGACTTTCACACAGTCTCATAGCTAGTAGATACTGAAGGCAGAAACTACACCTGCATCAGGGACCCCATCTTTCTTCACTCATCAAGTGACCTGTTTTGTGAAATGCTTGGATCCTTCAGAAAACTTGCTGATAGACGTACTTGTAAACTACTTTGCAGCCCCAGCTGTACCAAGAGATTTGAGGAGGAAGGAAATGTCTCTATTTTTGTCTTACTCTGTAGTCACATTCTACAATACAGCATTACTAGGAGTTACCTCCCCACCAGGAATAAAACCAATATTGAAATCCTTTTTGGTACCTTGTGTCTCTCCCTTTGTTTGAAAGACCCTGGAGAGGAGTGTTTGACAGGGCCCTCCAGTTACCAACAAATTAGATGAGAAGAATGTACTTAATGAAGTAGAAACAGTTTATTTAGACTTATCTTAAATACACATACATACATACATACATACACACACACACACACACACACACACATACATAGATCTACATACATATCATAACATGCAGAGAAAATTACAAATAATGTACATTTGTGCATTGATTATAAAGTGACTATTAATTTCATAGTAGTGTGTAGGTTTCCATCTGACCTAGGTCTTATTTTTCTTTGTTGTTTTTTGGGGGGATTTTTTGTTTATTTTTATTTAGGTAGTGTTTATTTAATTTATGATAAACTCTAAATTTCTATATACCATCCAGAATGGTCAGAGGAGATTAGTATCTTGAGTTTAAGTTTTGCATACTAAAGAGAATTTGTAGTGTGTGTGTGTGTGTGTGTGTGTGTGTGTGTGTGCATGTGCGTGTAAAATCTAATATATTATATATAAAAGGCATATATGTTTAAATTCAAACCTTAAATGGAAGCAAGCTAATATTAATCATGTCCATATCATGTCCATATTCTCTACATAACCATAATAGCCAAATAATGTTTACATTGTTATAGCCAGTTTTGTAGATTATGCATTGGAAATTAGGTGTTAAAGATTGCGGGTAGAACGATTACTTTTTTCCTAAGGAGCATACAGTAATAAATGATGGAGTCCATATTCCAAGCTTTGTGGACAAAGACTCTGCAACATTACCTTAATGCCCTTAATACCTAATGCCATTTTATCTATTATTATTTTTTAATACTTTACAGTGACGTTAATTGCCAAAGCCTCAAAATGCAAATCTCATCTGGAACATCATATATAGAGTGTATTTAGTGTTGATAACTATCTGGAAGGCTTTCATTCACAGCTGAAAAATAATTGTCTTTACAATGGTTTACTGCCTTTTAAGTTTAACCTCCATTTGTTGGGCTGGAATAAATAACCATTTACTTTTAAGAAATACTATTGCCCCAGAGTTTGGTAAAGTAAACACCATTTTGCTATTGTGTGTATGTGTTACATAAAGTACCGGACTTCCTGTAGTATAATTGCCCATTCATGTGGCTACCAGTCAATCTCTTTCAAGTCTGATACTTTTCTGGATGAATTGAATGTTGAGCCAGGCATAGAGGGAATCTAGATGTTTAGAAAAATATTTTTGGCCATATTTCTAAAATTATTCAGAAACCGAAGCCATTCTTTTTTTATAGAATTGTGGGGGTAGGGGAGAGGAAAGAAAAGAAAAAAAAAAAAAGATGCCCCTTACTTAATGCAAATATCAACTTCAAACTGACAGAGAGCCATTTTTTTTAAGTAAAAAGTTTAGGAAGCTAGTAGTTGCCATACAGAACAGAGTCACCAATTAATCCCCCAAATCCATGGGGAGAAAGACTGTCACTCAATTTTTGACGGGTCCCTTTTGACAATGCTAAAATTTTGGTAAAAGATAGCAGAACAGAATCTAATTGTAAGAAATATCTAGTCTATTTATAATAATTGCAAACCAATTAAAAATGTTAAAAGGCTATGAATGATACTGTGATATATTTATTGCTGCAATGGACATGTCTCCCCTGAACTAAGACCATCACACAATTTCAAATAGGCCACTAAGCACACATTTCATGATCACAGTTTTCAGCTTCTTTTGATTTAGGCTGAATTGGAACCAGTGACCTAGAAGCAAAGAGTGTCGTATTCCATTACTAAATGTCTTCGCTAGTCTGTTACCCTCAGTTTTTTTTTTCCTTAATCATTTTTATTAGCAGCATTCCCATTTTTATCATCAGACAATTTGAAAGATCTCAAGAATGTGCCCTGACACAAATTATAGCTATTGTTTACACTACCTTCTTGTAAAGACAGACTATCCCCAAGTGTGCGATTCACCTTGAATTATGCCAGCCACCGTCCTATTTCAGTATTTGTTCTTCTTTTATTCTCTGTTATAGTCTCTAAATGGCATTAGATGTGGTTGGAATGACAAGTGCCATTTCAGCTCCATAAGCAAAGGTGAATTCAAGAAGGAGCCACCAGACACCTGTCCATCATAACCTGGGCAAGCTAGCCCCAGGAGTAGAGCTATGTAAATTGTTCCAAAAATGTGCTCACTGCTTTTATTTGATATATATATTCTTTTCATTTTCACCTCACAGCCTCACAGAGCTTTGTAGCATGCAATGTAAAAAAAAAATCACCCTTGTTCCTTCATATTTTTTTCAACAGGTTAATGCAAAAATATAATAGAAATTGGAGTTCTTTTTTCTTTGGGTCGTATGTATTTTTCTGTAGACTTACATTTCTTGGAATGCCTGGCATGTCTACAGTGATCTGTGAAATAGAATGCCTAGATAGAAAGGGAAGTAGATCAATATCGCTTTAACAGAGAAAGTGCTTCATGAAGACACATTGGTACATAATTAAACATAACAAACATTTCCCAAGGACAGATTTCTCTAACTCAACAAAATCAAACCCCCATTCCCTTGTGTTTTACCCTGATGAGAACTTCATAATTTTGGAGTGCTGGAAAGGGATTTGGAGGACAAGTATGCTAGCTATTTATAGAAAATGATAGGCTCCCAGCTTAGAGAGAAACCTTAAGCTAAAACAAATATGTTTAGAGGAAATGGTATGGACAGTATAAACGCTAAAGAATAGTATATGGAGGCACATGGCTTGCACTAAATCTTAGTTTTTGAGCTTACTTGTTTTCACAGTTCCTATAGTTGCCATTATTTGCAATTTCCTTATGAAGTTTTATTTTAAAAAATCTCATAATCAAATCTATAAAGATGGAGATACAAAAACAGTGTTTTAGGGAAATTTTTATCAACACATATTTCTTTTTTTAATGTAATTTATTGCCAAATTGGCTTACATACAACCTCCAGTGCTCATCCTAACAAGTGCCCTCCTCAATGCCCATCACCCACTTTCCCCTCTCCCCCACCTCCATCATATTTCTTACAACTAAAATTATTTGGGAGTATCATTTATGGGTTTATCAACCCTTATTGTACATTTATTAGGTTGGGGCTTTCAAAAGGAGACACCAAAGCAAATATTTGGAAACAAGTAGAGTATTTGGAAGGTGACCGTAGGGAACACAGTGAAGGAGTGAAAGAGTAAGAAATAAAAGGGGAACCAATAAAGTTTTATTAGTGAGTGGATTACTGCTGTGGGAAACTGGAGTTCAATCCTGCCGTGGACGCTCTAAGAGATTTTGTAGAATTATTTCACCTAGGGAGGAAAACAACAAGCTGTGTACCCACTACTATTCATTGATTGAGAAGCACTCCTGGTGGCATTAACTCCATGCCAAGCACAGTTCAGGTGCAAAGACTGGACCCAGGGAAAGGGGAGCAGAGAGCTATCGGTATGAATAGAATATGGCACAGTGGAATCTGACTTCAGAAGTGAGCTGAGGGATATAAGAGGAGTTCCCACAGGGTCAGTTATAACGCATATGAAAAACCTTAAAGCAAGGGAGAGCAGTACAAAGGAGACCACTATCTAGATAGATTGTATTTTACAAAATTGAGAGTACTCAGCAGTTGCTATAAAAGAGGGTTACAAGCTCTCATTTCCCCAATGTAATTATCTCTATCTATTTACAGTTTTTATGGGTAAGAACTCCTCCCTAAAGAGAAAATTCTCTTTAACACTTTCTTCTTTACTACATATATTAGAGGCACGATGTTTGTTGTTCACTAAATACCATTGCCAAGCTGTCAAGCTCTATTTTCAAAGTCAGTTCATTTTGTAAAGATATATGACTTGAGGCTCAGGGGAGGTTTGAAGTGATTTACAACAGCGTACACAAGTACAGATATCCAGGGCTTCCATTCCCTATTTTTGGAGTTTAAGAGGATCCTCGGACCATTGAATAGGTAGGGATGTTTGTTCTGGAAGTACAGTTCAGATATGGTCAAATAGAGTTTCAGGGCTCATGCTATGTCAGTGCTACTGTGTGAACAATTGGAGATATTCTGAATGCTGTGAAAGGGAAGTCTTTTTTTTTAATAATATTGAAAATAACTGCTAATGTGCTTCCTTAGCACTGGTGATGTGATTTAGATGCTCCCTGGAAGCCAGCGAATGGGTGGTTGTGTTGTGGGTGAAGTATGGATGCCCGCCACTGCAGACTTCAGTCATGTCCACATGACCATCCCTCTTCTGTCTCCTGCAGAAGCCCACTTCTCTCTCCTGCAGAATAGCCCAAATCCCTTGCTATTATTCTCTTCGTTTTGGGCTATTTCTTGTGGGCCAGAGAAAGGAGGGAGTCTGGCACCAGTGCTCCTCTTTCCACTCTTTTCTTGTGGTTCAAATTTCATCCCTAGAGATTTTAGGGGTCACACCTTTGGGCCTCACCCAGTACAAATCCAAGACTTGTAAATTCAAGACTTTAACTTCGTACCAGTATTTGGAAAATAAAAGCACCAAGAAACATTCTCCTGGGGCTCAGATTCTGCTGTGATCTCCATTATCTGAGACGGGCCATTGGAGTGGCCCAGCTAGCTGAGTGGCAGGTGGGCGCACTAGACACCAAAAGGGAAAATTCGAAATAATATTTCAGAGTTTTAACTTCCCATAAAAATCACCTAAAACCTGGAATCATAAGCAATCTCTATGTACCTTATAGACACTATATAATAATGATAACAGTGCCTAAATAGGCATACATTGAAATGGTTTGGTTGGAAGTTTTAATTACTCTGTGGTTTAGCTAATAATATGATTTAGATGCCAATTTTATTTTAATGAACCAATAATTTTTAAATGTACTTGAAGGTGTTGACAAAAGTCAACACCTGATAAAAAGTGGTGATCCATATTTCACAAGTATATTTTCATTCTTGTGAATTGAAAATAATATACAGGTTTATAAATTTGTTTTCACTATACTAAGTTATGTACAAAATATATAACTTATTTTCTATTAAATTATCTGATCTTCTCAGAATCTCCTCTCCCCAGTCCCACACACAGTATGGTAGTACACATGAGCAAAACAAAACTAAGCTTAGGATAATGTATGTTGCTTATCCAAAAATTTAAATGGTATCTTTAGTTGACTCATTCTCTTTTAGATGAACTGTAAAACTTTACAAATTCTCCACTCTCCCCCTACCTCCAAGTTCTTTTTGTTTCTTTCTAGGATGTAGTCTGGATGTCAAGGACATGTGGCACCATATGTGACAGGTAGGTCTCTGGAAGTCCTTCAACCAAGGCAGGTTCTCAGGTTCCTCACTGGTGTCCACTTAAGTGTGATTGGTCGATACTGAAAACCAGACTAGTGACAAATGAAGGGCACTGCTGCCCTTCAGCATTCTGCAAGGGTTTGTTGGTATAACATCCAGGATGTATATCTCAGAGACTGATTGTAGTCTCTGTCAGTAGGGTATGTCCAGACTGTGATCCCCCTGGGCTGTGGACCCCTGATATTGATCTATGATCTCCACATGTGTCTGACCCAGGCTGTCTGCTGTACAGCCCACAGCTTCAGTTCACATTGCGTCTTCTCTAGCAAACTCCTTAGTCAAGACCTCCACTCAGACTATTCACTAACTCTCTTAATGCACTATGAGGCATCTACTTAACTGTGTCTACTCCAAAGAGAACTTGATAACTGCAAGTCCTTTATCCACCCCAAAAGATGTACCACTGAATTTATTGCTTATATGATTTGTATGAGAAGTTTCTATGACATAGTTTATTTCCGGTGTTTGAAAAGGAAGGGAGAAAGTGCTTCTGCTACCAGGAACATCCAGATGTTGGATACAAACAGTTCTGTTCCAACAAAAGGAGTAATGAGCTACCAGAATTTGTTATTCTAGAATTTAAATGCAACAGATTCAAGGAATGGATCTGTCTGGTTTGTTGCTTTACATATCAAGAGCAACATATAAGTGCTTGATAAGTATTTGTTGAATGAATGAATGAATGAATGAATGGGTGAATGACAGTAACGTATGATTTGCTCAAATCGCACCTGAATGATATAAGGCTTTTTTTAGAGGTGAAGGAGTTCCCTTGTGTCACAGTGTTCTTTGCTTGAGCCTGGGATGTGCTCCACATGGGTCATTTCACTAAAACTTTCTTTAAGATGCTGAAGAAGAACCAGAAGTCTTGCTGTGATAGAGTCTTCAACAGAAACTAAAAATGGCACAGACAGTGGTGTTTGTATTGGTCACTGGCATTGGCATCTTCACAGCATTTTGACCTTGACAGATGTTTACTTCTTGGGACTCTGGCATATTCAGCTACCATGAGATTATCTATAGAATGACTATGGACATTGGCATTTCCATAGGGCATCAGCAATGTGGGTGCAACTATATTGATATGGTTTCCATATCACAGCAGCACTCTCAGTAACCACTGCCAGTGAAGTTGCTGCTTTCATTAGCAGTGTCCCACAGTATGTGCCTGCAAGTCAAGTTAGAATAGGAAGAGAGAAAACTGAGAAGTAATGTAAAGACCAGAATAATGGTATGTGGATATTATCAGAGGTTTTAAGAGGAATCTGAGGTTTTTTTTTTTTCAGAGAAGACGACAGAAGAGCTAGAAAGCAGTTTTATGTTTTATGCTTATAATTGTGACCAAATTTTGTATTTTAAAAATAAGGGATGAAATGACCTAGAAATCTTGGTGTGTGTGTGTGTGTGTGTGTGTGTGTGTGTGTGTGTGTTCAGATATAATTCAGTGACAAAACTGACAGCAAATTCAAGGTTCCAGTCCTATTTTTACTCCTATAAGTTTTGGGAGTCTGTATAATTACTACAGCTTTCAGAAATTCCATTTTCTCATTTTAATTGAAGATATCAATTCCTGTCCTGCTTACCTCACATGCTTACTATAAGGATAAAAAAAGATAATGCTTATGAAAATCTTGATGAATTAGAAAATGCTTTACAAGTGCAAGAATTATTGTTTTCCATATTAATTTGGTGAATAACGTATTGAATAAATTGGTTAACAAGTAACAAAGATTCAATCAAACTAACTTCAGAAAAATGGAATGACATTTTCTGAATACAGCAAGTTCATGGATCTCAAGGACAAGGCAATAATCAGAGCCAGGCCTCATGTGAATAGGAACTAGAAATGGAAACATGAAGGATTAAAGCTCTTCTCCCACTTCTCTGGGGTCACAGGATTTCTCTTAGTGCTCCACTTTCCATGAGTGTATCTCATTCATCTCTCTCTTAACTGTTTTCCCCTGAGGTTTTTCTCCCTCATAACCTCTCATGCACAATGACTCATATTTGCCACTGCAGTTCTTACTCTACCTTATCCCTCCCTTTTTTTTTTTTCTTTAACTCAACCATATACCTTTCACTGTAACTGTATTATTGCTTCAAATTTCTTAGATAGGGACCTGACTGAACCTGCTCTTTGTAATAAAGAAGGCTACATAAATCATGAGTTACCAGTAACTCTGTGTCCATTAGGTCTGATTAAATCAAAGTTCCTCAGTGGTCCCATTGTCTAAGGCTGGAGCAATGTGGTCAAGATGTTCCCTGCCTACTCGTGGTGGCTAAAGGAGAATCAAGTTATTTGAGAAGAGGTTGGGGTAGAGCAAGCTGTTTACAATGCTGTAAAAAATCCTGTGCTAGTTCAATTTGTGAAGGGTATCTTAGTCTGTCTGGGCGGCTATAATAAAAGTACCATAGACCAGTTGGCTTAAACAATAAGTATTTCTCAAAGCTCTAGAGACTGGGAGGTACAAGGTGCAGGCAGATTTGGAGTTTGGTGAGGACCAGCTTCCTCATAAATGGTTGTGTGGGTTCTCTTTTGTAAGGGTACTAATCCCATTCATGAGGGCTCCATCTTCATGACCTGATCACCTCCAAAGGCCCCACCCCCTAATATCATCACATTGGAGGTAAGGACTTCAGCAAGTGAATTTTGGGATGACACAAATAATCAGTCCATAACAAGAGGGCAACAATGGAATTACATGAGACCACTCATTAGTGGGCATAGTTGTTGGATCTGTAGAATAAAAACACAGACCTTGAAAGGTTAGAAAGAAGAAAGAATGGTTTCATCCACTCCAGAATTTTGCTCAGGTCTGCCTCTGAATATTATAAATTTCTACTCAGTATTTCATTATTTGTTTTTTGCTGACAGTAATGAATGGGTACACAGATATATGTAAGTGAAACAAGATTCTATTTAAGTTTTGTATATTAATAAAGTATTATAGGACTTTGATGTGGCAGCAAATTTCCTTCCTAATTATGTTCTGTTAAAGTGGATCCATATTCCTTGAATACACATATTAATAACCTTTGGAAATTATTAAGGAACCCACACCTTTTCTTAGTGGATAGAGCAAACATTGACACACAAATGACTAAGCATTTACAATGCCACTAAAGTGGCATTTGACAAAAGATGCCGTAAAACTTAAACATGATACTTTCTAACAAATATTTAACATTAGGATTTTTTTCTTATTTTTGTTTTTTTCTCTTCTGCAACATCCTTACCTTTCTTGTCCTTGAGGCACTTTGATTGAAGAGACTTTGCTCCTTGATGCTTTGCACTTCTAAGTAGAGACCAGGTGCCATTGATTACTTTGGGTTGACAGATGACACCAATGTTAGTTATCCTTTCTGTCTCTGTGCATGAAGCCCAGATGCATTATGTCATTGTAAAAAAAAACTGCATATGAAATCAATAAACTCAAGGAAAATGGCCATAAAGCAACAATTCTTTAAATTGAAGGAGAGTAAATTGCTTGTGCTACCCAGATAGTTTGGAATTTGTTGCTGTTTCCATAAGAGAGGTTTTCTTTCCAATACCTTCAGGGTTAGAAATTATAGTTAGACACTCTAAGCCTAAAAATCTGGTGCATTAATCTTTATATATGTTATTTTCCATTGCATCTTGCTTTATTTATGGAAATCATTTTGCTAGAGTAATACCATAGGCTATACAATTTGTTTTCACGAGGAATTAGAGTTTTAAAAAAATAGATCAAAATAAAACTAGTGATGAAATACCATTTGAAAAGTACCCTGAAGAAATTACTATTTATTGGTTTTGATAAATGTTTCCCAGATTTTCTTAGAGGGTGGAAGTTTGGCTGCATTTATAAATCATCATTTAACACTCTAGTGACTTTTGAAGTTAACATTTTGGACCATCAGTTCTTTTGTTCTAGTACTTATCTAATGGCTTGTATCCTATATCATTTTTTCCTTATTAAATAACACCCATGAGAGCTTATCATAAAATGGAGCATGTGAAAGCGATAGGAAAGATTTTCAAAACTGTATTTCATCCCAAAATCTTCAAAAGAGAAAAAAAAAGAAAGCAATAGCCAATTGAAATTGTGATTATAGAAACACTGTCCATACTAATGTGAATTCATTTTATTAAAAATTCAAATGTAAAAATTTTCAGTACAATAAATGCTTTAGGTCAGTTTCTTGGTAGTGTTTCTAGTACATCTCCAGTTCCCATATATGTATTCTCTAATATGTGGATTGCTCCAATCAACTCAGCTTATGGACTCAGCAATAAGAGTTTTAATTAAACACACTGAGTAATTCTCATGAGTGGAAGAATCTCATCTATATTGACCTAGGACCCAAGTCATAAGCTTTTCTATAAACTGACAATCAATGTTCCTGATACTCTATCTTATTAGTCATAGATAATTATAATCGTAATCATAGTATTATTCAATTAATAATAGGTTAAAACTAATTTTGTCTTTAAATTGCTGTTAACTGTATTATCAATTATTTATTAATTTTTAAAAATGAAGTCAGCTTTTGAAAGAACGTTATCAGTAGATGCAGGAGTCCAGAGACCCATACACTCAGGAAAAATCCTGGTCATTAAATGAGAAAAAAAAAGTAGTAATAATTAAGATTAGCAACTCTAATAACTTTCACTGAAAAAAAAAGCTCATAGATTTATAGTTGACTAAATTCTGAATATATTCTAAAGTTTTTACAGTTATCCTTTTGTTTAATCTTTATAATAATTCTATACAGTAGGTATAGATATCCCCATTTCAATTTCTCTTTTTTAACATTTATTTATTTTTGAGAGATAGTGAGAGACAGAGCATGAGTGGCAAAGGGGCAGAGAGAAAGGGAGACACAAAATCTGAAGCAGGCTCTAGGCTCTGAGCTGTCAGCACAGAGCCTGATCCCGGGCTGAAACCCACGAACCATGAGATAATGACCTGAGCCTAAGTTGGACCCTTAACTAACTGAGCCACCCAGGCACCCCTAGATATAGCCATTTATAGGTAAAGAAACAAAGAAACAGAAATTTAAGTTTTTTCTCCAGGTGATGTGTCTAAGAAGTGATGAATCCAAGATTTAAAGCAAATCCGACTGACATTCAGAGCCCGTGCTTTATCCCCACACTTTTCTCTGGTTAAGGAAAAGCAAGTCTAGCAAGGGTTTTATTTTGATGTATTTATTGTGTGTGTACAATAAAGTTAACTTCCCTGCTGACACTTCATATTTGGTACACAGAATGGACATCTTGTTCTTCAGTAGCACTTGAGTGCCCCTGTTCCCTGTTTCCCCATATCCATTCCATCTTTACCTGCTCTGCTTTATGTTCCAGTCCAAGGCTGCTTTTCCCTCTGTCTTCTAGTTGGATTTGGAAAACCGAAGGAATCAGTTGGAGGTGAGAATTCTGGAGGAAGGAGTATCTGGGATATTTATTAAAACTCGTTCCTTCTTTGTGAAAGACTACTGTTTTGGCAGTAGCTCACTTTCTATGACTGGAGCTCTTGTCCAGTTATATAAGGCCACACCCTCCACCAGTCACTTCAGACCAGGGATAGCAATAGCTTTATATTATCCCCAGCTCTGAAAAGCATCTTTTATTAAATTCTTTTCAATTATTCCTTTGGGTGTCTATCTCCTTTTGGGATCCTAATTAATATATAATCCTTGAGAGTAAATCAGAGAGCTTCTTCCTAGGGAGTGGTTATTTGATTTAGCTGCTATTGTCATGCTGCAAAGAAAGAACAAATAGAAATTTTGTCTGTATATACAAAAGAGTTCTGGGAAAGATCTAGCAATATAAATCATCAATTTAAGAATATGATTGTAGTCATCATCCCTAGCTAAGATATGTGATTCATGGAGACTTAGATTTGGCTTAGTAGAGGGTTATCTGGGAGATAGAACTTTTATTAGAGTAAAAGGTACCCATGTTGTAGATCAAGAGGTCCATCCAAGATAATTTGAAGACCGCTAAAAAGGATTAGGTAAGGTGTTTGTATAAATATCCATATTGATGTGAGGCTGTGTTTACCCAAGGCACAATAGTTAAAGAACAATACCTTTATATCATATCTGAGCAGTGTGCCCCACAAGAACTATTCTGGATGGAGACAGAGCAGGGGTGGCCAAGAACTCTTGTCAGAAATGCAGCTGCATCTGCCGAAGAGAGAGGACCAAGGTGTATTCTTCTGTGTTTGATCCTGTACTCAATGAGATGTCACATTTTAAACAATAAAGTTGATGACAGAATGCCAATGACACTGAACTAAGAAGTGTAAGTAGCACATCCAAAGAAGACAAGACTGTCCCAAACGACCCTAAAACACATTCTGCAAAAATAATATGAAAACCATTAAGTAGAGCTCATGACGATATATTTAGCCAGAAGAAAATCAAACTGCACAAATTCAATATGAATAAAACTTTCTTGTAGAAAAAGAAACCAGAAAAAGAGTTAGTAATGAGAACCATCCAGAAAATGATTTTAGAATGATATCCAACACATGATATTAGCTGATGCAATATTTTTAATGCATTGTAGAGTGTCATAAATATAGTTTATAAATTATGTAAAGAGTAGCAAGGATAATATCTTCCCTTCAAGCAATTATAAGCGATTCTATATATTAATTCCTTGGTAAAATGCTGTTGTCCCAGTAATCTATTGTTACACAACAAACCATCCCAGAATGCAGTAGCTTAAAGTGACAACTCTTTATTTGTTCATGATTCTGTGAATTGGCAGTTGGGTTGGGTTAAGTTGGTGGTACTTCTGTTAGTCTCACCTGAGTCATATACTTAGCTGCAGTTATCTGGTGCCTCTAGTAAGGCAGGCCAGATGGTCCATCCAAAACCCTACACACACACTGGGCATCTGGTGCCTTCTTGGTTGGGTGTCTCTTTCCAGTGGTCTCTTGCCCTCATGGAACCTATCTCAAGCTTCTTTACAGGGTTACAGGATGTTCTAAAAGGGATAGAGAAGGTTCTGAAAGTAATCTTGAGACCTGGACCCAGTAGTTGCACAGTATCAATTCCACCACATTTTGTTGGCCAAAGAATATCTCAGGGTGAGCTCAGATTCAAAAGGAGTGGAAATAGACTCTACCATGTGATGGAAAAGTACTAGTCACATTGCAAGGAAACATGTACAGATATAGGAATGAGCTGTGGCCATCTTTTGCAATGGACCACAGATATATATAAATCAGATATTTTCCTTATTTTATGCATAATTAAATAGGATTTTTAAGTCAATAAAGTATGAATGATCCTGAATAATACCCAGTTATAGGACTGAATTTTTGGTCTTTTATGTATACAGGTGGACATATATTCAAGACTTTTCTGTTCTCACATATACAAAGTAAAACAAATCCAAGATTGGTGTTCATTATTTTACATTTATGACCCTACCTACCAGTCTTTCTGCTTTCCAGTTACATGGAAAAAATCCCAACCAAAGACTTTAAATAAAACTATAAATTTAGGTTAAATTATATCAGTTAAGATTATCACATTTTTGGGGCACCTGGGTGGCTCAGTCGGTTAAGCATCCGACTTCGGCTCAGGTCATGATCTCACGGTCCGTGAGTTTGAGCCCCGCGTCGGACTCTGTGCTGACAGTGCAGAGCCTGGAGCCTGTTTCAGATTCTGTGTCTCCCTCCCTTTCTCTGACCCTCCCCCACTCATGCTCTGTCTCTCTCTGTCTCAAAAATAAATAAACGTTAAAAAATAAAAATAAAAAAAAAAAAGATTATCACATTTTGAAAAATGTGAAAAAATTTTTAAAAATTTCCTAAATATTTGAAGTAATTTCATGATGAGAAATGATGTTTATAAAAGGTAATCTGTAATTGAGACACCCTGAAAAGATAGATTATGTGTCACACTTACAGGCACTTATAATTTAATGACTTCCAACTGGCTGTCGTGTTCTGTGCCCCTAGCAAACGGCATCTCTTGCTCTCCAAATTGTTTCTTCCTCTGCATTCTTTGGATGGCAGTCACTGGAGCCAGAGGCTAACAATGGAAGATGTTCTTCTAACAACAACATCTGCTTGCATTGTAAAATTAGCCATGCATTAGTAGCTTTTGCTTTTAGTTAAACTTTAATTGTGAAGAAATAAGATGCATGCACAGTACTTGTTGACAGATACATTTTCTTCATAGAGGAAAATTGTCAAGATGCTTATATGCATGAGGTTAAATAAAATCAGAGTCATTAAAATTTTCATTTCCATGAATAATATATATTGGAAAGAATTAAAATAGGAATTATAAAATGTTCTCCTTTTTTTCCACAAAGAGAATTTTTATGAAGAAAATGTGAAATATAAATATTGTTGTTGCTACATGTATCACAGTGGCCCAACAACCAATATGTCTAGCAGGTTCTTGAAACCTAGCACCTTCCCAAGGGATTTCTGTTCTAGCTTCACCATAGAACAGGATACATCTGTGGCTACTCTTGGCATGAGAAAGACGGACTTGTCTGCAAACTTTGATGGTCAAGCTTATTTCTACTTCACCCAGAGAGAAAAAAGTTGAGGGTCTGTGGAGTAGGTTATAGTATCACTAAGACAAAGGAAAACATTGCTCTCAATAACTGATGTCAACCTTTGATACTGCAGAAAGGGATCTAAGAAGGAACAGAGACTAGGCTAGACATGTGGGGTGACTCTTAACCTAGTGATTCTTTTCAGGATGTCTCTGGAGTTGATAGATGTTTTGAGCAGATTTAGTGCCCATTTTATACATAGTGTATAATTTAATTCACTTACCTGGATAGTCCATTTAAAATATTTTTCTTACCATAAATGATCCAGATTATCCTCTTGTATATGTTTAGATTCAAATATATTTCTAAATATAATAATAATTTGTTATGGCAGTTGATCTAGAAAACACAAACTTGATTATTTTTCCTTGCTCTCCATATTTCAGAAGTTGGAAAGTGATTAGTTCAAGTATGTAAAGTTAGAAAATCATTACTAAATTTTTAAATCAAATTTCTCATATTAACTTTTTTATTTAATATATGAAATACAAAAGTTTTGTACAAATTTGTTTTTCTAGAAACTATTTGTATGGCTACTGTTCACTTTATTCTCTAAGAATAAAATATTCTTAGGAAAAATCCCCCAAACTTCCTCTACCCAAATTAGAAAACATGCCAGACTTGCATCTCTGTTTTATAACACTTGCAAAACTAAATCTTGGAGAGCTATGTGCTCAGATATGATTCCACCCCAAACTTCAGTACCTACAGTTTAAACCACTATTCAATACTAACTTGGTTTATATTTCTAATTTCAAAAGTAAGAATAATTTTTCTTGGTAAAAGTTGCTGTTTCATATTAATTGAGTTTTAGATAGGACTATATGTCAACTCATTTACACATTAGGTTTCTGAATTTATTTTTTCTTTCTGTTGGTATAAAATACTAAAAATAAGTTATGAGGAGTAATTAGGGAAAATACCTTATTCACTTGACTTCTGGAGAGAAACATCCACTTT
Source organism: Panthera leo (assembly GCF_018350215.1). Lineage (NCBI taxonomy): Eukaryota > Metazoa > Chordata > Mammalia > Carnivora > Felidae > Panthera > Panthera leo. The sequence goes on along the minus strand of NC_056682.1, from coordinate 124,035,250 downwards.
ATGGAATAGGAAGTAGATAAGAAAGGACTGAAAATAAAACATAAAATTATAAAGTAAGGCACCAGCATCAACCTTCTTACTTCTATTAGTTAGACCTTTAGTTTCTGAAGTTTCTTCTGAGAGAAAATTGTGTCTCATGGAAGCTTCAGAAACAACAAAGAAAGACCAAAAGAACATTAAAAAAAAATACTATGGTCGAATCAATTTTAGAAAACAGTGCACATTTTATTTCTCATTAGAGATTCAAGCACAAGCTACCACTTAAGAGACTCTGAAAAGTTTCTCAGAAAAGAAACCTATCTTACTTTAACTCATCATTTTCTAAATATTTTATCATCACAGAACACCTTTTTCTCATAACGACTATTAATATCCTGAGGCCAAATGTTTCTGCGGACACTTGGGAAATGTTCAGAGGCAATGAAAATGTCTTAGCCTTGATGCTTTAAATCTGCTCTTTTACAATAGTTTTGTAGATTCTGATTATTTAGAAGCAAATTTATTTTAAAGTTGTCAAAATTTCATCTCTGAAGTGTAAAAGTATTGACTGAACTTATTATTCATGCAGAATAACCCAAGAGAATAATTTTAACAAGTGCAATTAAGTCAGATGCATGAATTAATTTCAAATAACAAACTATTTTTGGAAAAGGAGCATTTTGAAAAAAAATGTCAAGGATATCATGATGGTTTAACTAATAATTATCCTGGCTTGATTCTGGAAAAATAATATATGTACAAGGAAATTTATACTTATAATCATCAAAATATATGTGTGGTTTAGCTATCCTTAGAGTATCTGTGGCTTTTCCTTAGAAATTCTGAAGAAGCTATAGGTAGAATTAAGAATCATAGGTGAACTAACATAATATTTACCTTCATATCCATTTCAGTAGCCTGTTTAATTCAAATCAGTATTTATTGTGTGCCTATTATATGCAATTCCCTATGTAGGCTTTATGTCAGCTGTTTCCTATTCTTGACTCTACATCACCTTATTACATGTTGACATTAGCACTCAGAAGTTATTCTAGGTACAGATGAGAAAGCTAAAATCTACAGAAAATAACTGACTTGTCAAAAGCTTCATAGTTGGTAAGTGGCACAGTCAAAATGTAGAGCCAGATGTTCTGCCATCACCTCCAGGGATCTGTCCACGTGATTGCATATTCCCTTCATAAGTTTTTTATCATGTGTGAGATCTTGGGGCATTGCTGTTAAAAACGCATGCTCCAGAGGGGCACCTGGGTGGCTCCATCAGTTAAGCTCTGACTTCCACTCTCAGGTCATGACATCGAGGTTCATGAGCTGGAGCCCCGCATAGGGCTCTGTGCTGACATCTCAGCCTGGAGCCTGCTTCAGATTCTGTGTCTCCCTCTCTCTCTGCTCCTTCCCCACTCGTGCTCTGTCTCTCAAAAAAAAAAAATAAAATAAACATTAAAACAAAACAAAACAAATAAAAACAATGCTCCAGAGACTGACTGGACTCAGACTCTGTCACTGCCATTTCATTACATATAACTTTGGGAACATAGCTTAATTTCTTTGAACATAGTGTCACATTCATAAAATGGGAATAATCTTTAAGAGGATTGAGTTAATAAATGTGAAACACTTAGAATAGCACCTAGCACATAATAAGTGCTCTCTTACTATTAACCAAAATAATTTTAGTAGCTTTGGAATTTTGGGGGGAGGGGAATCAATTAGTTATTTCTTCTTTGTCTCTATTTTATATTTTTTAATATTTATGAATATTATTCATAAACATTGTTTAAAGATTCATGAAACTCTACAAATGTATTGTCTTATTATTATACCTTAGAGACTGCTCATTTTGACTTCTAGAATTTATTCTTTTGGTATTTTCTTTCATATTTTTATATAACTCACAATTTATTTTTATTTCTATATTTTAACATTGTAGAAATTGTCATTGGACTGTCATAATGGAAAATTAGGATTTAGCTTTCTGTCATACAGCTATATCTACATCACGTATTCATGCTTCTAATTTCCCAATATATACAGAGTAATTTTTGGTCTATTCGATATTCAACTTTATATAAACCACTGCTATTCACAGCTGAGTCAAATAGTAAGCTATGAAGAACTCTTCCTTTACTGCAAAACTTTTGTTTTCTTCGGAGTTAATGATTACCTCTATTTTTCTGCTTGATTTTCCATATACTTGTCACTAATTTATCCTCCTATTCTTTTCCAGTTGGACAATTCTTTTATTCATATACTAAAGGCATTCAGTATTCTATGAATTTTCATATTCCAAAGCCTCCTTTTTTGAGGGTAGGAAAGGAATACACTTTTTCATCCTCAGTTTTTCTTTGCTGCTGCTTTGTGCTTACACCCATGACTTCCACTGCCAGGTTTACTCCCTTGATTTGAACATCTGTATCCTCTCATGGGTTTCTAAACAAGTGCATTGGAGGTACATATTTGAGACATTACCTATATAAAAATATCTGTACTTTGCCTTCACATTTGAATGATAGTTTAGCTTGTTTAGATTCTAATTTGAAACATACTTTATGCTAAAAAATATTATTATCTTTCAATGCTGCTAAAAAATAGTTCACTAAGAATAAAAAGTTCTTACGTCTTTGACTTTTATAATAAGATCCTTTTTTCTCTCTCTCTCTGAAAACCTTTTATTGTCTTTGTTCTGAAATTTCACACAAATGTATCCTTTTAAATCTATTTTCATCTAAACAGTAGCATTAGATAATTCAAAAAATAAAATAAATATCTATGAAACCATACTGATATAAACAAATAAAGGTGTTTATGGGTCTTTCAATTAGGAAGTGTACTCAAATTATTTTGTTAATAATTTCTTACTCTGTCTTCCCTCTTGTATGCCTGATATTTTGGAGTCCTCTTCCAATTTTCTTATCCTCTCTCTACTATTTTTTTTTCTGATTAACTTTTTATCATATAGGAGAATACTTCAACTTAATCTATAAACACATTTACTGAGTCTTTCTATTCTCATCATTTTAATTTGCAACAGGTATTTTTTTTTTGTTCCATAAGTGCTATTCTTATAGCATTATGCCCTTGTTTCATGGATCAATGTATTTTCTTATCTAAGAATATCATTAGCACTCCTTTTCTTTTTTAAGTTTTTTTTTTGTGTAAATTTACAAAAAGGTTACAATAATAGTCATGTTCTCATATACCCACACTTACTCACCTCAAATGCTAACATCTTGCATAACCATTGCACAATAATCAAAGCAAAAACAAAAAAATTAACCTTGATGAAATATTATAAACAAACTATAGACTTCACATTTTACCAGTTTTTTTTTTCTCTAATGCCTTTATCTCTTCCAGGATTTGCAATTGATCATCATGTCTGCTTAGTTTCTTTCAGTCTGTGACAGCTACTTAGTCTTTCATTGTCTTTCATGACCTTACTTTCTTTTTTTTTTTTTTTAATTTTTTTTTAACGTTTATTTATTTTTGAGAGAGAGAGAGACAGAGCATGAACGGGGGAGGGGCAGAGAGAGAGGAAGACACAGAATCAGAAGCAGGCTCCAGGCTCTGAGCCATCACCCCAGAGCCTGACGTGGGGCTCGAACCCACGGACCCCGAGATCGTGACCTGAGCCGAAATCGGACGCCCAACTGACTGAGCCACCCAGGCGCCCCTCATGACTTTACTTTCAAAAAGTATTTATTGACCAGTGGGGCATCTGGGTAGCTCAGTTGGTTGAGTGGCTGACTTCAGCTCAGGTCATGATCTCATGGTTCATGAGTTTGAGCCCTGCATCAGGCTCTGTCCTGGCAGCTCAGAGCCTGGATTCTGCTTTGGATTCTGTGTCTCCCTCTCTCTCTGCTCCTCCCCTGCTTGTGCTCTATCTCTCTCTGTCTCTCAAAAATAAATCAATGTTAAAAAAATTTTTTTTAAATACTGATCAATTGTTTTGTAATATTTCATTCAATATGGGTTTGTGTGGTGTTTTCCCATGATTGGATTGAGGTTGTGGATTTTGAAGAAAACTGTCAAGGTAATTTGTGCTTCTCAGTTTACTGTATCAGAGATACGTGATGTGGGTATATGTCTTACTACTGATGATGTTTACCTTGATCACTTAGATAGTGTGATGTCTGTGTTTTATCCACTATAAAAGTACTGTTTTCCTTTTTAACCTTTGTAATTAATAATTATTTTAGAGGAGGTTCTTGAGACTGCAATATCCTGTTTCATCTCCTTTGCACCTTCATTTTAGCATCCATTGCCATTGGTGCATATTGCTCACAATAATTCTTATTGTTGTGTCTACTTCTGATTTCAATTTTTCACATGCCTTCTACATCTGTTAATTGAAGTTATTTTTAAGGAAGAGTTGTGTCTTCTACTTCTTATTTATTTAATTATTTATTTATGTAAGCATAGACTCAAGGATATTTATTTTTTTTCTTTCAGTTTAATCCAGTACTATCATTATTTAACTTCTTGCTTTAATAGTTCTAGCTTTGGTCTTGGCCATTTTTTCATATTGGTTTTGGTGACCTTTCAATGCACATCTATTTTTGAATACTTTCTTAGCTCAGAAATTACATGAAACGCACAAAAAGTACAAGATGGTCTAGCCTCATCTTGTGGTTACCCTCTCTCAGACTTGGAATCTCCCACTTTTCTGAGGGGGCCTGGTTTTATTTATTGAATAATAGCATTTAGAAACTATATCTTGGCTCTAAGTTTACCATTTTTTCTAGGACCTCTCAGTGGGTAGACCTTGAATATATATGTATAAACAGTAAAGCATGCACATACATGCACACACAAACATACATTTATATTCTCATGTCCAATTGCATGTGAATATACACACATATACGTATGTATTTTATATATATATATATATATATATATATATATATATATATGCATTAATGTATATTGATAGCTCCCAATTCTAATCTAACACCACCAAGTTCATCTAGCCGTTCTTCTTTCTATATCTGTGACATCATTGTCCAAAACAGAAATCTCTGTACATTATTTACAATATATTCATTTATTTGTTCAGCCCTACTATACATGTAAAATAGTTCAAAAATTCAAACCCATACTCCTGTGATATTCAAATTTGTTAATTAGAATGCATTTGGGCACTCTTGTTTTGTTTTGTTTTGTTTTGTTTTGTTTTGTTTTGTTTTTAGCCTTATAGAGTCCAGTCAAAATGCTATTTTGCAAAGTAATTTATGGTATTAGGTCTCTAGGGCTACCATAACAAAGTGCCAAAAACTGGATGGCTTAAAACAACAAAAATTCCCACAGAGAATTCCCACAGTTCTCGAGGTTAGAAGTCTGAAGTCAAGGTGGCTGAGGTGCCGTGCTCCCTGTGATGGTGCTAGGGGGGAATTCTTTCTGCCTCATCTAGTTTTTGGTATTTGCAAGCAATCTTTGGTGTTCCTTGACTGGTAGATGCATCATTCTGGTTATATGGCCACCTCACAGTGTATCTTCAAATTGTTTTCTGTGTGTGTGTGTGTGTCTGTGTGTACAAATTCTCCCCTTTAATGAGAACACTAGTCGCTGGATTAGGCCTTACCCTAATGAGCTCATTGTAACCTGATTATTTCTGTAAAGACCCCATTTTCAAATAAGGTCACATTCATAGGCTAGAGGCTACGACTTCAACATATCTTTTTTAGGGGACACAATTCAAGTCCTTTACTCTGGTGATATTATTCATATGTAATACATTTAGATTCATTTGTTACAGTTTATATTTTTTTATGGATTCTAATTACCTTCTGGTGTTTTTTTTAAGTATTTGTACAATAAACTTTATTGCTTGTGATGTGCAGTTATGTGGGTTTTGCAAATGCATATACCACCATAGTTGTGGTACGGAACAATTCTACTGATGGCCAATTTGCCCCCTAGTACCCTTTTGTAGTTCCCCTCAACTCCTGCCACTAACAACTTTTTGAAGTTTTATTTCCCCTATATGTTCTCTTTCTTCCAAGTTTTTATTTTTAATTTTTTTTTTTGGTTTGGGTTTCTTTTTATTTGTTTTATCTGCTGTCTTTGATATTAAAGGATTTCCCAAAGTGCAGTGACCTTTGGCTATCTGTTCACATGTAAGAGTTGGGAAACCAAATGCTGATTAGAACCTCAGTCTTTGTAATATTGAGTGATGCCAGTAAACTGGGCGGCTTCAGAGTAGGGTGATTCTTTGGGCCATTTACTTAAGAGAACCCGTGGTGTTAGTATATTTTCTCGCAAATTCATGATGAGAAGGCCTAATCCTATCTGTAACCATAAAATTTCTGGAATCTGGTGAAGATGAATGTGTAAGGAGTCATGGACATATAAGACAGCACTTAAATTATTCCAAAATTTCAGAATGAAAATCCCAGTCTCAACTGTACCTGTGATGCCCCCACACCAGAGACTTTCAGTGTAATCTTCTTCAGACAATGCACTTTGTTATGGGTTGAATTGTGTCACCTCAAAATTCATATGTTGAAGTCCTACAGTGTCAGTTCAGCTTATTATATTGGGGTCACCAATTGTGGTTTCAGCTTATCACATTGGGGTCACCAATTGTAAGTTTGGCTTTCAGTTTTGTCCAGCAAAGCCAAGAGTAGCATAAAGGATTACTCAGGACTCCAAAAGTCAACAGGTGTGAGAGAGAGGCTAAAAGAAGTCTCCCAAGCTGCTCTCAAGCTCCAGTATTTACTAGGCATACATTACAGGAGAAGCATTGCAGAATATGTCAGTGGTTATGTGCCAGTAAGAACTCACAGAAAAGTGCAAAAAAAAAAAAAAAAAAAAAAGAAAGAAAGAAATAAAAAGATAACCAAAGCATTCCCAAAACTACAAAAGAGCAGATGCCTTAAGCAGGGTGGAGAACAAGATAAGATATTCCATAGATAATATGGTCTAAGACATTCCTGAGCACAGGCAGGACCCATCCCTATATACATATTAACTAGATACTGGTCCACTATTTTCAGCAGAGCCAGAAAGCAGTGTAATGTGTTCCTTATAATCTCCTTAACCAAGACAAGCTATTTTATTTCCTACACTATAGAATGTGACCTTATTTGGAGATATATGATCTTTACAGAGGTCATCAAGAAAACATGAGGTTATTAGGTTGGGCCCTAATCTTGGTGTAACTGATCTTATAAAAGGAAAATTGGGGGACGCCTGGGTGGCTCAGTTGGTTAAGCATCTGACTTCAGCTCAAATCATGATCTCATGGCTCCTGAGTTCAAGCCCCACCTCGAGCTCTATACTGACAGCTCAGAGCCTAGACCCTGCTTCAGATTCTGTGTCTCCCTCTCTCTCTGCCCCTCCCCCACTCTCACTCTGTTTCTTTCTCTCTCTCAAAAATAAATATAAAAACACTTTTTAAAAAAGGGAAATTTGGACACAGAGAAAAGCACAAAGACAGTGTGAAGGCACAGGGAGAATGTCATAAGAAAATGAAAACAGAGATTGGGGTAATACATCTATAAGCCAAGGAATACCAAAGATTGCTGGCAAACCATGACAAGCTAGGAGAGATCCTTCCCTCTTAGCTATCAGAAGGAACCAATCCTGCAACACCTTGATCTTAGACTTCTAGCCTCCAAAACCATGAGACAATATATTTCTGTTGTTTAATCCTCCTTCTTTGTAGTATTTTGTCACTGCAGACCTAGCAAACAAATACAGTTCCTAAGAGTGACTAGCACATGATGGGGATTCAACTAATGCCAGTGCCTCAATTACATCCTCATGTATACACAAGAAATAAATGGAAGGATGCAGTAGTATATTAAGTGTTGTTGTAAAAGTTTAATAGCAGTTTTGAAGGCTAAAATTCCAAATCTCTCTTCTAGTTTCCCAGAGAAGAAAGGAGAGCAGGACAAGTGTCTGAGACCCTGGGGACCTGGGATATTTAGAACAGGAACCCTAGCACAGCACTCCTCAATAAAGGCATTTAGCTGCTCATCTGATTGACAAGAAAGACTTCTGGTCACAAGGAAGAATGAAATAAAATTTGTATTGGAATTAGTGTCAAATTAGTCATTCACCATTTATAGAGTACCATATGTTTAATCATTTTGGTAGGTGCAGAAGGCACAAGAATAAATGATTCCTGGCTTTCCTGTTGAAGAGCTTACAGTCTATCTGGGAGGAAGTCATAAAAATGTCATTAAAAAATCTTCCATAGTGACATAAAATAGAAATGATTAATAATAAGTAAGATAATTCCAGATACACTGAGGAATTAGATGTGGCAAGACATTGTATATGTGTATTGTTTCCAATCGTCAGCAATGAAGTTGTACTGAACCATTAGAACACTTTCTGGAACTCCTTACATCTTCTTTGGCTAGAACGACTTCATTGTTTGGGCTAAATTGTGATCATTGGAATTGAATGAAGTTAGTGAATGTCTGCATCAGAAAATCATTACAATATCCCTTCTCCAGAGTTTTCTATGTGCTTTATACCAAAGGCACAAGTGTTTTTGGTGGCTGATTTATTTGTTTCTGCTATCTACCAGCCAGGATCTTTATTATGGGTGCAAATATTATTTACAAAAGTCTAGTTAAAATTTAAATATTGGTTGCTGAGTGACATTTCATAAAAATTCTACAGAGATACCCTTTAAGACTGAACTCAAAAATCCTCTTCCTGTGGTCCCTAACATACAGATTGATTGTGTTTAATTACTAAGTATATAATAGAATTTGTCACATTATATTATGGTTAGTTATTTCTACTGTTTTTGAATATTGTGCATGGTAAGGGGAAATAATTTATTTTTGCATTTCTAAATTTATTGTTTCTTTAAGAGTCAAATATATTGCTTTTCATTGAGGACCCACACCAAGAAATACATCCTTTGTTGTTGGGAAAACTAATACAAACATCTAGCATTTCCTGAGGGACAATTCCTGCATGGGCGGGGAGGGGGGGGGGTGCGTACAGAACGAATGAAAAGATCATTTAACTCTTTCCCAAGTAGACTTTACCAAAATTCTCTAGATTATGGTTCCATCTTTACCCTTACTTCCAGAAGTACCTGGTGCTGATTATCCTAATGATTTGGGGGATTCTGTGTGTATTTTTGCTTCTCAAATTTTGCTGCCATGGGATTCTATATTCTCGGTTCTATTTAATCAGCTATTATTTTCCAACTTCCAGATATATATATATATATATATATATATATACATATATTTGAATTTTTTTTGGACTTTTAAGTTTATGTCCAAAAGATAAATATCTATTATATTATTTTTGTGGGTTTTGGGGAAGGAATGAAAGCTAATGCCTGAATTCAACCCACCATCTTTAACAAGAAGATAGTGATTTTTATCTTTTTCTAAACAGAAGCTTAAAGCTTCCCCCAAATTCCTTATCATAGGGAACAAAAATTATAATGTAAAGATCTCAGGCTTTGGAATCAGAAATAAATATGGGCTTAAATATGACTGCATGTGACTCCAACTTTAATGTGGATGACAGATATGGAAATAGACCAAATGATGGGAGATGATTTCAGAGGTTATTGCATGACCTCATGTAGGATAGGTTGAGAACCTTGATCAGTGTTGTAAGAGTGAGTTCAAAAGAAATAAAAAGTACAAGAAATACATGGGAAGTAATATTTTTAGAATGAGTGATCCAGTAACATTTATGGAATGAGTCAAGCATGGCTTCAGTATTTCTGCTTTGGGAAATTGTAGGAGAGCAATGTCACTCTCTAAGGAAACAAAAAGAGAAGAGGATTTAGAGAAGCTTCTGAGTTTAGTTGAAATTGTTTTCATCTTGTATTGAGTCATAAGTATATCCATATATACAGATGTCTGTATACTAGAAGAAGAAAAACTAGAGAGCTCTGTTCTAAAGATAGATATTTGAGAGTTTTTAGCATGTAAATTGGCATTTGAAAACATGAATATAGATTTGATCATCCAGTAAGAGTAAGAAGGTTGGGAAGAAAACTGGGGGAAGAATCCTGAGGTCCATCATCAATCAAGGTACATAGTTTCCTCTCTTATTAATGTCCAATTTCCTAACTGAGAAACATGGATCAGGCCATGAAAAGTAATTAATTTCATTATAAGAGTCACTAAGAAGAGCATAGCATTCCCTTTTGGCAAGGACCACGCATAGAGTAATGCTCAAATTCTTTCTTCAGGGTGAAAAGAAAGCAAAATAGCAACACTATTTAACATGTTAATGTTGCCACTAACCTGTTTTCACATTTTCTTAACATTTAATAGTCTCAAGAAAATTCTTTATAAGGCATGTGCATTACAGTTAGGGAAAACAGAAAAAATTAAAATAAAGCTATAACTTGTAATCCCATCACCGAGAGTAAAAGATTTGAATATTTTGCCATATTTCTTTAGGCTCGTATGTGTTACATATTTAATAAAAATATGATTATATTCCACATTCAGCTTTATGTCTTTACTATCACTTAACATTACATATTGTGAAATGTCTCAGAATTACCTTTAAGTAATACATTTTTTCCCCAGAAGAAAATTGGCAAAAGATTCAATACCATTCTGATTTTAATTTGAGAAAAAAAATCACTTTTGAATGAAGGTCTAGTTTTCCATAATTTGTCTCACCTTTGAAATCCAAGCCATTTGGATAATATCTATATATTTACAATATTTTTTCTGGGCCAATGTTTATAGCACCTCATATTTTCAGTTTTAAAACTAAGAAGATTCCCATCTGCCTGTTGTTCCTAAGGTACTCACTGAATACCAACAAATATATTGACTAAAGGTTATAGTAATAAATAATAGAGTTATGGACTACCAGCTGCTTTTAACCAACATTCTCACAATTCTTTATAAGCTTGGTACTGATCCTTGCATACATTTGAGAGCACATTGCTCACCTTGTGAGAGGTACATTAACTCTTTCAAGTCCCAAGGGCACCATTTAGTAAATGACTTCTTTAGTGCTCTAAATGTACCTTAGTGCCCTGAAAGAGACACATTAATCTTCAGAACATCCCATGAGTCCATAGGTCAGGAAATGGAATTTTCTTGGTTTTCTCAGCTCAGAACATTATGAAGCTTATATTATTACACAGGCAATTCTCATTGGATTCTATTTTCCTAAGTTCCTAAGCATCACCCAGATGCAAGGCCTTTAAAAGAAAAAAGAATTATTCACACAGAAGACTGTTTCAATTGAATTCCTAGAGTAACTAGAAAGAGAAATCCTGATTCTAATTGCATCATCAGAGTCTTTCTAACCGACTTACTACAGAAATAGCACACTTTAGTCATTCAAGGAAAGTGCAGATACAAAAATGATATGAAAATTTGGAGTCAGCCTTCAATTTTGTACTTAAAACAATTTGCTGATTACTGGACAAAAGAAGGATACTTTATGATTTACAACCGAAGAAGAAGAAAATTCTGATTAATTTTGTCAATTCAGTACAAGTCCCTAAGTTAAAATGGAAGATAATCAGTATGAAAAATGTATAGACTGCTATATTTAAAACTGTGGGGTATTTTTCCTTTAGTTTTTCTTTTTATCTGTGGCCAGATTTCTGTGACCACAATGTCAAGATATTATAACTCTTAGATTTAGGTCACTACTTTTTATTCCTCTTCTGATTTTGTCCACCTACAAAGTAAAGAGCAATATAAAAATGCCATACTTTTTCATATTAATATTGTCCACTTTTTAATTTAGTAAAATTCTATATTGGAGGAGTCTCACCTTCCCAAATGTAATTCTAGAAGAAATGAAAACACGGGTCCTCAAGGTATATACCTTCTTTGGAATAAGAAAAAGAGTATAAAGTTCTTAGCCTAATCACTGGAATATATTTAAGGGTCAATGTTAGCCAAAATTGTTGAAAGCAAAATAAAAACAATCAAATAAAATTATTGGAATGTATTCCAATATGTTTAAGATTTTGAAGCTTTCTGAAAACATTCATATTTATTTAACTTTTTTTCTGAATCTGAAAAAACTCAAACATGAAGTTCACCAAGTTCTCTCAATAGAATGCCTAAGGGAAAAGAGATATGAAGAATAGTAGTACTTGGCCTTGAAAATCTGTGCCGTGAGCATAGGTCCTGCGGAAGGGTTGGGAAAGTGGTCTCCAGTTTCTTTTGTAATGTGCAAAGGATGATGTCAAATTCAAGTTTAGTCCAGGCTGGTAGCCAGAGTCTGATGGGAGAGAAGTTGCCTAGATTCTGCAGAAGTCTCCAGGTCTCCAGACTCCAGGAGTCTCCAGATTCTGCAGGGAGGCAATAGGGTCATCACAGACTCTCCATTCACTTTGTAGAAGAACGACAGCTCTAGCTAAGAGTTTAGAGGGCCAGATCCAACACCTGGTAACTAGGGATAGTTAAAAGTTAGTATGTCAAGAAAAAAATTAGGCTGAAGAAGTCTTAATTTCTTTTGCAAAAAAACCTACAATATAATGAGCACAATGAGATACATGCTATACAGAGAAACTAGTGAAATGAATTGTGATGGAAGACAGGAAGAAGGTTTCATTCAGAGGGCACAGAAATTACCATTTGAAAATTATAAAAACTAGTTCCAGTGCCAATGGGTATACAACCAAAGTGTCTTCTGCTTATCTGCAGAGATTTGCTTCTTACTTTAAATGAGTTGAGACTTCAAAAAATCACCTAAAAAGTATTTCACTGAGGCAATTGTGTCCAAAATTCTCTTATTTGATGTTGCATTTTTAATTGTACATTGTGACAGTAAATTTACTGCTGTGTAGCAGTTATTCCACAAAGGTTATTTTAATTTTTGTAACTGCAATATAGCATAATTATCCCCATTTTATGCAAGAAAACTGAGATTCAAACATGTTTAAGGATCAGTATCTCATTGAGCTGGGATTACTCATTGGTGTGTTTAGCTTCAAGTGGTTTCTATTACACTGCTTTTCGTTTCTTTTTTTAAAGTTTTTATTTAAATTCCAGTTAGTTAACATATAGAGCAATATTAGTTTTAGGTGTACTGATTCAGCACTTGCATACAACGTCTGGTACTCATCACGAGTGCACTTCTTAATCCCCATCATTTATTTAATCCATCCCCTACTCACTTCCCCTCTGTTAACTATCAGTTTGTTCTCTATAGTTAAGAGTCTGATTCTTGGTTTGCCTCTCTCATTTTTTCCTTTTGCTCATTTGTTTTGTTTCTTAAATTTCACATATGGGTTAAATCATATGATATTTGTCTTTATCTGACTTATTTTACTTAGCATAATACTCTCTGGCTCCATCCATTTCTTTGCAACTGGCAAAATTTCACTTTTTTGTGGCTGAGTAATATTCCATTGTGGAAATGTTTATATTTATATCTACATGTGCATCTTATATATGTGTGTGTGTATTTGTATGTATACCTTGTGTATATATAAAATATTGGCAAATGACATGTCCGATAAAGCATTAGTATCCAAAACATATAAAGAACTTATAAAACTTAACACCCAAAAACAAGTAATCCAATTAAAAAATCAGCAGAGGATATGAATAGACATTTTTCCAAAGAAGACAACGGAAACATGAAAAGATGCTCAACATCACTCATTATCAGGGAAACAAATCAAAACTACAATAATATATCACTTCACACCTGTCAGAATGACTAAAATCAACAACACAAGAAACATGAGGTGTTGGTGAGGATGTGGAGAAAGGAATACTTGTGCACTGTTGGTAGAAATCAAACTCGTGCCACCACTCTGGAAAATGGTATGGAGTTCCTCAAAAACTTATAAATAGTACTACCCTATGATCAAGCATTTGTACTACTAGGTATTTAGAGAAAGAGTACAAGATACTAATTCAAAGGGATACATGCACCCCTATGTTTTTAACAGCATTATCTACAATAGCCAAATTATGGAAACAGCTCCAGTGTCCATGGACAGATGAACAAATGGATAAAGAAGTGAGATGTGTGTGTGTGTGTGTGTGTGTGTGTGTGTGTGTACACATACATGTAGAATAGGTATTAACTCTTCTTTAAATGTTTGGTAGAATTCGCCTGTGAAGCCATATGGTCCTGGAATTTTGTTTTTTGTGAGTTTTATGATTACTGACTCAATTTCTTTTCTGGTTATTAGTCTGGTCAAATTTCTATTTCCTCTTGCTTCTGTTTTAGTAGCTTATATTTTTGTACGAATTTGTCCATATCTTCCAGGTTGTTTAATTTATTGGCATGTAATTCATAATATTCTCTTATAATCGTTTGTATTTTTGTGGTGTTGGTTGTTATTTCTCCTCTCTCATTTGTGATTTTATTTATTTTAGTCCTTTCTCTTTTCTTTTTGGTGAGTCTGGCTAAACGTTTCTCAATTTTAATATTTTTTTTCAAAGATCCAGCTCCTGGTTTCATTGATCTGTTCTATTGATTTTTTAAGTTTCTGTATCATTTATTTCTTCTCTAATCTTTATTATTTTCTTCCTTCTGCTGGCTTTACATTTGTTTCTTGTTCTTGTTCTAGCTCCTTTAGGTGGAAGGTTAGGTTGTTTATTTGAGATTTTTCTTGCTCCTTGAGTAGGCCTGTATTGCTGTATACTTCCATCTCAGAACAGCTTTTGCTGCATCCCAAAGATTTTGTACATTGCATTTTCATTTTCATTTGTTTCCATGTATTTTTTAATTTCTTCTTTAATTTCTGCTTGACCCATTTAATATTTAGTAGCATATTGTTTAACTTCCATGTATTTGTGGTCTTTCCAAAATTTTTCTTGTGCTTGGCTTCTGGTTTCACAGCATTGTGATCAGAAAATGTACATGGTATGGGGTGCCTGGGTGGCTCAGTTAGTTAAGCGTCTGACTTTGGCTTATGACTCATGGGTCATGATCTCTCCATCTGTGAGTTTGAGGCCCGCGTTGGGTTCTGTGCTGACAGCTCTGAGCCTAAAGCATGCTTCGGATTCTGTCTCTGTCTCTGTCTCTGTCTCTGTCTGTCTCTCTCTCTCTCTCTGCCCCTCCCCCACTCACACTCTGTCTCTCTCTCTCCCTCTTAAATAAATAAATAAACATTTTTAAAAAGTACATGGTATGATTTCAATCTTTTTGTATTTGCTAACCTAATATATGGTCTATTCTGGAGAATGTTCCATGTGCACTTGAAAAAAATATGTATTCTGCTGTCTTGGGATAGAATGTTTAAGTATGTTTGTTAAATCCATCTGGTCTAGTGTGTCATTCAAAGCCATTGCGTCCTTGTTGATATTCTGTTTAGATGACCTGTTTTTTGATGTCAGTGGGGTGTTAAAGTCCCCTGCTGTTACTTGTGTTATTATCAATTAGTTCCTTTATGTTTGTTATTAATTGTGTTAGATATTTAGGTGCTTTCATGTTGGGTGCATAAATATTTACAATTGTTCTATCTTTATGAATATAGAATGTCCTTCTTTGTCTCTTTTTAAAGTCTTTGTTTTAAAGTCTAGTTTGTCCAATATAAATATTGCTACTCTGGCTTTCTTTTAACAGCTATTTGCATGATAAGTGTTTCTCCACCCCTCACTTTCAATCTGTAGGTGTCTTTAGGTCTAAAATAAGTCTCTTGGAGGCAGTAGATATATGGATCTTTTGGTTTTAACCATTTGACACCCTGTCTTTTTAAAACAAGTTTTTGTTTTAGAGAGAGAGAGAGTGCAAGCAGGGGAGAGGGGCCGAGGTAGACAGAGAATCTTAAGCAGGCTCCAGAATCAGCATGGTGCCCCACATGAGGCTCAATCTCATGACCTTGGGATCATGACCTGATTCGAAATCAAGAGTCAGATGCTTAACCAACTGAGCCCCCCTGATGCCCTGACCATATGCCTTTTTTTTTAAGTTTATTTATTCTTGAGGGATAGAGAGAGACAGAGCATGAGCAAGGGAAGGGGGGAAGGGCAGAGAGAGAGGAGGAGACCCAGAATCTGAAGCAGGCTGCAGGCTCTGAGCTGTCACCACAGAGCCTGACATGGGGCTTGAACTCACGAACCGCGAGATCATGACCTGAGCCGAAGCCAGATGCCCAACTGACTGAGCCACCCAGGCACCCCGCAACCATATGCCTTTTGATTGGAATTTATATTTACATTTGAAGTAATTATTAATAGATATGTATATATTGCCATTTTATTACTTGTTTTGTCATTGCTTCTGGAGATTTTCTCTGATCCTTTCTTGTCTTCATCATGTTTGTCTCTCCTTTGTACTCTAAGAGTCCCCTTTAATATTTCTTGCAGGGCTGGGTTAGTGGTCACAAACTTCCTTAGGTTTTCTTTTCTGGGAAATTCTTTATCTCTCCTTCTGTTCTGAGACACTCCCTGAAGTACCAGGCTCTGGGCACTACATGACTCTTTTTCATAAGGTCATTGCTTTCAGAAGCAGGAGACATAACTGGCTTTTCTAACACAGAGAAGGAGGCAGAGACTTAGACAAATGCCAAGAGGGAGGAAATTTATTCTTTTTTTCTTCTTTTATTTTATTAATGTTTATTTATTTTTGAGAGAGAGAGACAGAGCACGAGCTGAGAAGGGGCAGAGAGAGACAGAGACACAGAATTTGAAGCAGACTCTAGGTTCTGAGCTGTCAGCACAGAGCCCGATGCAGGGTCTGAACCCACAAACCATGAGATCATGACCTGAGCCAAAGTCGGACACTTAACAAACTGAGCCACCCAGGCATTCCTGAAGGAATTAATTTCATATGCAAGAAAAAGATAAGGCCACAGCCATAGATGTAAGCAAAATAGATGTAAGTAACATGCCTGATGGAGAATTTAAAGCAACAATCATAAGGATACTCACTGGGCTTCAGAAAAGAATGAAGATATCAGTGAGATCCTTACCACAGAGATAAAAGAGTTAAAAAAGAATCATAGATGGACAACACAATAAACAAGATTGGAAACAGGCTTGATGCAAAGAATAATAGGCTGAAAGAAGCATACATACAAACTAGTGACCTGGAAGACAAATTAATGGAAAATAATGAAGCTGAACAAAGGAGGGAAAGATGAATTATGCCACATGAGAATAGACTTAGGGAACTCAGTGACTCCATCAGATGTAATAACATTCATATTATAGGAGTCCCAGAAGAAGAAGAGAGAGAAAAAGGAGCAGAAAATATATTTTTCAAAATAATTGCAGAATATTTCCCTTATCTGCAGAAGGAAACAGACATCTAGATCCAGGAGGGAGAGAACTTTCATCAAAATCAACAAAAGTAGGCCAACACCAAGACATATTGCAATTACATTTGCAAAATATAGTGATAAATAAAAAATCATAAAAGCAGCAAGACAAAAGAAGTCCTTCACTTACAAGGAAAAACCCATAAGGCTAGCTGGATATTTCTCAACAGAAACTTGGCAAACCAGAAAGGAGCGGCATGATGTGTTCAAAGTGCTCAGTGGGAAAAATCTGCAGCCAAGAGTACTCTATCCAGCCAGGCTACCATGCTCCTTTTCATACCTGGGTTTTGTAATAATTAGGAATATGTCATGCAAAATGTAAAGGGTTTTTTTATTGGCTCATATGCTTCAAATGACCAGAGATAAGGCAGGCTTGGCTTACTGCAGTGGAGGGTTGAACTCTGTTCTATGGGGCAGCTCTGCCTGTCGTCTTCCCACACTTCCGTGCTCCACCAGGCTACAAAGTGTCAAGTGTCACATCCAGGCACCATACCATCAGGTAAAAAAGTCACCCAGTGAATAAAAGCCCTGCATTTCATTCTGGTTGGACCAACTCATTTCAAGTGCACTGGACAGTCACTGAGGTGGGGAAGTGTGAGTTATGCTAAATGGCTAAAGCCATCTAGTGTTTCTTTCCTGCTGCCAGAGGTAGAAACTAAATAACTGCTTCCTAGTGGCAAAGGAAAGGAATGGATGCTTTGCACAGAAGGAAACCACTAATTTCCACTACAAGTTTTAGTAAATGTGGAGTGAATTAAATAGAAAAAAATGATTTGTTTCTAAAACTTTCTGTCAGATAACTATTTTTATTTTGGTAAATACTTTTATTTTTAAGTTGCTAACTCTGTTCCCATTATTATTTAGTATTCTTGTGCCATAAACAAACAAATAAATCAGCATAATTGCAAAGTTTAAATTATTGCAGTTTAATTTCTTAAAATTTTCCAAATTCTTGAAGTAAAACAAATATGAAGGTTGAAAAATTATAAATATAGGAAAAGTTTTGGGAAATATTCCTGGAAAAGCAGTTTGAAAATTACCCGATAAGTTAAAAATAAATGAATATTATTTTCATGAGTTTGCGGAATGAACTTTGTGGTTAGTACCCTGGTTACTATTCTTGCACAGAGACAATCATCTTAATATAATCATTACTGATGATGCTAAATTGGGACCGAGCTATTCACAGCAGGCAGCACTAACAAATGAGCAGCCTGACACTCTTTAAAGCATAGGAGAAAGAACCAAATGCTATCATTATGGATCCTTTCTCCATTCCCAAAATACAGACAACATGCCCAGGAAAGTATAAGGAAACCTAGAAGCAGTCACACAAATAGCAAATGGAACACTGTGACAATGAAATATTGCTCAGTACTAGAAAAGAATGGGGTGAATAAACAATTTTCCTTGGCCTATTGCTACCTGACAGAACAGAAGTGAAAGCTGAAGAGCCATCTCTTTTCCTTGTCCTGTAAAACCTACCCGGGCTTAATATAGTTCCAGGAACAGATATTGAGCTCAATAAATATTTGTGGGACTCATAAAAGTACCAATGAGAGCAGTATTAAAAATAGCCACCATTCTCAGATATTTCTTAGTGACTAGAGTATTTATCCTTAAGCAGGTGCTTTCTGTGTTCAAAGTGCCTGGTATTTCAGTTCTGGTATTCTCTCTCCTCAAATTCCCTAAAGGATTTCTTTTTTGTCTCTCCATCAGCATATCTCTTATTACTTCATAAATAAAATAGAATCCATCAATGGGAAAAGTGCCTAGCCATCTACTTCTCTAGTTCTTGTCTGTCCTTGAGAGCACCCATGCTTCCAACTCCCAAAGATCTCACTTTCACTTGGACACTTTGCCCCTTCTGAATTGCTTTATCAATTTTCTCTCTTTTCCAGATATTCTAACTCCACCTCTCTCTTACCTTTCACCATAGAAATATACTCAGTTTTCCTCCTTCCATATTTGTTTTTAAAAATGAACTTTTTCTGATCTCTCAAATTTTTCAAGTTGAGACTGTCTCCCTCCTTCTCTTAGTCACCAAATTGTGTAAAATAAATTGTCCACCCTTGCTTTCCCCATCTCCTCAATCCCGTCTCACCTAAATCAATTACAATTTGATCTCTATCTTCACCATTCTAATAAAGTGACACAAACCTCACAAGAAATCCTGATTTCCAAATTCAGCTGGACCATTTCCACATGGAGGTACACATACCCTAAGTGGACAGGAAACAGTGCACATGGCTATATGAACAGAACATCAGATGTTTGTCCTTCTACACGCTTAGCACAAAGCTGTGCAGAGAAAACGTCTGTTAAATAGAAGCATGCAAGAATTCCCATATGAAAGTGTGTAGACAAAATGTGCAGTGCTCATAATACATTCTTATTTTTTTACATATTCTCCAAGCTTTTACTGCAAATATATGTTGCAAAAAGTACAGCATTTAAATTACAATCTGTTGTGTACTTTCCGTTATACTGCTCTGAATAAATATCTGAAATGCCTTGAGTGCTGAATGCCAAAGATGATTGAAATCCCTCTGAGCCATAAATTTAAAATGTGTTCTCTGTGGTGGTGAAGATTTTGCATTATGTAAAAGATATAATTGGATACTCTATTCTGAAAGAAAGACAGGATAAATATTACAGAACTCTGCATATCTGATTTCCCTCCTTTTAAAAGTAGAAATAAATTGTATCAGCTTACATGAAAGTGGAATATAAAATATAAAATGATACAAGTCAACATCCATTTTGTTTTTTCTCTGATTCAAGTAGCCCCTAATTTAAACATTCAGACCAGCATCGGATTTTTTGTTGTTGCTATTGTTAAATTCAGTCTAGCATCTCACTGAATGAATAAGAATTTCAGTCTGTTGAGTGAGGAATTAGATCTTGAAATTTCAGTCTGCTAAGTCTCTGAAACTCTCACCTGCTACCAATGCCAGATCATAGCAGAGTTATTTTTCAGTAGTTTTCCAAACGGGGTTAGCCAAAGAGATGCGGCTTAAAACCTGTAATTTTCAAGGCTAACAATTTCCCAAACATTTTCCAAGCAGACTAAAGAGAAACAAGCATTTAGAAAAATTATGCTTACTCTATAAAGGCCTTTAGAGAGGGAAAAGTCATATTTTATAAAGGCAAATAATTTCTAAACTAGGAATTTTACATTGCTGGGTAGTTAGCCATCAGGAATTTGTTTACATGGTTTAATTACTACATATCATCACCTATAAGCAGAGTCCTAAGAAGCATATGTTGGATAACAGGAGATAAATCAGTGCAAGAATTAACTTGTCCTGGTCACTGCTACAGCAGCATGCAAGAGTTAACCGGTTAATAATGGGTACTAGGATGGGCTCGTGGAGTTTAAAGTGGTAATGGAGGAGCAGGTAATACAAGAGCAATGGGTGTCATCCTTGCATAGTGGCATTGCTAATCTTCTCTGTAGCATCCCAATTTTACTATATGTGCTGCCAAAGTGAGCATGATACAAGAGGAATGGGAAGTAGATAGAGACATTTTTATACTCATAGTTTTGTCTAGAATCCAGCCTAACTGCCAGGTAAATGAAATTGTGTGTGTGCACGTGTGTGTTTTTAGGATAAGAAATAATGTTTAAAATCATCCATTTCAAGGAATACTGCCAATCAAATGGAAAGATGACTGACGTGTTTGTTCTATTGGCAGATGGTTTAGATGTTGATTTTGTTCGTGTATAAGCTGTTTGGCTTGGGTGTCTGCATACTGCTTTTTGAAGGTGACTAAAAATCTCTGCACCTGCCAAATCTCATATTTAACATTCAACAGTTGGTGCTGGCAGGAATATCATTCAGAGATAAAAATCTCCATTAGTCATGCTATTTTAGGTGGACTATTACCAAAACCTAAGCAAATAGCAACGTGGATTAACTCAAACTTAAATTCAAGTTCTAATTTTGTCCTTTAAGCCTGCTAAGACATTTAGTCTAATACTCAGCACTTAATCAGCTTTACAAAAGCATCATGGTAACATGAGAAAACAGTGGCGTTTACTACATTTTAATTACCTTAATGACCTGCAAATGTAGAAACATCAGTCCCCAAAATTTGGGGAGCTGCTTATGTTTCATCATATTAAGTAAGCTTTGAAATATATTGCAATAAACTTTTCTGTATTTTTTTTTTAGTTTCTATGTTACATCATAATTGGGTTATTTATTTTGCTCATACCCTTATAGTTAGAGATATCTCATTTGGAAAAGCAAGAAAATGTGCCTTGTAAAAATGTCATGTTGGTAATATCATGCCTCTACCTACTATCATAGACCATTGATTAAAATGTGATAGCCTCTTTTTTAATTAAAGAAGAAATCAGGCATTACTCATTAAAAGTGGATACTATATTAACACAAATATATATTGTATTTTTAAATGTATAACATTTACACAAAAACTATAATATCTCTTAAAGATTTTTACCTGTTTTGTCATACCAGAAAACAATGTTTAGTGTAATAACAGCAGCTATTTCAGATATTAATAGCTACTATGTACCAAGTATGGCACTGAGGGTCAGGGATAAAATAATCAAAAACAAAGTATTTTCTGCTTTGGCAAAGTTTAAGGTCTAACCATTAGTTTAAGAAAACTGTAGGGGCACTAAGTGGCTCAGTCAGTTGAGCATCCAACTCTTGATTTCAGCTCAGGTCATGATCCCAGAGTCGTGGGATTGAACCCCGCATTGAGCTCTGCGCTGAGCATGGAACTTGATTAAGATTTTCTTTTTCTCTCTTTCTCCCTCTGCCCCTCTCCCCAGCTCATGCTCTCTCTCTCTAAGGTAGAAAGAAAAGAAAGAAAGAAAGAAAGAAAGAAAGAAAGAAAGAAAGAAAGAAAGAAAAGAAAAGAAAAGAAAGAAAAAAGTAAAAAATAAAAAATATGTATACAATGATGGACGGAAACCTTTCTTTACCACAGCTGGTCTTCAATGTTAACTCTATTGCCATGCTAGAGAAACAAAATGTCTTAGCATATTGAATTCCATTTTTTAATGATTATATTTTGAAAATAGCAAAACAAAATGTATTGGTTAAAAATACATTTCACTTTTATAATTCTAAAATTCCAGGTTGGTCTACTACTTAATCACTGCCCAAAAAGAAGTGCTAATCAACTTCACTAAAAACAACCTCATTGCTTTTGTTAGATACAAAGCAACACTTGTTTGACTTGTAGCCTAATTTTAAACACATTTTGACTCATTTATTTACTTCTATATATGATTTGCAACCAATTTATCCTGCAGGCCATGCCTGGAAATTACCATGCTCAAGGTTAAATGGTATATAGAGGCCATGCTGGGTTTTGTAATTGCTCTGAGTTTTTAAATTATGCACGATATACTTTCTTTTTTTCCAGGCTGAAATTGCTGTGGCCAGAATCAAGAGGCCTTTTTAATCTCTGAGTTAAAGCAGACTTCAAACTGCCTGATGAGGAAATTTGGGACCAACTTTTCCCAGTGGATATTTCTGAGTAGAAATGGCATAGCTACCCCCCCCAGATCCTTCTAAGGTCCCTCCTCCTGCCTTAGAAATGCTGATCTGCTCCCAGGCCCCATAACAATAAAATGTATGGCTCTGTTCTTCATCAATAACACAAAGTAGTTGTGCTCCCAGCACTTGTTAGGGAACCCAACTACAAATTATTGCCATTCAGTACCCATCAAAACTTTAGTTAAGAGAATAAAGTAGATTCTCTTCTACCTCTTTTTTTAGAAGTTGTCCTTTCTGACGTCAATAATCATACAGTGTAGTATGGGGGCGCTTTGGTGGCTCAGTCAGTTAAGCGTCTGACTTTGGCTCAGGTCATGACCTCGCAGTTCATGGGTTTGAGCCCTGTGTTGGGCTCTGTGCTGACAGCTCAGAGCCTGAAGCCTGCTTTGGATTCTGTGTCTCCCTCTCTCTCTGCCCCTCCCCTGCTCACACTCTGTCTCTGTCTCTCAACAGTGAATAAATGTTAAAAAATTTGAAAACATACATATAGTGTAATATAGAGATACCTAAATTACCATTTCCATTTTCTGTTCTTAGGTTCTGAGGAGCAATTCATGAACACCAGACTTCTTTTGGTTCATATGGCACAGCCTTCTCATAATTCTCCTCCTACCAGTCTGGCTGTCCCTTTCCTGTATGTCATAAATTTGTGTGTATGCCATTCAACTTTAAATGTATACTTTATTCAAGCCTTTCTCCTTCTCCTTTGCATTCATTCTCTCAGGCAAAATGAGATACAAATCCTTATTTCCAACCCTATCTCTTTCAAACTCCTGTTCCAAAATCTAAAATGCTACCCGGATATTTCTAGCCACATGTCCCATTTATAGCCTCAAACACAACATCCTGAATCAAATTATCCATTTTCCCTAAAGCCAAATTCCATTGCCATGCCTCTGACTGCTATCAAGTTACTACCATTCCTTCAAGCTCCTGAAAAAAATAGAAGCATTGTCTGTTTTTCTCTCTCACCTACCATGTAAAACAAGTCAAAGACTTTCTTGTATTTTGGCTTTATGTACAAGTCTCTTCACTCCATTCCCACTGTCATTTCTCCAGTACACATAAGCCTCCGGTTCCTCCATTTATTTGTTCCCATTTCCATACCTGGCTGTGGTACAAAGAACATAGATTTTGGTGTTCATATGAACCTGGGTTGGACAACCTTGTCAAATTTTAAACAGATTACTCAAAACTCAGTCATATCATCTGTAAAATGGAGATTGAAAATAGCTGCCTTACAAGTTTGGTGTGAGGATAACCCGAAATCGTTTATCTGAAGACTTTATCTGAAGACTTATCTGAAGATAGGCCTGCTGTAGCCACTGAGGAAAAATGTACCATCTCAGTGTTGAGAATTACTAAAGAAAATCATTCAGTTCTGTAAATTTGGAGCCACAAGGGGTGGCTAGATTCCCAATAATAATTCATTATTTTTTTTAACCAGCTTCTTCTTGCCCTTTTACTTTCAGAACAATTCTGAACCTTCACCATTCTCCATCAGCCATAGTACCTGTTTTCATTCCGTTTAATCTCAAACATGACTTTTGCCTTCAACCTTTCATGAGACTGCCAGCTATCTCATCTCCCTGCGTTCACACCAGTAACTTTATCTAACTACGCCCCTTTCTCATTCCCTTGCTTCCAGTTTTAGAAACAACAGTTTTCCCTCCCTTTGTTCAATGTCAGCCCTTCCCTCTTTTGATCACTTCCCACACTATCAAATTCAGGAATTTGTTCTATTAATAATACCCCTTCTCTGCTATATCCTAAATATCCATATCTACTTACTCTTTTCCTTAATCATTAAACACATTTGAATCTTCTCATGCTTAAATGTCCCTCTCTGATCCTTAAGATATAAACTTGAGTCACCATCCTGATCCTCTTTTGCTATTCCAGGAAAAATGTTTTTGAAGGAGATTCTTTCTTCACTCTATATACTTATTCAATTCTGTATTTCTTAGCTTACTGGAATCAGACTTGCTTCTCTACCCATCCTTTAACTTAAATTTAGGTGTTCAATCACCTGCCTGTTTTAAAATAGACCCCTCTACTGAATTTACATTTGCCACTCATCCCTTCTTGAATTCTCTCTTCTTTTCGCTTCCATGACTCTCTCCTACTTCTAGAACTGTCTCTTTATAGGATTTCTTCTTTCTTTCTTTCTTTCTTTCTTTCTTTCTTTCTTTCTTTCTTTCTTTCCCTTCCTTCCTTCCTTCCTTCCTTCCTTCCTTCCTTCCTTCCTTCCTTTCTAGAGCATTTGTAGGGAAGGGGCAGAGGAAGAAAGAAAGAAAGAATCTTAAGCATGCTTCACACCCATCACAGAGCCCAACACAGGGCTCATTCTCACCAAAGGTGAGACCATGACCTGAGCTGAAATCAAGAGTCGGATGCATAACCAACTGAGCTACCCACGTGCCCCACTTAATAGTCTTTCATGTGAACTCAGTCTCCTCTGCTTGGTGCTTAGGTGTTGACCTAAGCTACTGTGGAGTGAAATCTCTTGTGTGTTCGTACTTTGAACAATCACTTGTATGCAAGTGATTACCAATTACAGATTACCAATTACCAATTACAGATTTATGTTTTCAGTCTTGAGCTACTCTCTGAGCTCCAGCCCTACACATACAATTCTTGACTCAATTACTCAGCTGTACGTCTTTATTTGACTCTTCCATAGGCACATCAACTTCAACATACTCAAAAGAGAACTTAGCATCTTTTCTCAAGGCCTGTTCCTCCTCTTTCATTCCAAAGTTCAGGTACTGATACTGTCATTGCAATAGTCAGTTGCCCTTGCCAGAAACGAGTTTTTCTCTTTTCACCCCTACATCAAATCAGTGAACTAAGTTACTAAATGATTCTTCAGTTCATAGTGTCTTCTCCATTACTAGCATCAGTGATATTAGTTGGGCCTTTAACATTTCTCACTTGACCTATGGAAATGCATTCTAAATAGTAGGCATAAGAAAAACTAATATGCATAGTGGCATAGAGTGAACACTAAGAACTATATTGCTTGTGTTCACATACTAGCTCCAATAACTTACTAGCTCTGCTAGTAAGGAATGTATACACTCTTGCTGTGCTTCATTCTCTCTCTGTCAGGGAGAATGCAACATCTTTACCCAGTCAGCGGTTACTTGTTTATTCCTCAAAATTTGGTTAAGATGTCACTTGTTTAAGGATCCCTTCCCAGGGATAAACAATCCCTTCTCTGTGATATCTTGATATCCTTTGTAACCTCTACTTAAAATTTATTATTATTTCAATGTATTCTGCTCCAATATGTGCTTATTTAATGAAAATTAGCTTATTTATGATTAAGTAGGGGAATGGTATAATATAATGCAGGAGTCAATATAATGTTTGTTCATTCATAACTTTTCCAAGCCTGTTTTTATTTTGAAAGATCATGAGCAAACATTCTCACAATTACAAACAATGTATTAGTAATACATCAAAACCTTAAGGAAAAAGCTGAAAATCTTACTTTAGGCAAAAGGTTAGTTGGTTCAAAAATTGCTGCCGGGCGCCTGGATGGCTCATTCGGCTAAGTGTCCAACTTCGGCTCAGGTCATGATCTCACAGTTTGTGGGTTCAAGCCCCATGGCAGGCTCTGTGATGACAGCTCAGAGCCTGGAGACTGCTTTGGATTCTGTGTCTCCCTCCCTCTCTGTCCCTCCCCTGTTCGCACTCTGTCTCTTGACACTCTCTCTCTCTCTCTCTCTCTCTCAAAAATAAATGAACATCACGGTACCTGGGTGGCTCAGTTGGTTGGGCAACTGACTTCAGCTCGGGTCATGATCTCACAGTTTGTGGGTTCAGGCCCCGCGTCAGGCTCTGTGCTGACAGCTCAGAGCCTGGAGCCTGCTTTGGATTCTGTGTCCCCTCCCTCTCTCTACCCCTCCCCTGCTCATGCTCTGTGTCTCTCTGTCTCTCAATAATAAATAAATGTTAAAAAATTTAAAATAAACAAACATTTAAAAATTTTAATTAATAAATGAATAAATAAATATTGTTGCACTTTCCACAATAATCATTAATGTAGGGAATTTGAAAGTAGAGATGACATATCTATGAAGGTATTTCTCATGTGTTAAATACTTTGGGTTAGATTTTTAAATTTTGATGCATCTGGTCTGTAATAGGTGAATATTTTCAAAGTCTTTAGAAGGAAGCATAAGTGCAAGAGTTAAACATCAGCAAAATCAACTGGCTTTGCTAATGGATGCAAATGTTAGTGGAGATAAAGCTGTGCTTCTGTTTTTGTTAAGATTGTTATTGCTTTTACTTAGTACCCTGTTTTCAAAGTTACATAGGCTTTGAGTAGTCGGCCCAATCCTATTTTTTTTTCCTTTAAGCTCTGTTACTTTTAATGTACAGTTTTTGAACACATAAGTATTTTTCAGGAACATATATATGATTGTAAAAGAAATGCCTATACATTAACATGATGCATCTGTTGGCCCATTAATCTGTAATTTCCTGGAGAGAAAGGACCATCAGAAATTAATGTTTGTACTGTCATTCCATAACTTGGTACCTTTCAGTGAACTGAATGAAACCACAGAAGATGCTGAATAGATGCTACTTCTTTTTTTTCCCATCTACCATCCCTTCTTCCGTCTCTGCTCCCTTAAATTCAACCAAACACAAGCCTCTGTATATGTAACTTCCCTAACAAAAATACTTCAACTGCTTATACAGTAAAGTCTGGATCTCCTGACTTTAGTATCTAAGGCTGTACTTGCTTTGGTGCCAGCCAGTCACTCCGAATTTACTGTGCCAGTCAGTGAAGTCAGCTCACTGTGCTCTTGCTACACAGTGTGTATTTATCTGCTCCCTTATTTTGCTCATGCCCTTTTCTTACCATCTTCCCCAGAATGGGCTCCCAACTCCACTCTAATTATCAAAGTCCCCAGGTTTACTGTAGTGCCAGCTCAACTCACTCTCCTCTCCTTGAGGCAGCTATTATAATAATAAGTAGTATCCATTTGTCATTAAGTCTCACATACTGGTATTGATCTTTTTATCACATATGGTATAAACAGTATGAAGTCGACCTGAATCTTATATTTCTTATGGCTCCAAATAGAAACTCATATTTAATATAAATCTATTGATTATTTTTTTAAAAAAGTAAAACTAAAAGAGCCAGAATAAGTCACATTGGACTGAAGTGAAAACTAGCAAATCAGTGAAGCATACTACTAAGAGATTGTTGCAATAAATGTACATTTGAGGTTTTGTGGAGCTGAACTCTCCTTGTGTCAGTGGGAATGAGAAGGAAGAGAATGGAATAAAAGGAAAGAAGGGAAATAGAATTAGATTAGGGAATTAAAGAATAAGGATGGGGGTGACTGGATGGCTCAGTCGGTTAAGCATCAGACTTTGGGTCAGATCATGATCTCCCCGTTCGTGGGTTTGAGCCCCGCGTCGGTCTCTGTGCTGACAGCTCAGAGCCCTTAGCCTGCTTCGGATTCTGTGTCACCTTCTTCTCTCTGCCCTTCCCTGCTCTCACTCTGTGTCTCTCTCTCTCTCAGAAAAATAAACATTAAACAAAATTTTAAGAATAAGGATAAATTAAAAAAAAATGAGTCTAAGTTACAAAGTCCATTTAAGAAGAAAAAATGATCTCATCACTGAAACAGAGGATGTTAAGATTTATTATAGGAGAAAAAACTGAATACTTTGGCTTTCTTTTTCTATATTCAGGGTGATGTGCAAGATGATGCAATATGAAAACTGTACCTTGATTAAAATTCGGTGATATCCCTTATCCCTTAATCCTTTGTCTATCTTGCCTCATTATCTGTGAACTCTTATTAATCCTGGTAACTGATGCTCACCATCCCAAACTAACAGTTGATAAAAACAAATAAGATACCCTGAAATATTCCATACACATACTGCCCATATAAACATTCCTAGTGGGAGAATCATTTGAATCCAAAATATGCTAAGGGTGCCCATGGGTAATTTAAAATACATTTTAAAATTCCAATATATTAATAGCCTAAACAACAAGTTAGAATGAAACTTTCTAAAAATTTAACTAATGTATGACCACTTGACTCTGAATTATATAATATAAGGTAAGGAATTATTTTAGTTCACAGCCCCCAGTTATTTGGTTTAAAGATTTTCTCTTTTCTAAAAAACTAGAAGTGAAAGGATAATAGTGTGTGTTATAGTCACAAAATAATAAATGTGGAACATCTTCATTTCTTTTAGACTATAAATATATATTACACTAATTTAGAAAATGACTATTTTACAGAAGCCACTGAAATATTTGCTTATCTTGTTTTATATGTGATCCCCCCAAATGTGCTCATTGTACAACAGAATACCTTAATTTTAATTGAAAATGAAGAAATTAGAATTATTTCAAATCATTACAAAAATCTGGAATGAATGAAACCATCAGATCTGACTGCTCCCAGAGCCTCAATTGGTGAGAGTTGTGATATATGCATTTCTTATTTATGTTTTGAGTGGAAGCTAGAAGATTGGCCCAATATTCCTAGGAATGCATGGAATTCTAAAGTATTTAATTTTTTTTTGTTTTTAAGTGGAGTGATTGTGCCCTCCTTTAATATTGTGCAATTATCTTAATCACTGTTTTATCCTTACATCTTTATGAACTTTGATCTTAATTTGTTTCTTAGGCTATCTGCTAAGACTTTATTATGGAAGTCTTTCTTAAGGAAAATATTTTTTCAATAAGTCTTTCAAATCCACAGTTCAAATATAAAGCAATTGAGATTATTCCTCTCAATCAATCCTTGGAAATATTCAAAGAAACAATTATATTTTGTTTTGTTTTGTTTTGTTTTGTTTTGTTTTAGGCATACTTTGAATTT
Organism: Panthera leo; assembly: GCF_018350215.1. Taxonomy (NCBI): domain Eukaryota; kingdom Metazoa; phylum Chordata; class Mammalia; order Carnivora; family Felidae; genus Panthera; species Panthera leo. Next base: position 124,005,638 of record NC_056682.1, on the reverse strand, counting down.
CATTATGATAACAATGCAAACTGATATTTATTGAGTGGTTAGAGTTGTCAGCCATTGTGCCTGAAGCTTTATAGATATTAGCTCATCAAATCCTTCCGGATTCTATGAAATAGATAATAACATCATCCCTATTTCATAAAGGAACAAACCAAGAGTTCAAAGAGTTATATAACTTGCCAAACATAGATATTTAAGTGGTACTTAAATCCATGTGTGTCTTAAACTATAAACCTTATCCTATCTTGTGCAAAAGAAGATAATTATCTTCCCCATCAGTTTTTCAAATGAAGTTTACTTGACTTTATAGTGTACCTTTCATATATGTCTTTTCTAATTATAAGCTACTCATCTTCATGATGGCGTCTGAAAATACAACCTAAATATAATTTAAAATGTTATTAAGAAAATGCTATTAATCCTAAATATCTTTACGATTACTTAGTAACATACGTTGTTCTGCTTCTCTCAGATCCACAATTTTAATGTCATTAGTCAGAAATATTTGACATCCACAGTCTTGTTGTAACGTGTAGGATACTGTTGAAATAAAGGGAGATTTTTCATTGCTGAGAAAGAGGCCTGAGCGAGAGTCAAGCTGGTCATTTCTCAGCTTACAGGCTGATTAGTTACAAGAGTTCAACTAGAAAGTCATTGCCCAGGGCAGTGTTCAAAGTGGTGGATTCTATGATATAAACTGGCAGAGGGACATTAAAGCAAGTAGCAGAAGAGGGTCCTTTTGGGGAAGAATGTAGTAGAAAACATGAAAAATAAAATTTACTTTGAGAGTCTCTAGGACTTGATGGGGAGGCCACCCATGCAAGTCACCTCCTATTGTAACTGCACAGAAGAGAGCACCCTCCTTGTACATTTGCATCCATTTCATGTTCTTTTTTGTAGAGTAGTGTGATTTAGCACTGGTGCCTGCTGGATAGAAAGAGTCTGATTAATGTGTGGCACTTCATGTTATAGCATATACTCCCATGTAAGTGATGGAAGACCCTCACATAATTGGATCTGAAATGGAATAAAATGATGAAAAATTTAGCATAGCCTTTGTCTTTATATGCTATAGTGGGGACAGCTGAGAGGTCAGGATACTTGGAAACGATGAGGGGCATTTTAGAGTCTCTGCTGGTAAAAATTTGTTTAACACAGTCTCATGATTAAAAGGAATGTGTATCCTGCTGTGGCACCAAGGTACAAGAGAGAGAATAATAAATTGGTGCCATTGACAAGATGTCATTTGTTATCTGCTTTAAAATGTCAGGTCATGTCATTGTGGTGAAATATTTTCTCTCTTGATGTATGTCTTACAAAGCAGGTTCAATGTTTGCCACTATTCTATTTCAATAAAAGAAAACAGCTTTTAATCTGGAAAGCACTGTCACCAGGAGGAAAATAAGGTCATCTGAGACTCTTATTTGGCCATTTCTCCACAATCCTCCATTAGCACTGTATTTCAATAGCCCTGTTGGTCCAAATTCTTTCTTTAATTTATCTTTTGAGGAGTGTAATTATCCATCTGCTCTCTTGGCCAAAGGCAGGGAGAAAAAGAGATTTTAGATATTGCAAGGTTACAAAAAGGCCAAAACCTGGCAACTGCACATCCTTATGTGATATACTTACGAGATTGTTAGATTCTTCACAACTTTTCTCATTCAGGGTTTCAGAGTACAAACATAGAAAGCACAGCTCTCTCACATTATATCAGTTAAAAATAAGTGAAAAGAATTTTAAAAGACAAAAATGAAAAAAAAATATGAAAGTCATGTGTTTGTGGGCTATAATATTGTTACACTGATATATACTTTCAATCTATGAAACATGAAGTAAAACACAGGGCATTAAAAGACTCAGTAAGTTGTCTTCCATTTTTCAGGTATCTAGATTTTCAGTGTAAACTCATTATAGTGACCTTAGACAGATGTGTTTGTCTCGCACATACCAGACCAAGCTGGTATTTTGAATTGTGGAGCCCTGTTCCACATGAGCTGGATTACACATGAGCTCAATTCCATTGAGCTGGAAGAGCAAAATCCACTTTGGATCGTAGGAAATAAATAACCCAACAAAGGAATAAAAATCTCTGTGCATATATATGCATATGTATATATACAAGTAAAGAGATAACCCCATGAACATATACAACCTCTAGTCATATTCTGGAACCCAAAAAGTGAAAGGAAATTATTAACCTCAGAAATACCACAAACTTAGCCATTGATGGGAAGGGTATCATAAGCAAATAAACAAAAGGATAAAAACATTCATGAGAGATGACTGATCTTTAAAGACTTTTGTACACACAAGAAAAACTTCCATATGATAATGAGTATATCTAACTCCCTCAGATATTGCATTTAAATGAATTTCCTATGGTGGTGGCAGCTGCTCCTTCCGTTATAGTTAAAAATATCAAGTGCCTATGTTCTTTTTATTTGAAATATCTATATAGTTAACTAATTTAGGTAAAGATAAAACTGATGAATCCATGCATTAATTCTTTAAACTTATTAGTTTAGTGCATAAGAACTATGCATATCTAATTTTAAGAGGAGAAAATGAGATATTTCAGAAAATAAAACAATTTACTACAGAAATGTAAACCTTAAAGGGATTGGATTTTGAAAATATAAGGTTGAATGGTCAAATGATCTTTAATGTATCTTTAATGTAGTTTAATGGAAATAATAAATTGTCTCTGAATTCCACAGAAAAAACAAAAGTCCAGCAATGTAAACTATAGAGAAAGATGAAATTTTCACAAACAATACCTGATGCAGCAGGATGATTTATTGAAACATTAACTTGGATTTTGCTCAGATTGCTATATACATTTTCCCTTTCTGATTCCAAGAAGGTGGTCCTGTTATGTTTCCTTCACTTGAGGGCTGAAGAGTAGTCAGTTCCAAAGGAGGTTATTTCTAAGCACAAGGATTTAAGTGCTCTCCTAGGTTTTGTTTGTAACAGTTATAGAATTCCATGGAATTGTCTCAAAAGGGAGAGATGTAGAAAGCAAAGGTTACTAAATGAAGAAAGGTTGGGAGAAACTCCTTTCCAAAACTGTAAAAGGAATAGAGTTTTTATGAGGCCCATAGCATCTTGTAAATGGCAGGATCTCAGTGGAGAATGGCTTTGTGATACACTTACAGAAGCTGGACATGGGAAATCAAACATCACCACTTTACAAGTCAACAGTGCTTGAGCTTGGCATCTGCATTGTTTAGACTAAGTTGGTTTAGACCCAGAGTACATCAACTATGACCAGAGTAGACTGAAAACCAGAGGACTCTTCCCTGAATGTTCTGCAACCTGTAGGAACCTAAGAAACATTGTTCATTTGTCTATACTTTTTATCAGTATATTCTTGCCTCCCAAACAATCCTCAACAAACTGCAGCTGGGCTCCTGACTTCATCCTCTCATTACCACTGCTTTAGCTAAGATGGCCAACAAACTCTCTGTTGCTAAAACTAAAAGATATTAAAGGATTCTTTGAATTGGTACTTTTTGGCATGGTCTGTAGATCCTTTTTCTCGAAATGTTCTCTTTCCTTGCATTCTATGAGTGTGTGTATGAGTCTTTTTCCTTCTGTTCTGTGGATAATCCTTCATACTCTTCTTTTGGGGCTTTCCTTCCTCTACCCATTTTGTAAAAAGCTATTCGTCCTTCCTCTAACTCTCCTTGGTGTTGTTTCCTTTTCACTTCACATTTTCTCTTTGGTGATCCTATGTTTTCAATAATGATTTGTTTTCTACTCATTAATTATTTCAATTTATTATTTATTTATTTATTTATTTATTTTTACTTTTTTTATGTTTATTTATACTTGAGAGAGAGACAGAGTGTGAGCGAGGGAGGGGCAGCTCCAGGCTCTGAGCTGTCAGCACAGAACCCGACGTTGGGCTCAAAGTCACAAACTGTGACATCATAACTTGCATTGAAGTCAGACGCTTAACCAACTGAGCCACCCAGGAGCCCCTAATCATCTCAGTTTAAATGTTACTTTCTCCAGGAAATTTTTCTCAACTCTTTAAGTCTAGATTATCTGCCCTTTTGTGTGATGTTTTAGAACTCAACCTTATAATATCATTTATCACTCTAGTGTAGTTACTGTCTTCCATACTAAATGATGAACATCCCAGTATAAAAACTAATTATGTTCACTTTTGCATCTCCAAGAATAGCAGTGTTAGGCATGTATTGGCTACTCAATAAACATATACTGATTTTTTTAAAAAAATTAATTGAAATAGTGGGACACCTTCAATATCTCTCTATCCTTATACCATAGGTTGTAGAGAGATAATATCTTTTTCTTTTAATTTTTTTAATGTTTATTTATTTTTGAGAGAGAAAGAGAGACAGAGCACAAGCAGGAGAAGAGCAGAGAGAGAGTGAGACACAGAATCTGAAGCAGGCTCCAGGCTCCGAGCTGTCAGCACAGAGCCAGATGGAGGGCTCAAACTCGTGAACTGTGAAATCATTACCTGAGCCGAGTCGGTTGCTCAACAGACTGAGCCACTCATGTGCCCCAAAAGATAATATCCTTTAACTTTTTTCCATTCTTCTTAGATCCCAGGAGATTCAAAATCCTTGTACTCCTCTTCCTATAGCTGAAGACATTTAATTCAGTCTTTCCTTCACTGTCTAAGATCAGTCCTCAGCTTAAACTGGTCAGAGATGGAGCTTATGGTGATTGTAGAAAGGTAGAAGTGCAAGGACAAAGGAATCTAAATTGTACTAATTGTTCTCTGGTTTGTCATCAAATTATCCTTCCAACTGTAGTAACTTTTCCTTTCTGCTTCTATTTTTAAAAACTTGGCTCCTGCCTACCCCATTTTTGAATCTGTGCATTAGCAATGATTCAGTGTTTTAATCCCTATGGAATTGTCCCTGCTTTACTTTTGACAGCCTCTTTCCTAACTGATCAGAGCTGTTTAAATATCATCTCAGAGATCTCAGAGATCCTTCTCAGATCCATCTCAGAGAACCTTCTACAATTCTATTGACTGGGTTATATTTTTGCCATATGGTCCTATAGCACAGAATGACATTTATTCAAAATATTCTTACACCAATAATATTTATATAATCATGTATGTATAATTACTATTTGTTTATCTCCCTCACTTAACTCTTGGCTCCGTTAAGGAAAATATGTCTACCTTGTTCACGACTCTTATTTTGAGTCAGTAGCATAAGGTCTGACAACATTGCAGATATTCAGTAGTATGCAAGTAGTGAATTCATGAACAAGTAGTGATTCATGGCTGGAGGCGTATTTCTCTCTGACACATTTCCTAACAGATCAGCTGCCTACTCTTCCTCCAGGTCTTCACCTTTGGATGCTCCACCTACCTATTGCTGTCTTGGCCTAATGCAGTGGCTGGTGCTCACTGTTTGTCTGAAACATAGCCTTTTGGTGCACTTCTGGGTATGGCTTTTCTCTAACAGAGAAAAACTTTAATCTTTAAACTAAACTTTAATCTTTCTCTACAATAGTCATCTAATTCCAGATTTCAGATCCTCTCAGACTGCTTTATTCATTTATTTATTTATTTATTTATTTATTTATTTATTTATTTATATTTAAGTTCTGTCTAGTTTTGCCCTAAACTGAGTTGAATCATCTTTATAACTCAAGAGATATTGGATATGGTTTGATGAAAAGTGCTAGTACTACTTGGTCATATTTGACATTCCTACACATCAGGAAATGGAATTATGAGGCAAACTAGGTGACTCTGTTTCATGCAGGATTTCCAAGTAGAAAGCCAGTCCAAAATGTCTCCCTCTATCAACACAAAGTAATAATAAACATGCTAATGTCTGCAGAGAGAATGAATTGACAAAAAAACAAAAAACAAAAAACACAGATACAGATTCCAGAAAGACAGAGGGCTTCTGCATTCTGTGTAGAAGTAAATTTAGCCTTCAAAAGCAATTGTTAAAATGCTGATATTTAAGGAGATAAGCTTTGAAAGAGTAAGCAAAGACTAAGTATGAGTGAAGGTACAGTCAATAATTTACTCAGTTCATTTTAGGCTTACAGTCTTGTTTTTGCAGTTAAGACTGGGATTAACTAGAAACTAGTTCTTTTGAACTAAGAAGCTGCAAACTCACCACCTCTTTTCATTATTTGCATTTTGCATCAAGACTATTATTCTGTCCTATCTCTGGTAGAAATTTACTATATGGGATATAAAGCCATGCAAGTATCAATTTTAAATTTATGTCTTTGAAGTATAGATTACATAAAATGTACCTTTTGATTTTTCAAGCTTAAGTTTCATACAAGTATCAGGTTTTCTAGAACTTAAACCATTAGTCTGGGCACTTAGTGGTATAAAGACTTACAATTGAACCTTCTCTTGACAAAAGGGATATTCACTTTTAAAGAGAAGATTGCTTCTGTAGCCTTTTGAAATCACGCCCTTGAAGAGATTTTTGACATTTAAAATAGCTTAAATAAAAACAAATAAAGCAACCATATAGATTTTATCATTATCTCAGAAAGATTCACCAAATCTGCTTCTTTCTTAAGTACCTAGACAGTTCATTATTTATTTTATCTTCCTCAGAAGTAGGTCGACATTTGCATTCTAATTTTTCAAAGGGTTTCCACACACACAAGCGTTTCTAGACAAAAGCATCTTTTTATAAATATGTTATTATGTCACTGAGACTTGCCTCAACACACCTCATTTTATCAATATAGTTGATTACAAGAGAGTATCTCTGATTGAATCAAAGGTGATATAAAAAAAATATGTGATCACGACAAAAGTATACATGTCATGATGAGCTCACTGCTTAAAGCACTCTTATATTGAATGCATTTGTTAAGAATGAAACAGCTAAATGAGTGGCAACTTTGGTAATAAGCACAGCCTGTATTTCCATCTATTGTTGTCTGAACAAGTTTAAGTAGATAGAATAAAAATATATACTAACTATATATCTGCATGGATTCCTTGTTCACCAAAAATATAAATATAAATTATTTATTTATTTGTTCATTCATTTCTTTCTTTCTTTCTTTCTTTCTTTCTTCCTTTCTTTGCTAAGTGTACCTGTTTAATATTTGGTGCAGGTGTTATGGAGATTCTAATGATGATGTGATATATGGTCACCATTAAGAAGGTTAAGTTGCAGTGTGACAAGTAACCATTCACACAATATATTCTATAATTTAATGTAGTCATTTTAAATAAAAATTGGAAGTAGATTAGAGAGGATATTAATTTCAATTGCAGACTACATCATAAAGAACAACCTTGGATATGTAATGAAAAGAAGGGTATTTTATAATAATGCCATTTATTTTACACATACTATTTTTAAGTACTCTGTAAATATTATTACACTTGTTTCTGAAAAAAAAATTGACAAGTTAAATATCACTTTTCTCATATTACAGATGAGAAATATTATATTAAAGAGTTAAGGTCCTTGACCAAAGCCCATATTATCTTAATGCCAACAAAATCAAAGGTCGAACCCAGGAATATCTGATTCCAAAGCCAGAGTTCTAAATTTGCTATCTTTGACCTCCTCTAAGGAGAGATAATGAGAGCAAAATTAATAAGGTAGAAAGGTATAACAAATGCTTGAAAATTAAAAAAAAGTGAACGAAGTTTGGATGATAGTGACTGAGATTCATGTATCCATATGCATCTGTGTAGACACATAAATGAAAACATCCAAGAGCAACAGCACTCAGAATGAAGTCCAAGCACCTTACCATGGTTCCCATTCCCTTGGTGATCCCAGACTCATTTTTCTGATTCCATTTCATACTATCTTCTTTCTCATCAATCAAAAGTTAAGCATCTTCCACATTTGACTTTTAATATTAATTCATTTCTCTCCATTCTTCCAATCTAAGCGGCTTCCTTCTTAGGACCTCCTCAAAGACACTTTGTATTTAGTTACTCAATATTAAGATCTCTCCCTGTTATAAAACACTGTTCCTACCCATCCCCCTAGTTATGATATTCTAGTCTTAGTTTACTACAGTGCTCATTCATCCCAACCTGAAATCATTGTGACATGGTTTTAATGTTTATTGTCTTCTCTTGCCTAGTAGAATGTAAATTCCATGAACAAGGACCTTTTCTATCTTGCCCACTGCTTTATTTCAGTACCTAAATGCATAGTAGGTATTCAGTAATTATTTGATAAGAAAATACATTAATTAAATCCTAAATCTAGCATTCTCATTAATCTTCTTGAAATCAAAGCCTCATCTGAGCAGCTCATAGACTGTCTTTATTCTTCTAGTAGGGCACTGATTACTCTCAGTCACAGTCTTCTTATGTGATGTGTAAATTATTAGATTACAGTTGCCTTCAAAGGAAGGACATTTCTTCTTTATCCCCAAAGCCCTGGGCATGTGACCCGTACACACTCATCGGGTTGAATTTCAAGCAATAGACATCAGTGAGTGTACAGAATCTAGCAAGAAGCACAGAAAGTCATTTGAAATGTTGAGTTATAGCCACTAATCTATAAGAGTTCTTGGATGTGTTGCTGGAAGGACCATTTTAAGATAGAATATTTTGCAGATCTATAAAAATAATTTAGAGTTATGAATACAAACAGATTGGTGATAATAAAGTTTCAAAGATTAATGTCTCGCAAGGAATCTAAGAAGCAGTTCTCCTTAACAGTGTCCTGGTATAAAGAAAAAAAAAATACTCCCAAACTCATGAACTTTAGCATAATATGTCATTCTAAAATATGTTATACTGGCGTAAGGATTATTTTGAACCAAAGGCAAATGAGCAGGGGGAAATACAATAAAAGCAATCTATATTCCCCCTAATTAAAAATAATAATAATAATAATAATAATAATAATAATAATAATAATAAGTAAACCCTGTGCCTTACATGGGGCTTAAACACACAACCCTGAGATCAAGAGTTGCATGCTCTACTGACTGAGCCAGCTAGACACCTCTGTTTTCCCTAATTTTCTAATGGCAGGACACAAATTTATAATGACATCTTCCTTTCTCTCCACCAGGAAGGAGAGAAGTTAGTCATTGGAGAAGACTCTTTACCCTTATTAGTCAAGAGAAGTCACCAGAGGTATCTATAGAACAAATCTTGCTAAAACTAGGCTTTATTTCCCATTTATTTCCCCCATATATTTGCCTCCCCACAATTCACTGCCCCTAGAAACTCAAAGTCCATTTTTCCTTGTCTTATTCCTTTGTTAAAATGCTATATAAACCCAAGCCCTAACCACTGCTTTAAGTTACTCATTAATAACTTCTCCCATGTATATATGTGATGGATGTGTTAATAAACTTCTATGTTTCTTATTTATCTGTCTTTTATTAGTCTAATTTACAGGACCTCCATGAAAGTACCTAAGATAAGAAGAGGTAAAAGATTATTTTTCCTCTTCTATATCACCTCAATTTATGTACTGAATAAATATATTTGAATTGGGTAGGTTTGAGCTATCTGAACAATTTATCTCCCTGTATACACCTCTGCTATCAGTCCAAGATCTGTCTCTGTGTCTACCTATGCTAAATAATGAGTGTTTATAATTTCAACATTTTAAAGCATATATTAACATATATTTTTGGATTTAAAAACTAAATGGTTATTTCTATAATTATTATTTGTAAATCTTGTGAGTAATGTGTTAAAATTCCAGTGTTGTAAAACCTTAACTGCCTTCTAGAGAAATATTTAGAAAATACTAAATGGCTCATGACAGATAGTAAACTATGACTAAGGCAGTTATTGCCTGTTATTTTGGTCCTTTTCTATGTTAAAATCCAATTCACTGTTTATTTTTTTTCCTTGTTTCCTTTCTAATTTGTATTTTCATAATATTCATCTTCATTTGAATAGAATTTTCAAATAATCAAATAATATTTGCTATATCACATGCTTTTGGAGTCTTTGGTTTTTTTTGTTTGTTTGTTTTGTTTTTAATGTTTATTTATTTGGTGTCTTTGAATCCAAAGATCTAAAACAAAAATAAAAGAAAAATAGCATAACTTGCTATGTTGTTTTCAGACTGTAACTCAAAACAAATTTCTTAATCTTCAGATCCTTGTTTTCTTTGTTTGTATAAAATAAAATAGTAAGTACATTCAAAATTCATTGCAAGATTATATTAAATTGACTAAGTGATAATATACAAAAATGCCTATCCCAGCACTTGAACATATAGTACACCTAAAAAATCATCAGTTTTCTCAGAAAACTCACCAATAGGGCTATGATTTTGGCAGATGTCAGTCACATTCAAACTCACCTAATTATACTAAATAATCTAAGCTTTAGTTTATAAAGACATGCAGAAATTTGTAAAATCATCTGTCCTTTACTAAAAGAGATTGTGGGGGTACTTGGGTGGCTCAGTCAGTTAAGCATCTGACTTCGGCTTAGGTCATGATCTTGTGATTTGAGGGTTGAGCCCCTTATCAGGCTCTGTGCTGACAGCTTGGAGGCTGGAGCCTGCTTCAGGTTCTGTCTCTGGCTCTCTGCCCCTTCTCCGCTCATACTCTGTCTCTCTCTAAAGAATAAATAAACATTTAAAAAGTTTAAAGAGATTGTGTCCTTCTCTAATTTTCTTCTATAAAATTAACAGTTTGCCCATATAAAGTAAGAATATGTTAAAGATAAGGGAGGTAGAAAGTTAATTCAACTACTGTAAAAAATCCAGGATTTGACACAATATCCACTAAGGTACAATAACATGTACTTTAAAATAAAACTAAAGATCCCACTTCTAGGATGGAACAAACATAATCAACCCTCTATAACCCATTGAATGCAGCTATTGAACCTGGAAAGAATGCAAGAGACAGCTGCTTGAATACTCTAAAAAATAAATAATGATTGGAGGATTGAGGAAGAAGACCAGTGTTCCAAGTACTATTGACCATCAGTGGGTCTACCATTATTTTTCCTGCTGATGTCCCCAGCATGAATTCAATGCAGCCTGAAATCTGGAAGAGTTATTATCTAGAGAAAGCAAGGAAAAATCCACCAGTCTAGCTTGAAGAGCAAGAAACAGATGCCCTAATGCTCAGACAGTAAGGAAAGTCACGATTTTTTTCTCATTCTTTCCCTTGTAACTGTTCTTTGTATTCTAGTGCCCAAGTAGGCCAGGAAGCAGTAATTATATGGACTACAATGATGAGCAAGAGCATACATCTCTGGAAAGGGGGTCTTCCTCACTGTTCATGGAATTGGACTCATGGGAATAAGGAAAATGCTGATTTGCTTCCTCCCTCCCTTTTCATTTCCCACTTCTTAGTCTCAAATCTGGGTAATGTTGCAGGAAGTGTTCAGCAGAATGGCACAAATTGAGACTCAACTTTTGTCTCAAAGACAAGAAAAAGTGAGACCCAGAAAACTGGAATATGCCTGGGCAGTGGTGCAAAGGGTCCAACTCAGAAGACTGATCTTCTAAAGTTGTTTATAAACTCAGCTCTGAGCTTAACGTGAATGGATCTGCCTCTAAGCAGCATACATAGTTTTCAAAATCTAGTAGAAGATAAGAATAAGACATCACTCAAGTCTCAGACTTGGTGGTGAATATGTGGGACAGATCAGAATAGCACTACAAGTGTTTGAAAACTAAACTGATACTAGAATTGCAACTTGTGGGATGCTAGTTGGAAATCACAGCCTGAATCCAATTGAATCAATTGTTTGTAAAATAAAAATCCCGTTTTATTTCTGTTTTTTATTGGTTGCTTACAAAACAAAAATATGAACATTCTCTATCGATGATAAACAAGACTTAAGAGTCTTATAGCAAAGTAAAAACCATAATCCAAATTATTCAGTATATGAATAACTGAAAAAATTTCACCTTGAATGGGGAAAGACAGTTACCAACACTGAGATGACACATGTTGAAATTATTAGACAAAGACTTCAGACTTCATTAAAATTATAAACTTCTCTGCAAAGCACACTTTTAAGAATGAAATGAGAAGCCATAGACTGGGAGAATATGTTCACAAAATACACATCTTATAAAGAACTGATAGCCAGAATACACAAAGAAACTCTTAAAACTCAATAATAAGAAAATAAACAACAATTAAAGTGTGGATAAAAGATCTGAATAGATATCTCACCAGAAAAGATACACAGATGGCAAATAAGCATATGAAAAGATGTTCAACATTTTATGTCATTAGCCAATTGCAAATTAAAATAGCAATAAAAGGATCGTGGGAGGGGACATCCTTTATTTGGCAGGGCTGTCTGTGGTGACATCTGTCTCAGATACAGTTAGCAGGAAAAAAAGGATACAGAAGTGATATTACTTTAAAATATTCAAAAACAGGAGTAGCATGGAGACCCTGAGCTTGTCTCCTCCCCGAAACGCAGCCATATCAGCACCAAACCATTTTGAACATAACTTGAGCTACAGAACTAGGCAGGTGTGCAGTGTGGAGAGGTGAACTGGGGGAAAGAAAAGCTGTGGAAGGTATGGAGTTGTTTTTTGTGGAGAGAGGACAGAGAAAGGGAAAGAAGAAGGGGACAGCACATTGATATCATGCAAGAAAAGCACTCCCCTGAAAGTAGCTGGAGAGAAAGAGAAATAATGAAAATACTCACAGGGAACTGAACAAGAAGTCTGTTCCCCCAAACCATTGATAGGAAGAAAGGGGAAAGTTTCCAATAAACAGTTGAGCACAGAGTCTGAAGGAGCTCAGTGCCTGGTGGTGATCTGGTGAGGAAAAAGGGTGAATCCCCAGGAGCAGACAGTGGGGTCTCAGGGGTCCTTGTGCCACACAGGGAGGAGTGGTTCACCTCATTGGAGTGCATTTGATAGAGGCCATAGGGCCTCCCCACAGGCACAGGTCCCAGCGGATCTCAGAGAGCAGCCACATTTGCTGATGTTGGGGCAAAGACACCAGAGTGTGGTAAAACCTGACGCTGGCTATGTGTTCTGATTTCCCATTATCTCTGAACCTCTACCACTGCATGATTGCACAAACATTTTCTGAGGCAAGCCAGCACCTGGCCATTGCTCAGCAAGACCCCCTCCAGAGAGTTGGCGCAAGTCTAAGCCTCAGGCATCTCTAAAGCATGGGGTTTTGAAACATAACCCCATCTGAGATAAAACTCTGGAGGGAGGTGCTTCCTGGCAAGCAGGCAGCTTGGACACGAACAGGGTAAAGGCAAGAAGCAGACAGAGGCCTGAGACAAAGGAAGGGTGCTTGATTGCAGGTCAGGGCAATTGCAAAGTTCATGTGCCAGACTAGGGAGCTAGATGAAGCCATTTCCTCTTCTGCACATGCACTTTCATGCCCTTCTGATCCACCCCAGTAAACTAAGCAGTGCCACCTAGTGGAGAACGGAGCCATTACACCAAGCCCTGCCCAAATGTGTCTCCAAGCACATCCCCTAGAAGAACTGCACTAGTCACTCCACCTGCTTAGTGTAGAGACTATAGAAACCTTCATAGTTTCAGTTCTAGGAGAAACTGGATGTTACTTGATTTGAATTTCATTCTGTTTGATGGTTCACTAATTCTTTTCTTTGCTTCTGTTTTTGCTTAAATTGTTTTCTATTTTTTTTTCTTTTCCTTTTCCTTTCTTTTTTCTTTTCTTCTTTTTTTAATTTTAATTACTTTTGTTTTTTGAGAGAGACACAAAGACAGAGTGTGAGGAGAAGAGGAGCAGAGAGAGAGGGAGACACAGAATCCAAAGCAGGCTCCAGGTTCTGTCAGCACAGTCTGACACAGGGCTCGAACCACAAACAGCAAGATTATGACCTGAGCCAAAGTTGGACACTTACCCGCCTAAGCCACCCAAGTGCCCCTCTTTTCTTTTTTTCTTCATTCTTGGGTACAGAAAGAGAAAAATTTGCTTTTTATTTATTTTTAACTTTATTTTTACTTTTTGAAAATTTTTATACTATTTTATTTTCATTTCATTTTATTCTAATTTATTATACATTTTTTTAATTTTTAAATTTTTGCTTATATATATTTTTTCTTTTCTTTCCTTTTCTTTTTTTTCTCTATTCTATCAACTTTTTTCCACAAGCAGACCAAACCCACCTAGGACCTGGCTTCCTTTACTTGATTTTTTGTTTTGTTTTTAATTTTTGTTTTTTTACTTTATTATTTTCTTGCTCCCAAATGACAAAACAAAGGAATTGACCCCAAAAGAAAGAAGAAGAAATGACACCAGGGACTTAATCAACACAGATATACCCAATATATCTGAACTAGAATTTAGAACCATGGTAATGAGAATACTAGCTGGGTGTTAAAAAAAAAAGCATAGAGGGGGATCCTGGGAAGATGGTGATGTAGGAGGACGCTGGGCTCGCCACGAGTCCTGCTGCTCACTTAGATTCCACCTACACCTGCCTAAATAACCCAGAAAACCGCCAGAAGACTAGCAGAATGGAGTCTCCGGAGCCAAGCGCAGACGAGAGGCCCACGGAAGAGGGTAGGAAGGGCGGAGAGGTGGTGCGCGCTACACGAACCGGCGGGAGGGAGTCGGGGCAGAGGAGCGGCCCGCCCGCCAAGCAGAGCCCCCAAGTCTGGCTTGCAAAAGCGGAGGGGCCGGACGGAGTGTGTTCCGACAGCAAGCTGGAATTGACATCTGGAAGGTTATAAGCTAACAGCTCTGCTCAGAGAACGGGAGGGCTGGAGGACAACAGGAGGGAGAGTTGTTGAGCCCGGTCGACAGAACTCAGCTTGGCGGGGAACAAAGGCCTCGCCAGCGCCATCTCCCTCGCCCATCCCCCAGCCAAAATCCCAAAGGGAACCAGTTCCTGCCAGGGAACTTGCTTGCACCGGGCAAACACCCAAAGCTGTGCTTCTGCAGATCCATCCCTCCGGTGACGGGTCTGACTCCCACCTGGTGCCACAGGGCCCCTCCTGAAGCGGATCTCTGAAAGAAAAGCGAGCTGAGCCTGCCCCTCCCGCCCCTGTGCACCTTGCCGCTCCACCCCAGCTAATACGCCAGATCCCCAGCACCACAAGCCTGGCAGTGTGCAAGTAGCCCAGACGGGCCACGCCACCCCACAGTGAATCCCACCCCTAGGAGAGGGGAAGAGAAGGCACACACCAGTCTGACTGTGGCCCCAGCGGTGGGCTGGGGGCAGACATCAGGTCTGACTGCCGCCCCGCCCACCAACGCAGGTTATTCAAGACAGCACAGGGGAAGTGCCCCGCAGTCCCGCACCAATCCAGGGACTATCCAAAATGACAAAACGGAAGAATTCCCCTCAGAAAAACGTCCAGGAAATAACAACAGCTAACGAACTGAGCAAAAATGATTTAAACAATATAACAGAAAGTGAATTTAGAATAATAGTCATAAAATTAATCGCTGGGCTTGAAAACAGTATAAAGGACAGCAAAGAATCTCTTGCTACAGAAATCAAGGGACTAAGGAACAGCCAGGAGGAGCTAAAAAATGCTATCAACGAGTTGCAGAAGAAAATGGAGACAACTACGGCTCGGACTGAAGAGGCAGAGGAGAGAATAGGTGAACTAGAAGAGAAAATTATGGAAAAAGAAGAAGCTGAGAAAAAGAGAGATAAAAAAATCCAGGAGTATCAGGGGAAAATTAGAGAACTAAGTGATGCACTAAAGAGAAATAATCTACGCATAATTGGTATTCCTGAGGAGGAAGAGAGGGAAAAGTGCTGAAGGTGTACTTGAAGAAATCATAGCTGGGAACTTCCCTGATCTGGGGAAGGAAAAACGCATTGAAATCCAAGAGGCACAGAGAACTCCCTTCAGACGTAACTTGAATCGATCTTCTGCACGACATATCATAGTGAAACTGGCAAAATACAAGGATAAAGAGAAAATTCTGAAAGCAGCTAGAGATAAACGTGCTCTAACATGTAAAGGGAGACCTATAAGACTCGTGACCGATCTCTCTACTGAAACTTGGCAGGCCAGAAAGAAATGGCAGGAGATCTTCAATGTGATGAACAGAAAAAATATGCAGCCGAGAATCCTTTATCCAGCAAGTCTGTCATTTAGAATAGAAGGAGAGATAAAGGTCTTCCCAAACAAACAAAAACTGAAGGAATTCGTCACCACTAAACCAGCCCTGCAAGAGATCCTAAGGGGAATCCTGTGAGACACAGTACCAGAGACACCGCTACAAGCATGAAACCTACAGACATCACAATGACTCTAAACCCATATCTTTCTATAATAACACGGAATGTAAATGGACTAAATGCGCCAACCAAAAGACATAGGGTATCAGAATGGATAAAAAAAAAAACAAGACCCATCTATTTGCTGTCTACAAGAGACTCATTTTAGACCTGAGGACACCTTCAGATTGAGAATGAGGGGATGGAGAACTATTTATCATGCCACTGGAAGTCAAAAGAAAGCTGGAGTAGCCATACTTATATCAGACAAACTAGACTTTAAATTAAAGGCTGTAACAAGAGATGAAGAAGGGCATTATATAATAATCACAGGGTCTATCCATCAGGAAGAGCTAACGATTATAAATGTCTATGCGCCGAATACAGGAGCCCCAAATATATAAAACAATTACTCACAAACATAAGCAACCTTATTGATAAGAAAGTGGTAATTGCAGGGGACTTTAACACCCCACTTACAGAAATGGATAGATCATCTAGACACACGGTCAATAAAGAAACAAGGGCCCTGAATGATACATTGGATCAGATGGACTGGACAGATATATTTAGAACTCTGCATCCCAAAGCAACAGAATATACTTTCTTCTCGAGTGCACATGGAACATTCTCCAAGATAGATCACATACTGGGTCACAAAACAGCCCTTCATAAGTATACAAGAATTGAAATCATACCATGCATACTTTCAGACCACAATGCTATGAAGCTTGAAATCAACCACAGGAAAAAGTCTGGAAAACCTCCAAAAGCATGGAGGTTAAAGAACACCCTACTAAAGAATGAGTGGGTCAACCAGACAATTAGAGAACAAATTAAAAAATATATGGAAACAAACGAAAATGAAAATACAACAATCCAAACGCTTTGGTATGCAGCGAAGGCAGTCCTGAGAGGAAAATACATTGCAATCCAGGACTATCTCAAGAAACAAGAAAAATCCCAAATACAAAATCTAACAGCACACCTAAAGGAAATAGAAGCAGAACAGCAAAGACAGCCTAAACCCAGCAGAAAAAGAGAAATAATAAAGATCAGAGCAGAAATAAACAATATGGAATCTAATAAAACTATAGAGCGGATCTACAAAACCAAGAGTTGGTTTTTTGAAAAAAATAAACAAAATTGATAAACCTCTAGCCAGGCTTCTCAAAAAGAAAAGGGAGATGATGCAAATAGATGAAATCATGAATGAAAATGGAATTATTACAACCAGTCCCTCAGAGATACAAGCAATTATCAGGGAGTACTCTGAAAAATTATATGCCAACAAACTGGACAGCCTGGAAGGAATGGTCAAATTCCTAAACACCCACACGCTTCCAAAACTCAATCAGGAGGAAACAGAAAGCTTGAACAGACCCATAACCAGCGAAGAAATTGAATCAGTCATCAAAAATCTCCCAACAAATAAGAGTCCAGGACCAGATGGCTTCCCAGGGGAGTTCTACCAGACTCTGTTTAAGCAGAGATAATACCTATCCTTCTCAAGCTATTCCAAAAAATAGAAAGGGAAGGAAAACTTCCAGGCTCATTCTATGAAGCCAGTATTACTTTGATTCCTAAACCAGACAGAGACCCAGTAAAAAAAGAGAACTACAGGCCAATATCCCTGATGAATATGGATGCAAACATTCTCAATAAGATACTAGCAAATCGAATTCAACAGCATATAAAAAGAATTATTCGCCATGATCAAGTGGGATTCATTCCTGGGATGCAGGGCTGGTTCAACATTCGCAGATCAATCAACGTGATACATCACATTAGTGAAAGAAAAGAGAAGAACCACATGATCCTGTCAATCGATGCAGAAAAGGCCTTTGACAAAATTCAGCAACTTTCTTAATAAAAACCCTCGAGAAAGTCGGGATAGAAGGAACGTACTTAAAGATCATAAAAGCCATCTATGAAAAGCCCACAGCTAACATCATCCTCAATGGGGAAAAACTGAGAGCTTTTTCCCTGAGATCAGGAACACGACAGGGATGTCCACTCTCACCGCTGTGGTTTGACATAGTGTTGGAAGTTCTAGCATCAGCAATCAGACAACAAAAGGAAATCAAAGGCATCAAAATTGGCAAAGATGAAGTTAAGCTTTCGCTTTTTGCAGATGACATGATATTATACATGGAAAATCCGATAGACTCCACCAAAAGTCTGCTAGAACTGATACACGAATTTCGCAAAGTCGCAGGACACAAAATCAATGTACAGAAATCAGTTGCATTCTTATACACTAATAATGAAGCAACAGAAAGACAAATAAAGAAACTGATCCCATTCACAATTGCACCAAGAAGCATAAAATACCTAGGAATAAATCTAACCAAAGATGTAAAAGATCTGTATGCTGAAAACTATAGAAAGCTTATGAAGGAAATTGAAGAAGATATAAAGAAATGGAAAAACATTCCGTGCTCATGGATTGGAAGAATAAATATTGTCAAAATGTCAATACTACCCAAAGCTATCTACACATTCAATGCAATCCCAATCAAAATTGCACCAGCATTCTTCTCGAAGCTAGAACAAGCAATCCTAAAATTCATATGGAACCACAAAAGGCCCCGAATAGCCAAAGTCATTTTGAAGAAGAAGACCAAAGCAGGAGGCATCACAATCCCAGACTTTAGCCTCTACTACAAAGCTGTCATCATCAAGACAGCATGGTATTGGCACAAAAACAGACACATAGACCAGTGGAATAGAATAGAAACCCCAGAACTAGACCCACAAACATATGGCCAACTAATCTTTGACAAAGCAGGAAAGAACATCCAATGGAAAAAAGACAGTCTCTTTAACAAATGGTGCTGGGACAAGTGGACAGCAACATGCGGAAGATTGAAACTAAACCACTTTCTCACACCATTCACAAAAATAAACTCAAAATGGATAAAGGACCTGAATGTGAGACAGGAAACCATCAAAACCCTAGAGGAGAAAGCAGGAAAAGCCCTCTCTGACCTCAGCCGCAGCAATTTCTTACTTGACACATCCCCAAAGGCAAGGGAATTAAAAGCAAAATGAACCCTACTGGGACCTTATGAAGATAAAAAGCTTCTGCACAGCAAAGGAAACAACCAACAAAACTAAAAGGCAACCAACGGAATGGGAAAAGATATTTGCAAATGACTATCGGACAAAGGGCTAGTATCCAAAATCTATAAAGAGCTCACCAAACTCCACACCCGAAAAACAAATAACCCAGTGAAGAAATGGGCAGAAAACATGAACAGACACTTCTCTAAAGAAGACATCTGGATGGCCAACAGGCACATGAAAAGATGCTCAACGTCGCTCCTCATCAGGGAAATACAAATCAAAACCACACTCAGATATCACCTCACGCCAGTCAGAGTGGCCAAAATGAACAAATCAGGAGACTAAAGATGCTGGAGAGGATGTGGAGAAACGGGAACCCTCTTGCACTGTTGGTGGGAATGCAAATTGGTGCAGCCACTCTGGAAAACAGTGTGGAGGTTCCTCAAAAAATTAAAAATAGACCTACCCTATGACACAGCAATAGCACTGCTAGGAATTTACCCAAGGCATACAGGAGTACTGATGCATAGGGGCACTTGTACCCCAATGTTTATAGCAGCACTCTCAACAATAGCCAAATTATGGAAAGAGCCTAAATGTCCATCAACTGATGAATGGATAAAGAAATTGTGGTTTATATACACAATGGAGTACTACGTGGCAATGAGAAAGAATGAAATATGGCCCTTTGTAGCAACATGGATGGAACTGGAGAGTGTTAAGCTAAGTGAAATAAGCCATACAGAGAAAGACAGGTACCATATGGTTTCACTCTTATGTGGATCCTGGGAAACTTAACAGAAACCCATAGGGGAGGGGAAGGAAAAAAAAAAGAGGTTAGAGTGGAAGAGAGCCAAAGCATAAGAGACTCTTAAAAACTGAGAACAAACTGAGGGTTGATGGGGGGTGAGAGGGACGGGAGGGTGGGTGATGGGTACTGGGGAGGGCACCTTTTGGGATGAGCACTGGGTGTTGTATGGAAACCAATTTGACAATAAACTTCATATATTGAAAAAAAAGCATAGAATCCCTACCTGTGCAGGGAAAAGAAATAAAATCTAATCAGGACAAAATTAAAAATGCTATAACTGAGATGCAGTATCGAATAGATGCCATGGCGACAAGTATGACGACGCAGATCAGCGAATCTGCAATTTAGAAGATAACATTGTGGAGAATCATGAAGCAGAAAAAAAGAGTGGAAAAAAGGCAAAAGATCAATATACAAGACTTAGGGAAATCAGTGACCTGCTAAAAAGGAATAAAATATGAAGAAGAGCATTTATCATAATTAAGAGATCTATCCACCCAGAAGATCTAACAGTTGTAAATATTTATGCCCCCAACAAATATATAAATCAGTAAATCACAAACATAAATAAACTCATTGATAATAACACCATAATAGTATGAAACTTCAACACCCAACTTATAGCCATGGACAGATCATCTAAGCAGAAAATCAACATGGAAACAATGGCTTTGAATGACACCCTGGACCAGATGGACTTGACAGATATATTCAGAACATTTCATCCAAAAGCAGAAGAATACACATTGTTCTTGAGTGTAATGGAATGTTCCCCAGAACAGATCACATACTGGATCACAAATCAGCCCTCAACAAGTACAAAAAGATCGAAATCATGCCTTGCATATTTTCAGATCACAACGCTATGAAACTTGAAATCAACTGCAAGAAAAAAGTCGGAAAGACAGGAATACTTGGAGATTAAAGAACATCCCACAAAAGGATGAATGGGTTAACCAAGAAATTACGGAGGAAATTAAAAAGTACATGGAAATCAATGAAAATGAGAACACAACAACCCAAAACCTCTGGGATTCAGCAAAGGCAGTCATAAAAGTGAAGTATATAGCAATCCAGGCCTTCCTAAAGAAGGACGAAAGGTCTCAGATACACAACCTAACCTTACACCTAAAAGATCTGGAAAAAGGACAGCAAATAAAGTCCAAAATCTACAGAAGAAGGTAAATAATAAGGATTAAAGCAGAAATCAATGACATCAAAAGCAAAAAACCCAACCAAACAAACAAAAAAAACCCGGTAGAACAGATCAATGAAACCAGGACCTGGCTCTTTGAAAGAATTAACAAAATTGATAAACCCCTAGCCAGCCTGGTCAAAAGAAAAAGGAAAGGACCCAAATAAATAAAATTATGAATTAAAGAGGAGAGATCACAACCAACACTGCAGAAATACAAACAATAATATGAGAATATCATGAGCAATTATTCTCCAGTAAAATGGGTAATCATAAGAAATGGACAAATTTTTCTAAACATATAAACTACCGAAACTGAAACAGGAAGAAATAGAATATTTTTATGAACCCATAAACAGTAAAGAAATTGAATCAGTAATCAAAAATTTCCCTATGAACAAGAGTCCAGGGTTGGATTGCTTTCTAGGGGGATTCTACCAAACATTTAGAGGAGAGTTAATATCTACTGTTTTGAAGCTATTCCACATAATAGAAATGGAAGGAAAACTTCAAAACTCATTCTATGAGGCCAAAACTACCTTGATTCAAAACCAAAGACCCCACTAAAAAGGATAACTACAGACCAGTTTTCTTAATGAACATGGATGCAAAAATTCTCGACAAGATACCAGCCAACAGGATCCAACAATACATTAAAAGAATTATTCACCATGATCAAGTGAGATTTATACCTGGGACGCAGGGCTAGTTCAATACCTGCAAATCAATCAATGTGATACATCACATAATAAAAGAAAGGATAATAACCACACAATCCTCTCAATAGATGCAGAAAAACATTTGACAAAATACAGCATCCTTTCTTAACAAAAACTCTCAAGAAATTAGGAATAGATAGATCATACTTCAAGATCATAAATTTGTAGTGATCAAGACAGTATGGTACTGGTACAAAAATAGACACAGAGATCAATGGAACAGAATAAAAAACCCAGAAATGGACCCACAAATGTATGGCCAACTAATCTTTGACAAAGCAGGAAAGAATATCCAATGGAAAAAAGACAGTCTCTTTAGCAAATGGTATTGAGATAATTGGACAGTGACATGCAGAAGTTGAACCTAAACCACTTTCTTACACCATACACAAAAATACACTCAAAATGATGAAAGACTTAAATGTAAGACAGGAAACCATCAAAACCCTAGAACAGAAAACAGGAAAAAACCTCTTTGACCTTGGCTGTAGCAACTCCTTATTCGACATATCTCCAGAGGCAAGGGAAACAAAAGTGAAAGTGAACCACTGAGACCTCATTAAGATAAAAACTTCTGCAAAGCAAACAATCAGCAAAACTAAAAGACAACCATGGAATGGGAGAAGACATTTGCAAATGACATATCAGATAAAGGGTGAGTATCCAAAATCTATAAAGAACCAAATTCAACACCCAAAAAACAAATAATCCAGTGAAGCAATGGACAAAAGACATGAATAGACACTTTTCCAAAGAGGACATCCAGATGGCTATCAGACAAATGAAAAAAGAAATTCTCAACACCACAATGAGATACCAACTCACACCTGTTAGAATGGCTAAAATTAACAACTCAGGCAACAACAGATGTTGGTGAGGATGCAGAGAAAGAGAAACCCTTTTGCACTGCTGGTGGGAATGCAAACTGATGCAGCAACTCTGCAAACAGTATGGAGGTTCCTCAAAAATTAAAAATAGAACTACCCTATGACCCAGGAACTGCACTACTAGGTATTTATCCAAAGGGTACAGAAGTGCTGATTCGAAGGGACACATACACCCCAATGTTTATAGCAGCTCTATCAACAATAGCCAAAGTATGGAAAGAGCCCAAATGTCCATCGACTGATGAATGAATAAAGAAGATGTGATACACACACAGACACACACACAGACACACACACAAACACTCACACAGTGGAATAATACTTGCCAATCAAAAAGAATGAAATCTTGCCATTTGCAACTACATGGCTGGAATTAGAGTGTATTATGCTAAGCGAAATAAGTTAGAGAAAGACAAATATCATATGATTTCACTCATATGTGAGACTTGAGATACAAAACAGAACAGCTCAAGGGAAGGGAAGAAAAAAATATAAAAAGAGAGGGAGACAAACCATAAGAGACTTAAATATAGAGAATGCTGAGGGTTGCTGGTGGGATGTTGGGTTGGGGAAGGGATAAAGGGGTGAGGGGTATTAAGAAGAGCACTTACTGGGATGATTACTTGGTGTTATATATAAGTGATGAATCACTAAATTCTATCCCTGAAATTTTTATTATGCTATATGTTAACTAACTTGTATTTGAATTATAAATAGATAAATGAATAAATAAATAAATAAATAAATAAATAAATAAATAAAATTTCGATAAAATAACCACTATTCAAATGATGAAAATCTAAAACCCTGACATCACCTTATACTTTTAGGGTTGTAGAGCAACAGGAACTTTCATTAACTGCTAGTAGGAATGCAAAATGGTACAGCCACTTTGGAAGATAGTATGGCTATTCTTACAAAACTGAACATATTGCTATTTTGTGATCCAGAAATCAGACTCCTTGGCTTTACAGAAATGAGTTGAAAACTTACATCCATACAAAAATCTGCATATATATACGAATGTTTATAGCAGCTTTATTCATAATTACTAAAACTGAAAAGCAACCATGATGTCCTTCAAAGGGTGAATAGATATATTGTAGTGTATCCATTCAAAGGAATATTATTCAATGATGAAATAAATGAGCTATCAAACCACACAAAGACATGGTGGAAACTTACATGTATATTACCAACTGGAAGAAATCAATATTAAAAGGCTACCTACTCTATGATTACAACTACATGACAATCTGGAAAATACAAAATTATGGAGATCATGAAAAGATCAGTGTTTATCAGATATTTGAGGGTAGGGAGGGAAAGATGAATACATAGAATAGAGGATATTTTTAGGGCAGTGAAACTATTCTGTGTGATACTATAATGGAGGATACATGTCATATATCTATCAAAACCCATATAATGTACAGGTATACTTCATTTTATTGTGCCTTTTTTTTTTACTGTGCTTCACTTTATTGTACTTCACAGATACTGTAATCTTTGCAAATGTAAGGTTTGTGTCAACCTTATGTTAAGCAAATCTATTGGCACCAACAGCATGTACTCACTTTGTATCTATGTCACATTTTGGTAATTCTTGCAATATTTCAAATGTTTTCCTTATTATTATATTTGTTATGGTGATCTATGATCAATGTCTTTGGTGTTACTATTATAATTGTTTTGGAGCCCCACAAACAGTGTCCCTATAACACAGTAAACTTAATCCATATATGTTTTGTGTGTTGTGACTTCTCCACCAACCAACCATTCTGCCATCTCTCTCCCTCTCCTCAAGTCTTCCCTATTCCCTGAGATAAAGGAATATTGAAATTAGGCCAGTTAATAACCCTATAATGGCCTCTAAGTGTTCAAGTGAAAGGAAGAAACACCTATCTCCCATTTTGAATCAAAAGCTAGAAATGATTAAGCTTAATGAAGAAGGTATGTCAAAAGTTGAGATAGGCTGAAAGCTAGGTCTCTTGCACCAAATAGTTAGCCAAGTTGTGAATGCAAAAGACAAGTTCTTGAAGGAAATTAAAAGTGCTACTCCACTGAACACATGAATGAAAAGAAAGTGAAACAGCCTTAGTGCTAATACAGAGAAAGTTTGAGTGGTCTGGATAGAAGATCAAACCAGGTTAGAGTGGGAGAGAGCCAAAGCATAAGAGACTCTTAAAAACTGAGAACAAACAGGGTTGATGGGGGGTGGGAGGGAGGGGAGGGTGGGTGATGGGTATTGAGGAGGGCACCTTTTGGGATGAGCACTGGGTGTTGTATGGAAACCAGTTTGACAATAAATTTCATATATTGAAAAAAAATTTAAAAAAAAGATCAAACCAAACCCAAAATTCCCATAAGGCAAAATCTAAAACAGCAAGGCCCTAAATCTCTTCAATTCTGTGAAGGATGAGAGAGGTGAGGAACCTGCAGAAGAAAAAATTGAAGCCATCAGAGATTGGTTCTTGACGTTTAAGGAAAGAAGCCATCTCTGTAATATCAAAGTGCAAGGTGAGGCAGCAAATACTGATGTAGAAGCTGGAGCAAATTATCCAGAAGATCTAGCTAAGACCATTCATGAAGGTGGCTACCTTAAACAACAGATTTTCAATGTGGATGAAACAGCCTTTTAGTGGAAGATGCCATCTATATGGGACTTTCATAGCTAGAGAGGAAAAGTCAATGCCTTGCTTCGAAGCTTTAAAGGATAGGCTTATTCTCTTTTAGGGATTAATACAGCTGAGACTAATTTGAAACCAATGCTAATTTACCATTCCAAAAATCCCAGGGCTATTAAGAATTAAAGTAGTATTTAGAGTAAATATATTTTTCTTTCTTTCTTTTCTTTTTTTTATTGAAGCATAGTTGCCATATGATGTGGGGCACCTGGGTGGCAGTTAAGCGTCCAACTTCAGCTCAGGTCATGATCTCATGGTTTGTGAGTTTGTGCCCTGTGTCGTGCTCTTTCCTGACAGCTCAGAGCCTGGAACATGTTTGGGATTCTGTGTCTCCCTCTCTCTCTAACGCTCTTCCACTTGTGTGCGCTCTCTCTCTCTTTCTCTCTCTCTCAAAAATAAACATTAAAAAAATTTGAAGTAGAGTTGACACTTAATGTTACAGGAGTTTCAAGTATACAGTATGGTGATTCAGCAACTCTGTACATTATGCTATGTTCACGACAGTGTAGCTACCATTGATCACCATACAATGCTATTAGAGGGCCATTGACTATATTCTCCATGCTGTACTTTTCATCCCCATGATTTTTTCATTCCATAACTGGAAGCTTGTACCTTCCATCTCCTACTCTCCTTCACCAGTTTTGCCTATCCACCCCTTCCCCCCACCCCCGCCTCTCTTCTGACAGCCATTAGTTTGTTCTCTGTATTTATAGATCTGTTTCTGCTTTTGTTTGTTCATTTGGGTTCATATGGGGTTTTTTGTTGTTTTGTTTGTTTTTTAAATTCCACATATAAATGAAATGTAATAGCATTCGTCTTTTTCTGTCTGACTTATTTTATTTATTTCATTTAGCATAATACCCTCTATGTCCCCCAATGTTGTCACAAATGGCAAGATTTTATTCTTTTTTATAACTGAGTAATATTCCCATATATAAAGAGAGAGATAGAAAGAAAGAAAGAAAGAAAGAAAGAAAGAAAGAAAGAAAGAAAGAAAAAAAGGAAAGAAAGACAGACAAACATCTATATCACACCTTATTTATCCATTCATCTATGGAGGGCACTTGGGTTGCTTCCATATACTGGCTATTATAAATAATGCTGCAATAAAGATAGGGGTATGTATATCTGTTTGAATTAATGTTTTCACTTTCTTGGTGTAAATACTCAGTAATAGAATTACTGGATTATACAGTATTTCTGTTTTTAATTTTTTGATGAACCTTCATATGGTTTTCCATAACGGCTGTACCAGTTTACATTTCCACCAACAGTACAGGAGGGTTACTTTTTCTTCACATCCCCACCAATACTGGTTATTTCTTGTGTTTTTGACTCTAACCTTTCTGATAGGTATACGATGATATGTCCTTGTAGTTTTGATTTGCATTTCCCTGATGATTTGTGAACTCAGCATCTTTTCATGTGTTTATTGGCCATCTATTTGTATGTCTTCTTTAGAAAAATGCTTACTCAAGTTCTTTACCCATTTTTAATTGGATTACTTAGATTTTTGGTGTCCCATGGTATAAGTTCTTTGTATATTGTGGATATTAACCCCTTATAGGATACACTGGTAATGAAAATGTATTGCAGCTATTGTGATATTATCATAGTAAAGTTTAAAATTGGGTAGTACAATTCCTTCAGCTTTATTCTTCTTTTCCAAAATTATTTTGAATTTCTTGCTTTTTAATTCACTTTTAGGATTAGCTTGTGTATATCTAAAAAAGAAAAAAATAAGAAAACAAACAATCCTGCTTAGATTTGGATTTGGATTGGAATTGTGTTATAACTCAATTTGGGGATAATTGATACCTTTGCTATATTGAATTATCCAGTCCATGTACATGGTGTATCTTTGTGTTTATTTAAGTCTTCTTTGATTTTGTCATCAGTGTTTTGTAGTTTTCTTCACAAAGACTTCATACATGTTTTCTTGGATTTATATTTAAGTATTTATTTTTTAAACCTATAGCTAGTAAATCTATATACACACACACACCCACATATGTATATACACATCCACCTATGTGTGTATACAGTACTTATATAGTATTTATAACATGCTATATATAAATCACTTACAATTATACATGATATGTATGCTGTGTTGCATGTATATAACTTATTTTTGGTTATATACAAGCTCACTCTACAAGTGAATGAAAGGCAAACAAAATAAAATAATTTTTATTTTTTTTTTAATTTTATTTATTTTTTCAATATATGAAGTTTATTGTCAAATTGGTTTCCATACAACACCCAGTGCTCATCCCAAAAGGTGCCCTCCTCAGTACCCATCACCCACCCTCCCGTCCCTCTCACCCCCCATCAACCCTCAGTTTGTTCTCAGTTTTTAAGAGTCTCTTATGCTTTGGCTCTCTTCCACTCTAACCTCTTTTTTTTTTCCTTCCCCTCCTCTATGGGTTTCTGTTAAGTTTCCCAGGATCCACATAAGAGTGAAACCATATGGTACCTGTCTTTCTCTGTATGGCTTATTTCACTTAGCTTAACACTCTCCAGTTCCATCCATGTTGCTACAAAGGGCCATATTTCATTCTTTCTCATTGCCACGTAGTACTCCATTGTGTATATAAACCACAATTTCTTTATCCATTCATCAGTTGATGGACATTTAGGCTCTTTCCATAATTTGGCTATTGTTGAGAGTGCTGCTATAAACATTGGGGTACAAGTGCCCTATGCATCAGTACTCCTGTATGCCTTGGGTAAATTCCTAGCAGTGCTATTGCTGTGTCATAGGGTAGGTCTATTTTTAATTTTTTGAGGAACCTCCACACTGTTTTCCAGAGTGGCTGCACCAATTTGCATTCCCACCAACAGTGCAAGAGGGTTCCCGTTTCTCCACATCCTCTCCAGCATCTTTAGTCTCCTGATTTGTTCATTTTGGCCACTCTGACTGGCGTGAGGTGATATCTGAGTGTGGTTTTGATTTGTATTTCCCTGATGAGGAGCGACGTTGAGCATCTTTTCATGTGCCTGTTGGCCATCCAGATGTCTTCTTTAGAGAAGTGTCTGTTCATGTTTTCTGCCCATTTCTTCACTGGGTTATTTGTTTTTCGGGTGTGGAGTTTGGTGAGCTCTTTATAGATTTTGGATACTAGCCCTTTGTCCGATAGTCATTTGCAAATATCTTTTCCCATTCCGTTGGTTGCCTTTTAGTTTTGTTGGTTGTTTCCTTTGCTGTGCAGAAGCTTTTTATCTTCATAAGGTCCCAGTAGGGTTCATTTTGCTTTTAATTCCCTTGCCTTTGGGGATGTGTCAAGTAAGAAATTGCTGCGGCTGAGGTCAGAGAGGGCTTTTCCTGCTTTCTCCTCTAGGGTTTTGATGGTTTCCTGTCTCACATTCAGGTCCTTTATCCATTTTGAGTTTATTTTTGTGAATGGTGTGAGAAAGTGGTTTAGTTTCAATCTTCCGCATGTTGCTGTCCACTTGTCCCAGCACCATTTGTTAAAGAGACTGTCTTTTTTCCATTGGATGTTCTTTCCTGCTTTGTCAAAGATTAGTTGGCCATATGTTTGTGGGTCTAGTTCTGGGGTTTCTATTCTATTCCACTGGTCTATGTGTCTGTTTTTGTGCCAATACCATGCTGTCTTGATGATGACAGCTTTGTAGTAGAGGCTAAAGTCTGGGATTGTGATGCCTCCTGCTTTGGTCTTCTTCTTCAAAATGACTTTGGCTATTCGGGGCCTTTTGTGGTTCCATATGAATTTTAGGATTGCTTGTTCTAGCTTCGAGAAGAATGCTGGTGCAATTTTGATTGGGATTGCATTGAATGTGTAGATAGCTTTGGGTAGTATTGACATTTTGACAATATTTATTCTTCCAATCCATGAGCACGGAATGTTTTTCCATTTCTTTATATCTTCTTCAATTTCCTTCATAAGCTTTCTATAGTTTTCAGCATACAGATCTTTTACATCTTTGGTTAGATTTATTCCTAGGTATTTTATGCTTCTTGGTGCAATTGTGAATGGGATCAGTTTCTTTATTTGTCTTTCTGTTGCTTCATTATTAGTGTATAAGAATGCAACTGATTTCTGTACATTGATTTTGTGTCCTGCGACTTTGCGAAATTCGTGTATCAGTTCTAGCAGACTTTTGGTGGAGTCTATCGGATTTTCCATGTATAATATCATGTCATCTGCAAAAAGCGAAAGCTTAACTTCATCTTTGCCAATTTTGATGCCTTTGATTTCCTTTTGTTGTCTGATTGCTGATGCTAGAACTTCCAACACTATGTCAAACCACAGCGGTGAGAGTGGACATCCCTGTCGTGTTCCTGATCTCAGGGAAAAAGCTCTCAGTTTTTCCCCATTGAGGATGATGTTAGCTGTGGGCTTTTCATAGATGGCTTTTATGATCTTTAAGTACGTTCCTTCTATCCCGACTTTCTCGAGGGTTTTTATTAAGAAAGTTGCTGAATTTTGTCAAAGGCCTTTTCTGCATCGATTGACAGGATCATGTGGTTCTTCTCTTTTCTTTCACTAATGTGATGTATCACGTTGATTGATCTGCGAATGTTGAACCAGCCCTGCATCCCAGGAATGAATCCCACTTGATCATGGCGAATAATTCTTTTTATATGCTGTTGAATTCGATTTGCTAGTATCTTATTGAGAATGTTTGCATCCATATTCATCAGGGATATTGGCCTGTAGTTCTCTTTTTTTACTGGGTCTCTGTCTGGTTTAGGAATCAAAGTAATACTGGCTTCATAGAATGAGCCTGGAAGTTTTCCTTCCCTTTCTATTTTTTGGAATAGCTTGAGAAGGATAGGTATTATCTCTGCTTAAACAGAGTCTGGTAGAACTCCCCTGGGAAGCCATCTGGTCCTGGACTCTTATTTGTTGGGAGATTTTTGATGACTGATTCAATTTCTTCGCTGGTTATGGGTCTGTTCAAGCTTTCTGTTTCCTCCTGATTGAGTTTTGGAAGCGTGTGGGTGTTTAGGAATTTGACCATTCCTTCCAGGCTGTCCAGTTTGTTGGCATATAATTTTTCAGAGTACTCCCTGATAATTGCTTGTATCTCTGAGGGACTGGTTGTAATAATTCCATTTTCATTCATGATTTCATCTATTTGCATCATCTCCCTTTTCTTTTTGAGAAGCCTGGCTAGAGGTTTATCAATTTTGTTTATTTTTTTCAAAAAACCAACTCTTGGTTTTGTAGATCCGCTCTATAGTTTTATTAGATTCCATATTGTTTATTTCTGCTCTGATCTTTATTATTTCTCTTTTTCTGCTGGGTTTAGGCTGTCTTTGCTGTTCTGCTTCTATTTCCTTTAGGTGTGCTGTTAGATTTTGTATTTGGGATTTTTCTTGTTTCTTGAGATAGTCCTGGATTGCAATGTATTTTCCTCTCAGGACTGCCTTCGCTGCATACCAAAGCGTTTGGATTGTTGTATTTTCATTTTCGTTTGTTTCCATATATTTTTTAATTTGTTCTCTAATTGTCTGGTTGACCCACTCATTCTTTAGTAGGGTGTTCTTTAACCTCCATGCTTTTGGAGGTTTTCCAGACTTTTTCCTGTGGTTGATTTCAAGCTTCATAGCATTGTGGTCTGAAAGTATGCATGGTATGATTTCAATTCTTGTATACTTATGAAGGGCTGTTTTGTGACCCAGTATGTGATCTATCTTGGAGAATGTTCCATGTGCACTCGAGAAGAAAGTATATTCTGTTGCTTTGGGATGCAGAGTTCTAAATATATCTGTCCAGTCCATCTGATCCAATGTATCATTCAGGGCCCTTGTTTCTTTATTGACCGTGTGTCTAGATGATCTATCCATTTCTGTAAGTGGGGTGTTAAAGTCCCCTGCAATTACCACTTTCTTATCAATAAGGTTGCTTATGTTTGTGAGTAATTGTTTTATATATTTGGGGCTCCTGTATTCGGCGCATAGACATTTATAATCGTTAGCTCTTCCTGATGGATAGACCCTGTGATTATTATATAATGCCCTTCTTCATCTCTTGTTACAGCCTTTAATTTAAAGTCTAGTTTGTCTGATATAAGTATGGCTACTCCAGCTTTCTTTTGACTTCCAGTGGCATGATAAATAGTTCTCCATCCCCTCATTCTCAATCTGAAGGTGTCCTCAGGTCTAAAATGAGTCTCTTGTAGACAGCAAATAGATGGGTCTTGTTTTTTTTTTTATCCATTCTGATACCCTATGTCTTTTGGTTGGCGCATTTAGTCCATTTACATTCCGTGTTATTATAGAAAGATATGGGTTTAGAGTCATTGTGATGTCTGTAGGTTTCATGCTTGTAGCGGTGTCTCTGGTACTGTGTCTCACAGGATTCCCCTTAGGATCTCTTGCAGGGCTGGTTTAGTGGTGACGAATTCCTTCAGTTTTTGTTTGTTTGGGAAGACCTTTATCTCTCCTTCTATTCTAAATGACAGACTTGCTGGATAAAGGATTCTCGGCTGCATATTTTTTCTGTTCATCACATTGAAGATCTCCTGCCATTTCTTTCTGGCCTGCCAAGTTTCAGTAGAGAGATCGGTCACGAGTCTTATAGGTCTCCCTTTACATGTTAGAGCACGTTTATCTCTAGCTGCTTTCAGAATTTTCTCTTTATCCTTGTATTTTGCCAGTTTCACTATGATATGTCGTGCAGAAGATCGATTCAAGTTACGTCTGAAGGGAGTTCTCTGTGCCTCTTGGATTTCAATGCGTTTTTCCTTCCCCAGATCAGGGAAGTTCCCAGCTATGATTTCTTCAAGTACACCTTCAGCACTTTTCCCTCTCTTCCTCCTCAGGAATACCAATTATGCGTAGATTATTTCTCTTTAGTGCATCACTTAGTTCTCTAATTTTCCCCTGATACTCCTGGATTTTTTTATCTCTCTTTTTCTCAGCTTCTTCTTTTTCCATAATTTTCTCTTCTAGTTCACCTATTCTCTCCTCTGCCTCTTCAGTCCGAGCCGTAGTTGTCTCCATTTTCTTCTGCAACTCGTTGATAGCATTTTTTAGCTCCTCCTGGCTGTTCCTTAGTCCCTTGATTTCTGTAGCAAGAGATTCTTTGCTGTCCTTTATACTGTTTTCAAGCCCAGCGATTAATTTTATGACTATTATTCTAAATTCACTTTCTGTTATATTGTTTAAATCATTTTTGCTCAGTTCGTTAGCTGTTGTTATTTCCTGGACGTTTTTCTGAGGGGAATTCTTCCGTTTTGTCATTTTGGATAGTCCCTGGATTGGTGCGGGACTGCGGGGCACTTCCCCTGTGCTGTCTTGAATAACCTGCGTTGGTGGGCGGGGCGGCAGTCAGACCTGATGTCTGCCCCCAGCCCACCGCTGGGGCCACAGTCAGACTGGTGTGTGCCTTCTCTTCCCCTCTCCTAGGGGTGGGATTCACTGTGGGGTGGCGTGGCCCGTCTGGGCTACTTGCACACTGCCAGGCTTGTGGTGCTGGGGATCTGGCGTATTAGCTGGGGTGGAGCGGCAAGGTGCACAGGGGCGGGAGGGGCAGGCTCAGCTCGCTTTTCTTTCAGAGATCCGCTTCAGGAGGGGCCCTGTGGCACCAGGTGGGAGTCAGACCCGTCACCGGAGGGATGGATCTGCAGAAGCACAGCTTTGGGTGTTTGCCCGGTGCAAGCAAGTTCCCTGGCAGGAACTGGTTCCCTTTGGGATTTTGGCTGGGGGATGGGCGAGGGAGATGGCGCTGGCGAGGCCTTTGTTCCCCGCCAAGCTGAGTTCTGTCGACCGGGCTCAACAACTCTCCCTCCTGTTGTCCTCCAGCCCTCCCGTTCTCTGAGCAGAGCTGTTAGCTTATAACCTTCCAGATGTCAATTCCAGCTTGCTGTCGGAACACACTCCGTCTGGCCCCTCCGCTTTTGCAAGCCAGACTTGGGGGTTCTGCTTGGCCGGCGGGCCGCTCCTCTGCCCTGACCCCCTCCGCCAGTCTGTGTAGTGCGCACCGCCTCTCCGCCCTTCCTACCCTCTTCTGTGGGCCTCTCGTCTGCGCTTGGCTCCGGAGACTCCATTCTGCTAGTCTTCTGGCGGTTTTCTGGGTTATTTAGGCAGGTGTAGGTGGAATCTAAGTGAGCAGCAGGACGCGCGGTGAGCCCAGCGTCCTCCTACGCCGCCATCTTCTCAGGATCCTGAAAATAGTTTTGAAAAAGAATATAACTGAAGGAATCTCACTACCCAATTTTTAAACATACTATATACCCAGTGTTATTGGCAATGTGTTATTGTAGAGAGACATATAGTTCTATTGAATAGAGCAGAATTAAGTAATAGATCCACAGGAATATAACCAATTGATTTTTGAGACCCATGTAAAGGTAATAAAGTAAAGAAAGCATAGTCTTTTGACAAATGGAATAATTCAATGTCTAAATGCCAAAAGTGGACCCCAACCTCACATCTTATATAAATATTAATTCAAAATGGATCATAGCTCCAAATGTAAAATTATTTAAAAAATTAGAAAAAATAGGGGAAAATATTTGTGGCCTAAGGTTATTTATGAAAAGATCTTTAAGTGCCTTGTAAAACTGTCAAATGGCACCTGTATCATTTCAGAGGGAGACTTTTCTAGATCAGTGGTTTTCAACTTGGGCAATTTTACCCCCATCGGAGACATTTGGCAATGTCTGGAGTCATTTGCATTTGCCACAATTTGAGAGTGTGTGTGTCTTGAGGTTCAGAGGTTGTAGTGCTACTGACGTTACCAAACCAGGCTGAAACGCTGGCTGAAAAACCAAGTGGCACTCGGGTATCTTAGTGGATCAGAGATTTATTTAACACTGGCGGACTCAGAGGAGACCATTTCTCCAAAGATCTGAGCGAGGAATGCAAGCGGGAAGGGTAATTTATAGTTGTCAGCCTCCATATTTGGGGGGGGGGGGGGGCGGCGTTTTGCGTGCATGGCAAACAGGGCAAGAAGAACCCGGAAGAAGAGGGGTTTCTAAGCCCAGAGACCAGAGCTTGTTTTAGTCCTGTCGACCATTTTGTGGTGTAAAACTTTTATTCATTTTCCCAACACTGACATTACTAGGTAGAGGCCATAGATACTGGTGAACATCTTACAATTCACAGGACAGCTTCCCCCACAACACTTATGTAGTCCAAATTGTCAATAGTGCTGAGGATGAGATACCTTGTTCAGATATTTTTTTTTCCTCCATATGTCAGACAGTTTAAAAATTATTTAAATTTATCTAATTAATCAGAAAGAAAAAAATCCTTATTAATATTGTTTGATAGGGGCAACTTAAATAACAAAGATAGTTTTTATAGTAACGGGCATTTTCAGTCAGGATTCTAACAGAAAAACAAAACAAAACAAAAACAAAACAGGCAAACAAAAACCCTGCTTAACTGACAGATATTTTCAAACAAAAGCATTTATTTCACTGGTTTCAGGAAAACAAATGATAGCTTTCAGGCCAGTTATAACTGCAACAGTTAAACAGTTCAGTGGTGTTTTTTTTGTTGTTTGTTTGTTTGTTTTGTTGTTTTATTTTTTGTTTTTTGTTTAAAGACTTTTGTTATTGGAAAAAAGCAGCAGCCTTAGCAAGGGATGACAGAAACTCAGGGAAATCAGGCATGCCTAATGACTCTATTCCAATTTAGCACTGGTCTCTGGTGATTTCTTTTTAAGAATTCCAGAGCTCAAGCTTTTGATCTTGAGCAGAAAATCCAAATGTGGGTGGCAAGACACTTTCTTTGCATCGCCCTAGCACATGTAACATTCCCAGTGTGGCCAGAGTTCTCCCAAGCAGGAGGGTTCCTTCACACAGAATGGCTTTAAAACCTTCCTGTACAGGGTTCTTTGCATTTGTGTTCTTTGGGAAATCTCTTGAGGGCTTAAGACAATGAAGGGGCTAATCAGTTATGCTTTGCCTATAGAGTGTTCAAGTTAGTTTCTTCATAGCAAAGTCACTGTTAACCACATTTTTCATTTCAGTCTCTAAATCCACCCTCAAGCTAGAACAAGGCTGAAAAGCTGAAAGCTCTGAGAGCAGCATGCTCTAATTTGACCAGGAAAGAGCTAATAAAGTGTGTAAGTGTAATGGCACTGAGATACCAGATGTACTCTATATGGCAGTGATTCTCAAC
Source organism: Panthera leo (assembly GCF_018350215.1). Taxonomy (NCBI): domain Eukaryota; kingdom Metazoa; phylum Chordata; class Mammalia; order Carnivora; family Felidae; genus Panthera; species Panthera leo. The sequence goes on along the minus strand of NC_056682.1, from coordinate 123,970,027 downwards.
CATGGTTGATTTTGCTCCCTAGTGGACATTTGTCAACATCTGGAGACGTTTTTAATTGTTGCCATTGGGGGCTGGGGGAAAAGTAATACTGGCATTTACTGGGGTAAGACCAGACACACAACTACTAAATATCTTGTAATGCATAAGACAGCTTCCCACAACAAAGAAGTATCTGGCCCAAAATATCAACATTGCCAAGGTTGCAAATTGCTGCTCCATGGGCTCATTCATCTTTACTTTAGATAGATTTTTCCAATTTATGCATCTTCTAATAGTAAGTTATACAAGCCTTACCTTGGATGAAAGATCTTTAGAGATGATATCTTCAAAAATGTGTTTGTTTTGCAATATGTGTCAAAACTTAAAATCTTTGGAAGCATTTACAGTATTTTGTTAATTAACTGAACAGACTTAGTAGAAACCTTTTGTAGTCTGGTTGAACTCTCCAAGTCCAAGGGCCTTTGTTAGATTGTGTTTAAGACCTATCTTTTTCATCTTCCACTTTCAGTGCACAAATGTTGAAGATAAAATATATACCTGTTAGTTGTGACATAATATTTGAAATTGAAACATATTAAGTGATTCTTTTGGAATAGTTTTATAGTTTATTCTTATACATATCTGGAGAGATCACATGCTATTATATTCCATTTACCACTAAAAAACCAATGTCAAAAGATAAAAGGCAACGTTTTCATTGTGTAGAAAGATAAAATTAATTATTAAATTGATACCACTTTAATTGAATAAAAATGCTAGAGTCAAATTGTCACTTGAAGCACACAGAGCTACATCTTAAATGATTTTGTCAAGCATTATAAGACTCATGAAACTATCCAGAGTTTGTAGTCATTCAAATGCAGCTGCTCAGCTTGCATGTGCCTTGTGCTTTAGTAGAGACTAAATTGGAAATGTATTTTTAAAAAACTTACTTTAAGAATGGTATAGGGGCACCTGGGTGGCTCAGTCGGTTGAGCGTCTGACTTCAGCTCAGGTCATGATCTCACAGTTCGTGAGTTCGAGCCCCACGTCAGGCTCTGTGCTGATGGCTCGGAGCCTGGAGCCTGCTTCAGATTCTGTGCCTCCCTCTCTCTCTGCCCCAACCCACTCGCATTCTATCTCTGTCTCTCTCAAAAATAAATAAACATTAAAAAGATGGTATAAACATTTGAGAATAATATAATTTTTAAACTGTAAGAGCATAGTGAGTTTAAAAATTGGTATGATCTATAACGAATATGGAAATGCCAATAATGCACCAAGGTTCTGTTTCAGCCTGCAAACAAGGAATCAATAACAGAGTCTTTTCAAGCTTAGAAAAATGGAGACTTGAATAATTGTCCAGCTAATTTAATAAATGTAGACAGCTGACCTAGATAAATCAAATTATAAAGAACTCTTTTACCTCATTAGCATTTTGGGCCTAAATTATCCAGATAATTATTCCAATTTTCCACATCACTTTGCCCATATTGACAGAGTGTCTTTCAATTTTTCATGTAAATGCATTTCTTCAGCCCTACTCAAAGCCCAGCAAGGTGTGTCCTTTATGATGCAAATCTAGCATTCCCTCATTTGTTGATATTTTTTGAAATGCTATCATTTCTGTTTGTATAACCTTTAACTCACTATTGATAATTTGACCATGATGGTGCCAAGAGACTATTTGTATATTATACAATTCCAAATAGAAAACATCTCTTGGCTATTCTACTCTGGTTTTTCATCATTTACATGTGGTTTATTTGAATTCTATAAAACATGTCTTTACCCTTCCTTCATTCCTAGTATATTTCCACTCAGTTGATAAAACTAGTTCATTTGCTCACCAAGTTTATACCTATTTATGTATTAATGTTATATTCAAGATGTTTCAAGTTTCTATTTCACACTGTATAAACCATTGATCCAGTTTATGTCTATCTAATCAGAAAATTATTACCTTGAATTAATTTGAGATGAAAATATATTATGGAGAATAAATACTGTAAGTGCAGCCATCATTTATATTACTGTTACTCCTTGAAGACCAGTTAGGGTGGGGCAAGAAGGATATGAGAAGTTTATAGGTTAAAACAAAAACATTGCTTATTTATTTTTGTAGCTTCAGTCATAACAATCTGTTATTCTGCTATAGATATTGAAGTTACTTTGCACAAGTGAAATAAATAATAGAACTGAGAAACTATAGAGTCCTGAATCATATTTGCTGGGCATCACTCACCATTTGACTAGTGAATCCCACTCTTGTTTATCACTATTCTCTGAAGTATTTTGCTCCTATTTTCAGTACTAGAATTCATCTACATAACTTTGTTATTTATTCCAAATTTTCAGATTCTCCACTATTGTGATTTTTTAATTGCAAATTCCCTTCAACCACATTAGTTAACTGTTGTATAGCATACATTCCCTAGATACCTAGATATAGTGGCAACAAACAAACAAACAACGATTTCATTATCACTCATGAGTATGGAGATAAACTTGGTTGTTCTAATCTGGGTTACTTAGTTTGCTTGTGCATGTAAGGTCTGCAGTAGGTTGCCTGGGGGCTGGCTGGTGTTTGATTGCCTCATGAGTCTGAAGATTAGCTCTCAGTGGTTGGAAATAAGATAAAGTAGGCCATATGACTCTCCTTCTTCTGCACATTAGCTAATCTTGTTCACATGGCAGTCTCAGGGCTACATAAGCAGGAGAACAGAAGCAAGTAAGGCTTAGAATTCATACAATATGATTTGTGTTGCATTCTGTTGGTCAACATGTATTACAAGTACAGCCTAGATTCAAGGGGCAAGAAATAAATGCTACTGCTTGATGTATGACCTGCAATGTTATATCACAAAGAGGGTATGGTTATAGAAAAAAAAAGATGCATTGCAACTATTTTTGTAAATCATATTTCACAGTTTATTTCCTGACCACAATTGTTTACATCTATCCCATTTCAAGAGCCTCAAAATTCTGATCAAGTTATGGCATTTTGTTCCAAGTACAAGATCTCACAATCCACCTCAAGTTTTGATGTCACTCTTATAATAATAAAATTTATATGATATATAGCTCTTTACATGGAAAGCCAAGAAATAAAAACTAAACTATCAGACCCCATACATACATGTAACTTACAAAGGAGGGACAGAGACAGATTAACTCTAAGAGTCAGTGACACCCAAGGTGAGAAAGAATGAGGTGTGCTATAGTCACTGGCCCATGGCAATTCTAAAATCTTCCTGGGTAAATGTTGTCATAACATCTATGTTTGGAAAAAGAGTTGTATATATTCTGTGAATGCATTTGTGTGTTGATATGTATGTAGGCAATCGTATGATTTAAAAAATTCACAGCAATACAACTATTCTGAAAGTGTACTGTGTTATTGTCAGTAATTTAATGTTAGACTGAGAGATTTAGGAAGCATGGATGAACAAAAACTACACAAAAAACCACCCATGTTTATGTCCTCCTTCAGAGATAACCACAGTGACATTGTACATGTTTTTAAGCCTTTTAAAAGTGCATTCAGGGTAACTGGATGGCTCAGCCAGTTAAGTATCCAACTCTTGATTTCAGCTCATGATCTCATGGTTTGTGAGATCGAGCCCTGCATCAGGCTTGCACTTACAGTGCAAAGCCTCTTGGGATTCTCTCTCTCCTCTCTCTGCCCCTCCTTCTACTAGTATGCTTTCTCTCTCAAAATAAATAAACTTTTTTTTAAAAAGTGCATTCAGTTTTAATTAAAAATAAAAATATCAAAGTATAATACAGTGTATATGTAGAAAACATTGCATATAGACAAGATATATAATTTTATGTAAATTTATTTTCTTATTTTAATATAGGAGTTTGCTCCTATTAATTATATTTCTTAGGAATGATTATGTTTGTCTAAACAGAATGGATATTCTGCATCATCTATATGTAGTCATTGATTTCTATCAATTAACTCTTCAATTGTATATTGAGAGGATTGGTAGCTTTTACACTCTTTTCTGTAAATTATTTAAATTGTGTGGGTTTGTTTTAATATTGATTCTTAGTTTAAAACATATCTTGCATTTTCAAAAACAAGTAGAGAGATTAGTCTGGTGGGATTTATATGAAGGAGTGGAAGAATATTTGGGGGTATTAAATTTTTACAAAGTAGCCATTATTAAAATATGTAAGACCTTATAGATCATATATGGTCTTTATGTAAGTATAAACAGTTATGTTTACAAGGAAAAATGGTATATGATGGGGGAGCAAGGAGACAAGCTAGAGAGGGTCATTTAAATAGTCCATTGGTGAGATAGTGGTAAATTATTTAAATATTTTCCTTTAAAATTTTATTTATTAAAATGTAACTTCCACTTAAAAGTGCACATACACATACCATCCAATGGATGCTCATTAATTCAATACACTATCCAGATCAAGAAATGGAACCTTACCAGCAGCCTAGAAGATCCCCTCTTTTCAGATACTACTACACCCACTGGTTAACAATATCCTTACTTCTAGCATTATAGATTAGTTTTATATGTAGTGAAACCTTATTATATAAGGATTCCCTCTCCCACTTTCTTGCTAGCTTTTTTCCTCAACTTTGTGAAATTCATCCATGCTTTTGTACATAGGTGAGTTGATTCATTTTTGTTATTTAATATATTTTATTGTATTATATACTGTTATCATGCATTACAACATTCATGAACAATATGGTAGTTTTCAGTGTTTAGTTATTACAAATAATTTTCTCAACATTCAGGTATATGTGTTTTGGTGAACTTTTGCACAAATTTATTTTGAATATACACATAAAAATAGAATTACGGAGCCATAAGGTATATGCTTGTGCTCTAATTTAACAGATATTTCCAAACAGCTTTCCAAAATGTTTGTACAAGCTTACAATGTAACTATCCATGTATTAGAGTTATATAGAGTCCAGAAAAAGATCCATATATAGTGTCTTGATATTTGACAGAAGTGAATCAGAAATGCTGTAGAGAAGGATGATGTTTTCTTTTTTTAAAAAAAATTTTAACGTATTATTTACTTTTGAGAGAGACAGAGACAGAGTGCGAGCAGGGGACGGGGCAGAGAGAGAGGGAGACACAGAATCTGAAGTAGGCTCCGGGCTCCAAGCTGTGAGCCCAGAGCCTGATGTGGAGCTGGAACTCATGAACCAAACTCACGAACCATGAGATCATGACCTGAGCCGAAATCGGACTCAACCGACGGAGCCACCAAGGCACCCCTTTTTAAATTTTTTTTAATGTTTTAAGGATGATGTTTTCAATAAAAAAATGCTAGATCAATCAGATATTCATAAGGAAAAAATATATACTTAGTGCCACCCCTACCAATATCATACCCTTCCTAAAAATCTCACATCTTTCCTAAAAATCCGTTCTATACAGATTGCAAATCTAGATGTAATGGTGAAAAGTGAGGGTTTTAAGGGAAAAAAAGCATAGGAAAACATAATCTGACATTAGAGTAAGCAAAGCATTCTTACATGGGGATCAAAAGTACTAGGTCTTAAAAATGATAAATTATATGATAATGGTATTAACAACTTGTTCGTCAAGGATACATTAAACTATGAAGAACAATCTAAAGAAATGAAGAAGATATCTGCCATAAATATATCAGAGAAAAAAGACACCTACACCCAAAAAATCATAAAACATCTTACCGAGGTGCCGGGGTGGCTTAGTTGGTTAAGCATCTAACTCTTCATCACAGCTCAGGTCATGATCTCAGGTCATGAGTTCAGGCCCTGCATTGGGCTCAGTGCTGGGTACACAGCCTAGTTAAGAAGAAGAAGAAGAAGAAGAAGAAGAAGAAGAAGAAGCGGGAGGGGGGAGGGGAGGGAGGGGAGGTAGAGGAGAGGGAGGAGGAGGAGGAGGAGAAGAAGACATCCTATAATTTATTTTTATTTATTTATTTATTGGTGCATCCTAAATTTAATAAAAAAGAGACAAGCCAATTATCTCTCTGAACAAATAATTTAAACAAATATTTTACCAAAAAAAGGATACAAAATTGAAATTAATCATATGAAACCTGCTTAAATCTTTAGTCATAAGGAAAATACTCTGTAGAGCTAGAATATGATACTATTACATGTGAAAATGGCTGAAATGGAAAGTATAGAATATACCCAGTGCTGGATAATACCCAATATATGAAAGACCAGAAGTATGTTCCCTAATTCCTCACCCCTCCTCCAAAATTCTACTTTTGTCTGTTGTTTCCACTTCATAGTGCTAGGATTTTTATCACAATCTGATAAACTGACTTCAAGTCTCAGTTGATATATTTACCTGGCTGCTCAGTGTGTTGTTCTTGGCATAGACATTGTCTTAATTTCCATTACCATAACAATTTGGAATTACAGAAAGAGCCTGAAATCCTTTTAATGAATGTAAACTTTCTTTGCTCTCTAACAAAAAGAAAATGTTCTTTTTTTTCTAGAGTCAAAGTTTAAACAAACTTATATGCTCTAGTTATTTTTTGAAGTTTGAAGTTCTCTCATCATTCGTTAATTGGTTCACTGATTTATGTATTCTCCCTTATTTTTTTGTACTCACCTAGAATATATAAATTAACTTGTAGGGAATTGTGCTATGAAATGTTGTAAGTACACAGGGAAATACATAGCTTCTATGGTCAAGTAGTCCAGAATATATTTAGGAGAAACACTACCAAGGTGTTCTGTTAAAGTTAAAAATCATACTTTAATACTTATACATATTATATTTTTATAATTTTTTATGAAGGATTTGGGCATTATATCTTATTTTTACATGTCTTTTACTCCTAATCTTACAATGTGAAAGTAAATTTTTCACTTCATGAGGAAATGAGGGTTTTGTTTTTGGTTTATTTATTTTAGAGAGAGAGTGCACTTGAGAGCAGGGGAGAGGGGCAGAGAGAGAGAGAGGGAAAGAGAGAGAATCCCAAGTAAGCTCCCCACTCAGGGTGGAGCCTGATATGGGGCTTGATCCTATGATCCTGGGATCATGACCTGAGTGGAAATCAAGAGTCAGATGCTCAACCAACAGAGCCACCCAGGCACCCTAAAGAAATGAGTTTTTAACTGTCTCTTAGAATTTATTTATAAAATAGTCCTGGTAGTCTGAAAAACCTGATAATGTACTGCATTATCATAGTGAACACATTAATTACTTCTCCAATATTGATCTATTTTATTGCTTTTGATCTCTTTTTCCATTTAAATAAATTATCTATTCATTTATCAATATATTCAAGAGATGCTTTCAAAGATAAGCCTGGATATTCTGATTAGAAATAAAGAAACAGACCGTTTTCATACACTGTAAGATTGTTTAGGAATATAAAAATGTGTACACATAACCTCAAGGCGGAGTAGAAAGTAGTAAGTGAGAAGAAATCTATGAGTGGTTTAAGCTAAGTGCTAGATAATTATAAGGGCATGAAAAGGGTAAGGAAGAATCCACTTTGGTTGGTAGGACCGGGGGGGGGGGGGGGAATATCAGAGACATTAACTTTTCACCTGGCTATTTAAAAATGACAGGCATTTAGGTTGCCTGTTTGGCTCAGTCAGTTGGGTGTCCAACTCTTGGTTTCAGGTCAGGTCATGATCTTATGGTTTATTGAGTTCAAGCCCTGTGTCAGGCTCTGTGCTGTCAGCATGGAGCATGCTTGTGAATCTGTCTCTCTGTCTCTCTGTCTCTCTCTCTCTCGTTCTCTCTCCCTCTCCCACTCATGTTCTGTCTTTCTCAAAATAAATAAATAAACTTAAAAGAATTAAAAAAAAAGAAAGGCATTAGGACAAAGGAAGGAAAGCGTAAACAACCACAAGAACAGGAATACATGGTATAGATTTGAGGGTCAAATTGGCTATGAAGTTGAATGTATATATCAGAATAATAGGAAATGATTTGAGAAAGGGTTCCTCCTATCAGATGATAAGAGCCATGAATGCCACTCTGAGGAAAAAAGATAGTAAATGGTTAAGAACATAAATTCTGAGGCCAGACCACATGTTTGGAGCTCAGGTTATTAACTCTCACTCTGACCTTAGGCAAGGCACTGATCTTCAGTGCTGTGTGCCTCAATTTCTTCCTCCTAGATAAGTATCTTGTGGCTTTGTGGTAAAAATTAAAAGACTTAGTAAGTGCCAGCTGCTTAGAACTATGCCTCGAATGTGATAAGTGCTTGAGTTCAATAAATGTTATTTAATATTTTATTAAAATTATGCAGGTAATGTAGACCTTGAAATTTGTGAGCAAGTAAATCATACATATTTTGGGGTGCATCATTTTGGGTTCATTCTTTTTGAATTTAATGGGTGGAATGCTTCTCTCAAAATAAATAATATTTTTTCCAGTCCTATATAAGATAAACAGATTCAAGCACACATATCTTATGTGAAATTTACATACATAATTTATATTAGTAATAAAATCTCATGAAATACTATATTATTTTCTACTGCAAATCTTCACAAGAAATAGTAACAAGATTTTCCTAGATTTAGTATAGAAATACAGTAAATCCTTGGTTTGCCAGCATAATTTATTCCAGAAACATGCTTGTAATCCAAAGCACTTGTATATCAAAATGAATGTCTCCATAAGAAATAATGGAAACACATGATTTGTTCCACAACCCAAAGATATCCATATAAAAATGATTACAATACTGTAATATAACACAAAATAATAAAGAAAATACAAAATACAAAGAAAAGCAAATCTACCTGCACTTATCTATGAAAACATTCATGGCTGGTGTGAGGGAGACAAGAGAGAAGAGGGCTATTGGCAGGACGACTTTCACTATCACTAATGGAATCAGTGCTGTCGGCGCAATGAAATCTTCTTTTTGTGTAGCTTTAACACAGAACCTATCCAATGACACTTGCTTTTGCCTCCTTTGAGGGTTTCTTGGAAATATGACATTGCACGGTCGTTAAACAGACTCATTGCTCACGCTACAGCCTTATTTGGGTGGTGCTTTCCTACAAAATTTTGCACTGTTTCCCACATTTTGCACATCTCCCTCATCTCCTTTGAAGTGAGCCATTCCTCCGCCTTTTTCTCCTCCTCCTCTGGAAATGAGATCTCCATAACCTCTTGCTGTTGCTCACCCACCAGCTCTTGAATGTCTTCCTCATTCACCTCCAGTTCCATGGTCTTCCCCAATGACACAATTTCATTGACAATTGGGAGCTCCTGTTCGTGAGCAAGACCCTCTCAATCATATCCAAAAACGCAATTGGGCCACAGTTTTCTCCAAGCAGAATTAAGGGTTCTCTTGCTGACCCGTCCCAGGCCTTATCGATGATCTTGAGGCAGTTCACAATGTGGAAATTATATTTCCAAAACTCTCAGAGGGTAAGGTTTGTTCCTTCAATCACCTTGAAGCATCCCTGAAATAGTGCTTTGGTGTAAAGTTTTTTAAAGTTTGAAATGACTTGCTGATCCATGGACTGGAGGATTGGAGTGGTACTGGGAGGAAGGAACTTAACCTTCATGAACTCAAATTCCTCCAATAAGTCATCCTCAAAGCCTGGAGGATGAGCAGGAGCATTTTTCCGTAACCAGCAAGGCTTGGAGTGGCAGATTCTTTTCTAAAAGGTATTTCTTCACTGCAGGACCAAAACCTCATTGATTTACTCAATAAACAAGTTACAAGTGACCCAAGTCTTGCTGTTGGACCTCCACATAACATTTAACTGGCTCTTCTGTGCCTTGAATTTCTTGAAGGCTTGTGGATTCTCTGAATGATACATGAGCAGGGGGCTTGACTTTGAAATCCCTCCTTGCATTAGTACCAAACAAGGGTGTGAGATGGTCTTTCTTGGGCTGGTGACCGGGCATTGCATTTTCTTCTGTAATCTAGGTCCTCTTCAATATCTTTTTCCAAAATGCCCCCTCTCATTGCAGTTAAAAACTTGCTCTGGCAGGTAACACTCAAAAATCATGAGCTTCTGGAACTCAGTAGCCAGTGCCTCAGCTGCCTTAGTGTTTGAACTCACAGGCTCTCCCTGCCTCACAACACTATGGATGCCACTTCTCCTCTTAATGTTATCAAACCATCCCCTGCTTGCCTTGTAAACTTCTTTATTTTCTGTTGACTTACCCAGCAGTTTACTTATGAGGTCAGGGTACAAGGCCTTTTCCTTCTCACAGATAAAGTTTTCAGTCACAGTATCACCTGCCAGTTGCTTCTCATTTATCCAAACCAGAGGCAACTTTTCTACATCTTCCAGAGCACATGGGCATTGCTTTGATATTCTCATGACTCCTTTTTCTGCACCTACCCCCCTTCTTTCTTCTTTAATACTGTGCAAATGGTGGATGTAGACATAAAATCTTGCAGATTTGGCCACTTGCATACCTCATTTGACTTTCTTGATGATTTCCTTCTTAACTTCCAAATCATCTCCTTCTTCTTACTACCTTTCTTTTCAACCTTTTTCTGCATGGAGGCCATTGTATACACTCGCACGGATGTTGACTACAGTACAATATTAATAAACTCTTTTATTACTCTATTTAATGTAACTGACAATAAGACAGCAGAGGAAAGGGTCTATCTCTGTAGGCAGCTTGACCTAGAATAAAACAAAGCATTCCCAAGTTTACTCTTGTATGGAAAAGCAAAGGACTGTACACGGGTACTTTGAAGTGACAATACACTAATGCCAGTGGCTGGCACCTTCCAACATTCTGAAAAATCACTGATTTCTGCCACCCACTGTGGCCTGAGACTAACATCCATGCATGGGAGATTATCACCCACAATCCTACAGTGAGAGAGAGAGAGAGAATAACCATTGGCTTAGTTGTGACCATGTGACATTCAGTATCACATAATACTCATATTGCAAGACATTGCTCATTGACCAAGTTAAAATTTATTAGAAATGTTTGTTCATCTTGCAGAACACTCGCAGAACAAGTTACTTACAATCCAAAGTTTTACTGTAATATATATATATATATATATATATATATATATATATATATATACACACACATATATATATATTTAATTTCTACTTTGCCTGATTTTTTTAAAGCAATATAGAATTTGTAGCATTTACAAAATATATTTGAAACAAATTCTCTTTCCAGAACCCAATAAAAAGTTTTAAAAATACAATAAAACAGTATCTCTTTTGATCAGAAAAAAAGTAAAATTAGCCTTTATTTTTGTTCTACTGCTATTAAAGTATTATGCCATATGGAAATAGTATTCTCTATTGACATAATATGGTTTAGTATTGCGGTAAATAATTTGAAATGGATAATTTAAAGGATGTATACACTCAACGCATATTTCCAGTGAGGTTAGAGTATCATCTGTTTCCAAATGAAACTTTAAAATATGAAATCACAATTTAATCTAATTTAATCTATTTGATCTTATTAATGTAATATTTATACAGATCAAAAGAAATACCAATGTTCAATTTAATTTTATTTTTATCCATTTCTCCTCCAAGTTTTTCTTATATTTCAGAGATTTTTATCTTTAAGAAAAATCCTCCTTTACCTCTTATTATTCACAGTTTTTCTTCAGCTGCCCAAGAATTTATTTATTTTTCACACACACACACACACACACACACACACACACACACACACAACACACCCCATGTATCCTCTTTATACTGTTAAGGATGGGGTAAATCAATCATTGCTTTTTAGATATGGCAAGAATTTCATAAGTATATATAGTGATTAACACAAGATAGGAATCTGATAGCCATAGTTCAGATTTCTGCATTCCAGCCTTTGGTGACAACAAAATCTGTCCAATAAACCCAGTTGTGTTTTTTTTTTTTTTTTTAATTTTTGTATCCTATATATGGGAAACTCTTCTTGATCTCCCTTGTATTCTCCAAACCTTTATGGCCTATCTCTCAACCAGCCCCATTCAATAACTAATGTGGATATGTTTTTCCTAAATGTTACAAACAGGCTTACCAAAAGAATATATGCTCTGCACATCATTGGAGGCTGAGGGCACCTAGGAGTTGAGGGTTGAGTAAATCAAAATCTTAACTCATGGTACAACATCATCCCTTGTCTTTAGAAGACTTCCCTTTTGTCCAGTTTATTTATTTTTATTTTTTGTGCCAATTTACCACTCCTTAGATATGCATTCTAATTAGATAACCAGTCTAATGCATTTGATATATATTCTTTTCACTATATGTGTTTTTATAAATTACACATTGTTTTGCATGCATATTTTTTTCCATAATGGTTTGTGGTATAAATCATATTGTTCCTTATTTTTTTCATTATTATCTTTAAAAGTCTGTCCTTCTTGTTAAGTATACAAGTGGTCCGTTGCTTCTAATTGCTGTTGTTATGTGTTCTCCATTCTCCATGGTGTATGTGTGTGTGTGTGTGTGTGTGTGTGTGTATACAGATAATTATGTAAATAAGCAAATATATGTAAATATATATGTGTGTGACTTTAAGTGTGGGTGTATGTATATATAGAATATATATATGTATATATATATATGATGTACATTCAGTATTATACACATGCACAAACATAACTATATACAATGTATATGTATACATATAAAAATTATCTATGTATAATTCTTAACTACCCATTTTGCTTTCAACCTTTGCTTTAAATGCCATATTTAAATGGAACCTCTATAAAATAAATAAATGGCACCTTTATAAAATTCGTCCTACTCCACAGAGATAGAATTCATGATTTCTTCCTTTGTGCTATATTAAAACTTTGTATATGTTAGCTTACAGTCATTATTTGTCTAATTGTGTCACATTTATACATAATGCTAAGATCTACATAAGTCTATTTTGAACAAAGAGTAATTTCAAAGTATAGGCCAGATTTTTATTGTTAAAGAGCCATTTATAATTAAAATGTTCCAGTATCAAGGTGAGAGTGAGGGAAGAAGGATGATATTGCTCAGAGGGTGTTAACTACCAGCTATATGATTAACAAGTTTGGGGATGTAATGTTCAAAATGTTGATTATAGCTACTAATACTGTATCATATTATTGAATGTGCTAAGACAGTAGATCTCCAATGTTCTGACCATAAAAAGGTAATAGTAGCTATGTGGCAGGACGGAGGTGGTTGCTAATACTAAGGGAATAATCATTTCCCAATTTATAATTGTTATCAAATCAACACATTGTACACATTACAATTATACAATGTTATGTGTCAATTATATGTCAATAAAGCAGGGGGAAAGTTCAATTATCTTATTCTGAATCCACCTGAGAAGACATAAATTTATAGTGTGTGGAGAGGGAGGCCAGCAGGGGATGGAATCAATGAAAACAGAGAATTCCCTAAATAAAATTCAGTTCTTTCCCCTTTGGAGATGAAATTGGCATTGAAAATTATGGAAGAGTTTCACCACGAACTTCTGAGTTAAGATTCCACTCTGAGTATTAATATCTATCCTCAGGAGATGCTTTAGCCAAAATGGACTATGATGTGTCTTACTGACAAACAACTCCAAATGATTAGTGACTCAACTACACATAAAAAGTATTTATTTGTCATATTCAGTACTCTCTGCATCTGAATACAACTTCAGTCCAACTTTTCTCCATATGTTGGCTCAGAATTCTAGGCTGCTTTGACTTAAGAGCATTTTCACATCAATTTGTGCTATTATCATTGGTCCTGGAAGAAAGATGGCTAAAGATCTGAATTCTGGCAGTTAAATGATTTCATTTGGGAAGGACACATTATGCCTGCTCTCACTTTATTGCTCAGAACATGTCACTTGGCCGTGTCTAATGTCAAGAGAGACCAGGAAGTGCAGTCTTCTTATGTGCCCCAAACTAAAGGAGTAGCTTGAAGGAGGTGGTGTGTTTGTGTGTGTATTTAGAGAGACAGAAAGGGAGAGGAAAAGACAGGGCAACCGAACAGAAGCAGAAACATAGGAAGTATAGTCAACATTCATCCAGAGATTTTTAACGAGGATCTATGTTATGCATTAAAGGTCTCTTTGCTTATAGTTCCCTATTTGTGTATATCTCCCTTGTTATCTTGGGAATTTCCTAGTTCTGACAGCCCCCCCTATTTATGATGGATTGACTTACAATTTTTCGACTTTACAGTGGTCCAAAAGTAATATGCTTTCAGGCACCTGGGTGGCTGAGTTGATTAAGCATCTGACTCTTGATTTAGGGTCAGATCATGATCTCATGTTTCTTGAGATAGACCCCCTCAGGCTCTGTGCTGACAGCACGGAGCTTACCTGAGATTCTCTCCCTCCCTCTTTCTCTCTGCCCCTCACCCACTCTCACTTTCTCTCTCTCTCAAAATAAATAAATAAACTTAAAATAAAAAGTGATATGCACTTTTGATCTTTTCCTGAGCTAGCAACATATGGTATGATACTCTCATGGTGCTGGGCAGTGGTATCAGTCACATGGTCACAAGGGTAAATAACCAATACTCTAACAACCATTTGGTTTTTCACATTCAGTACAGTATTCAATACATTGTATAAGATACTCAACACTTCATTATAAAATAGACTTTGTGTTGGGTGATTTTGCCCAACTGTAAGCTAATGCAAGTGTTCGGAGTGCGGTTAAGATAGGCCAGTCTAAGCTATGATGTTCGGTAGGTTAGGTGTATTAAATGCATTTTCAACTTATAGTGTTTTCAATTTACAGCAGGTTTATTGAATTGTAACCTTATCATAAGTGAAGGAAGATCTGTACTGAGGAACTTGGTTTTCTTTGTTTCCTCAGGAGCTAACACAACCCTGCTGTGTCTCATGTTTACTTCCAAAACTCAGTGAGGCTTACTGCTTAAAACTTGAAACTGGTATTAAAGAATAAGCATCAGAAGAGGATTTAAAAAACAGGTTCTCATCCTGAATATGACTCTTCACTCTTTTGATCCAAGTTTAGTCTTTTATAAGATAAAAAATAAGGACTCTTTCACAGACTACCACATTATGATGTTAGTCTTAATACCTGAGTGCCTTACTGTTTAATTCACACTTGGTTTGTTGCAGATCATAGGAAGTGGGATGATTTTATCTACTTGGTTATGCAAAGGCATTTCTGGTGGTTTCTGGGAAACCTGGCTGTCACATTCAGAGCCAAACAGATAAACAAAATTAAACAAGCAAAATTCCCATATTTCTCATAAGTTAGAATACATTTTTAGTAAAAGTTTGTGTAGCCTTTATGTCATATAAACCCTAATGCAGAAATTTCCAATTCTGTTTAAAGTTGTGGCACACAGAGCAAGTAGCAATAAGCACAGTGAGGTAAGGACAATGTCATGTATGTCATGTCTAGCAGTAATCAATTTGGGTGCTCTAGTCCCCCTAGGACCTGTCAGGCAACATGGGGAAGGCTCTATATTGATATACCTGTAACTCAGGTTAGAGGATTTGTCCTTTTTTAAAAAAAGATTATTTATTTATTTTTGAGAGGAGGGAAGAGGCAGAGAGAGAGAGAGAGAGAGAGAGAGAGAATCCTAAGCAGGCTCCACACTGTCAATGCAGAGCCTGACACATGGCTCTATCCCAGGAACCTTGTGATCATGACCTGAGTTGAAATCAAGAGTCAGATGCTGAACTGAGTCACCCAGGTGCCCCAAGAAGTTCTGTCTTAAAGGGTCAAGTCTTGGAAAAAGCTGATATGTTTTTGCCTTCTTTATACTTTAGTCAATCATTGGAAACCATTCATTGAACACTCTATGTGTATTGAGCACCTTGTTAGCCACTGGGTACATGCAGGGGAGAGTAACATTATAGATATAGTTCTTATTTGTCAAACATTTTAAAATGAGCTTTCATTTTCAATTAAATGAAATTTATGTGGCCATCTCTGAAAAGTAAGGAGACTTCTTGAATCACTTGGTAATCAACAGTTTTCAATGTGGGTCCAGGTTATCTGGGGTTTGCAAATATTTCACATATATTTTTTTTTATGACTCCCATTTTGCTTAGCTGTTATTAAGAGCTCTTCATAGTTGTAATGCAATTTAAAATAGATACTTTGAGACCTTTCAAATAAGAGAGTTACTCATGTTAAAAATGAGAAAAGTTATTTTTAAAAATTTTTTTAACATTTATTTATTTTTGAGAGACAGAGACAGAGCATAGGCAGGGGAGGGGCAAAGAGAGAGGGAGACACAGAATACAAAGTAGGCTCCAGACTCTGAGCTGTCATCACAGAGCCCAATGCAAGGCTCAAACCCACGAACCATGAGATCATGACCTGAGCCAAAGTTGGGCACTTAACCGAGTAAGCCACCCAGGTGCCCCAAAATGAGAAAAGTTCTTAAAGCTGTCAAGATTTGCTCACAGATTCTTAATTTATGAAGAATCTCACATATACCATGTTTTTTTTCCATTTTATTTTGAGCCATAAAATAAATATATACTGTGTTTATTTTTGCATGATAATGCAACTGAAGATATACAAACTAAGTTGAAAAGATAGGATTCTTTCCCTACCATCAGTTGATAGTTTTGTCATAATAAAAACCTTGGAAATATCAACTATCCAAAAACAATCCTTTCTCAAAGGATAAAAGGATGTTCTGATCTAAATTCATTATAGGTAATTGAAATAAATAACTCCAGCTTATAAAAGCAACAAGGTATAATGAAACATTTGCAGTATTAAAATGTACAAGCATCACTTCAGGAGTTCATAAAAAATGCAAATCCTCAGGTTTATCCCAGATGTACTGTTTCAGTAGGATGGTGTGGAATCTCAAAACAATATTTTTAGAAGACCTCCATATGATTATTATGAAAGGGATACTGGGACCCACATTTTCAGAATACTAGTTTTATAGAAAAAAAAAGAATTAGTTTAAGTGTCAGGCAGGCATACCTGGATTTAAATTCTACCTCTATCTTGGGGCGCGTGGGTGGCTCAGTCAGTCCGGCGTCCGACTTCAGCTCAGGTCATGATCTCAAGGTCTGTGAGTTTGAGCTCCGTGTTCGGCTTTGTGCTGACAGCTCGGAGCCTGGAGCTTGCTTCAGATTCTGTGTCTCGCTCTCTCTGCCCCTCCCCTGCTCATGCTCTGTCTCTCTCTGTCTCAAAAATAAATAAAAACATTTTTAAAAATTCAAAATAAATAAATAAATAAATAAATAAATAAATAAATAAATAAATAAATTCTGCCTCTATCTCAAGTACTATGTGTGTTAGTTATATATTGCTATATATGATATAAATAAAACTCAATGACTTTAAGCAATGCACCTCTATTACATCATAAATTCTGTGTGTCAGGAGTTGGAACCTTCCTATCTGGGTCCTCTACTTATGGTTTCATAAGGTTGGAACTAAGGTGCTGACCAGAGTGAAATTCACCTTTAGAAGCTCAACTATGGAACAATCCACTTCCAAGCTCCCTCAGTTTGTTGACAGAAATCATTTCCTTTTGGTTATAGGACTCAGAAGTTTGGTGAGTGTTAGCCAGAGGGCACTCCTAGAGGCTGCCCATTGTTCCTTGACACATGAGCTTTTCCAACATTGCTGCTTACTTCAGGAACTATGCAAAGTGAATCTCTAGCAGAAATCCGTGGGCAAGATGGAGTCTTACATAATGTAACATAAGCTCAGATAGGACATTTTACCACTTTTTTCGTATTCTACTAGAATATGGAATATGCACCTCAACTAGAAAGGTCACATGTGCTGCTCTTTCTCAAGATGAAGGGATTATGCAAAAGGTGTGAACTCTAAAAGGTGCTGATCATGGGAAACTATCTGAGAATCCGTCAGCCGCAGTGTGACCTGAAGCAAATTGTTTAGCACTATGCATTCTTAACTTCCTTACCTCAAAACAGACTTAACACATGCCTTGAAGAGGTAACATAAATGAAGGTCTGGCATGTAGTAACTATTTTATTAGTTCTGTTAATGAATTATAGCTTTAAAAGGCAAAGAACCACAAGGCTTTAATGGCATGTCTAAAAAGTCCCTTCCAATTCTGTGGTTTAATGTCCAAAAATTATGTTCACACTTTTATTGAATATAATCTATCTGAAGAGCTTAACATAGGCTCTGTCTTATGGTAGACATTCAATAAATGTTTTTTCCTTGATAGGAGTATTTTAGTAAATGTTCTTTTCTTTTATTTCCTTAAACATGACTTTATTCAAGGATGTCCTTTCTATAGACAGCTGAGAGGATGACCCCTCTTAGCTGTGTTTTACTGAAAAATAATTTCAATTTGGGAGTGAAAACTGTGAATGCATCCAATGGAAATAAAAGCAAAGACTCCCGAAAGACCACAGGGAAGAGTTTCCATAGGGAATAGAGCACACAGAATGTTCTGTGCACTAAGGGCTGCAGCTGCTTCAGCTTGGGCCTCATCACATAGCTGTCTTGACAGCCTCTCACTGTAGAGTGCAAGCAATTAGTAGTGCTCTGAACATTTTCCTTTCTGCTCATATTCAAAGACTTAGCGTTTTCTCCCACTGGCTGTTTCCTCAGCACTTTTCCTCCACTTTTCTAACATATCAGAAGAAAAGCGTGTAGAGATCTGAAGATAATAATTTGAATGCTGATCTCAAAAATAGTAATAATAATGAAGTGGGGAAACTGAAGAAAAAAACACTACAAATAACCCCCTTATTTCTGTGCATATGCATCCTGTTTCCATAATTATTCTATCATTTTTCTGTTTTGTTAGAGTGGCTTTTTTAAGAGAATTTGGTAGGTAGAGATATGAGAATTAGAATGTTTAATGTAGAAGTAAATACTATAGATGAAAAAATAAAATATTCTTCTCTTTTTATCCTATCAATGTACACACAATAAGTCTTCAGAAAAAAGATCACAAGAGAAAGCATAATAAGAGATTTACTTCTCAATCAGATAAACCCATAATCTCTGAAAAAAATAATTTGTTCTTAATGCGCCATCATTTCTTAAATTAATCTATTCAGTCTCTGACCCCTCTGTATATCCTGTGTAAATCCTTCCTCTTTGCTCCATGATAAGCTTATTAAATTTATAAACAGTTGTTCTACCCAGTAAGCATCAACTGGTTATACTTGATAACTGTCACAAGTTGGGACACTTTTTTCATTATGCAGTATATTACAATTTTGGAAATTCTTTTGCCAGCAGCAAAGAGCCTTTTTTAACCACACATTAGCCAGAATATTAGCCAGCATACCATTACATTTTGGAAATTAGTGCTGCTAAATAAATATAAAATAAATTCTATTTAGAAAGTATTTCCTGAAAACTGAGATACAAGATAGATAGATAGGTACTTATGTAGGCAGGTAGATGATATGCTGTGAAAAAAATTACAAAATGGAATAATAAAAGGTTAAACCTGAGCCAAGATGAAAGTTCATTAGCTCAAACTCTGAGGTGCTAAGTGCTTATGTCAGAACTGGGTGTGGAATATCCAGCCCTGCTACTCCTGGTCAAAAGTTCCTTCCACCGAGCTCTGCTGACTCCATATAGGTTTGAAAAATGGAGCTCAGAGAAGTGGATAATAAAAACTCATAATCTTTTCCCATATAATGCATACTCTCCTTTTTATGCATAGCAATCAGGATTATTCATGCCTTCCTAAATGTTCTTATAAAGCCCTCAGAATCGTCCAAGCAGCTACCAAAAGGGCAGATTGTATAGCTAGAAACATCTATGTATTCACGCCTCACAGTCTGGGGGGAATAACAACAGAAATAATTTCAAAGTAGATACAAAGCTCTTGGGGATTAAGTCAGATAATTTGTCTAAATTTATGAAAGAAGTAACATTATTACTACTGCCTAACTTCCTATTTCTTTTAGTCACACATACAAATGGCTTCAAAACAGTATAGTTTTCTAAAGGTAAAAAATTAATGTAGCCCTTCAGAGTTTCCAATCCTTTGATTTATAGGAAAGGATATCCATACTAAGTATGTTCTCTCAATATATGCTCTACTGTGTGTGCTGCATATATTTTTTTACAGTGTCTCAGTTGTTCTGCCTGAAGCTCTGTGCTTTCCCCTAATGAAAATGAACCACATTACATTCAATGCAGGACATAAAAGAAAGATCTTTCAGGAATCAAGACAAGTAATTTATCAGTTTCATCCTCAAAGTAAACCACAAAGACCTATGGGTCAAATTTGGGATCAGTCACAGTACATCTGCACATTCACTTTAAAAGACCTGACTTCCAGGGGTCGTTAGGAGTCTGTTCAAGGTTTCTGGTACATAAACTCTCAAAATTTAATTACAGGCATGAATAAAGCAGTAATAGTTTCAAACTCCATAGTATTTATTTAGCTAGCCAACCCTGTAGTGATGCATTTTCATTCATTCAGGGTGAGATGAGCACAGTCAGCTATGCAACTGATATATGGCTTCTAATATAATGCCAGTTGGTTGAGACTTTATTGGTTAGACCCTCAGTTGAATCTGTCATATATTGAAATAGATACACAGTGGGCTTGGCTTTAGGAAATTTTAAACTCTGGCTCTTTTGGGAAATATTATCCATAAAAAGCCAATTGCACCAGGATTTGCTGAGTGGTGGTGACTGTTGGCAGAGAGAGAGTGCTCCGCATCCTGTTGTCTGCTATTCTGGAGTGCTGTGGGCTATAATGTAATTGGTAGACTATATCCTCTGGGGAGCCTTCAAAATCTGGCAGTCCATCTCCTGTTACCCCCTCTATAGGTTGTAAATTTAAAGATAATTTAGAAGGTGATCACTTTTTTTTAAACGTAAATGTACAGTAATGCAACCTGCAAGATTAGCATTAGTCAGACTAAGGTGTCACAGACAAGAGATTTAACTTCCTTTAATTTGATACTCCGGGCACTGGTTGGAAATACTTTCTATACACATAAATCTTCCTGAAATGGTACTGTGCATTGTATATTACATGGCATGTGTTTCATGAGAAGCTAAAAATAGTAAAAAATGAAAATAAAATTAAAAAATCCTAACTTTGGGTACTATAATTGTCCAAGGTTCATTTTATCAGAATAAAGCCGATTAGGTATTTTTAATCTTAGCTATTCCTAATCAAATGTATATAATTTACACAAAAAGGTATATGATATTATAAAAATTTCTGAAAGCATTTTTTTCTACCAGTAGGAATTTGAAAGATATATAAGTGAGATTGTGAGTCACAGGCTTTTGTGAGTTTTTAAACACCTTAATTTACATAAGAAAGCTTATGTCTTAAGTAACAGCGACTCTTTTCCCATGTTGCTACTGAGTACTACATTAGTTTGGCAGTCAAGTGGGGACAATAAGAGTTTGATTTATCAGTGTTACACAGATTGCTCTACAGAATTGCTTATCATCTTCAGAGTAGGTAGTCTGTAGTATAGCTTATGTAGCCTTGCAGTTAAATGTGATAAATTTGCAAAGAAGCCAATGGAGTTTAGCATTTGATAAAAGCTTTGGATCAGACAGACCAGAGTGCAAATCCTGCATCTGTGTGACCTTGGAAAAACATTTAACTATGTCAGCATGTATGGCAGTAAAAGGGATAATAATTCTATTAAACTCAGAAGTGATTGGGGAAGTCAGAAGAAACTATACCTATGCTGGGTTAAGTAATGTATTCGGTAAATGGTAGCTGATTATTATGTTATTTATAAAAGTAAAAATGGCAGTAGTAGTAGTACTAAGTAGTAATTAATTAAGACAGATGTTAAGAAGAGAATCTATTCACTTCTCCTGCTACTTTAGGACATACTGTAAGAGTTTTACAGGCAGAAGAAAAAGTTGGACAAGCATTCCAGTGGTGTAGAGTTACATATCTAGATAGTACTGAGAAGTGTGGTATAGGTAGGTATGAGATGGAGACGAAAAATGGTACATTCTGTGAAAGATTTGGAACACATTTCCTTGCTAAGCTAAGCTAGAATTTCTCTGAAAATACTGGGGACTAACAAAGATTTTTCAACAGTAGGCACTATGACACAACTAAACCTGTACATCTTCTAACGTGTTCTCAGGAGAGTGGAAATTGGTCACTGTCCCCACAATTTTATCTGCAAACCCCTATGTAAAACCTAGTTCAGTTCAGTTTTTCCAGTTACTTTTTGATTGAAAAAAGGTGCCAAACACCTTTCTTGGATTTTGTGAATGGGGAGCAAGACACAGGTATATTGTGCTGTTGGACTTAATTATTTTACGGAAATGGGAAATTAGATCATCTACTGAGAAATGGTAAGGCTGAGAATGAGGTGAAGAGTAAAAAGTGTTCCTCTTGTTTTTGTTTTGCTTTGTTTTAATAGATACTGACACTAAAAAAGGAAAAATATGATTAGACTTCCCTCATTGCAGACTGAGTTAGATCGGAGACCATTTTTTGTGTGGTCTTCTACCCTGCAGAAGCAGCAGAGTATGGGAGAGGAAGGGTGGGGGTCTAATCCAGTCTAGGCTTCAGATGAACAACCTTATGACAGTAAAGTAAGGGAACTGAAGAATCAGGGGAAAGAGTGGCTCAGAAGATCAAATTGCAGTCAGGATAGAATAATGACAGAAGCAAATCCAGAAAATAAATTAAAAAATATCCAACACTGGATATTGCTTGGAGTTCAATAAGCAGATTTAATAGGAAAGAGAAAATGGAAGATTAGAGAGCGGTATACTGGAATATAAGAGATCTGCTGTGTACGGGGTGGTAAGAAGAGTAAAGGCCTTAAAGATGCCGCATCATCATCCCCACAATCTGTGGATAAATTTTATGGCAAAAGGGACTTTATGAATATGATGAAGTTAAGGATCTTAATGCTTATTTATTAAAGTTTGTATAAGACTTCCCAAGACATGATCTTGGCAAGATTATCCTGTATTATTCAAGTGAACCAATGTAATCACAATAGTCCTTATAAAAGGAAAACAAAGATCCAAGCAGTAGTAAGAGATGTACCAATGGAAGCAAGTGGAATAATACAAGGAAGAGACCAGGAACCAAGAAATGCTAGCAGCCTCTAGAAACTAAAAGAGAGATGTAACAAATTCCCCTTCTGGAGCCTTCAGAAGTATCAAGCTCTGCCAACACCTCAATTTTAGTCCTTTAAGACTCATTTTGGACTTGTGTTCCACCCCCCCCCCCCCAACTATAAGAAAATAAATTTGTGTTGTTTTAAGCCACTAAGTTTGTGGCACCATAGAGAACTAATACAGAGGACTCCTGGTTGCAAGGTTTAAAGTTAAAGTGTGCGTGACAAAAATAAATTGGCAGTGAATTAATTGCAAGACTTGAAGTTGAGAGATTTACTAACTGATCCATGGAAATAGAGAAGAATGTGATCTTACTGTGAAAATCTTATACAAACTTTAATCAGTAAGTCAGAGATGCTACCTCCGCTATAAAGCTACAGCAAAACAGTTTTTTTTTTTTCTTTTCTGTGATCCTACAATACTTTGATTATGACTGTATGTATTAGGTAGGGATGCCATAACAAAGTACTACAGATCAAGTAGCTTAAACAACAGAAATTTATTTCTTTACCCTTCTAAGGGTTAGGCTCAACCCATGAATTGAGTTGGGGGGTAGGGAGACAAATTGAGCCCATAACACTGTACTGTAGCATTTATAATAGCAGTCTGAGTCTATTTTGAGTTTATTTTCTCTATCATGGGATCCTAACCTCCTTGAGGGCAGAGATGCTGCTTATTCAAATTGGTATCCTAGAAATGTCTATCACTGTCTTGCTTATAATAAATTCTTAACACATAAATAATTAAATGATCATTTTGACAATCCATTTTTTAAATGTCACTATCTAATTTCTAAAAAAAAAAGTAATTACCCATCTGGTATTAAATGCTAATAATTTTTCTACATTTCCACACATCATTAATACATTCTATCTGGGATCATTCTACCTTTGTCTGTGATGGTGTATAGAGATTAGATGATGATGAAGTATACTCTAAGTGGTGTACTCATAGTTCTATCTCAAAGAATAGCAACAAGCTACTTAAAATAAAATTTACAGACGCTCTTCATTTTCCTATAATCTGTATCATTCAACCCATTTCAATAAAAATTTTATTGATGAAAATTGATGATTTTCAATTTCAGTGATGAAAATTGTTATGCAAAGTGTAGTGGTAGCCATTCATTCATTTATCAAATGTGTATGAAAGATTTCTTATGTGCTGCTAGTGAACAAAGTAGACTGATGGAGAGGGTTTGGTTTTGTTTTTTTTTTTTTTTTTTTGATTAATTTATTTATTTTGAGAGAGAGAGAGCATGAGCAGGGGAGGGGCAGAGAGAGAGGGAAAGAGATAATCCTAAGCAGGCTTTAAGCTATTTGCATGGAGACCAACATGGGGCTCAATCTCATGAACTATGACATCATGACCTGAGCCAAAATCAAGAATCTGACACTTAACCAATTGAGCCACCCAGGCACCCCCAGACTGATGGAGTTTAAGTAAAGAAGTAATAAAGAAAGATCTTAATGAAATTCTTTCACAAATGTTTGGTTGCAATTGCCATAAATGAGATATATAAGGTACTATGGAGCCTTATAATGGGAGCTTTACCTAACTACAGAGGAGGGAATGTTTTATCTAGGAAGTTTGCTTTGTCATGGAAGATCTCTAATGAGACGGGGAGTCACTAAACGAAGAGAGGAAGGAAGACCATTTCAGTAAGAGGATAGTATGTGCAAATATCCTGTGACAAGACAGACCTTGAACTCAACTAGGGGTTGAAAGAAGAATGAGAACACTAGGAATGGGGACAGCTAGGAGGAATGTGGGAGATCAGCTGTGAAGGGCTCAAGAAGACATGTTAAAGTCTTTGGTATTTTTCTTAAGAACAATGGGAAGTCACAGCTGGGTTTTAAGGGAGAAGGTGCCATGACTGGATTAGTTTCAGCAGCACCATTTTACTTGAGGATTGTAGAATAACTTTGAGAAAGACCAGAATGGACATAGTAGGTCAGTTGCAAGGCAGTTGCAATGATCCACAAAAGTAAAGATGGCAATTGAATTAAATGGTAAGCTGTAGAAATGTAGAAGAATTTTCAAAATACTTCACATAATTTCAGAAAGACGAAAGGTAATATTAATATGTCATATTTTAATGTCATTTTATGCATATTTAAACACATTTATATTGCTTATTTTTCTTTTTTTTTTAATTTGTATTTATTTTTTTATTTTTTTTAATGTTTTGTTTATTTTTTTTTTTAATATATGAAATTTACTGTCAAATTGGTTTCCATACAACACCCAGTGCTCATCCCAAAAGATGCCCTCCTCAATACCCATCACCCACCCTGCCCTCCCTCCCACCCCCCATCAACCCTCAGTTTGTTCTCAGTTTTTAACAGTCTCTTATGATTTGGCTCTGTCCCACTCTAACCTCTTTTTTTTTTTTTTTTTCCTTCCCCTCCCCCATGGGTTTCTGTTACGTTTCTCAGGATCCACATAAGAGTGAAACCATATGGTATCTGTCTTTCTCTGTATGGCTTATTTCACTTAGCATCACACTCTCCAGTTCCATCCATGTTGCTACAAAAGGCCATATTTCATTTTTTCTCATTGCCACGTAGTATTCCATTGTGTATATAAACCACAATTTCTTTATCCATTCATCAGTTGATGGACATTTAGGCTCTTTCCATAATTTGGCTATTGTTGAGAGTGCTGCTATAAACATTGGGGTACAAGTGCCCCTATGCATCAGTACTCCTGTATCCCTTGGATAAATTCCTAGCAGTGCTATTGCTGGGTCATAGGGTAGGTCTATTTTTAATTTTCTGAGGAACCTCCACACTGCTTTCCAGAGCGGCTGCACCAATTTGCATTCCCACCAACAGTGCAAGAGGGTTCCTGTTTCTCCACATCCTCTCCAGCATCTATAGTCTCCTGATTTGTTCATTTTGGCCACTCTGACTGGCGTGAGGTGGTATCTGAGTGTGGTTTTGATTTGTATTTCCCTGATAAGGAGCGACGTTGAACATCTTTTCATGTGCCTGTTGGCCATCGGATGTCTTCTTTAGAGAAGTGTCTATTCATGTTTTCTGCCCATTTCTTCACTGGGTTATTTGTTTTGCGGGTGTGGAGTTTGATGAGCTCTTTATAGATTTTGGATACTAGCCCTTTGTCCGATGTGTCATTTGCAAATATCTTTTCCCATTCCGTTGGTTGCCTTTTAGTTTTGTTGGTTGTTTCCTTTGCTGTGCAGAAGCTTTTTATCTTCATAAGGTCCCAGTAATTCACTTTTGCTTTTGATTCCCTTGCCTTTGGGGATGTGCCGAGTAAGAGATTGCTACGGCTGAGGTCAGAGAGGTCTTTTCCTGCTTTCTCCTCTAAGGTTTTGATGGTTTCCTGTCTCACATTCAGGTCCTTTATCCATTTTGAGTTTATTTTTGTGAATGGTGTGAGAAAGTGGTCTAGTTTCAACCTTCTGCATGTTGCTGTCCAGGTCTCCCAGCACCATTTGTTAAAGAGACTGTTTTCCATTGGATGTTCTTTCCTGCTTTGTCAAAGATGAGTTGGCCATACGTTTGTGAGTCTAGTTCTGGGGTTTCTATTCTATTCCATTGGTCTATGTGTCTGTTTTTATGCCAATACCATGCTGTCTTGATGATGACAGCTTTGTAGTAGAGGCTAAAGTCTGGGATTGTGATGCCTCCTGCTTTGGTCTTCTTCTTCAAAATGACTTTGGCTATTCGGGGCCTTTTGTGGTTCCATATGAATTTTAGGATTGCTTGTTCTAGTTTCGAGAAGAATGCTAGTGCAATTTTGATTGGGATTGCATTGAATGTGTAGATAGCTTTGGGTAGTATTGACATTTTGACAATATTTATTCTTCCAATCCATGAGCAGGGAATGTCTTTCCATTTCTTTATATCTTCTTCAATTACCTGCATAAGCTTTCTATAGTTTTCAGCATACAGATCTTTTACATCTTTGGTTAGATTTATTCCTAGGTATTTTATGCTTCTTGGTGCAATTGTGAATGGGATCAGTTTCTTCATTTGTCTTTCTGTTGCTTCATTGTTAGTGTATAAGAATGCAACTGATTTCTGCACATTGATTTTGTATCCTGCAACTTTGCTGAATTCATGTATCAGTTCTAGCAGACTTTTGGTGGAGTCTATCGGATTTTCCATGTATAATATCATGTCATCTGCAAAAAGCGAAAGCTTGACTTCATCTTTGCCAATTTTGATGCCTTTGATTTCCTTTTGTTGTCTGATTGCTGATGCTAGAACTTCCAGCACTATATTAAACAACAGCGGTGACAGTGGGCATCCCTGTCGTGTTCCTGATCTCAGGGAAAAAGCTCTCAGTTTTTCCCCGTTGAGGATGATGTTAGCTGTGGGCTTTTCATAAATGGCCTTTATGATCTTTAAGTATGTTCCTTCTATCCCGACTTTCTCAAGGGTTTTTATTAAGAAAGGGTGCTGGATTTTGTCAAAGGCCTTTTCTGCATCGATTGACAGGATCATATGGTTCTTCTCTTTTTTTTTGTTAATGTGATGTATCACGTTGATCGATTTGCGAATGTTGAACCAGCCCTGCATCCCAGGAATGAATCCCACTTGATCATGGTGAATAATTCTTTTTATATGCTGTTGAATTCGATTTGCTAGTATCTTATTGAGAATTTTTGCATCCATATTCATCAGAGATATTGGCCTGTAGTTCTCTTTTTTTACTGGGTCTCTGTCTGGTTTAGGAATCAAAGTAATAGTGGCTTCATAGAATGAGTCTGGAAGTTTTCCTTCCCTTTCTATTTCTTGGAACAGCTTGAGAAGGATAGGTATTATCTCTGCTTTAAACGTCTGGTAGAACTCCCTTGGGAAGCCATCTGGTCCTGGACTCTTATTTGTTGGGAGATTTTTGATAACCGATTCAATTTCTTCGCTGGTTATGGGTCTGTTCAAGCTTTCTATTTCCTCCTGATTGAGTTTTGGAAGAGTGTGGGTGTTTAGGAATTTGTCCATTTCTTCCAGGTTGTCCAATTTGTTGGCATATAATTTTCATAGTATTCCCTGATAATTGTTTGTATCTCTGAGGGATTGGTTGTAATCATTCCATTTTCATTCATGATTTTATCTATTTGGGTCATCTCCCTTTTCTTTTTGAGAAGCCTGGCTAGAGGTTTGTCAATTTTGTTTATTTTTTCAAAAAACCAACTCTTGGTTTCGTTGATCTGCTCTACAGTTTTTTTAGATTCTATATTGTTTATTTCTGCTCTGATCTTTATTATTTCTCTTCTTCTGCTGGGTTTAGGCTGTCTTTGCTGTTCTGCTTCTATTTCCTTTAGGTGTGCTGTTAGATTTTGTATTTGGGATTTTTCTTGTTTCTTGAGATAGGCCTGGATTGCAATGTATTTTCCTCTCAGGACTGCCTTCGCTGCATACCAAAGCATTTGGATTGTTGTATTTTCATTTTCGTTTGTTTCCATATATTTTTTAATTTGTTCTCTAATTGCCTGGTTGACCCACTCATTCGTTAGTAGGGTGTTCTTTAACCTCCATGCTTTTGGAGGTTTTCCAGACTTTTTCCTGTGGTTGATTTCAAGCTTCATAGCATTGTGGTCTGAAAGTATGCATGGTATGATTTCAATTCTTGTAAACTTATGAAAGGCTGTTTTGTGACCCAGTATGTGATCTATCTTGGAGAATGTTCCATGTGCACTCGAGAAGAAAGTATATTCTGTTGCTTTGGGATGCAGAGTTCTAAATATATCTGTCAAGTCCATCTGATCCAATGTATCATTCAGGGCCCTTGTTTCTTTATTGACTGTGTGTCTAGATGATCTATCCATTTCTGTAAGTGGGGTGTTAAAGTCCCCTGCAATGACCACATTCTTATCAATAAGGTTGCTTATGTTTATGAGTAATTGTTTTATATATCTGGGGGCTCCGGTATTTGGTGCATAGACATTTATAATAGTTAGCTCTTCCTGATGGATAGACCCTGTGATTATTATATAATGCCCTTCTTCATCTCTTGTTACAGCCTTTAATTTAAAGTCTAGTTTGTCTGATATAAGTATGGCTACTCCAGCTTTCTTTTGGCTTCCAGTAGCATGATAAATAGTTCTCCATCCCCTCACTCTCAATCTAAAGGTGTCCTCAGATCTAAAATGAGTCTCTTGTAGACAGCAAATAGATGGGTCTTGTTTTTTTATCCATTCTGATACCCTATGTCTTTTAGTTGGAGCATTTAATCCATTTACATTCAGTGTTATTATAGAAAGATACGGGTTTAGAGTCATTGTGATGTCTGTATGTTTTATGCTTGTAGTGATGTCTCTGGTACTTTGTCTCACAGGATCCCCCTTAGGATCTCTTGTAGGGCTGGTTTCGTGGTGACAAATTCCTTCAGTTTTTGTTTGTTTGGGAAGACCTTTATCTCTCCTTCTATTCTAAATGACAGACTTGCTGGATAAAGGATTCTCGGCTGCATATTTTTTCTGTTTAGCACACTGTAGATATCGTGCCAAGCCTTTCTGGCCTGCCAAGTTTCAAAGGAGAGATCAGTCACGAGTCTTGTAGGTCTCCCT
The DNA here is from genome assembly GCF_018350215.1 of Panthera leo. Taxonomy (NCBI): domain Eukaryota; kingdom Metazoa; phylum Chordata; class Mammalia; order Carnivora; family Felidae; genus Panthera; species Panthera leo. Next base: position 123,940,512 of record NC_056682.1, on the reverse strand, counting down.
TTATATGTGAGGGCACGTTTATCCCTTGCTGCTTTCAGAATTTTCTCTTTATCCTTGTATTTTGCCAGTTTCACTATGATATGTCGTGCAGAAGATCGATTCAAGTTAGGTCTGAAGGGAGTTCTCTGTGCCTCTTGGATTTCAATGCCTTTTTCCTTCCCCAGTTCAGGGAAGTTCTCAGCTATAATTTCTTCAAGTACCCCTTCAGCACCTTTCCCTCTCTCTTCCTCCTCTGGGATACCAATTATGCGTATATTATTTCTTTTTAGTGTATCACTTAGTTCTCTAATTTTCCCCTCATACTCCTGGATTTTTTTATCTCTCTTTCTTTCAGCTTCCTCTTTTTCCATAACTTTATCTTCTAGTTCACCTATTATCTCCTCTGCCTCTTCAAGCCGAGCCGTCGTGGTTTCCATTTTGTTTTGCATTTCGTTTAAAGCGTTTTTCAGCTCCTCGTGACTGTTCCTTAGTCCCTTGATCTCTGTGGCAAGAGATTCTCTGCTGTCCTGTATACTGTTTTCAAGCCCAGCGATTAATTTTATGACTATTATTCTAAATTCACTTTCTGTTATATTATTTAAATCCTTTTTGATCAGTTCATTAGCTGTTGTTATTTCCTGGAGATTCTTCTGAGGGGAATTCTTCCGTTTGGTCATTTTGGATAGTCCCTGGAGTGGTGAGGACCTGCAGGGCACTTCCCCTGTGCTGTGGTGTATAACTGGAGTTGGTGGGCTGGGCCGCAGTCCGACCTGATGTCTGCCCCCAGCCCATCGCTGGGGCCACAGTCAGACTGGTGTGTGCCTTCTCTTCCCCTCTCCTAGGGGTGGGATTCACTGTGGGGTGGCTTGGCCCGTCTGGGCTACTTGCACACTGCCAGGCTTGTGTTGCTGGGGATCTGGCGTATTAGCTGGGGTGGGTAGGCAAGGTGCACGGGGGCTGGAGGGGCAGGCTTAGCTCGCTTCTCCTTAGGTGATCCCCTTCAGGATGGGCCCTGTGGCAGCGGGAGGGAGTCAGATCCGCTGCCGGAGGTTTGGCTCCGCAGAAGCACAGAGTTGGGTGTTTGCGCGGAGTGAGCAAGTTCCCTGGCAGGAACTGGTTCTCTTTGGGATTTTGGCTGGGGGATGGGCGGGGGAGATGGCGCTGGCGAGAGCCTTTGTTCCCCGCCAAGCTGAGCTCTGCCGTCAGGGGGCTCAGCAGCTCTCCCTCCCTTTGTCCTCCAGCCTTCCCGCTTTCCGAGCAGAGCTGTTAACTTATGACCTCCCAGACGCTAAGTCGCGCTTGCTGTCGGAACACAGTCTGTCCGGCCCCTCCGCTTTTGCCAGCCAGACTCGGGGGCTCTGCTTGGCCAGCGAGCCACCCCTCCGCCCCGGCTCCCTCCCGCCAGTCCGTGGAGTGCGCACCGCCTCGCAGCCCTTCCTACCCTCTTCCGTGGGCCTCTCGTCTGCGCTTGGCTCCGGAGACTCCGTTCTGCTAATCCTCTGGCGGTTTTCTGTGTTCTTTAGGCAGGTGTAGGTGGAATCTAAGTGATCAGCAGGACACACGGTGAGCCCAGCGTCCTCCTACGCCACCATCTTCCGGGTGTCCTATTGCTTATTTTTCAAGTCAAGTCCCCTTAACAGTAAAGAATAATACATTAAAGTTTGATAGGTGATTGAGACAAAAAGAGAAGAGTGACAGAAGGGAATTTCAGTGCCAGCAGAGGCACTCCTTACTATTACTTTTGAATAGTTATACTAAACATTCATGTAGGTTTTGAATTCTATGTCATAATATATTTGTGGTGGTTTTAATATAAAATCATTTCACTTCTCTCCCTAAAATTTTCTAGTGAAATTCTTTCTATTGGATGATGTACCATCTTTATTCTAAGAATCTTGTACCTCCTGATTACTTCCTGGGAGTAATCCTGGGAATCCCTGTCCCCAATTTTACAAGCCATCTGACCCTCTCAGCTATCACCCAAAGAGCCATGCCAGGGAGGGCCACTACCATGATAGAGAAGAGAGACCCGGGATGTAGCAAGACCAGGAGATCCCTAAGTTTGTTCCTGGAGATGAACAGACCTGGACCTATGGGACCATCATAAATACAGTAAAGTTTTTGTTTGTCAGATCTCAATGGCAAAGCTGTAATATGGCAAAGGTTAGGTGATTTATACATCACAGTATTGGGAAAATAAAATGTAATGAAATTCAGTTGGCTTCAAGTATTAAATCCATATAGACTAAAATATAAATAGGCATTGCCAAGAGAAAGCTGAGAAGGCCTATTTCAAAATGTAGTTATTATACAGAATCAATTGCAATTTTAATAGAAATAATACTTTATCACAAGCAACATAAGAATTACATGCTGCTGCATCAAGGTAAAATGGAAATAGTAGCATCGTAACACATAAAATAGCACATCCCTGGGAATGTTGAGACTTTGATAATTCTTGACACATTTTTAAAATTTTATTAGTTCCATGTAACTCCAAATAGGATAAATGGTGAGACATGAAAGTTTTCTCTATCAATTGGAAATTTAAAAATACAGTTTTTCAAAATACCTACATGAAAGAGATCACTGTGGAAAAATGGGTAGTAGGTTCTAAAATCTGGGGTTAAAAACTTGCTACCACTCTTTGACTATAAAGAAAAATGTAGTTTCTTGAGTCACAATTGTTTACACACAGCACATATTTGCATAAAAATAATCAGCTTTTTAAGATTGTGGGTTTTCTGACTCTGAAAGCATGTAATTTCAGTATGAATAATTGCCAGTTATATGTAGACATTTAGTGGCTGATGCTAGAAATGAAAAGTAACGACAAATTCTCTTGTATTTTTTCCCCAGTAAACTCTTTAATTCTTATTGTTGCACATGATACTTTAGCGGGGTCTTTCCCAACCAGAAGAAAGTAAAGCAAAATTGCTAACTCTGAAATGTGTACCACTGAAAAACAAAAGTAAAAACTATATTAAAGTTAGTGAATAAATTGCTTTTAATTATGTCTTGAAACAAAAGACTAAATAGAAACCATATTGTTTGGATCAAAATAAAATGTGAAAACAAAACAATAAAAATAAACAGAAAGATGAATCAAGAAAAGAGATATTTGCTACATGAAAACAAAACCTCTGTATTTCATTGCCCAGAAAGAACCAAAAACAATTTCTGAAATCTGGTATCCATGTTGCAAATGCAAAATTAACAATACTCAGTTTATAGCATATCCCAGGGGAAAAGAAAACATTAGTGGAAGAAATGAGCAGCCTTAGGAAAACTAAGACATTTTGTGTACTGACGGAATTTATAGAGCTTCCCCAGTTTTGCAATTTCAGTAGCAAATAATTACACCACTGTCTTACTTGGAAGTACCGACTTTTTTTTTTTAAAGTAGGACAGGAGCAGGTCATTGCCAGAGATAGAAAGTCAGATGTTAGAAAAGATTATGGTTTTAGTATGAGTACGTTCTTCACACAACTTGATAAGTATCAGAGGCAGAAAATAATGAGGAGAGTCTTGATGACAGGATAGTTAAGAGCATGATCTTTGGAGCTGGACTGACTACATTCAGATCCCAGTCTTGCCTTTTGATAATTACATGATCTTGAGCAAATCATTTAATTTTTCAATGTCTCGATTCATCTGTAGAATGAGGACAATAATAGTAGCTGCATCCTTTAATCACTGTGAGGAATAACTGAGTAAAAGGGAACCCTTCAGATTATGTTGAATGAATTTGAAGTACAAAGCGTTTGCTATGATAACAGTACATAAACTCACAAAAAATTATAAATAAATGGGCACATACATTTTAATTACTTTGTACCAAGCTTTGTACTTGTTCTTTACTTACTGTTCAAAATACCTCCACAAACTCATATTAAATTATTTGCTTATTAAAGACGGAAAAAGCATAGATGTCACATTTTTGTGGAACTTTTGATGATTTTCTATAACGAGGCTTGTTGCCTCTCCTTTGAGTTTCTATAGTATACTCTGTTGATCCCCATCTTCTCAGTTGCCATGCAGCATATTAATTGCCTTTCTAATTGTCTGCCTTCCAAATCATAATATAAGTTCTGTGAATGCAGTGTCTGTGTTTTGTTCACTCATAAATCTCAGGGGCCTGTCATGGTCTTTGTCATTAGTAGTGGGTCAATAAATACATGCTTGTTAAATATTCTATGAGATTCTCTGTGACAGACTGTAGATTGAGTGGCCCAAAACTTATTTTTAATTATTCTTTTTTTTGTCCCCTTTGCTATAAATCCTGAAAAATCCTGTCACTTGCCCAGCCTCTCTTGCCATGTGACACAGTTCTAGCCACTAAGCTATAAATGAATGAACTACGTGAAAGAAGTATGATGGTATGTGAAGCTTTTGTTTTTCTTTAAAAAAAAAAAAGGATAAATGTAACAGATCCCATTTCTTTCTCTCCTTATAGCCTATATGTATTGTAGAGCAGTACAATCTTAAGACCACAATCTGGTAACCACAGTGGTTATGGGTATTGTGTCCTCTCACCCAAAGCTATATGTTGATGCCCTAAACTTAGGTACCTCAGAATGTGACTTTAATGGAGACAGAATCCTTACAGAGGTAATTAAGGTAAAATCAAACCATTGGTGTGGTCCCCAATCTAATATGACTGGTGTCTTATAAGAAGAGGGGATAGTGACAAACACAGGCATATAGGGAAGACCATATGAAGACACAGGAAAAAGAGGACCATCTACAAGCCAAGGAGAGAGACTTCACAATAAACCCAACTCTGTGTCAACACCTTGACCTCAGATTTTTAGCCTCCAGAATTATGAGAAAATAAATTTTTGTTATTTAAGCCACCTAGTTTGTGATTCTTTGTTATGGCAACTCCAGCAAACAAATGAATTCATGGACCCAAGCCAACATGTGAAGGTGATACAACAGGGCTTGGATAGGGAAACCAAAATCCAATAACTACCTAACTTTAGACTTATGTGAGATAAATAACTTCTACTTGTTTGAGCCATTGTAAGTCAGAATTTAACTTCAGTTGCTACCTCTAGAACATTCTTCCTTTTTTTATACTCTCTCAAGTTTGGCATGAGAAGTATCCTATTCCTAAAACTTGTATCAGTTTGTTTACCTAACTGTCCAGAAATAGTAAACTAGCCAGACTGGGGTCAGAAAAGTCAAATGACAGCTGCAAAATCAGTATAAGGATAATAACTAATTTAAATTAAATTCAGTAGATTTTTTTTTAAATGAGTCTGCTAACAACTGACATTCTCTTTGAGAATGTGATTAAATGGGCCTTATCTGTAAAATATCCCAACATTTCAATATTTTTAGAGCTTTTAATAAAGATTATATGCTGGTTATTAGAAGAGAAAAAAAAAAAAAAACAATCCGAGCAAGGATTTTAATAGAGGTACACAAAAATATAAGTGGCAGAGGGAAAAACAAAATTTTAACAGGTCATGAGTGTAATAAGGGTCAAAAGGAATTTAAAATTAGAATGATGAGCCAGAAAACAAAAACAAATATTCTTAAATTCTGTTAATTATGGCTAAAATTTTTAATGATGGTACTGCTATTACATTCTAGGGTTTTTTAATCATTCTATTTATTATTCCAAACAATTAGGTCTTTACTGCATTCAGACAGGAGAGTAACTCCAAATTTCCCCCTGAAGGTCTATTCTCTATGACCATCCTAGACTATTTTTCTAAGCCTAGATTCCTTAGCAAATATTTTCTAAGACAAATCTTATGTGTAAACACTGCATTGAGAGAGGCAGTACAATCACAGAGAAACAAGAGTGATGGTGAAGGGAAGTGAGGCAGTGAAGAAGGGCAAGCAAGTTTAAAGTTGTATACTATTGAACTGTGCCAGCTTCACAGGAAATAGCTGCTTAGTCTTGTGGAATATCCTCAGAGCCTGTAAGATACCACCCTCTCAAAACTGCCAGGAGAGGAAGCAAAAGCAATCGTTTAGTATACTTTTTCCAGTCTTTTATCTTTCTTTGGTCAAAGATTATTTCATTTTGGGGGCACCTGGGTGACTCAGGTCATGATCTCATGGTTCATGAGTTCAAGCCCTGCATCAGGCTCTGTGCAGACAGCTCAGAGCCTGGAGCCTACTTCGGATTCTGTGTGTGTGTCTCTCTCTCTTCCCCTCCCCCTCTCACGCTCTCTCGCTCTCAAAAATCAATAAACATTTTTTTAAATTAAAAAAAAATTACTTCATTTTTAAATTCCCTCTCTCATTCTTCTGGATCTTGCTAATTGTCCCCTTTGGGTAGCTCCTGGGGAATCCGGCACTTCCAGGAGTCCAGTTAAGTCATACTGAAGAACTGGGATTGCTTCATCTCATACTGTGAGGGTGCAATAGAATTCTTGCTGAGGCCCCGCTCTCACTCTTGGGGTGGTAAGATCATTTAAAATGTTAAAAGATGAGGCAAATGCAGTGGTAATAAAGTTTGGCTTGGAGGCCATGGGAACAGTGAAAGCCGTCACTCTCTGTGGGAAACACCCTAGGGCTAGAGTGGAGCTAAGCAGATCTGGAAGGCTCATAAACGGGCCTGAATACAATTCAATTTTCAGTTGTCTGTGAGCTTCACACTTTCTGTTTGACTAATAGTACGGCATCAATACTCTAATATATTTATTTGTTTGAGCACAAACAGAATTATATTCTAAACATGCACTGTCATCATTCTTGCTATGTACATGTATGAAGTTAACATGAGCTTCAATATTTGCTTTAATTTCATCATAACTTTATGCTTAAAAAACACTTTTGAACCATTTATAAAGGAATCATTAAATTCTTCCAGTTTTCCCCTTTTGGGTTGCATGTCAGGGTGGTACTTTTACTCCTTTGAAGTTAGAAATGTAAGCGAGGGTGGCAGGTGTCACATTCAGGCAGAAGTAGAAGGGCCCTTACATGAGTAGCTGTATAATCTTCCTATGGTCCCATTGATCACAGAAGCAGGAGCTAAGCTGGAGCTTGTGAGGCTGAGTAAAGTAATCAGGGCTCCCTACCCATACAAGTGGGATTGGTAGTCTCAGAAAGAAACTTTTATTATGTTAAGCCACAAAGATTCAGGGATTGTTTGCTACTGAACCACAACCTAACCAATCAGAATCCTAAAAGGAACTCCTTAAACCAAATGATTGAGGAGATTTAAATGAAAGGTGTATTTTATGAAGCTATAGTCATCAGAGGTCAGGGAAACTGACCAGGAATGATGTAGTATGTGAGGCTGGTAACATTGGAGAGATGCTATAATGGCTAGACCAGAAAGGACAAGAAGAGGGAGAATTAGTTAATATCCAGGAATCTGGATAGTCTAGTTGTGTGGATAGGGCCTGACAATAGCTATAGCCTTCAGTAGAGGAATGTAGCCAACCCAGAGTGACCTGAAGGAGAATAAGTACCCTGACTCTGTTCTCCTTTTACTACCCAATTTTTCTCTTTCTCTTTCTCTTTTTAAGTTTATTTATTTATTTTGAGAAAGAGAAAGAGAGAGTATTTGCAGGGGGAGGGGAAGGGGTTGCAGAGAGAGAGGAAGAGAGAGAATCCCAAGTAAGCTCTGTGCTGTCAGTTTGATGCAGGGCTCAAACGCATAAACTATCAGATCATGTCCCGAGCCGAAATCAAGCGTCGAATGCTTAACTGACTGAGCCACCCAGGCACCCCCCTCCATCTTTTTCCAGTAACTTCTACTGATGGACACTCTTAGAAGCTGGAAGAAAAGGAAGTATATCAATGCCAATAATAACATCAGATGCCCCAGAAAGGAGCACAAAGTAACGAAGTGTAAAGAGAGATCTACAAGGCCAAATGGAAATGTCCACCAATGTAACCTATCCTAATTGATATAGAAACTGTTACTGGATACTACTGTGACAATAAGGCTAAAATATGTGGGATTGATATAAGGGCTAGGTAACAAGTAGGGAAGCATGACATAGGAGTCTGAAAGGATGATCCAAGTTATGCAGGGTCCAAACATTTGGTAACATTTCCACCTTTTCTCAGAAGGCAGCTCTGAAGGTAAATTTGTGGTCCTAGAAGTGACGGGAAAATACAACATTAATGGTGTATAGTGGTTATTATTGGCTGTATTTGGCAAGGTATCAGTAGAGCAAGATGCACTGAAGAAAACAGACTTTAAAGAAAATAGGAGGAGTCTGCAAATTCAAGGACATGTTGCTTTGAAAACAGAATTGCTTCTCAGTTCCAAATAGTAAAAAAATAAATAAATAAAGTGGAGAAATTCTTTGCATTAAAAAGGCCAATTAAAACTCAGACTCTTGGCAAGCATGGCCATTTAATGGCATGGCCATTAAACTCATTGTTAAAACCTCTGAATGGCTTACAGCAACACATGAAGAAAAATACGTTCATTTAATCAAAATCTCTCTGGGAAAATAGATTAAATGTTTAGATTTCCTACCCAAACCTGATCAGATTGTGGCACCTGCAATTATGCTAAGAGAGAGACTGATGGGGCTTTAGTCAATAAACTGTGAGCAGATGACACCCATTCATTCTGAGCATAGGTCTTAGGGCCAGTGCATGAGTTGTCAGGTTCTCTTCTCTGCTGTGGCAATCTAAGAGACAGGTGTCAAGATGAAGCCTCTGAAGGCCTTTGACCCTGGTAAGAGAAGAGAGCCCCCTACTGGTATTTTAAACATGAAGCAAGAGTAAGAGACCGCATTTGGTTCTATTAAGCCACTGAGTTGTGTGGTCATTTATCATTATCTAACATATCTTGAATATTACAAGCCAGTAATCAACTTCTAGAATTGAAGACATTATGCAATACAGTAGTAACTATGGAAATGTAATCTGAACAAGTGACACCATAACAGGCAAGTAATATACAATAAGAAAAACCATGAACTACAGTCAAGATGAAATGACTGGTACAAACCTTTATGCTCATTCAAGCCCTTTGGAGCATATGGTTAGTTAGGGAAAAAGAGAGAGAGAGAGAGAATTACTTTAAAGATTGTGAAGAATTTTACATTTCAACTTTGTAAAATATGTATGAATAAGTTTAGGGTTTTTAAATCAAAAAGTACAAAATCATCCATTCGCAATTTTAAATAATTTTCAGACACCATTTTGATCTGTCCAGAAAATTATAAAGATCCAAGAATAGAGGACAGGGGTTTATAAGGCTGATAGGAAAATTCTGTTTAGTCTACATGTCACCTCTGGAATTTCAGGGGAAAACTCTATGGTATAGTACAAATTATATACAGTTGATCCTTGAACAACATGGGTTTGAGTGAATTTTTTTCAATCAATAGAGTACAGGAGGGATTTTCATAATGACATTTTCTTTTCTCCAGCTTACTTTATTGTAAGAATACAGTTTATAATATATGTAACATTCAAATGTGTTAATTGACTCTATGTTTTTGGTAAGGCTTCTGGTCAACACAGGCTATTAGTAATTAAGTTTGGGGTGGGGGGGAATCAAAAGTTATATTTGGATTTTTGACTGCATGGGGTCAGGGCCCTCAACCCCCTGGTTGTTCAAGGGTCAAATGTATTATATTTATTCCAGATTCCTGGCATGGAGGTCCTAAAACCCTTGGAATTTCCTCTGTAATAAGAGTTGTTTGTTATTCATAAGGAGCCCCTTTGGACCCTGCCGGAGTTATGAGTTGGCTACTCACAGGCCCCTATATAGCTTCAGGATGATGGCTGGTCAGCAGAGGCACCAACCACATGATCATAGGGTTGGAACTTTTAGCCCAGTCCCTGAATCTCCTGAGAGAGTGTCTGGACATTGAGCTCAATTTTCAATGGCTTATGACTTAATCAATTGTGCCTATGTAATGAAACCTCAATTAAAAACTCAATAACAAGGTTTCTGGGGGCTTCTGGAATGGTGAACACATTGAGGTCCTGAGAGGGTGATGTTCTTATATAGGGCATGGAAGCACATGTCACCCCACCCCGTACTCCCCACCCCTGCATAACTTGCCCTATGCATCTTTTTTCTATTTGTTTTTTCCTGAGTTTTATCTTTTGTAATAAAACTAATCATTAGTATAGTGCACTCCTGAGTTCTGTGAGTTGTTCTAGTGAATTATCAACATTAAGTGGGAAGTTGAGGGAACACATGAATTTGTAACCAGGTTGGCTGGCAGAAGTGCAGATAACCTGAGGATCCCAATTTTTCTGGTTCCTGAAATCTGACTGGAAGTGATCTTGTGGGGCTGAATCCTTAACCATTGGGATCTGTGCTAACTCAGGGTAGTTAGCATCAGTATTGAAAAGAATTATTAGACAATCAATTGTTATTGAACTGTGGGAAAAAGACAGCTCTAGATCCAGAAAACAGCAAGAAAAGTTTAGTCTCAATTTTCCCTGAAGCCAAAGTACACTAGGCATTATCTGGATTAGGAGCTCCAAGTGGAGGCAAAAGTAACTGTGAGGGAAGTCATCATGTGTCTGGTAGAAAAATCGCATGATGATTGGAATATAGAAAAAGGTCCTTCAGAGGCTAAAAAGTCTGTGTGAAGGAGAGCAAATTTCCATACATAGAAGAAGCAATGTATGAGTTTGCTTGTTTTATTTCTATTCTGCTTGTTATATTTTGTCTAATATTAATTTCTAAATTTTCTTGGATTTCTGTATGCCTACAGATGTTCCATTAACTTTGGCCAGTTTGTTTTGTGGCTGTTCCTTCTAGATTCATTTATTTTCATGATTATTTCAACCTTTGTTTTTCTTTTCAGTCAAATTTCAGGGTACTAGGGTGCCTCCTCCAATAACTTGCTCTTAGTCTGTGTATTTTTCAGTTATGCATCTGGTTTTTCCTATATTCATACACTTCAGTCTTCAAACCCAGCTATGCCCAGAAATGTCCTCAAGCCAGTCTGTTAGTTGGGAAAAAATCAGCATATGCTCCAAAGAACAAGTCTCAGAATGATGGAAGTTAGGAAAGCTTCAGGCAATTAGAGATACCACAAAGCTCCCTATGCCAAACAAAGCACAGCACTAAGGAATCTTACATAGATTATTGATTTGGAAACAAAGTGTGTCTGTATTCAACAAACCTCTATTTCCAACTCTCTGGGGATTGGAGATTGTAAAACGCAAGATGTAGCCCCAGAAAAGGATCAAGAGTTGGAATGAGCTAAGAGAGGATGCATATTTAGATCCTAAATGAGAATGTGAATGTTAATTAGAACATTATTCAGTACTACTGGGAAGGATCCATAAACACCAATAGGAACTGTTTCAACCTGGAGCTACCAGGCTAATTCCTCTGGGTGCCATATTCCATAGGGAAGGAAATGCATCTCCTTTTCCTTTCCAAGTTACAGAAAATTCTATTAAAACTGTCTTAAATACAAAGGGTAATTTTTTTGTGTTACATAACTAAAAAGTCCAGGAAAAACTCTAGTCAACATAGCTTGGTACAAAGGACTAAAGGGTATTTAGACCAGGTCTATTGCCACTTGTTGACTCTTCTCTCTTCCATTTTGGCTTAATTATAAACTCTTCTTACTAGCCAGATGGCTTCCATAAGTATCATGGCTTTATTCTTTCAGGGTTGGGTCCAGTATGAAAGAGTAAGGTCTTCTTTTTCAAAAGTCTAACTAACATCTCAACATCCTCATCTCTGAATTAATCAGTGTAGCCAGGGGGAAAATGGTATGCTTAGAGATGCTGAGGCATATGATAGGTAAAAGATTAAAGCTATTAACCCCATTTAGTGAGCATCACAATAGCATCCTATATCTTTGGACATCACTAGGAAGAGCAAGAAGACAAAATAGTAATGAAAAAAATTTTTCCTCCAGCACTGGATAGGATATATAGTAAAGTTCATCAACATTCTATAATGACATATGAAGATTTAAGCATTTTAATCCACCAAAAAGGGGCTGATCAGTACACTAACATACGTGGATAGTAAGGGTGAAAAAAATAAAGATTAGAATTTGGAACCTCTTCAAGCCAAACATAGCTAAAAGATTTCATGATGCAGTCTTGCCTAGATCATGCTGGAAAGCCCAATACCTGGACCAGGTGCATCTTATCTATAATGAAATGCACAATATGATTGTTAAGGAATGGTACACAGAACAGATAGAGCTGAACAAAATTTTCATCTTTCACTCTCAATATCCCTAAGCTTATACAACTTGGGCCAGTACCTTCCTGAATGTATTGTTATAGAACTAAAATGAAGTTCAGTTACCCAGATGCCTCTGTGAGTAGCGGTAACAAGTTCTTGCCTAGTTTTAGACTCCATCCTTCCCTCTCCATCTGACAGACATTTCTGAGGGATCTAACCACCTCAGAGATAATGTTGGGAAAGAAGAAATAACTAGTTTCTATTCAGTCCTTACCATGTGCAAGGCTTTTATTTTTATTATCCACTTTACATAAATTATCTTTTCTAACTCGTCCAACAGACTGAAAAAAATATTATATATTTTTCTTTTTTTTCCTCAAGTGATCAAAACTAAGGCTTAGAGAACTCAAGTAATTTGCCTACATTTACACAGTACACAGTACTGTTTCAGCTTAATTTCAGAGCATCTGATCTCCACATATTATGATTCCTGTCCTTCCTCTCTTCTTCCTTCTCTTCTTTCTATTTCCTTTCTATCTTTATTTTTCATGTGTATTCATCTTAGCATTTTAAAAATAAAAGCCTGAAACATTTCATATATATTTGGAATTATCTTTGGAATTTTCTTCAGTCCCATTTCCTACTTTTACAATGGAAACCACTATACTGAATTGATGTATAACCTTCCAACTTTTACTAAGTCTAAGGATCCACATAAAATACAGTGTTTCCAGTTTAATAAAAAATCATAAATCATATGAAAAATTTCTTATTGTATAAGTTGTTTTGATCATTTGACTTATTTTGAGGATTTAATACATTGATACATGCGTATTTGGCTTATTCTGTTTTAACTAATTTATGGCATTTGAAATATAAACATACTATAATTTATTTATCCATTTCCCTATGATGGGCATTTAAAATAATGCTATTATTATCACACATGTGTATGATGACTGCAGCATTATATGTGTATACCTGTTTCCTTTTGCATATTGCATTAGTTTTCTATTCCTGCCATAATAAATTACCATAAATACAGTGGATTAAAGCAACACAGATTTATTACCTTAAAATTTGTATGTGTTTTGGCATATCAATATATCTCAAACAGTTTTCTTTCATTCCATATATTCTTCTAAGAATGCATTTTACTCAGGGCATCTGGGTGGTTTTGTCAGTTAGGCATCTGACTTAGGCTCAGGTCATGATCTGGAGGTTCATAAGTTTGAGCCCTGCGTCAGGCTCTGTGCTGGCAGCTCAGAGCCTGAAGCCTGCTTCAGATTCTGTGTCTCCCTCTCTCTCTGCCACTCCCTCACTTGTGCTTTGTCTGTCTCTCTCTCTCAAAAATAAATAAATATTAAAAAGAAAAAAACTCTAATGATTAAAAAAAAAGAGTGGATTTTACTCTTCTACTTCATGGATGTGTCTTATCTTTTAACTACTATTTTACTACTCTTGGCTGACATGTTTTAAGTTCTCTGCCCAGAATATAATAATTTGTTCATCGTTAGGGACATTTCTCCCTCCTAACTGTGTACTATTGTATCTTAGATGTGGTGTCCTGTCTCTGTAAAATAAGATATGCTCAAAATGTTTTATAAATGAATTCATAGGTAGTTGGGCTAGCGCCATGTAACTATGTTTTATTTCATGGCCTGGTCTTGCTGGCCATAGATTACTGGGCAGATGATAGGCATTTAGTCCAGTCTGAGCCAGTGAGAATCCCTTCCCTAGAGATTTGGAATTGAGGCCAGATGAATATAGTCTCAGATTTGGCTGGTTTCTTGAACAGCACTGTAAGGATATGGGCTTTGTGATGTGATCATCTTCTACCTGGTATACTATATACAGACAAAGTCTACAGAGAACCATGAAGTAGAGATACTGAATTAAAAAGGTAGAAATATATGGAGAAAATATGAAACATGAGTGCCCTGATGCTTTTTAAAAGTTTTCATTATACTTATAAAAATTTTTAAATGTGCTTTTCTTTTTAGCAGTGGTTCTCAATTTTTAATGTGCCTCAGAATCACTAAAAATGTCTGTTAAAAATTCAGATGCTTTTGTCCAACCCTGAAAGATTTTGACTCAATGTATTTTGAGTAGGCCTGGGAATTTACATATTTATCAAGTATTCCAGTTAATCCTGCAAGTGTATGAGAACCACTGTTTGGAAAGTGCTGCATTGTGTCGTGTTCCCTCTTTAGTACTTCCTCTGGACTCCTTTTTTTCCAGGCTTCTTTCCCAACATCATCATCGTCTACCTGCCTTGCAAGAAACAAATCTCCTTATTAAGTGCTATGTACATATACCACATAAAATATTATGTGAAGCAAGTACAAAATTATTTCTTTATTTCTCCTCTATCTAGTCACCTATCAACCATATACCTAAATTCCCAAAAGACAAAATAGTACTGGAATACATTTTATTTAAAATTTTTTAACATTTACTTTTTAGAGACAGAGACATTTATTTATTTATTAGAGAGCATGAGCAGGGGAGGGGCAGAGAGAGAGGGAGACACGGAATCTGAAGCAGGCTCCAGGCTCTGAGCTGTCAGCATAGAGCCCAATGTGGGGTTCAAACTCACAAACTGCGAGATCATGACCTGAGCCGAAGTCGGAGGCTTAACCTACTGAGCCACCCAGGCACCCCTGGAATATATTTTATTTAAATTGAAGTTACTCAAATGAGTGAAGGGTTATATATATCAGAGACTGTTGTTCTCTGAAAAGAAAAACAATAGAAGAAAATATTTTATCATCTTTATTATTAGATATTTCTCCTGAAGACAAAAGGAAACTTGTGAATATATCTTTAAAGAATCACATATTTAAACTGCTCATTATAAAAAACAAATTCACAAAATAAGTACACACAAAATCCCTGGCACTGCAAATTATAAGGATTCATGACTTTGTACTTACTCTTAGAAGAAAATTCTGATGCCATTAGTAGGTATTAATTGCCTGGTACCATTATGATATGATGGCAAGAGAATGGAATTAACCCAAATTTCAATCTAAAAGGAAGAATATCTTTATTTTATTAGCAGGTAAATCCTTGTAATGGAATATATTCAGTCTGCTAAATATGCCAGGATATTTAGTTTCATTTACAAGATTGCAATCAGAGTTAATGAGAAAGCATAATTATCTGATCTGTGTTTTTATTCCCTTCTTTTCCTTTCATTTTTAACTTCTTCATGTATTATTCTTCAGGATAGATGCTAGTCCGTCTAAATGTTCTATTTTATTATAACCTAAATATGCCATAAATAAACATGTTATACAAGAAGGAGAATTGTTTATTCTTCTCTCTGAGCCATTCAACTTCCTTCTGTGACAGGCTACAGAATCAAGCCAAATGAATGTTGGGAGGCACTATGAATTTATCAGACTAAACACACATTAAAGCCAGATATTATGTACTAGAACTGTATTAACACTTTGGTCATTAAAACTGCTTAATTAAATTTAATTGTATTTCCCCTACATTATAGAAGTTACACACTAACCATATCGTCTTTCCTGTCCTAGAAAAGAAAGCTTTATTCCAGAGCAAGTCAACAGTTTAGACTTTCAAGAGTATCTTTGTGATTAATTATATCATCTTTCATTACCAAGGAAAGAAATAAGGAAGATCAATATGTTTATTTGATAGTGCCAGACTAAGGGTTGAAACATGATATTATAGAGCTTTGTATAGAGCACTATTAAGTATTTAATCACCATGTAAGTGCTGCTATCTGTCAGTTTTGTATTATTTTTCTATAAAGTGAATAATACACTAGTAATAGTCAAGTCAAACCAAACAAGAAATATAGATTCAATGATTGGACAACAAAGATTCGAAATTGTGAATTTAGGCCAGTTCTTTGCTTTTAATTAGGGTCTAGGTCAGGTGATTACATGTGTGTTTAATATAGTAGACTTTGTGCATTCGAGAAATGCAAAGATAATTCAGACATGCAATTAAATATAAAATGGGAACTGAAACATACAATAAACCACATTTTGCATTTTTAGAGGAGGGAAAGAACTGTCTTCTTGCTGAGGGTTAAAGAAAGCATCATGAAGACTAAAATATTACCTGGACTTTTGAGAATGGTTGCAATTTGTGCAGGAAGAGAAAAGGTTAGTTCAGATGGAGGGAACCTCATGAGCTGTGACAGATATATAAGAAGGAGAAAAGAATCTGATTGAATTTGACTGAAATAAGAATTCATGATAGGAAGTACTGAGAAATAATTTTTTAGAAAAAACAATTGGAGGGAAATCATTAAATGGGAGATGGAGGGACTAAAATTTTTGTAGAGAAAAAGAAGGCATTGAAGATTTGAATAGTGAGCAGAAGGGACCATAGTGAGCCAATAAGCCAATACATTTACTTTACATGTTGTACACTTTAACTTCTTTTTAAGTTTATGGTGATCCTTTCTCATGATCATGGTCAGAGAAAAATAACAATCTGAATTTAAATCAGCCTTTCAGTAGTCTTTAGTCTAGATAATAAATGTAGGACAGGAATATGCTTGAAGGGCAACAAACACTGACAGCTGTGTCCTTAACCTATATTCCCTTGTCTGTGTGGGCCAAAGTGAAGTGCAAAGTTGTGCAGTCAAGACTAAGGGACTATATAGTTTATTTGATGAAGGAAATAGCTATGTGAGACTGTGTGTTTATGGTAACTCTGAGTATGATTATGCTTGGTTTTAGTGTGACAAGCTATTTCTTTAATGGAATATCAACTGTCACTCATTTCCTTAAAAAAATCAGTAATAATATTATTGTTCTGAATAAGGCAGACACACAATCATATCAGTAGTTTTTTCTTATCATTATATTTATGTACCAGAAATATATCAATTTGTGAACAATACAAATTATTCTGTTTCTCTGACAGGACAGGTCATGAATGAAACATACTGGCTATTCACAATGTGCACTGGTTGCGTATAGTTCTATTTGTGGGAAAATGTATACCTTCTTTGTGTGGCAATGCCACAGAATTTGTTTGAATGTGAAAAGTTACAGACACACCCACCAGGATTTTAGGATCTTCTTGCATTATATGTCAACCATCTCAGTGTAAGATATAAGTTGGCATAATGAGCCTTAGCCTGAGGGGGAGCATAGTCTACCAAATATAGAGAAAAATAAATTTGGCTGTTGAGGTATTACCATTGTGAGGTTAAAATTTTCTCTATCTCATTTGGATGTTTTATTATCAGCTTCTAGTTTACCTATATATTTCAGAGTGGACATATGTCTAGAATTAATAAACTTAAAGTTTTTTAATGGAGATATGTTTCATATTTTCTTGCCAAAATATTTCTAAGAACAAAGATGTTGCTATCCTTAAAAAATAAATGAATTATCATTTATTTTAAAATAACATTCCCAAGAATAGATTTAAAAATAATTTTCCTTTTGGCAGTGGATATTAGAAGTAGTGTGTGGAACGAGATCTAAAATCTGTGTGGAATGAGATCTAACGGTACTGTAATTTGCTTTAGACCAGGGTTTCTCAACTCTTTGTTGTTGGAAGACTGCCTTGTGTATTGTAGAATGTTTAATAGTATTTTTGACCTCTACCTGCTAGATTCCAGTAGCAACTCTGAAGTTACAAAAACCGAAAATACTGCCAGACAGTGGCAAATGTCCCTGTTTGATAACTGAGTATATACCAATGCATTGGTTATTCATGGCTCTGTGTGACAAATTACACCCAAAATTATCTGCTTAAAACAACAGACATTCATTATCTCACTATTTCTGTGGATCAAGAATTTGGAGATGGCATAAATTGGTTCTCTCCTTAAGAATCTCTCGAAAGACTGGAATCAAGTTGTCAGCAAGAGGTGGGGGTCTCATCTGAAGGTTCAACTGGAGAAAGATCTTAGCTGATTTGGTTATTGGCAGCATTCAGTTCCTGTACACTGTTTCCTGGAGAGATGGAAGGCCTCAGTTCCCAGATGGCTATTGGCTGGAGGCCATCCCATGTGGATCTCTTCCACAAGGAAGCTTTGCTCATCAAACTGTGCAAGTTGAGAAGGCAATACTAAAAATCTGCAAGCAAGACAGAAGTCAAATCTTTTTTAATTTAATCATAGAAGTGACATCCCTCAATGTTGTTATATTTTATTAGTAAGAATCAAATTATAAAAGGGGATTGAATAACATAAGGCCATGAATACTAGAACGTGAAAAATATTTCGGGGCCATCTGAGAATCTGCTTACCACAATCAGGTGGGAAAAACCTGACAGCTCATAAACTCTGCCGATATTATTCAGTATTCTGCTTTCTAGAACAATCACAAATGCCCTCCATCCATCCTAAGTGACCAGGAAGGTATACACTATACAAGTAAGATATAAAGATAGTCTAAAAACTAACCACCACATAAAATAAGTTTCAGACATACAAGATAAATCTATATGATTGGAGTGGCAGTAGTCCTACTGGGTGATGAAAACTATTGACTTTAAAACAGGTTCAAAAATATTACTTTTATCTATAGCACAGTGAGGATGGAAGGAATTGACTAAGTCAAATGGATGTTTTTATGAAGAATTAGTATTTTAAGGCATCAAGTCTTCTACCCTTTTCCTTTCAACCAGGAGAGGGAGAAAATTAGCCACAGTAGTTTTAGTTACATAGGCAACAAGAAGTGCATTTCTTTCAGTTAGGTCTCTTTCACTTTATTTTTTCAAATTCAAACATTTTTTGACAATTTATAGTGAGAAGCACATTTTTATATTAAGACACAGAACCCATACACACAGAGACAAGCAGATATGCAACCAGAGTAAACATCAAGTATTACCCACCTCTTAATCTATTCTGATTTAATACTCTTCTCTCCTATTCTATTGTCTCTATTCTATTCTATTCTATTCTATTCTATTCTCTTATTCTGTTTAATTTCATTTTGATTTAATTTCAATAATGATTTAAAATCATTACATTTATTTTATCACTCACTAATTTATAATGTTTGGAAATGACTGACCTACTCAAAATTGCTGGTCAGAGGTTGTTCAGGTTCTTGTATGTAATAATACATACAAGATAGACATAATTAGAATCATCTAAGTAACATAGTTTTAAAAACAAAAGTCAGAGAGAAGCTTTTTCTTCTGCCTGTACCAATGCTATCAGTGAGTTTTGCAGTGATGCATCAGCCACCAAGGTATTTTAAGTGAACAACAGCATCTGTTAACACGTCTAACTAACTTTAAAAAAAATCATCTGCAGACATGAGGGCAGTGATGCTAACAGGCCCATTATGGAAATATACCTGAGACCTTGGCCTTATTAACACCTTGAATGCTAACCAGGCATCTATGAAAAGACAGTGAAACAGGTCAGCATTTTTTGTCTTTGGATCATGTCAAAGGTTAGAATTATTTCTTAATGTTAAAGATTTTTACACAACTGCTTAAATATGAAAATAAAATTGCCTATCTGTGCATTTCTGGAAGGCTGAGGGGAAATAAGAAAAAATAAAAACTAAAGTGTATATTACATAGTTTTAGAATTCTTAGAAACTAGAAAATATAATGAAGAAATTTAGCCTTTAGAATTCAACTTTTAAGTACTAGTGTATAGTCCCAGGTTTGAAGACACCGTGTTCCAATGTAAATAGCATGACCAAAAGAAATCAGTGTAAATCAATTTTTTAATTCCCATTCGCTTACCCTTGTTTACACTGGGAATCTGCAAACTGTTTCGCAGAGTATTTTTCCAGTTAGCTACTCTTTGAGTGTGATCAGTAGGAGGAAGTACTGGGGACTCAGAGACAAATCAGGAAGAGAGGAACATGGTCATCTTTCTCACCCTTCCACACTCTCACCCAAGCTCCCTTTCTTTCTTATTCTGACATTACTTCTGGAGTGTTGGCCACTGTGGTGGAGGCCTTACCTCTGTGCTTCCATATTCTGGTCCTAACAGTTCTTTCTTTGTGTTCCCCCAGCCCTTCAGGTAGCAGCTGCTTCTCACAGTTTCTCATTTCTGGGTTAACACACATTCCAATTTTTGCTTTTTCCATTTCAAAAACCTGCATAAGCAATTCCCTGTGTTAAATCTTTTCTGTTTGAGATCCCTATTGTGGTTTCTGTTTTCCTGATTGTAGGCTGTCTGATACAAATGTAGGTTTGAATACTGCCTTTGGTCACTAGGTTTGTTATTTGGCCTGGGTTTGTTATTTAAATATTCTGAGGTTGATCTTTATCTCTGATAAAAAGATGGAAAAATTAGTATCTGCATTTCAGGACTGTTGTGAGCTTTAATAAGATGGTATACTTAATGAACATGGCATGGCGCATAATAGATATTCAAAAACTATTATTAGTAGAAAGTATATTTATAATAGCTATTTCTATAGCTGTAGAGAAAGCACTTTTGTTTATAGCTAATAGATTGATAATGCATATAAAATAGTAAAGTTAACAAAGTTAATACTTTGCATGAAGTGAAGTGACAAAAAGAAAGTTCAGTTGATTAAATACTGGTGTGGAAATTATCAATCTCATTTAGAAATTTTACTTAATTATTGAATTTCATCCTGACATCTCATATAGATAAAGGTCAGGTTGAATGATGATAAAAATATCCTGTAACATGTCTACATGCTGTGATTTCCAAAGATTCAGTGCTAGATTGGGAACAAGTTTGAATGTGAGCTGGAATGAGCAGTCCTGAACAGATATTTGTATATAATGTATGGAATATATTTATTCTTCAAAGAAAAGAATACATAGCAAATATATATACCTAAATTCATGTAGAGCCTTTGAGCCTTTTTTTTAACTTTTTACCTATAGATTTGTAGTAAGTTGCAAAAATTGTACAGAAAGTTTCCATGTACCCCGCACCCAACTTTCCCAAATGGTTACATTTTATATAACTATAGCATAATATCAAAGCCAAGAAATTAAGATTGGTATTCATGTCAAGTTCATGTCGTTTTATCACTTGTGTAGATTCATGACATAACCACCAAACTCAAGATACAAAAGCTTCATCACCACAAAGAAATCTTCCCTTCTTTAAATCCTTTGCTCTTTTATGTTTTATAATATTTTATAATAGCCTTAAATGTTTCCTCTGTATAGAAAACCACATCACACAAATGTAATAATTTTTGCTTCATTATCAAACACAATTTAGAAACTCATGAGAAGGAACATTTACTGTATTTGCTCGTATTTTTACTTTTTCAGTTCTTTCTTTCCTCATGCTCTGAGATTTGTTGTTGTTTTTAATCATGCCCATTTTGTTTCAAGAACTTTTTTAGTCATTCTTTTAGGGCAGATGTACTGATGACAAATTCTCATACTTTTGCTTCACTTGAGAAATTTTGATTTCCCTATGATTCCTACAGGATATTTCACTAGATATAGAAGTGTACAGAATTCTAATTGTTTTTCTACTATACGTAAGGTGTTTCTCTAGTGCTTCTTTCAAGATTTGTTCTTTGTCTTCGGTTTTCAGAAAGTTACTTATGATATATTTTAACATGACTTTCTTTGGGTCTATATTGTTTGTGGTTCACTCAGCTTCTTGAAGCTGTAGGTTTATACTTTTAATAGTTTTAGAAAATTTTTAGCCATTGTATCTTTGAATGATTCTTTAGCCACACTCTTTTCTCTACTCTTTTTCTGGGAATCCAATAACATGAATGTCAGTTATTTTCTTATAACCCCACACATCTCAGAGGCTCTGTTTATATTTTTTAGTTTATTCTTTCTCTCTTGTTCATACTAAGTAATTTCTATTGTTCTATCTTCATGTTTACTAATTCTTTCTTCTGTTCTTTACATTATGTTGTTGAGCTTATTCACTGAGGGTTTTTGTTATACATATTTTTTGTTCTGAACTTCCCATTTGCTTATTATTTGTATTTTCTGTTTTTTTTTTGTTTCTACTTTCTATTTTTTAATGCATTTAAAACAAGTTTATTATTTCTCTTTGAAGCCTTTTTTTTTTAATGACAACTACTTTAAGATCTTTGTTAGATAATGCCAGCATGTGTCATTTCCACAATGGCATCTGTTGATGGCTTTTTCATTCAAGCTGATATTTTCCTGGTTCTTGTTATGACAAGTGAGTTTCTGTTGTATCCTGGACATTTGGGGTATTATATTGATAGTGTTCGGAATTCATTTAAATCTTCTGATTTAGCAGGCTTCTTCTGATCCTGTCCCAGCAGGGGAAGGGGACCACAGCCTAGAATGAGTGTGGAAGTCTATGTTCCTCATGAAGCCTACACTGATACCATGAAGGAGGTGGTGTCATTAATATTAGGCATGAAAGTTCCAGCTTCCCACTCATTCTTCTTGGATCTCACTTTAGTGGGGAGGGTGAGGAGGAGGAAGAGAGGTGCTGCTCATTATAGACAGTAATAATGTGTGTCTGTACTCCTTACCCAGTGTTTGCTAACAGGGGTGAGTTGGAGCATGGTTTATTATCCATGGTATTTGGCTGGGATAGGGAAGATGTTGTCTAACAGATTTCTTCCTGCTAACCCTTTTATGGTCCTTTGGCTAGAACAAAGTGGTATTTATTGTATAATTATTTTTTTAACTTCTTTGTTGGCTATGCATCTTTTGTTGTTTTCAAGTTGGTTGCATTTTCATTTCTGAGTCCCAAATATATGAACCTGAGAAATTTCACCAAATCATCCCTTGGGCCCCAAAGTTCCTAGTTGGTCTGTCCTCTTCTCCATACCTATCAGAATTTTCATATATATATATATATATATATATCCTGAGCCTGATTGATTTTAAAAGTATAATGCATTTCTAATTAATACTGTGTTTATCATAATTTAAAAGGTGTTGTTTTAATATAAAACAGTAATTAGTGGTTAGAATTTCAACAATAAAAGTTGTTTAATTATGATACAAGCAAAAAATAAAATGTAAGCATCTCTGGGCAAATCTAGTACTTAAGGCATCTAATCCCTACTCAGGAGCAATGGCCTTGTTTCTATCACCATCAACAATGTCAGAGCCCAGAGTTTCTGGCACCTTCTTATCAACTTTGTCTCTTTTATCAGCTATTGGTATGATGAAATAGCATCCAAGAGCTAGCTCCCCAAGTTGCTAAGGTACAGAGTTAGTTCTAGATTACCTATAGTAAAAGGACAGTATGAATGTTGATCAATCAAATGACTTCCAACACATGTGCACACTATGTAAGAGAGGTGACTACAAACACTAAACATACACACATACTTGTAAATCACATACTCTTGCACATATGCATGCAAACTTACAAACATTTTTAAAAGACTTTGTTCCGATTCATATCTTTGTTCCATAAGTTTTATTATTGTACCTTATGATTCAAAACAATTGACAGTTTAGAATCAATCAAATATGGTATAACATACAACGTACAAGAGGTAAAGTTTACCCTTTCATTTGTATTCATTTATTCTATAAATATTTATTAAGCAGCAACTAAATGTGAGACATGGAGGAATTAATGTTAATAAAGCACTTTATCTGCCCTACAAGCTTCAGAAGTTTGAATTTCATTCATGGAGACAAAGAAAATATTTATGAAAATATGTCAAAGGGTATATCCAGGAAGTTACAAGAATAGCAGTCCTAGTCATCCATAATCTCAGTTTGACATGTCCTCAAGCCTTTACCTAGAATCATTTATTTCTTTATTACCCCTGGCTTATTCTCTCTTTCAAACTCCTATTCACATGTCAAATGTCAAGTATGAAGGTAAGTTTTCAGAGAAAAAAAAACTCTTAGAAAAGCAATTAAGAATTTTTGCCACAGAACTCTGATCATGTATTTTTTCTACTTAAAATATGCATTTAAAACTAGCTTTGAAAAAGAGTTACATTTCCCTTCAAATAATCTACTTTGTAAACTAATTGAAGATGTTGGGCTTAGTTCATAGTCTATGACCAAACTAAATGGCGTATTGTCCTGATAGTTTTTGACCCACCCTAGATGGAACCAGAAATCATGGTAAACATGGTACTGGCCTTGGGAAAATATTAGTTTGGATATAAAAGCACATACTCACCAGGCATTCATGCTGGCAGCAGGATGATCCAGTAGGAGGAAAGGAGGTTTTGAAATCAGAAATTCCAGCCATATCACTGGTATTTGACTTTGGGCAAGGTACATAACCTCTCTAAGTTTTTTCTCTGATCTCTCCAAATGGAGTTATGATTAATATTAAATGCAATAGAATACATAAAATTGTGTGTTTCCTTGCCACTGCTACCATTGCCACACTGATCTCAACCAGACTCCAAGTGAGAATATGAGAGGGGACAGTCTCAGAAAGGGATGGGAATAATAACTAGAGAACAGGAGGTTCTCTCATCTTAGATCAAGGTGATGATGAAGGTAGTAGAGAAGAGGAAGCTAGTTTTGTAGTGACTATTGGAGCCACATGATCTAGTATGTGTGAATAAGCAGGGCCCGGCATGGGGTTTGAACCCAGGCAATAAACCAGGCCTAGCCTCCTGTAATGTTGTGAATGTAGAGTCTAATGAAGGAGTTAAGAGCATGGCCTTAAAAGAAGGACATTTACAATTTTATTAGGTAAGCCTAGACCACAATTGGGCTCAGGAATACTATTATCCTAGGCTTACTCTAAAGTTTATTTAAGCTATAATCTCTGCCTCTAGCTATTTTAAAATGGGCTGTGGACTATATTCCTTATTTTCCATTCTTTCTCTTCATTCTTTCCCACTGCATGGCAAGTTTAGTGATATGGATAAAGCTTAAATATTTGCGAAGCCTTTATTTTACAACATCAATTAGTACTTTAAAATAACCGTTGATATTTTCTAATATAAATTCAATTTCCCCTAATTTATTCCAATTAAAACAAATTTCTACCTAAGTACCAATGACTTCGAAAAATATTAGTGATATATTTTTATAAACACTTACTTTAGTGTTAAAATTTATTTCATGGGGGTATTCTAGATAAAATTGAGATAAAATTTGTTAAAAGCTTTCAATGTTGAACAATTTCATAACATACAGTGGGGTACATGGCAATAGAAAAGAAGAAATTTTTCACCAATTCTGTTTTATACTATCTCAATTTCTGGTAGTAGAACAAGTCTGTGCCAAAATACTTTTTTGAATATTTTAATATGTGGCATAGTTTTATGATGCTTGATATAGATCTCTGAATTTGGACATCTAGTGTGCATATCTGTATTTGGAAATCCAAGATGAATACAAAGGTCAGAGAAGATGTCACAAATCCTAGAATCTTTAAATGATAAGACATGAGCCAATGGATTGGAGAGTGCAGATGTCATTATGCTATGATCAAATATCTCAAAGCTGATTCAAATGACCAGTCATATTATGTGCAAATGGGTTAAACAGATTTAAGTGGTATTAATGCAGCAAATTCAGAATTAATTTTAAAATCACTCCTATACAAAGCTCCTTCTCAATCTGTCCTTCCTATGCTGTGTTTCTATGGGATATTTAGACCATAAAGTTCTTTTACTTTTCCCAAGACTCACATTTCATCTGATGCTTTTCAATAAATTCACTGTATTTCTTGAGAAAGCTAAATTTGCTGTTAAACTTAGTCCATATTTAAATACGTAGACAAATAAAGTTACAAAAATGATTCATTTCATAATCTTGACATTTTTGACCAAACTCAGGAAGCTAAGGATAGATAGCACTGCAATGTTGAATGGCAATTAGCAATTAGGATCACTTTAACTGGAAGAAAATCACAGAGTATCCTATTTCTCTAAAATGGTTCCCCATTAAGGGGAGGGGAAAAGCAAAACAAAAGCTGGCATTGTCTAGTAAAAGTCATTAAAAGAAACATAATACAACTGAAAATGGAAAAGATACTGCCAGAAAGAAAATGGTGTGACTAAGAGCCCTGCAACTGTAGTTAGCAGTGAAGAACTACAGCATTTTGAATGGTAAATCACATTTACTGTAATAAGGAAATGTAAAATGTTTTTTCTCAAATATATTCTAGCTCCTTTAATACCCATAATTGGTCATTGTGAATAACCAAGCCAACATTTGAGGCGTTGATGGAAAAGGCATTTTTTAAATTATTTATATTATACATATCAAGTATTACCACATCATTTAGAAACTGTGTACTTTCTTGAACTTAATGAAGCTCATTAATTCTTCCCAACACAGTAAGTATTTACTAGCTAACACAATAGTGAAAGTTCCATTTCCAAGCCACTAGCTGAGCTATTGTAGAGGAGAGTATATTTTACGAATTGATTCAAAGCAATCTCTGTAGGCTCTCAGTAAGGAGGTACAGTAAAAAGTAGTGCTGTCTTGTGAGTCAGTTAGTCTCACTCTAGTTAAATATATACCCAGAGAAAGAAAACCATGCAGCATTTCAGAATCTGGGCTTAAAATCAATTTATGTTGAGAACCAAAATGTCTCCTTTATAAATATTTATAGGAAAGGATTTCAGATTATATGTTCACCATTGAATGGTGCATATTATTCTTATTAATGTTTCATAAACATTTGTACAAAAAACAATATGCTTTACTTTGCTTCTAAGTATTAAGTAGAATTATTGCAGCATCTGCTTCCAATGGTTGAGTGCACAAGCTATTCATGCCTTGTCGTAAATTCTGTGATGCATTAAGATGTCATTAAATGTACCTTCTGTGGTTGTCTCCTAATTTACATACCTTGTAAATCATCAGGTAAAAATCAAGTGAACTGGGGAATAGTCTCCTATGTTCTTCCCTTCTGCCACAGACTGAATGCAATTCATATTCTTCTCTATTCTAGACTCCAGCCACCTCTCATGCCTCATCTCTGAACCTGAGTCTCAGAACATGTGAAAACATAGTTAATGGACACAATTATTAATCATTTTTAAATTATGTCTATAATTGTATAGAAACAAACTTGGAAAATAGGCTAGGAGATTAAACATGAGGTTAGGCTTATATAGTTATATATTTAGTATGTCTGCTGTAAAGGAGAGGCTGCATTTCCAAGGGTGCAGCAAGTGGAGAGAACATGGAAGAACACTGAGGGATTAACTGTCTTTTTTCTCTCGGTCCTGTTTCAAATGCCCTCACCATATGGTTCCTAGAACCACGGAATCTCAGCATTAAAAGAGGCTTGTAGCTCACTTGGTGCAACCCCCATCCATTGCAGGATTCCCCTAGATTAGCATCCATCTGTTGTCTAAACACTTCCAGTTATGGGGAGGCCACAGTTTTGTAAAAAACTCCATTCAGTTTGTCATTTGGATAGACTTCTTTTCAGTGTTGGAATGATTTTCCTAATTTAACTTTTAACCCCTTGTCTTCTCCTTTTTCACAATTGTAACAGTGGCAATTTTTCTTCAGTTTCAGTGGCCAGATTGGAATCTCCTCATGTTGAGTGCTACTGCTTTGTTAAGGGACTTTGTCACTACAATATTATTCCTCTGATTTCTGCTACCTAAGGCATTTAGTTCAGAACTACTGTTAAAACCAACACAGTTTCAGGCTACTAGGCCAAGTCACAACTTTAAGGATGCTAGAAAATTGAGAGAAATGAACACATTTGCATTTTTACTAAAGTGGACCTAGAACATTAATAATAATTTTTCTATTACAGAGAAAGATAAGATGTCCTAGCAATTTTAATGTTGACCCTTGTATTTTGTACTGAAGTTTGGATGAGATTAATATCCCACAGAAGACAAACATAAAATTGTTTGAGAGCAGTGTCATTGAAAACAGATAAATATACATGGATTTTTATATCTAAGACACAGAAAAGGGAGAATGATAGTTTATGATCAGGGTTCTCCAGAGAAACAGAACCAATAGGATATATATGGATATTTATAAGAGGATACTTGTTATAGCAATGGCTCATGCAGTTGTGGACGCCAAAGTCACACAATCTACTCTCAGTGAGCTGGAGAACCAGGAAATCCAGTGGTATAAATCAGCCTAAGTCTGAAGACGTAAGAAATGCAAGAAAGAGGGGGTCACTGATGCAAGTTCCAGAGTTCAAAGACCTGAGAAACAGGGCAAGGGAAAATGGCAGTCCCAGCTCAAGAAGAGAGAGAGGGGATTCATCTTGCTTTGCCTTTCTCTTCTTTTTGAGCCTTTTAAGGATTAGATAGTACTCTCCCACACTGGTGAGGGTAGATCTTCTTGACTAAGTCTACTGATTCAAATGCTAATTTCTTCTGGAAACATCCTCACAGACATATCCAGAAATAGCTTGCACCAGCTATACAGACATACCTTAGCTCTGTCAAGTTTTCACATAAAAATTAACCATCACAATGGAGAACAAGAAAGGAGGCATGAAATCATTATTTACAAATACATGAATCCATGAGGAACCATAATTTTGCCAGATTAAATTAGCTTGTTTCATTAAAAAATTTTCTTCTAAACAAAAGTTGTCTAGCAAATAAAATGTGTGTGTGTGTGTGTGTGTGTGTGTGTGTGTGTGTGTGTGTGTGTGTTTTAATTTCAGGGTCAGATTTTCCCCTTATGCTATGTGATTTACAAGCTATAACAATTCCAACCACTAATTCCATGGTCACTTGTTATGGGCTTATACTAGAAGATGGACTTCTAATATTTTGCCTTAGAGAGGAAGACATGGTTACCAAGTGATGGGCAATTTTAAAAACACTGTAACATATAGAAAAGCATCTTGCTTTTCCTTGTTGTTTCTGCTCAAAATACATACATCAGTCTTTGCAACAGTGAATCCTTGAATTGCTATCAGACAGGGCACTGTGAGAAATGAGAATTCCCTGCAGTCTCTAAGCCTGTTAAAGCACCAAGAGATTCTTTTTGGTTTCATCCCCCAGAAAAACACTCCAGTGTCCCGAGGAATCAAGGGAAGGGACGAAGATGAATACAGGAGTGGAGAGGTCAGCAATAGGAGAGCAGAGAAAGTTGTTCCCTTTAAAAATGTATTAAAATAGTGTACAACACTCTAATATATCATTTTGCAGCATGTTTTCTCTTTGAGGCACTAGAGGCAATGCCAAGGAGCAGATATCAGGAGAAAAGTGTAGACAGCAAAAAGAAATCCAAGTGTATGAGCTTCTCTGACATTTTTCTCATCTTCCATTGGCAAGGTTTCAATGGGCACACCAGGTTTGGGAAACTAATTTTAAATGTCACTCTCATAAGAACACAGTCATGGTTTCTATCAAATGTAAAAGCAGATCCATTCTCAATAATAACACATATACAAGATTAAACCTGTGTTAAGTCAGTTTTTCGAAAGGAATTAAGATCTTATTAATGTCAAGGAAAACAAGCGTATACTTCCCACATGTTAGGATTTAGAAACTAAAATTCCCCTCTTAATGAGTGATAATTAAATAATTATCTGAAATGAGTTTATGCATACAGTGCAAATCTGGAAAGCTAATATTAAAAAGTTCATGTGAAAAAAAAAACACATTTCTTCTGAGGGATGCCTGTCTGGCTCAGTTGGAGGAGCATGAAACTCTTGATCTTGGGGTTTTGAGTTTGAGTCCCATATTGGCATAGAGAACACTTAAATAAAATACTTGAAAAAAATTAGAAAACAAAACAAAAAAAACATATCTTTCCTTTTTTGGAAGTCATATAAGTTTATGCATGGAAGATTTCACAGGAAAAATTTAAGAAATACTTGTAGATTACACCAGGCCTTTGATTCAACCCCAGTTTCACATAAATTTAAATATGGAAGGTATCTTTGAAATCACTCATCTTCTCCTTTGTCATTAGAAAATTGAGGCATCTTGGGGCACCTGGGTGGCTCAGTCCATTCAGTGACCAACTTCTGCTCAGGTCATGATCTTGCAGTTTGTGAGTTGGAGCCCTGCATCAGGCTGTGTGCTGACATCTCCGAGTCTGGAGCCTGCTTTGGATTCTGTGTCTCTCCCTCTCTCTCCTCCTCCCCCACTCACACTCTGTCTCTCTGTCTCAAAAATAAATAAACATAAAAAAAAACTTTAAAAAAGCAAAAAGAAAATTGAGGTTTCTTTACATCCTTCTTAACCAAGGACAACTGGACATTTGGTAGAAGAAACAGAACTAAAACTCCCAGCTCTTAAATTCCACTCAGTGTTTTCCTTTACACAACACATTGAGAAGTGCAGCAGCTTTGCATGTTTGTTTTTATAACATCAACCATGTGGAATCCTGGGTACCGGGAATTACAGTATTTCAACCTAATAATGATATAGATCATGTTTTGCCTACCATGTACTACACACTCTACTAGGTAGTTTATATCCATTTATTTCTGAATTAGTCAAGAAAAGTTTGATTGAATACAACTCAAACCCTTCACACAAGCTTAGAGAATGATTCATGAGTCTAAAGTTTTGAAGGAAATTTCACAGTCTAACTTCAGGAAATATACTCGTTAGAATGTTCTAAGCTACCAGTTCCATTTCTAAATTCTCTATTTTTGTTTCTCTTTCCATATGTAATCTATTTTACACAATGCTAACCATCATTCTTTTCAAAATTCTTAGCTTCTGCCTTCCAGGAGTTTGACAGGCCAGGAGACTTTGAACAACCATAGACCCATTAACCTCTGATCACTTCAAAGACCAAAAACCAAATTTCTGAACTTCTCTCTCTCTCTCTTTCACTCATTTGTTATTTGATAAGTAAGAGAATCTGATTGTATTCCTCCCTTTCATTAACTACAATAAAGTTTTTATTAAATTCTGCACGGGTCAATTGATAACTATCTTCTAAATACACACACACACACACACACACACACACACACACACACTGTCTACCTAATAAAATAGTCCATTTCTTAAGGTCAGGTACAATTTTTTAGGCTTCTTTTATATGTTCCGGAATCCTGGGCACATGGTTAATAATGAATAAATCATATTCTGATTGGTTGAACTGTCTATGGTTGCCTTAAATTTTGATACAATCGAAGACCATGTCCATGAATTATTCCCTCTTAGCCATTGTTAACTGTCTTCAGTTTCTGAAGGAATCCAAAACATGTGACAAATTCTATCCTCTCTGCAGTTTAATATATTCATATGGGAAATTATTCAAAAAACAGTTTGAAATGATATTAAGAATTATTCCCTTTATATCCAGACAATGTTGTATAATGAAAAATAAGCACTCCATAGACCAGTAGTCTAGATTCACTTCTCCCTCTGATAGTACAAGCGTGGAGAAATTCCTGAAACTCTCTGATCTCAATTTGCTCATCCAGCACCCACGTTGTACAATGGTAGGAGATGGAAAGAAGGAAGTTAGACAAGAAGTTTTCTAACTATGTTCTGTCCATTCTGAGGGTCCTTTGGAACTCAGAACTTTCTTGGACAATCATAAGAGCTGTTTACGGGAGAGTGTGGAAGATCAAGTAGGGTGGGGCTTTGTTATTCCCTTTAAGCCTTAACCAGAGGAGCTCCATTTTTATTGGGGTTATCACTCTCAGATACTAGAATTCTATAATCTGCTTTCTTTTGGAAAGTTGTGCTATTTTTTTAAACTACAGAACTAAATTATATTTCAATTCTTAAGTTATATGATATGAATGAGAGACAGTTATTTATGGTCTCTCATGGGTTAAAAGAATGGTCTGCCTCTCCAACTCTCACATTCTCCAAATTTTGTACAAAATCCTACCCCCCACATAGCAGCCAGGAGAAAGCCCCGTCTTAAAGCCCTTGCAGGTAACATAGCAAAGGCGTAATGCTCACACTTGAAGATGAAAGGGGAAGCTGCTGGCTCACCAGTCACAACTTTTGGTATCTCTGCCATCAAATGCAACTGGTATCACATAGGACCTGCTCTGTATTCATTTATTTTATAGGATAAACACCTAGAAGCTGGATAAAGAATAAAAGGGAAAGACCTAATGTATATCAGAGGTCAAAATGATAAATTTGAGAATTCTTGCTTAAAGAGGACACATGTGATTTGGCAGATTTTTTAAAAATATG
Organism: Panthera leo; assembly: GCF_018350215.1. Lineage (NCBI taxonomy): Eukaryota > Metazoa > Chordata > Mammalia > Carnivora > Felidae > Panthera > Panthera leo. Next base: position 123,908,445 of record NC_056682.1, on the reverse strand, counting down.
TTTTATTTATGATTAGTTTTCTTTGGAAGTGAGGTGGGGAGAAGTGAAGCTGAGTTTGGTAGTGGAAATTAGTATATTTATTAGCATTTTATCTTTGAGCATCAGCAAGGCATTCTTGCTGTGTCAAATATTGAATTAGATACAGTTGTTTTCCAATGACCTCACTTTTTTGTTAGAATATTTTCTATTACTATCCAAGTATAATCAATTCTCATGCCAAGAAGCAACAGAGAATCCATTAGAGACATTCGTGTCTATTGGACACTTCTGAGAAGCATGGTGGGTGGTTTCCCAATGCTAAATTAATTTTTCGGTGTGATAATCCAGGATCATCTGTGTTATGGAGGTAGTCCATTCTTGCCATAATTTTCTTGGCACAAATATTTAAGAACTCGTTCACAAATATTCTAGAATCCCATCCTTGACCCAGTTGTTTTTAATCCAAGGTATGGTGGATATTTTACTTAAGGAAAAATAGTTATTAAATCACAAATTTCTATGTATATTTCTATGATGATTGATCTATTAAATCATACTAAGATAATAATACACATATGCCCTCCCCCAGTATTTTCTACATTATGACCTCATGCAAAATTAAATAAATCATTTTGCCACTCTTCTGGACATGAAAGTTGCATCCAATCACATTTTATGTCACTGAGTTTCTTTATTAGTTAGGAGTTGTGTTTTTTTGTTGTTGTTGTTGTTGTTGTTTTTTTTTACTTATAACAAGACCAGACTCCAGCAGCTAAAATTAACTAGTGTTTATCTTCTCACAAAAGAACATCAGTAGGCATTACTAGATTGGTGGGTGAAAGGACTTCATAATGTCATTAAGCAACTCAGACTCCTTCTATTTATCTGCTGCATGCTTTTCTTTCTATGTCTGTCCACAAAGTGAGAAGATGGTACCAGAACTCCAAATTCCATGTACATGTTGTAGCAGGAAGAAGGGAAAGGGGAAGGAAAGGGCAAAGGACTTCTCCCAAATAATTTAGCTCTAATTAAGGAGCCTTTCCAGAAACACCATGAATAGTTTGTATCTATACCTTATCAATGAAAATTTACACACCTGACACCTAGTAAATTTACACACCTTTACAACTAGTAAAGAAAGAAGTTGTAAATGTAATCTTTTAGCTGTACCACAGGACCACTTGAATAAAATGGAGGATGGAGGTAGGGGAGTATCTTTTCTTAAGAAAAGACAAGAAGGAGAGAAAGGATATCAACTAGTAACTAGCAATTATGGCACAGTGGACTGCATGTGATCAAGTGTCTAATTATTTTGTTAATGGCTTCCTATTTTGATTGTGTGTAATCCCTGAATTTTACTGCTTCCTAACTATGCATGCTCTTGGACAGACAGCTTGGTTCATAGAATGCCATATATAGGTTCAATGATGGGTAGAAAAGTATTACTAAATGTGTATGTGTGTGTGTATATTTTAAGATGAGCTGAGGCAAGTTTAATTTATTTGACATTATGTTAAAGTAATTTAAAAGAAGAATTCTGTAAACTTTGAACATGTTGTTTAGCCAATTTGATATAGGCATAAAGCTAAAATCTTCTTGAGGAAATCCTAATTCATATCTTGAACAGACTGATAGTATAACATTAAAACTCTGACAATAATATTATGAATTATAGAAAGAATAGGCTCCAGTTAAGTAATTAAAAAAAATTAATGTTATTTATTTTTGTGAGAGAGAGACACACACACAGAATCCAAAGCAGGCTCCAGGCTCTGAGCTGTCATCACAGAGTCCAATGCGGGGCTCAAGCTCATGAACCATAGATCATGACCCAAGCCGAAGTCAGACGCTTAACTGACTGAACCACCCAGGTGCCCCTCTAGTTCAGTGATTTTATAAATAAATGAAATATCTGTTATGATATTTTATCCTTATAGGATTCTTCATTATATAAGAAAGTGTAGGGGTTCCTGGGTAGCTCAGTCAGTTAAGACTCCAACTCTTGGTTTTGGCTTGCATCATGATCTCGCAGTTAGTGAGTTTGAGCCCCACATCCAGCTCCACATGAATCCCAAGAATCTTCTTGGGATTTTCTCTCTCTCCCTCTCTGCCCCATCCCTGCTCATGCACTCTCTCTCAAAAATAAATAAATAAATAAATAAATAAATAAATAAATAAACTAAAAGAACAAAAGAAAGTGTGACTTCATATTTGACTTTATTTCAATTCAATAAATGTAAAGCATGGTATAAAGGTTGACTTCTCAAATGAAAAGCACAAAATAATACTTTTTAAATGAAATCCAAGGTCATTAAGAAACTAAATGGTATCTGTAGATTAATCTAAAATAATGTACAATACCAATTATTATATATTTGGTAAATTCTATGTAGTGATTAGAATATGATGTTGGTGGTTAGTTCACTACATTGCTAAACTACTAGGAAGTTTTGTTGTTATTGCTATATTTAGCAATTTTTCCTTTCAGCTATAGAGTATAACCGAAAGACTTGTTTAATAGGATAAGCACTAGTCTACTCAGTTGATTGCATTATAGCAATTTTTTTTGTGTTTTTTTTTTCTTTATTTGTAAACATTTTCATACAGAGCATGGTCTTAAAGCATTTTATATCTAAAAAAGCTGGTATATCTCAAAAACTTGTCTAAAATCTCTCAGTGTAATTTCCACAACACATGAGGATTGCATATAGGATACTAGCACTTGGAATTCAAATCCCACTTATTTTTAGGATAAATTAGACAGGAGACCATCATGAAAACTGAGAATGAGAAGGTTAGTTAGCTCAATTTACCACCTAATGAAGAAATTACTCCTATCACTTTTGACAGATCATCATCCAGTTTTGTGTAAATATTTCTAAGAACATTTCTTTCTTTATATTTTTTAAAAAGCTGGCATTTCTTGAAAAAACAATTTTTTTTCCTTAGTGTGAGATTGTAGGGGAGTAAAACTTTTCCCTTCTCCCCTTCTAGATTCTTTGTCTGCTCTAATAACTGACAGATTAACAGGAGAAAAACAAATTTAATTTTGTATGTACAGGAGCCCCAAAGATATGAGGCTCAAAGCAATGACCAAAGCAGGCTGATTTTGTATACCTTTTATAGAAAAAAATAATAAATTTGTGAAGAATTGACAAGACAGATAAGTCTGAGCGTGGGGTAGCAAATTAGTGAGGAAGTAGTGATGTTTGTACGGCCTTCGCAGCCCTGAATTCCCTATCTCTGGCAATAAGGATGCTTCTATTCTCCTGGTATAGGGAGAGTACCTTCACATGGGACATCTGCTTCCTGCTTTCAGCAGGATAAATGAGGGTCAGAGTGTCTTTCTTGTACTTGCTGTTACTTAGGTAACTTTAATTCAAAATAATCAGTATGCTAAAATGGCATGATTTGGAGGGGCATACTTTGCTCTCCTTCAGGCTGAATACACCCTATGTGCTCCCAGATACTGCCTTAACTTCATGATGTAGGATGACACTGAATCAGTCTAAGCATCCCTCCATATGACTGGCCTTTACACATTGGGAACCAATAAACATACCTTTCCTATTTCTCTCAAGCTGACAATTCCTATCTGTTTTCTTTCATGTAACAGAGCTTTCAGGCTGTTAACCAGCTCTTTCCAGTTTTCTGGCCTTATAATAAATTTTTCTTTTGCCACATTCATATTAAAGTGTGCTTCTATAACAAACACAGAAATCAAGATATGGCTGAAAACTTTCACCTCCCTTGCTTCAGATACTGCATTTCCAATACAGCCTAAAGTCATTTATCTCTGTTTGCAGCTGCAGCTTGGTGTTGTCTCAGTATGAGCTTATAGTCAATTAAAATCACTAGGTCACTCTTGTTTAAAATTTAATTAAGTCAGTTCTCACAAAAACATAATGAGAGACATTTTCAGCAGCCTTGTTGAAATCTAGATGTCTGGGGCCCTATCTTATTCCAGTTAAATAATCCTATCAAAACAGGAGAAAAGTCAGGAAAAATAAAAGAACACTTCTTTTTTACTCAATAAACAGAGACAGAGTCATAACTACCAATACCTTCCATGATTTTGTTTAATTTTGTTGAGGTTGTTGCCAAGATTACTTGTCTATGTTTTTAGAGGTTAAGCTTCCATAAGAAAGAAGGAAGGAAAGGAGGGAGGGGGAAGGAGAGATTTGCATTTAATATTAGGTCAGGGTCTAAACCTGGTGTCTTCATATCTTCAGGATGCTATAACAGACTACCATAAACTTGGCAGCTTATTAAAAATAGAAACTTATTTCTTGCAGTTCTGGAGGTTAGGAAGTCCAAGATCAAGGCCTCTATAGATTCGGTGCCTGGTGAGAGCCCACTTTCGGGTTCTTAGATAGTTGTCTTCTTGCTGGATCCTTATATGGTAGAAGAGGCTAGAGAGCTCTCTGGGGTCTGTTTTATAAGGTCACTATTCACATTCATAACAGCTCCACCTTCATGACCTAATCACCTCTCAAAGGCCCCACTTTCCAATACCTTCACTTTGAAGGTTAGGATTTTAGTATATCAATGGGGGTGGGGGGAGGCAAACATTCAGCCCATAGTACCTGGATATTTTAAATACGTTGTAGTACCTTAAAAGTTAAGTCCCGATTGTACTCACTTTCAAAATCATTTAGTTCGGATAAAAAATATGACTTCTCACTAAATTGTTCTTATATACTGTGTCTGAGCTTGCAATCATAATAACTACTGTATTACAAACTGGGCATTATTCTTGAGAACTTTGCATGTATTGATGCATTGAATTCCAATCACAGCCCTGTTAAGCGGAAGCTAGCTACGTTCATCCCTCTTCCAGAAATGAGAAAGGTGAGACTCATAGAACGCAGGCTATTGCCCTGGGTCACACAACCAGCAATGGGAAGAGATACAGAAATACACACAAATGGGCTGGAGAGCCAGGGCTTCTAACTACCAAGCTATTTTGCTTCACAGTGATCATATATGGGGTTGTGCAAATGCAGGCCCCGAAATGAATTGTTTCTATTGAATTATTTTAATTCACAAATTTAGCAGATAATGTTGGTTTTTTGTGGTGATGGTGGGGTTCAGAGTGATGGCCAAGAAAGAATTCTTGAAGACATCTTTGGTGCAAAAAGGTGATTTTATTGAAGCATGGGGACATGACCCGTGGTCAGAAAGAGCCAAGCCGCACCGGGGTTGTGAGGAGTGGTTCCTTATATACTATGAGGTTGCAGGAGGTAAAGTCAAAAGGAAGTTTCTTAAAGGGATTTTCCATATGCTAAAGACTCACAGATTACTGGAGGCCTAGCTATTGTCAAACTAAGGTTGCTTTTCCCTCTAGTAAAGCATTAACATTAAGACAGTAGGGAGTTCCTGGAGAACCATTTTGCTCTGCCTGCCTCAAGTATTTGTCAATGGGCTGCAGGTTGTAAGGAAATCCAATTTTATCTGCCATTTCCTTCTGCCTTTGTTCCTCAAATCACTGTCGAGGGGAGGGTGATGTTGGGGCTCCAGGGAAGAGTCTATGGGTTTCTAGAGATTAAGCTAATGATAATAGTGCCTTTTTCTTGTAATTTACTAAGATATTTGTAAACTGATGGAGACCCTATAAGTTTAACCATTTGTTTTCTGTCCTTTCTTTTGTTCTTGGGCAGCCAGGAGTGCCTGAGGAATATCACACATATCCTACCTGTGGGGGGCAGGTAATGCTAGCTTGTGTTTGACCCTCGGCTTGCCTTATGGTCCCTCATCAAGACCACTCCAAGTTTTGTTTACCTAACAACTATTTAGGAATGGTCTGAATAGTCATCATTTACAGTAATCAAATTTCAAGTATGTGTCAATTTAGGGAGGGATTGCTATTTATTTATACATTGAGTGCCAACTTCAAGAGAAATAATTTAAAAAAAAAAAAAAGCAAGGATATATTATGAGTATTCTTCCATGACATTTAAGTTAGGTGTTCACAAGAAAGGATTTGATTGAACAGACACAATAAGATGTTAATGACAAATAACCACTCACCACTTGTCTCCTTTCTTTATATCTATTTGCATATTCAAAGAGAAACTTGTTAGACAAAGAAATGGATGTCACTTTTCTAACACTTGCCTTTCATTTGTAAAGGCAGTTTTACAATACCTCACAATACCTGCTTTTGACCCAGAGAAAAAGCATTTTTACTCATTTGAAATTGCCTTAGCATCTGAATTTAATATGGATTAATCCTCCAGTATAAATATAAATCACTGTTAATTTTATAAAGATCTCTCCCATAGGGAAAAATGACTATTACAGGTGTTCATCTTCATAACAAAATACAAATTACAGCTCTAATCTCTTTAGAGATTCACTCTTCATATACCTCAAATACTTCATTATGCAACATTATTTTGTTATAAACATCTCATTGTTCTGTCTTGCAACCAGATGTGCTGAAGACAACTCTCTCACTCGATAAAATATATGAGAATGGAAAAGAAAGAAAATCATTTCCTCTTTTATTAAGCTAGAATGGAAGCTATGTCTTGACCTGTATAAAAATAGCAAAGGGCAACTTGAGAATTTTTAAGGTAAGCATAGGTTCCTGAAATATCACTGTTGCCTGTTTTAAGAGAAAGAGAGAGAAATGAATTCTCACTTAGAATGTATTAAGATTCAGAAAATACACATGGATAATTATATGCACGCTAGACAGGGTTCTACTGGCCTGAAGGAAGTGTTTTGTTTATTTAATGAAGGTTCATTAAACCCATGTTTACAATGTAGTACACAAACATTTGAGAAAATAAAGTAACAGTTTAATATGATAGGATGGGAGAATACAGTAACCATATATAACTGGTAACTATTCTAATAAACATTTTTTCAAAACTGGGATTTCTTTTGTTCGCTTTAAAATACACACACACACACACACACACATATATATACACAAATACATATAAATATATATGTGTGTATATATATATATATATATATATATATATATATCTGTTACTATGTATATGAACATATCTGCATTTATTACAGTTTTAACCATGGCTGTAATAGGAGCTAGGATTTAAGTCTGGTGCCTAGAACTTAAAGGGAGGAGGAGGCTTTTCAAGGGCTATGGATACATACCCAGAGACAGGGAATCAGTCAAGCAAGGTCATTGGCTCAAAACATTGCACATATGGATGGATCACCTAATTCTTCAACAAAAGGAGCTATAGTAAGATGAATCTTGGAGGTACTTCTCATAGCCAGTCACTCAAGGTTTGAAGCTCCGTCCTGGGAAGCTGTATTTTTCAAATACTTAAATGTTCCCAAATGACACATCTAAAGAGTATAGAGTAATTCACAATGTGGGTGATCGCTGAGTGAATCTTGGATTTATATTCAAATGGAGGGGGCAGCTAGTGTGTGATAATCATGTTTAGGATTATGACTATAGTAGACAACTTTATCAAACCATAATTAAAAGTAATGATTTGACTTGATTTTCAGTATCAGTGACTTTTTTATTTAAAAAAATCACAACAAAAGCATTTCCTTTGTAAAACCAAACTTTTTATTTTAATTCAGTTATTGTTTGCCAATGTCCATTTTTTTAAATGTATATTTATTTATTTTTAAGAGAAAGAGAGAGAGAATGTGCACACACAAGCCTGGGAGGAGCAGATAGAGAGGGGGACACAGAATCTGAAGCAGGCTCCTGGCTCCAACCTGTCAGCACAGAGCCTGATGCAGAACTCGAACCCACAAACCATGAGACCATGACTCGAAACCACTAACCACGATATCATGACTTGAGCCAAAGTCAGACACTCAACTGACTGAGCCGCCCAGGCGCCCCACCAGTGTCCCTTCTAAATGATAGTTGTTAAAAAAAAAGTTATCACCTGCTAGTGAGAATTGAAGACATTACTATATAGAACATAGAATTAATGAATATATCCCTTATATATGGAATCTCAGTTTAACCCATAATTAGAATACATCATACAACCTAAAATACATTGGTAGGTATAACACAAACATATATTTATATCATGGGGTTTGAAAAATTACTGTACTATAGAAGTATACATTTTCTACAATCCAGAAATAACCAGAGGTTGATATTAAATCTGGTTCAAAACATATATCCAATTGTTCATATGTTCTGTTAACATAAGCCTAGATCTAAAAACTTAGTTTCATTTGTTCTATTAAAGTAGATTTCTATATCTGAAAAGAGTGTTTGTTTTAATGTGAGGCAAAGAGTCAGAAGGATAATGAAAATAATATTTAAAAAATTTTTAATGTTTATTTATTTTTGAAAGAGAGACAGAGTGCGAGAGGGGGAAGGGCAGAGAGCAAGGGAGACACAGAATCCCAAGCAGGCTCCAGGCTCTGAACTGTCGGCACAGAGCCCCAGGCTCTGAACTGTCGGCACAGAGCCCCATGTGGGGCTCGAACTCACAATTGTGAGATCATGACCTGAGCTGAAGTCCAGCACTTAACAAACTGAGCCACCCAGGCACCCTGAAAATAATATTTAAATACAAGTTTAACATTCTGAAAGCATAATTAATTGGGCCCATCATCATTATTTTCAGCCTATATGGTCAATTAGGCCTGACACAAGAAAAAGGAAGCTAGCATTCTAACTGTGTAGCCATAATGTCTAGTAAGTTTTGTCACATAATTTTCTGTAATGCATTGACAAGGATTTATATCTAGAGATGCCTGGGGCCCAGTTGTTTAAGCATCCAATTCTTGATTTTGGCCCAGGTCATGATCTCACAGTTCGGTTCATGAAATCTAGCCCCCCACTGGGCTCTGCGCTGATAGCCCAGAGCCTGCTTGGTATTCTCTCTCCCTTTCCATGCTCCTTCCCTGATGGCTCATGCTTGCGCATGCTCTGTCTCTCTCAAAATAAATACATAAATTTAAAAAGCACAAACAAGTATTTATATCCAACTTTGAACTAAATACACTGAAACAGTTTGTTTTATTTGGGTTTCAAAGCTCTTTTTTAAACTATATGTATTTTTTCATATAACATTATTTTTGTGTGTAAACATTTTGCCTTTCTTAAACAAATTCTATTTTACTTTACTTTGATTTTAAATATGTATACTTAACATATTTATGCAAGATGGAAGAGAAATCTTGTTTTACTTCTCTAGAATTTGAGGACTATTTAGGTACAAGCAAAGAAAAAAAGTGAAGAAAAAAATTATACAATTATCATATAAACAAAGGTATGTAGATAAAAAATGATGAGATTCACAGCCAGAACTCTGACCTGAGTCCCTCCTCTAACCATTGTTTGACATTGCCCTGAGGGAACACCTACCAGGTGGCTGGTAGGGTGCATCTACAAGGTAGAACTGTAAAATCTTGCAAAAAGCATGATAGAAAAAAGCAGGTCAATCTCACAGTCAGGCCAGAGCCAGAACCACTTCTTTATGCAACTTAATGACCATTCACTCTCTTGAAGACAAGCCTACCCCATACTTATACATTACCAGGCTAACACCTGATTAATAGTGATAGTTAGGTCACTAACTGTCAAAAGAAACAAAATGCATTAACAATTACATTTACAAAAAAAATGCTTAACATAGCAAAATTTGCACAGAATAATGGCTATAATTTATTGAGCATTTATTTTATGCCAAGTCCTGCCTGTTAACTTTTAATTTATCCATAATATCCCTACAATGTAGGAATTATTATTCCTAGTATTATTTCTAACTTCTTACTAAGTAAATAGAGGTTCAGAGATGTTTAATGACTTGTTCAATTTCCAAAGTAAAAAAAAAATGATTTAAGTATTCTTTCCTGCAGTTCTTATTTCTACAGTAAATTGCATCCCCAAAATACTTCATTGATAGCTGATAATTTCCATGTTTATGCATTATTATAATATGTATATAAATGCCCATTCTACTTTCTAGATTCATAATATAACTGCTCATATCTGTAGTCACACTAAATTGTGTCAGTTATCTATGTCCCAAAACTTCTTGTATATCGATATTATCATAGTATCTATATTATCTACATGTCATTAAAATATAAAAGAGACAATTGAAAACTTGAACTCTCAAAAAGTTTTTCTTTCTTCTGTATGAAACCAAAAATCCAGAGATTAGGAATTATAGCAGGTGAATACTTTTTCTCATGTGGAAAATCTGTGGCATGAGATAATGGCCCTAAATAAAATATAGCTCTGACAGTCATAGTGTACTTAGTAGTGTTATATTAGTATTTAGTGGTATTTTACTCCAATTTCATTCTTCCCTTTGGTGTTAATGGTAGGATCGATGATACTTTCTGTCTCTTCTTTGAAATCCCACAATGTTTTATATGGATTCTATAAGAATTTAGTGTATGATATGTAGTTAAAACAGCAACAGAAACCCTTAATTTCAGTGCCCACATGTTCTGCATTCAAACCTATACTTAGCATTTTAAGAATTCTGTAGCAATGATACTACTTTTCAGAAATGTCAGCGAATTACCCCTGAAAGATCTCCCCTTTCTCTTCCTAAAACTATAATAAATACTAGTGTATGATGTTTAGTGAACTGAGTTAAATGATGAGCCATATCCGTTACAATAAAAAACACTTTCAGAAATAAATGATATCTTGACTTGTTACACTAATGGAGAAAAGCATATGCCTCCTTGATCATACATCTTTCTTGAAGTGCATCTTAAGGTCTCTTTGCCATTGGCATCAGCCAGCTAAAACATTAAGCTCATTTGGCTCCTTTAGTGGAAAGATCCAGTCTGACCTAAGTCAATGAAGGTAAAAAGTGCATATGATTTAGAGGCTCTAATGCAATAGCTAATAGCTTTTCTGGAGTAGCACGTTTTATGTCCCCAGTGCATGCTTCCTGTTTCATTCACTTTAATTATCCAACATTTTAGGTATGGTTCTTCCCATCCAACTTCCCTGTTGTGTTAGAGTTAATTACTGTTCATAATCATAGTACTGGATCATTGAAGAAGAAGAAAGAAGCCACTCTCTGATGTCATGTACTTCCCTGGCAGATAACAGGATTATTCCCATGAGGATACTTCTAGTATTTTGTCCAATTTGGTTACAGTTGTCTCCAGAGACATGATTTCTATCATTTTTCCTGAAAGATCATTTGACCCCTTATTAATTTAATGGATTTTATGATGATTTTTCTTTTATACACAAAACATACATTCCATTTTCTTAATTTCACCTAATTTTCACTAGGTAAGAGACCTCATAATGGCGTAAGTAATTTATCTCCACTTTCCAACTATATTCTCTCCATAAGATAGTGATATAAAATGATCATAGTGTAATTTTATACTAACCACATAATATTAAATTGATTTTTCACCTATTGTGAAAAATGGAACTATATCTTAAGATATTTATCTTTTTAAAGTAACCATTAGTTAAGTAACCCTTGAAAGTAAAATAAATGAAATGTTTTCTTGGGTAATTATGGTCTTCTAAACTTAAAAAAGTTGGCAATATATTCACTTGCTATAAAATTCGGAAGGTAGCAGAAATTATATGATCAAAAGAAAAACTCTCCCATACTTTTCCCCTTAAGCATTCTTTATTGCAGTCAGTTTTTCCAGCAGTCTTTTTTTTTTCTTTAATGTTTATTTATTTATTTTGAGGGAGGCAGGTAGGGGCAGAGAGAGAGGGAGAGAGAGAATCCCAAGGCTTCATGCTGTCAACACAGAGCCCAACATGAGGCTCAGTCTCACAAACCATGAGATCATGACATGAGCCAAAATCAAGAGTCAGATGCTTAACTGACTGAGCCACTCAGGTACCCCTCTCCAGCATTCTTACAAAGGTTTTCTTTCTTACCTATTCTCTACACAAGTAAAATAAATACACATATAAATATATTGCATGACTGTATGTAGTGAGAAATCACAAAACACAAATGGCAGTATAAAAGAAAATTAATTTGGAACTTCATTATTTCACTTAAAATATCAAGTTGATATTTCCATAATATTATTAACAGGGCTGCCTCATTTTTTTTGTTGTTGTTGACTAGCACCAAACTTATAACCATAGAGGTGGCAAGAAGTGGTCAGATCTTAAACCAATTTGAAAGAACTAACAGGATTTTCTAGGTGCTAAGGATGACTCCCAAGTTTTTTGGTCTGAAAAACTGAAAGGATGCAGTTTCCTTAATATATATGGAGAAGATTTTATTTTATTTTATTTTATTTTATTTTATTTTATTTTATTTTATTTTATTTATTTTATTTTATTTATTTTATTTATTTTATTTTTTTGACATTTATTTATTATTGAGAGACATAGAGACACAGAGCATGAGCAGGGGAGGGGCCGAGAGATGGAGAGACACAGAATCTGAAGCAGGCTCCAGGCTCTGAGCTGTCAGCACAGAGCCTATGCAGGGCTCCAACCCACAAACCACGAGATCATGACCTGAGCTGAAGTCGGATGCTTAACCGACTGAGCCACCCAGGCACCCCCAGGAGATTTTAAAATAGACCAAGATTTCTGGGAGATGATCAAGAGCTTAGGTTTTAACATGTTGACTTTCAGATATGGGGTTTTTCATCCATAACAATATAGCTTTCATCAAGTTATATAAAACATTAGTTCTAAATCTATGGAAAGGTTCATACAAATTTTTGGTTATATTAAACAATTCCATATAACTAGAAATCTGGTTATCAGTTCTGTGTAATCAGCATCCTGATTGTCTAATAATTACATAGGATTTTTTTTAAGTTAGCTCTTTTCTAGAGTTTTTGTACTGATAATATCTATGTGTCAAAAAACTTCTGTAAATAATGCAGAAAATCTGCAAATCTGTAAATTTTCAAGAAGGTTACCATGATGTACAATTCCAGAAGCATCATTCCCATTCTGTTCCCTATAAATGGTGCCTCCTAGAGTAGAAGAGGAGTATGTATTTTTTAATGCATGTGTTCATGAGTGTTCAAAAGCAGATCAGATGTAAATACTGATAAACAACAACTTCATTAATTATAAAGTAACCTATTGATTAGTATATGCCTGCCCAAACTTTCTTTTGCCTCTGTTCAGCTGGTTTTCTTCACTTCTTCATTCTTTCTTCCCTTAGTACTCCTGGTTTCTGCTGCTACTTCAAACACTATCAAAGACCTCCCTTACTATTGGCCTCCTCTTGCTGAGGCTTTCTCCTCTCATACCAGTACTTAACTCAGCTGAGGAAGACTTTAGGGTGAGGCATCTTTGGTTCTAAGATGGAACTAAAACAGAATTGATAGCTGGCTCAGTTTGGCTCATCTATACAATGCTATTTAAGGGCAAATTTGAACTTATTTCTGATTTGCGAGGTGAAAATGCCAATTTTATCATTGTAAATTTATTTTGAATAAGAAATTCTATATGTGGGATTTATGGGCTATTAGAAATTTCAATTGTGTTGGAAGGATGAGAGGCTGAATAGATTAAACCAAAACTTTCTTAAAGCCCTATCAGCACATATCTAGTAGACAGATACCCAGCTTGAAATTGAAAAAGGAGAAGGAATGGGAAGAGGAAACAAGGGGAGGGAAAAGGAGAAGAAAGAAAAAGAAATGCTGGAAATTATATTCTGTTCTGCTTATAGAATGTACATTTTCTGTTTCTACCAGCTTTAGAGATGGAAGTTGTGTACCAATACTGAATATTTTTTTAAACACGTACTCCATTTTTATTGGCTAAAGTACTAAGTTAAACTGTATTTTCAAGCTTTATTTCCCAAATCACCTTCAAGAACAAAGTCTATAGGGTTTTTTTTAGTAGACCCATAAACAGTAATTCAAGAAAAGTAACAGTGACACATTTATTTTAATTGTTGAGTGCTTTTCAAACTTCAGTGATTCTCAGACATATAATGAAACTACATTTGATTTACTTCCTTTCAATTTTTATTTTGTTGTTATCAACTTTCCAACATAATGTCATAAATAATGGAAACTACAGTTATAAATTCTACTTAGATAAAAATTTCTAATTTTAAAACTATATTGAAATTTTTCTTCCTAGAATACCTTTGGGATAAAACTACTAATTTCACAGCTTTCATTCAGACAGTGGAGTTCTATTTGAATGTCCCATGATTAACCATTACATTGTTTAGTCACCTAGCATGATATCCAAAAAAAAAAAAAAAAAAAAATGTAAAGAGTCAATATAAATAACTAGGTAAATGCAAAAGACCAGAGCTGTTTTTGTTTTCGTTTTTGTTTTTGTTTTTCTGTCTATGACTACTAAAGCATAATTCAGAACTTGAGAGTGTGACTTTGTGCTGATTAGGTGCAGTTAGCAAAGTGAAATGTGTTTCAGCCTTATTACTCCAAGCCTGCCGTCTGGTAAAGAACACAAAACCCAAAACCACAACCTTTATGCTTGAAGCATATTTTCTTCTCTAGACCCTGATTTCCATGAATCACAGTCTTTAGATGCTGTTATCATTTTAGTCTAGAACCACAGATAAATCTTCCTTAGATAGTGGACCATGGATTCAAATACTTCTTTTGAAACTCTGGGATGTATCTGAAGCTTCAACTCTTTATGGAGCTCTTGGTTTTCTGCCACCAATTTGGTTAAGGGCCCAGTCAATGTCTCTCCTCAACACCTTGGCCATATCATCCTCATTCTCATTGCCTTCATCATGTTTAAATATTGTCAATTAAATTCTATATTTCCTGATGTTAAAGTCTATGACCAACACAATGGAAGGCACATACTAGGTACTCAATACACAAGTTTAATGAATGGTCATTGGCCTGGGCACATGTATCATCTTATTGGTTAATCTCCCAGAAGTACATACCAAGCCTCATATTTCTTTCTTTCTTCACTTGGGCTACTGGGACTTTTTTTTTTTTTTTTTTTTTTTTTGCTTTATTTCCTCCTTCCTGTCAACTGCTTTTGTAAAGGAAAAGGATAAGAAAGAGAAGGGAAGAAATAGTGCAAAGAAAAAAGAAAAGAAATAGTGCAAAGGAAAAAGAAAAAGGAAATAAATAGCAAAAATAAAGTAGGACAAAGGGAAAACTTGCATCAAAAAATCAATATATACTTAATTACTAAAATTAATAATGTATATAAATAGTTAGAAAAGTAAATAGGCAATATAAATTTCTGAATGGGGTAGGGAGAATAAATGCAGTAGATGTATCTTTTTAAAAGTAATTTCACCAGTATGGAATATAAGAAAGGGTGTAAGCTTTAGAGGCAGTCATTGTGGGCTTGAAATTTGTTTCCCATCCTATCCAAATTTATAATCTTGGGAAAGTCATAGCTTCTCTTCAGTCTGAATGTCTTTATTTGTAAAATGGAAATAATTATGTGCACCCTGTAGGGTAAAATTCTTGTTAAGATTAAAAGAGATAAATCTGGAAAACTGCCTGGTATGCAGAAGCTCAAAATGGTATTTTCCCTTCATTTCCTTTTTCACAAATCCTCTTTGTTAAAAAATAGTGTGAATCAATGAACAGGTGACTGGAATTCTCTGCCTCAGTTTGGAGTCAGTGAGGCCTTGAATGCTCACAGATATGCCAACTATACAGAGTGGAAGCAGATTTCCAGGAAAGGCTAGTTCAACTGTGATAAATTATCAGTATTTGATCAAAGGTGGTCACCTATGATGAAAATGATTATGCATTTTATTAGATTGAGCTTTAAATACTCTAATTTTGCCATTTTCTTTTTTAACCAGATTATGTACTTCTTGTCTCAAGGAACTTTAAAAATTAAAAAAGGCAGTTTTTCTGTACTGCAAAATAACTATGAAAACAAAGACTTTTCCTTAAAAAATCACTTTCTTAGGACAATCATTATATCACAGTACTCATTGTGTAACATAATGCTGAGGAAAGTTTGGAAGAAAAGAGAAACACATCTATAATTGCATTCATTAATCTTATTTTCAACGTTTCAAAATGAATTGTGAAAAATTGTTAGGTGTCCAAACTTCATAAATGCTTTTATCTCCCTAAATATTATTAAATTCCACTCAAATACAACTATTTTTCCTTCTTTACAAAATCTTTAATATTGTATAAATCCTCATTCTTCCTTTGGGTGCACAGAGGAAGTTACATGAACAGAAATTAATCTGTTTTATGATTAATGATAATTATATAATTATGATCTGCCATCGCAGATATTTACCAGGTGCTTCCTGTGTACATGGCGTTGAGCTTCTAAAGATACAGGTCAAGGGAGGGAAACCAGCACACAGCCTCTCTCCAAAGAGTCCATGGGGAATTGGCTGCTATTTGTCCTAGACCAAGGTGTCTGGATTATGCCTGTTCCAACATTAGAAGCTTCCGAACACAGAACTGTTTAATAAGCTCAGTGATCTCTAAGAAACATTTGCCAGAAAGAAAACCTGAGGACCATGATTTCAAAGTGACTCAAACAGAGCTTTTTACTACAAAGTGTCTTTTCAATTAGAATGGTGGAAATCAGACAGTGCTAAGATGTAAGGTAACAAGGGCGGGCAAGTTAGGGCTGCCTACCGCTCGATGGGACTATTCCTTTCACGTTTAATTCAGCTCCTTGAAGAAGCCTGGGGTGCAGCAGATACCAATTCTTTGCATTTTCTTCCTTGTTTCGGCTCTGAGTGCCTTTATATAGTCTGTTATTCCTTCAGGTCTACTATGAAGAAGCTATTAGTTTTTAAAAGCTTTTGTTTCCAAGAGGTAGCCTTTTACCTCTCCCACAAGAAAATAAAATGACTAAATACTACAAGCTTGGGCCTGTTTCTAATCACGGGGAGATTAAATGAGGGGATCATTTGACAGTCTCTGTATGTTGGAAACATCAACTAATGACCTTTATTACTAACGACCTAGACCCTCAGGCAACGAACCCAGACAACACTGATTAAGAGAGAAGCCTGCTGGTTTTTACAGCTATATAAAATAGGAGTCTTTGTGCTAATAGAGAAGGGGTAGGGCAGAGAAAGAAATGTAAAAATGAATGAGCTATAAAAAAAAAAAGAAGGGCTTTTGTCTTTCTTTGTGCTACATGTTAGAAAATTAATTAGCAACTATGAAGGCTCAGAAATAATTCTGAATTAATGTGTGGGACTAAGTCTCTGGAATGGACAAATCTAAAAAAAAAAAAAAAGTTATCCACCAAATTCTGTGAACTTGGCCTGCACAGTCTCCAGAAAATGCAAACGTATCATTGTCTAAAGGCAGCTACATCAAGCACCTGAGACTTAGCAGAGGCCTGGCCAACTTCCCACCTGACTTCAGTAGTGGGTTTAGCCATTAATATAGTAATAGTCCTCAGGGGTCTCTCCTGTTAAGTGCTCTTTCTGTTCTCCTGAAGTGGCACCAGGGGACTGCTCTACTGCTCCTCCTGGCAGGGTGTTTTTTTCTCAAGCACCGCCCACTGGTTGAAAACACTTCCTTGAGATTATTGCCTAAACTTTGTTTAACCATTGTTAGTCCATTTGTCTCTGTCCAGGACTTTACTGAATGCAGCTGGTTCATATCCTTTTTTCATTTTAAAAAGACTTTAATACTTAAATCCGTATTGACCTCAACTATTCATTGATTTTCAACTATTAAGATATCCACACACAGAGAAAGTTCTTGCAGTTGCATTAGAAACCCCTAATTAAAATAATCTGAAGTACAAAGATTATGAAAAAGCATAAAAGCTGACTGAATAAAATTAAAATCACCTGCAAACCAACCACCTTCTAGAAATAGCCACTTTTAATAGTTGGTTATATTTCCAAAGAATCTTTCCTTATAAAAAAAATTGAATTCACAGAGTGAACTCTTTGTACTTAACAATGCATTGTGAGGACTTCCCCATGATATTGGAAACACATTTTTTATTGGCAGTCCAATGCTGGGCATGCAGAATACAGAACTCCAATAGATATTCCACATGAAAATAATCAGATCAAGCAACTAGTTATTTCAAAACCAATCAGCACATGATTAACAGCTAATTGTTAAGTTCTGCCTCCTAGTTAATTTATGAACACAAATTGATAAATTGTCTCTTCTAAGCTCCTGATTAAAATTATTAATTTAATTAACTTATCACTTATTAAAATGCTTTCTACATGAAGAATAAGATACAGTTTTAGATCATGGTTAGGGAAAAACAATTAGCTCTACCTTCACGTGACCACTTATTTGAAAATCTTGAGAGTTTAAAATGGCTAGTTTTTCTCCTTTGTAAAGACGTAGTTGAATTCAACAGTCATATCTTTGCATCTGTCTCATTAACTAATTCATTCAACAAATGTTTACTATCAGAGAGTCTGCTAGGTGTTGCCAATACGGCAGAAAACTAGATAGAAAAGACTTTGGGACTCATAGAGTTTACATTCTAATAAGGGGAGAAAGTAAAATAAAAAAATTGGAGAAGGAGAATTTACATGCTAGACCTCTGTGGGAGGGTTGAGTCCTTCCTGCTGAAGTTGAGACCGAAATGACAGTGTGGAGAGATTTGGGGAAAGCATTCAGTCAGAAGAAAGAGCATATGCAAGGTCTGTGAGGTAAGAAAGCTCCTGGTTCCTGTGGAGAACAGAAAGGAAGTCAGTTACTGGGGACAGTAAGTGAAGTTACTGGGGTATCGTCATGATGATGGAGAGTGGATAGAACCAGATTTATGCAGTGCCTTCTAGGTCATGGTAAGTATTGAGTTGGGGGTTGAGAATACCACCTGATTCATATTTCTTGTGGCTCCACAGAGAGGTGAGAATTTCCATTTCCAAGTAGGGAAACAAAGTATGAAGACCCTTGCCCCTTTACTTCAGGGAAGTAGAGTATGTGTGACTCAGTTCCTTCTGCATCCTCATTTTGGCTTAAGGGCACTCAGGATGGGTAAATTCTTTCCATGCCTTGTTCTCCATAAGGAAAGCCAAAGCCCAGGCCTGCTTTCTAGAGACAGATTTGTAAATCTGGATATTCTTGTCTCTCTGCAAACCAAACATGCCCTCGAGTGGACGGTCCGGGGTGTAGCTAGGTGATGAATACATCTGGTTCTGCCATATTATCCACAAAATATAATAACAAAAGCTTAGTGAAACTGCCCTACTACTTAAACAACTGAACTCATTTAATCCTCATAAAAATCCTAAGAGATGAGCAGGATTATTTTTCCTATTTTATAGATAGAGAAATTGAGACACAAAGAAGTTAAGTAATGAACTGAATGCCAAGTACACAACTAGAGAGTAGAAGAGCTGGGATTTGAACCCAGGTTTTCTGCTCTAAAGTTTATGCTACATCATTGATGCTTCTTCTAGTCTGCTCTGTATCTGGAATACTTTGTAATAAAAAAAATGTGAATGTAAGTAGTGTGGGAGACATACTTTTAAATGACTTCATATTATCCTACCTCTGCATTCACGCCATGGTGTAATCCCTTCACCTTCAGTATAGAAGGAACCTATTATTTGATTGTAAATAAGAGGATAAGGCCAAAGGTTGTGAGGTAACTTCTAAGATTCTAATTTCTATCTTGTTAGGAGGCACTGTGTATTGACTCTTCCCCTTGCTGATTTTAGTGAAGTAAGCTAGCTATTCAAAAGGCCTACATGGCAAGGAACTAAGAATGGCCTATGGCCAACAATCACCCGGGGGCTGAGCCCCACTGCCTGATAGTCAAAAAGCAATAGAATCCTGGCAATAGCTACTTGAGCTTGAAAGTGGATCCTTTTCGATTTGACTTTCAGATGAGTCCCTTGCCCTGGTCAACACCTTGATTTCAGCCTTTTGAAATCAGCCTTTTGAAGTAGAGTTACCCACTAGCTATGTCTATTCCTGAAACACAGAAAATATGATAAAATAAATATGTGACTTTTTAGCCACTAAATTTATGATAATTTTCTATATAGCAATAGATAACTAATACAAATAGTAATAGGATGTATATATATTGGCTACAGTGCCACTATAGTAGTGACCTATTGGCCCCAGTAAGCTTTTCCCTACTTATCTCTTATCTCTGGTTCAGGTTGTGATACTCCCAAAACCTGGGTGTTCTCTCTGGAAGTGGATATAATATACACTTTCTAGAACTGCGACTTGTTCCTCCTCACAGGAGAAATCAGCAAGGTTCGTGTGCCTTTCTGAAGTCATCGGGACCCAAAATTGTATGATCCCATGCCTTGATTACATACAACCCCTTGAATGGCTTTGTCATCTCCTGTTCTTCACTGGGTCACTTCTCCTGGGACTGTCTACCAGCAGCAATTACTTCTTTCTCACTGACTCACTCACTCCACAGCACACACTCAAGAAAAGTAGAAATACATTACAATCGGTCTGATCACATTGTTCTGTTAAGAAGAAAAAATTTTAAAAAAGAGCAAAGAAAATTAATCAATCGATCAGTCAAGTAACAATGGCCAGTAGGAAGTTGTTACTCATATCAGAGTCCTTGTAGTTTATAAACCAATTTATATTTGCTTTTGTATCTTTACTAACTGGCTCAATGAATGCTTTTTGAAGAGTGAAATAAGTGACGGGGTCAAATGATTGGTTTCATTTATGGCAGAGATGTCTGGAAAGGGACAAACATCAGAAAGGAAAAACGTAAGAGAGAATGGTAAGGTGAGAGAGAGGCCAAAAAAAGTATTTTTTGGTTCTGACATTAAAGTGAGAGCTAAAGCAAACTTGACACTAATTCCACATGCTACTGTTCCCTCCTCCATCTTTTAACAGATCTGGAGTCAGAACAGCTTTCATAAATGCCATAGTCACCTTTCTATAGACACCATTTTAAAAATGATTTCATTTACTAAATAGATTTCCATTGGTCAATACCATCTATTTAGTTGGTGAGTTAAGATGAAATCCTGTCAATTTGAAAATACCATAAAAGGCAGTGTACTATTATATGTGTAAAATAGTTGCCTCCCCCAAAGATTTCACTACCTTCTAAGATTTTGTTATCATTGGCTTCGGTTTAATATTAATGGGACATTAGATGAAGAAAACAGTCCAGAACATGACACAGGACAATACCCTAGCTGAAATAAATCCTTATATTAAAGATAATAAATCTTTAAAAGAAGTAGAAGTATGGTAGTTTTGCAATCTTGTTCACCAGCTTACACAAAATATTTATTAGCATGTTACAGTTTAAGAGGAAAACAGTGATTTGAGATGTTGAGTGATTCTAGATATATCTGATCAGACATATAACTTCCAAGTGGCAGCTAGAATTTTGATATAGAACACTGAAATTATCCACAATGGATTACTGAGATACGTATATATGGTCAGTCTGGTATTATGTGCACTAAACCTTGCATTTCAAACCCTTCACTTAATAGAAGGATATGAAAAAGTCAACATTCTTCTCAGTATTAAAAAGATCAAATTCATGTTATCAATGTAGAATTCACTTACATATTGAGTTAATTTTTCCCCAAATAGACCCGCTTTCTTCTTTTTAATTTTTTTTGTCTTTGTGAAATACATCGCCATGCACCAGAGACCCAAGTTAAAAATTTAGAATCATTCATATTTAGCCAGTATATGCATTGGATTTCAAGGTCTTGTTGATTCAGCCTCCTTGTAACACTGTGACGCTACTGCTTCCCCACCACTGGTGCAGATTCCTTTTAAATATAGCTTGCCTACGCTTCTGAAATAGTCTCCAAAATTGTCTCTGCTTCTCTCTGTGCTCCCCTCACACTTGTTCTCCACAATTGAAGCCAACATGATATACCTAGTATCGACTTCAGTATTATTAACCCTCTCCTCTAAAACCACGCAATGTTCTTTAATACATTTTGACCAAAGTTCCAACCTTTCAGAATGACATGCAGAGTCCCACGGAATGACACAGAATACTGCAGAATTCTGTCTACAGCTGTTTTGCTTTTTGTTTTGTTTTGTTTTGTTTTTCCTAACATAGCCCACTGTGTGCCATTGCTTTGTCAAGCTGCTCAGATTTCTTTGTCACACCCCCTCATTCCAGTCTATATCATACCTGGTTACACCACTCCTCTGCAGCTCTTCTACTCCTGCTTGCACTTCCTGGGAGACCTTCACTGTTCTGACCAGCTGAGAACATCTGGCCGTCTTTCATCACTCAACCCAAGGTTTGGCATTTTTATGAAAACTTCCTTAGTTCTTCCACATCCAAATAGAATTGACCTCTATCTACAGTTTATTTTCTATATTTTCATAATCTGTAATATTTTTGTGCACTTACTTATGTATTATCATGCCCATCTATGTCATAAACATCTAAAAAAAGAGAGAAAATTTGTTTTTGCATACTGAGCCCCTAGAAACAGTCCATTTAAAGACTGATATCAAAGTAATGAATAGGTTTTCTGATATGTTATTCCATTTATATAGCTTTGCTTATTATATATTTGATTTGTATTTGATCAAAAAATCATAAAGTGGTCATAATATACATAAATGTAGAAATAAACATATTTGAAATACCCACTTTTTTTGTATATTCTCCCTTTCACTTTGTTTTGTCCTTCATTTCAAGCAGTTAGACCTTTTGTACTCAACACCTCAATAAGGCAGAAGGAAGACTTGCTCTACCTATTTTCTAACAGCATAATGCCCCTCAGTAAATGGAGAAATGCTATGTATACAATTAGTATGCAAAATATTTCCTTATTTATTTTGAGTGAGAGAGATAGAGAGCAGGGAAGGGACAGAGTCAGAGAGGAAGAGAGAGAATCTCAAGCAGGCTCTGTGCTGTCAGCCTAGAGCCTGACACAGGGCTTGATCCCACAAACCATGAGATCATGGTCTGAGCTGAAATCAAGAGTCTGACGCTTAACCACCTGAGCCACCCAGGCGCCCCTACAATTAATATTGAAGAAGAGAATCTTCACTCTCACTCCAAATAGAAAATGTTCTTTTGGAAAAGAGGCAAGTTGGTGATGGCACATGATGAGGTCAGGATAGTAAATGGGTGGTTCCCTCACAGACAAAGAGAGCCTGAGCCTTGTTTTCCAGATAACACCATGGAAGTGGAGAGAAAAGGCAAGCCCTTAGATAGCCTTCCAGGGATTTCTGTACCTTATTTTTGAATGGAAATAGCAGCATGATACTTGTTCTTAGCAATATGGCATGGGGCTATAGGAGGCAGAGCCACAGGGTAAGGCAGAGAGGAATGAAAAGTCCCTTTGTGGAAACATATATGGATTGGTAAATGGGTGTGGACAAAACAATGGATCTAGCCCATAGAGAATGGGGATACTGAGGACCTAATGAATCTCTCCAATGCCTTGTGCTATGTGAGATTTCCCAGAACTTAGCAGTAACTTGGAAAAAGAGGAAGGGTAGGTTATATCTTAAATAAAATTATGTTTCCACCACATTGGCAGAAATTTAGTTGTTATACAAAATAAACTTATAAAACAGAGATTCTTACTTATATAAATTTGAGACAGTCTATCCCCAGCCAACAAGTTGATTTATTTATAGTTGATTCTTTTACCAGTCATTTTAATAACAATACTTTTCATTGAATGCCATATCAATCACTCAGGTGACTGAGTCAGCCATTCATATTACCATGATTGACAGATTTTTAATCAGGTAACTTTTGCCAATTAAATATACATGCATATGCTTCACTACTTAGAACTTCTATGTTTACTGGTATTCAACTTCAATTAATTCTTGGCTTGATTTCAAATTCATCATATTTTAAGGAATTTAATCTGATTTTACAAGAAAAGTATTTAGAAAGTTCCACCAATTCTTCTGTCCCAACTGAAAATAACTGATTTGCACTTTTCTCAGGGAACATACTGCTTTTTTATATCTTATATTATAAAGATTTGTGGGGCATCTGGATGGCTCGGTTGGTTAAGTGTCCGACTCTTGATTTTGGCTCAGGTCGTGATTTCACGGTTCATGAGTTTGAGCTCCATGTCGGGCTTTGCGCTGACAGTGCAGAGCCTGCTTTGGATTCTTTCTCTCCCTCTCTCTCTGCTCTCCCTTGCTCATGCTCTCTCTCTCTCTCTCTCTCTCTCTCTCTCTCTCTTTCTCTCTCTCTCTCTTTCCCTCTCTCTCTCTCTCTAAATAAATCAACAGAAAAAATGAAGATTTTTGTGATTTTTTTGTTTTCTCTCTTGGTCTTGTAAGCACCTAGAGGGTCTATTTATTTTTGTGGGTTAAACATTTTTGTATCTTCTATGGAGTATAGTAGACTTGTTTAAAGGTAGAAGTGCTGAGCAAACATTTAGCGAATGAATGAGAAAATCAGTAAGTCACAATTATATTCTATAGAGCCAAAGTCACAAATACATTTTAGAACCCAAACATATTAGGATAGAAATGTGTTTCTATCATGCCTATAGCTACAGAAGATGTTAATACACAAACTAATTCCTTCTGAAATATTTCAAATCTAACTATTTTTAATAACAAAATGTCCTAATAAGTTACAAGTTCTCTTGAAAGTGACTTCTGTGCTATTTGTAATATTTAATGATATTTGTGGGGCTTTTTAGAAGTTACATATCACTTTGGAAGAATATTCAACTAGATAGTCATGCAATGAGCTAGATAATCCTCCCTGGGGAATGTTTTCTCTTTGTGTACATGGGAGTCTGAGCAATGTTCTCTTGAAGATTATCTTATACCATGAGATGAGGCACTGCATCAGGTACCAGCTGCAATCTCCACATGGTTTTCTGCTCTAGTTTCAGAAAAACACATTGAAATAGACACATCTGAACATGATAAATGCAGGGATCACTGTAGCAGAGTCCTGTGCTCTGTAGGAAAGGATGCAGACAGTCAGTCAGATGGAGAGTTTAAAAGGGCATCCTGGCTGCCTAAGCAATCTGAAAACCATCAAAAGTGATAAATCTAGTGATATTCCCAGGTCATGTTCCAACTTCACAGTTTGAGTATAACCAAAGTTCAATTTGTGATCCAATTTCTCCTCTACACACTATCAAAGTTTGGTTTCCTTCTTGACAATATCACTTTTTGTCAACTGAGGTTCTGTTCACCCACTCCTACCAAACATTGAGTTCTTGTTCTATTATTATTCATTGCCCAAAATGGAACTGTATTTATGTTGTATATAATCTAAATGTTCCATATTGTCTTGTTACAAATCTGTCCAATATTTATCATTCAGATTTGTCCATGCGTCTTGCCACTTATATATATTAACAGTGTCTGCCTTGGATTATATCTACCAGATGTCCCAACTAAATTGATGAAACATGACAGATGAAAAATATGACTTCTTTTGTATTATTAATATCTGGCAACAGATTGCTATCTCCTAAAAAATATTTTGTTGCCTCTTTCAATATTTTTTCAGTATCTGCTCTGTCCTGGGCCCAGTGATAGGCACTAGAAATGCATCTCACTGACTCATACTGAAAAACAATAAAAGGAAAAGTTCCCACTAATGACTCAGAATGGGAACATCTACAGTGACGGTAAAGAGGGCCTTCCAAGTTAAATGGCAGAAAGTCAGTGATGCCTGATTAACCTCTCTTCACATTCTCACTGAAACACAACACAAAATAAAAGGTTATGTGGAGAGATTTAAAAATACTGGAACTATTTTTTTTAATTTTTCAAATATCAATAGAATGTCCACCAACCAAAGTTCTGATGAAGGCTTCAGGCAAAACAGCAGGTGCACACGAAGAAAAAGCATGATGCTCAGCAGTATTGTAATCACTCACTCCCTACAGACCCAGACTTTTTGTAAGCAGAGAGAAATAAGTCACACCCTTATAATACCAAACCTAGTTTATAGAGCATTCAAAGCTGTTTAAATCCTTCTCCTAGCCACATAACCTCTTTTTATGCAATAATTCTTTCCTACTTCAATTTCTAGAAATGTGTTGTATTTGAAGGAGGAAAAAAGATGTATGTTAGTGCTTTATGTCTGCCAGTAGCTGTCAGGGGCTTCACCCTGCCAAGGCATAGGAACAATACAATCTGGCCATTGTAGCTTACCATTTATTATCTGGAGAAAAGACACTCTATAACGTCTTTCCATTCATTCAGAAATAGGTAATTTCTGGTACAAAATTAGCAGTTTATTCTCCTGCTTTTTTAAATACTATAGACAGTGAAACAAGATAACAAAACAAAATCTTGAGACTTGTAGATCAAAATATTAATAGTTGCTTTTCTTTTTCATTTCAGTATTTTCATCTGTCAAATTTTCTAAAATAAATTTGTATTATTCTTGCAGTCTTAAAAGACTCTCTAAAATAACTCGGTGAAATAATTTAAACTAGGTCAGTCTCATGCTTTCAACAGATACTAGGACAGCTGGGATCTTGCTCTATTGGATTTGATTCAAAGATGATGTAGAATTTTGTGTTCTACACAGGAATTGCCATATGAGTCAACAGACTATGTGACCTTGCTCAGACTTTAACTAGATAGGCTGGCTACACCAAGTGCTTGAAATGTCTGCCTCTGAGGAAACAGAGTGAAATTGGAATTAAACCAAAGGATTTACCAGAACACAGTGACTATTAGAGTAATTCTCAAGAAGCTGACAGCAAATACATTTCACAAAAATCTCATCTCTACCCAGAACAATAGGAAATAGAATACATCTTGGGAATGGTATCACTGATATGATATACTGTGAACATTTTCATTTCAATTTTAATTCAAGGTCTATATGAAATAGGAAAAATAAAGTCAGGTGTTCAGGTTGCTTGGCACAAGGGACAAATGAATTTGCATTTAAGTTTTTTTAACTTTTATTCATTTTTTGAGAGAGAGAGAGAGAGAGAGACAGATAGAGCATGAATGGAGGAGGGCAAGAGAGAGAGGGAGACACAGAATCCAAAGCAGGCTCTGGGATCTGAACTGACAGTACAGAGCCCCATGCAGGGCTCGAACCCACGGACTGAGAGATCATGATCTGAGCCTAAGTCGGACACTTAACTGACTGAGCCATCCAGGAGCCCCTATATTTAAGTTTTATAAGCAATAACAGAAAAGGAAAAATAATGCCAAAGACAATAATAATAGCAACTATAACAAAATAAGTGACAATGCTAATACAAAAGTTTGGATGAATAGTTTTAAAAAGACTTCATTTTATTTAAGTTTCACAACTGTCCTAGCATATTGCTTTTGTCAATATTATAAATAGTCTAAGAGTACTCACCTTTTTCACAGCTTCCTTGTTAATTGATATTTCATGGAGTTTACAGTAACAAACTGGCAAGGTACCTTGTCTACTTATCACCTTCCTCAGATGTATCCTTTTCCTTCTGGTTGGGCTAAACTACCTCACTCACTTTGGGTCTTGAAGTACTCAGTTCTTGGAAATTTAAAGCCCAGCCCATATTCGGAAAGTGTGAAGCAAGACCTTGACATATCGGAGGGGAATAAAAGATTTAAACTCTGGCTGTGTTCGGTGGGTCTGTCATGGATTGCATCTCTTTCCCTGGAAAGAAAAAAAAAAAAGATATAACCAAAGACTGTATTAATTTGTTCCTAGAGACTGAATGCACAAAATCCCTGAACTTTGCAAAAATCTATTGTTTTGCAAGTCTTACTGACACCTGGTGGCTAAATCTCAACAGATTTCGCAGTAACCAGTGATGAGCTGTTTTTGCAATAAAACATCTAGGATTTGCAACACACTTGACACTGAGGGAGCACTAAACACTTAACTCCAGTGTAAGCAGAGTAAGAAATTCAGAGTTAAAGCAAAATCTTGCAATTTATTCATGTTCAAAGACACTCATGGGTATTCATTTTTAAATTTTTACCCCTATTTCAAAAACTCAATTCATCTGCTGGAAGCTACTCTGTGGGGAAAATCTTCTGAGAGGTTGAAGGTGCAAACAAAATATCCAAGATGTATTTCTGATATTAAATAGATTTTGGTTGCTTTTTCTCTACATACAAAAGCACTAATAGAAGTACCAATATTTAAAAACCTTTCAGTATTATGTAGTAGGTCTGCTTTGTCCTCTTTTTTTTTTTTCTTCCAGATAATAAGCAACATAAAAAAAAATATTACAAATTCACAGCTCAGGGAAATTCTACACACTGAATTACTGAGAGACTGAGGCCTTCTCATGGCTGTAATTTTAACCCAGTGGTTCTCAAACTTTATGATGCTGGAAAAAAAAAATCACTTTATCTTTAAACACACATTGACAGGATACACCCCTAGCATTTCTGGTTCAGATTCAGTAGACCTTGGGTGGAGATCAGGAATATGTAATTTTATCTTACTTTCAGACTTATATTCAGAAATCCCAGAAGGATCCATCTCTCATTCTTCAAATTCCTCTGGTCCTTCTCCCATTCTCAGTATCCTGATTGTCTCTGGAATCCCCACTTCCATATCTGTAGCCCACCTAGCATACATTCTACTTCTTCCCATAATATCATCCTGATTTTCTCTTAGTGAATAACTTCTGCAGCCTCAGTCATGTTGAGCCAGTGTGATTTAGAAAAGCTTGACCCCATGTCTATTTGAGGGTTGGGCATGTGAGCCACACCTGGACAAGTATTCTGTTTCCCAGACCATAGGAATTGGTTCAATTGCTAGATGGTGTGCATTTAAGGGGAGACTTTTATTATGGGAATTACTGAGCAGGAATCAGTGTCGTTGTGGTCACTTGGCTGGAAGAATATAACCTTGAAGGTGCTGTTGGCCATACGTATTACTCTGTATGAAAAGTAAAATCACACACACTAAAACCTGGATTTGTTTGTGTCTGAAGCTAGTCAAGACACTAACTTTTTCTGTTCCATTTGTTCATAGATTCCCTTTGTTTTGTTTCCGTTATTTATAATGACAAATTCTGTAATCCTAGTTCCCTGGCATATGACTGCCTCACCTGTAAGCTCTTGTGTTTTTCCTTCCACATTTTCTGTGTTTGGGAAAATGGCAAGGGCAGACCCACTGTATAGAACAGCGCACATTACAGGGGATTTAGGGGGCTGAGGTGAGGGCAGGTTGGGTAGAACTGCGTTCCACATCAGCCCTCCTCCAACTCTAATGGGCCCCCACCTCCCCTGGCACCACCAGCAGGAGTTCACAGTTCTTTCTTCACAAGTGATATTTTAGAAATGTCCCAAGCTCGCTCTTGCCTCCAGTCCACTTGGGCATCTTCAGTTTGGACTTGAGGTTATAATAGGCATCTCTCACCTCTCAAACACAGATCCAGTGCTGCCTGTTGAGAGGCAACTTCAGTGAGAAGCACCTGCTGGAGGGCAGATGCACAATGAATCCCATGATTTTAGCGAGAGCAATGGCACTGACGTCACTGCGCTCGTCCCACCAGACAGCATCATAGGCTTTGGCTTGAACTGCCGCCATAATGATGTTCACGTCCTAGTTCCCATTTCCCAGCGTGTTCTGCTCGCGGCGGGGGGATCACTGTGGTGTTCAGAGACAACCTCTGGAGAATCTCTTGCAGCATTTCCTGGGCAAAGGCATTGCTGTCCTTGAAGATGTTACGGAAGGCATGCAAGGCACGAAGGTCCCTGTGCTGTGTTTTCATGGTAGATTTGGGGGGATGCTGCTTGGGGCAGCTCCAAAGATTCAGATTCAGATTGTCTCCTTTCCATGGCTCGTGTAACTCATGTTTTCACTTTTGTTTCCAGAGAGGGCTGAAAACCCCTGCCCTTTCCTCCGGAGGAAGAATGTAAGCTTCTCAGCCTTTTCAGGATTCCTGAGAACTACCTTATTTTCTGGCGTCCATGATTTATGCCTTGTCATGGGGAGAAAAGGCTGGAATCAAAAGGACACACAAAAAAATCAACTTCTCTTTTTAATAGAAAGATCACTATTGGATTGGTATGCTTTGCCACCAATGTCAAACTGCAGATTTAAAAAAAAAAAAAAATTAAAGAAAATCTGTGGGCTCCTGGGTGGCTCCAGTCATGATCTCATGGGTTGTGAGTTTGAACCTCACATTGGGCTCATTGCTGTCAGCACAGACCCTGCTTCGGATTCCACGTCCCCCTGTCTCTCTGCCCCTCATGTTCTCACTCTCCCTCCCTCTCTCTCAAAAATAAATAAACATGAAAAAAATTAAAATGCTTAAAAAATTAAAAAATCATAGAAAATCTAAGACCTTGTTTCCCTTCTCCCACTCTGCCTTTCAAAAATATCACAATTTTCTTGCTGTATTTTCCTTTCTGCAAATGCCAACTAGGCCTCAAAGCTGGGGGACACAAAAGAATTGGTCACTTCACTCCTTTTCTGACATTTCTTTCCAAGCGCAATGCCACTGACTCAGGAGACAAGGCCTAGGTGGGAGTGGCTGGGCCACGGCTATAATATTATCACAGCGTTGCCCTCCTCATTATATACATAATAATGTAAAAGCTTCATGATTTGGCTTCAACTTCAATGCCTGTCACTACACCGATTTCTTAAATACTTTCCAGCCAACCTGGTACTTTTTCATTAGCTCTTCCTTCATCTAAATGGATTATTGTTATTGTTGCTGTTGTTGTTATTATTACTATTGTTGTTATTAATGCACTATTAATTTTGCCTGAAATGTACGTCACCTCGTTCTGCACATGGATAACTCCTAGACACCTTTCAGACAGCAGCTTAAATGCCATTTGAACAAGACCTTCTATAACCACCTCCCCTAAAAGTTGTTCTCCCTGTTAGTGTGTGTTACTGCATCCTATTCGTTTCCTTCATTGCATTTTGCACAGATTTCAACTATGGATTTATTCTTGCTTGTTTGTGTAATGTCATTCCAAGACAGAAAAAACTATGTGTACTTTGTCTAATACCAATAATAGATCCTCTAAAAATGGCACGTTGAACAGATTATAATTTTTTTTTAATAAGGGTAGTCCTGCACAACTCAATTAAAAGGAAAGATGAAATTCATTGTATTTAAGTTAGCTTTTACTCCAAAATAGCAAATCACCATTGTCTGGCACGTTAGCCTAAGGCTGCTTAACAGACCACTAAATTTTGGCAGCAGCATGCCAAATACATTTTAATTTTAGCAAAATTGTTAGAAATATTAGTCCGTTTAGTTATGCAGTTGTCAAAACTTTGCAAATGTCCTTCTGGTTAATGCTCTGTAGTTTCAAATGACTGCATATCTGCACGCTTATCCTGACTTTTCACACCTGCTTTGGGTAATAACCCCGGTGACATATGCAGACACAACCTCGTGCCTGGCTAAAGAACCAACTGACTCATCATCCTTCCTCTCCCTCAAGGCAGTGCTACAAATGTTTTCCATCAGGGTCCTCCTTCCTTCAGTATTGTAAGAAACAATCTCATTCAAGAATAGTCTCTGTTGTCTGTCCTCTTTTTCTCAGTTCCATAAATCCAATCATTTGCTTGGTTTTGGATAAATCTGTTGTAAGCCCATGGAATACCGGCATCATAATTGATAAAGGTAAACTTCTTTTCAAATAATTAAAATAATGTTTCAATAATTTAAAAAATTCACTTTTGAAGTGAAATCATACATGAAAAACAAAACAAAACAAAAGACATGCTGTTGATTTTTAATGTCTATGTGAGGGCCTAGAAACTCACCTTACTTGCTTCAAATACAAGCTCTAAGGAAAATTGAAATGTTTTCATTATATGTGTTATTTATATATTTTATATTTATGGCTTGTACCACAACAGCATTTTATTTCAGTATTTCAGTATTCTGTATTTCACTTATACAGAATGCAGTTTGATTTTGTTTTCTCATTAAGTTCATTCTCTAACATTAATAGGTTTTGTATACTAGTACAGAAACATAGTTTTCTGTGGGAAAATGCATTCCAAATTATAAGCAATTAACGTATTAAGTCTTTTGTATTGCAAATCCCATATTTGAGGATTCTTTTGGGGGAAAGTGATAGGAAATCCAATCTAGTCTTCTCCATAAAGGAGCTGAAGATGAATCCAAGTATTAAGAACACATAATGGATTATTAAAGAGATTTAAATAATAGTTTGGGGAGGGGTTAATTTATCAACCATGTTTATTTATGTTTAGGCAGATATAGTACAACACTGAAGAGGAGATATGAGTAACCACACATGTATTGTTCCTGGCTGTAATAAAAAACTCTTAATGTATGTACAGAAGATATGTTTTGTAATGGTTTTCCGAGAGGTGCTCATTATCGTATTGTTTACAGATTTTTTTTTAGTTAATAGGTATTAAACTTCATAACATGATTTGGTATAGCTACCAATATCATGATACTATTTTATTTCTTCTTTAACTTGTTTTTGTAGTAAATTACATTAATAGATTTCCTTATCTCAACTAAGTTTTGAAGTCATTAGACTCCTTCATGAGTCTTTAATACAGTGATAGGTTGTACTTACTAATACTTTGAGTCTCTCACATGTTTGCTTAAATGTGAAAATGTTCTTTTTTTGCATTCTTTCTGTTGTTTGCTATCAGGGTTTTGCTCAACTGGTAGAATTTGTTGGAAGATCTAGAAAATTTAAAATGAGAACTGTAGCTTCCTTGAAAGGTTGGTAAAATTTACAGTTTCCATGTTACATTTAATTATCTTTTTCCTTGTGTTTCCCCCCAGCCTCATCTGTAAGTTCTTTCAGTGTAGAGACCAGGTCCTGTACCTCTGAACATCCAGTATTAGTGTCAGCTTTGCCACATAACAGATATTCTGTGAATTAATGTTCAGACATTAACAAAGTGGTGCAGTTGGAGAATTCTTTGGATCTAGCCAGGCATAAATA
Source organism: Panthera leo (assembly GCF_018350215.1). Lineage (NCBI taxonomy): Eukaryota > Metazoa > Chordata > Mammalia > Carnivora > Felidae > Panthera > Panthera leo. The sequence goes on along the minus strand of NC_056682.1, from coordinate 123,875,778 downwards.
ATGAAAGGAAGAGCTTTCTTTACACAATTCTCCAAACTGTAAGCTTTCTCCCAAACAATAAATAATCCCTCTACTTTAAGATAAATGAGCATAAGGAAAATTTTTTTCATCTAACAGTAATATTATCTGGATGATATTCCTTGAACTCATTGAAGTCCAATTTTACTTTCATTCAGTTTTCATGAATCTTGAATATCACAGGGTACAGCCACACAATAAACATTAAAATGTTAATTTTCCCTTTGAAGAAATGATAGACTTTAAAAGGAACATTAAAATAGAGAAGACAACCAAATTTTGCATACACAAAAAGGTGTTTTCAAAGGTCTGAAAATCTCTACCTGTGTTCTGCTCTTTCAAAATAAAGGGGCTGAGAAAGAGTAGGACTATAATGAATGCACAGGTATTTGTTATCCAGGTTTTGGAGATGAACCCTTAATGTTTTTTTTTTCTTCTATTATTAACAGTTGAAAGCCTCAGCATACTTGAAAATAAAAGTGTACTTAACATTCAGAACAGCTCCTACCATATTCCTCTCTGAATTTTTCATCTCTATATTAAACGTGCTGAGCTCTCCCTCCTTGTAGACCACTTAAGCTCTTTTGTGAAATAGACTATGTCTTCTTTATCTTTATTTCCTTAAATATCCCTAGCATAATGGTATTCATGAACTAAAACATTCTGTAAATGTATATGAATTTCTTTTTAAAAATTATAAAAAATGTGAATGTAAAACTATGACATTAAAGACCACATTAAACAGTATGTAAAAGATATACTAGAACCTAACAGATTATATAGAAAACATGATTGTGCACATTTTAAGTAATATATTGTTCTCTCTATAATGTAAATGTTCCTCATTGGCTTGTTTGTATGAGGCCAAATATCTCATTTATTATTGTCAAATATTTTTCTTCAAGCACTTAAATATTTCTTTTATAGATATTTTTCCTGAATCAGAAGTTCTGACAATTGGAATTACTAATTATAAAACCACAAGGAGTTCAAAGTTTAGGTTTACTTAAATGGAAGAATTTTTCATGAAATGCTAAACATTAAAAAAATCCTTGAGGAAAAAATTATAAATTGCATTGGCATGACCAGCAGATTCTAGGTAAATGGACACAGATGGGAAGTTTCAGAACTTTACAAAACCCTTAAACAGACATTTTTCTTCCAGTCTTTTCTTTGGTGATTAAGATCCATTTTATAAAGATTGAAGTCAAGGAAATTATTCACATCTATGCTTAGTACTATTGAAGCATTAAGCTGACAACCTTTCTCACTGTATTTTTCCACATTATAAAGTGCCCCAAGCATTGTGGTAATTACCCCCTTGGAATATATAAATTGCCTTATATAAACTCTGACTATCGTTGCTGAGTTGGGCTTTAGGATTTTCTCTTGGGGCATTATAATAAGTTAAGCACCTATATTTGTCTTAAAATTCATTGTCCAACTACATAAGCCTCCAGTGTGACAAAACCCATTATTTTATGGCTCTTTTGTCTAATTCTAACAAAAATTAAGAAATTCATTTCAGCCTTTTCTACATAGAAGTAAATATTTTAGGAGAACACAACAGTTTTTATAGGTAAAGTGTCATGCCAAATGGAATGAACCTTCTTTCTGTAAATATTTTTTAACTTTCTGTAGCTTAGTTTGGGGGTTATCTCAGTTATTTATTGGATGATTATTGTATGTCAGGCTAGGGATTGGCAGTAAACCAGGTTGTGAGTAATTAACTGGGTGTTGAAAGATAGGAGACAAATGTTTTGGTGAGGAAGGTAGGAGTGAGAGAGAAAATTAGGTTGAGTGCAGAGACCCAAGATGTACATTACTCAGGACATTCAGTTATTCCTTGCTCTCCTCTATCAGAAAGAATATACTGAGTGAGAATGGAAAATTGAGAGTAACAAAGTGTTCACTGTTACAGTGCACAAAGATGCACTCCTACTGAGAAGGATCTGATTAAATTAGGTTGCTTGAAATTTATTCAGTGGCAAAGTGTAGGGAAAATTCACTAGGAAATAAAAAGGAATAGGAATAGCTTGCAGAATTGAAAATGCTGGTTTAAATATTTCAATTGTTATTTCTCTGTAGTAATGGCATTCTGTAGCAAATGCCCTCGCTTACCAAAGTTGGACACCTAGAACTGGATTTAGGATTACGTATTTGTTTTCTGAGATCTTGATAAATGTCATAAAAACTGAAACAGCAATTGCCATGTTTACTTCTTCCAAGTCACAGTGCCCAGATTCAGAAGGGTCTCAATCAATGCTTGAATAAATAGATGCATTAAAATCCTGTCTATGAGTTGTAGCATTTCTTTGAATTAAGAAAAAAAAAATGAGAAGCAAAATGCTAGAAAATGCTGATGTAAATTGGAAATTAACATTTAAAAACTGTTTTTAGCTACCAAGCTAAATCTTCCAGCTGAATCATAGTAAAGTAGTGAAATCAGTTTGCGAAAACAGGGTTAGTAATCCAAGTATAGGCAGTCCAGTGGTGTGAATAGCAGTATTATGACTTTTTCCCTTTTTTCTTACTCACGTTTAGGAAACTATGAGATTAGATTCTGGCATGCACAGGATTAATGGGAGAATGGGGTGGCCAAAGAACATGGCAGTCATTACTGAATTTGAGCAGTATGATAAAGTCTCACGCACCTTAGTAAATCCCAGAGCAGCACATGTCCTAATACTGAAAATGAAAAGTTAGTTGTAAAGCATTATCATGCCAGAGAGCTTTGTTAAGATGAGATTTTAAGAATCTTTAAATAGCTGATATTTAAAGAAATAACAGCATTATAATTGGGAGATACTTAATTCAGTTACGTATGTACTCTCCAGACAAATGAATTACTTTTTGAGAGAGAACCATAGTACATTTGGACGATAAAGTAAAATTAATTAACTCAGTGTCACAGTACACAGAGATTTCAAACACAAAAAGTCCGTTAGCTGAGCATGAGCCAGAAACTCAGTTTTCCAGACGTAGACCTGGATGATAGCTGTAATTCATGTCATTTTATGACATTTCATGGAACATTTGGTCATTATGACATTTATGATGCAATGAAATAGGCCATAAAATGCTGTAAATTGTTGGGAACAAAAGACATTCATATTTGTGATGGGCATTTGAGTTTCAATCAAGACTTTAGTACGTTAAATCAAAACTCACAGTTGAATGCAAAAGTTTTACTTTAACATTGTAGTTCTTTCTTTTATTTTTTCTCCTTCCCCAGCTCCTCTCAACGCTTCTTCCTCTCCACTCCCTTTCCCTCTCTCTCTCTTCTTTATTAAATCAGATGAGTAGTACAGAAGGACTATAAGTAAAAACAGAGGGTTTTTTTCCTCTCATATTTACTATTTCAGTATTTCTAGAGAGTGAAAAACATCTATACATATTAGTCTATGTGAATGGGAATAGCAAATAAAGAAATTGCAGAATACACAATTATCAGTTCATTTGTATATGTCTTGTGCTCAAGTAAAAATGTGGAACATGCAGAATGCTTACTAGTAAATGATTACTATATTTTTCCTAAATCTTGTAATATCATTTCCTAAAAACTTATTTTAGCACTTACTGTAAGGTTTTTAAAATGTCAGAATTGACCTTGCTGAATTATGCATGAAATTAATACAAAAGTTTTTTTTTTTTCCCCAGGAAATAGATTTAAAATGCATATTCATTTTAGGAAGAGAAAGACAAATGTATGCCGGAGAGCATTTTTACTAACAAAGCTTGGCTATTCTTTTAGATCTTGTTACTTGTTTAGGTTAGTATCTAGAAAGTCACCAGAGTATCATTTGAATATTAAACTTTGATAGAAGATTCATTACGACCAAAGTATTCCAAAAATGTCGTCACCCACAATGCTCAATCAATGTAGAAGTGCCTAGCTGCAAAAATATGTGAATGCAAATAAGAGTACTACTGTTATTACCAAGATTACAACATTCTGGGCTGCCTGGGTGGCTCAATAAGTTAAGCATCTGACTTTTGATCTCAGCTCAGGTCTTGATCTTAGGGCTGTGCATTCATGCCCTATTTTTGACTCTGCACTGGACATAAAGCCTACTTAAAACACACACACACACACACACACACACACACACACACACACACACATTCCAAACTTGCAATTTTATGGCTGGTTCACAAATAAAAGATTAATTCCCTTACCTAATGCATATAAACTACTGTACTTTCCAATTATCTACTTGCAAACTCACCTTTTACCATTGGGTGAAAGATAAAGACAGTTATTTGAATATTCCAATATTACAGAAAAAACAGTTGAAAATATTATTTAAAATTTTTTCCAATGTTATTTTGTAGGGTGTAGAAAAATATAGTGATGCATAATTAAGCTCAGTAACATGAAAATACTATTAATAAAAAGTTATTATACTAGTAGAATTACTCTCCTTCAATGTATTTGAACCACATTATTTTATCCACTGTTTCTCATTTAATCTTGTACGGTGTTTGTGGTCGAAGACCAGAGTAAATCACAGAATGGAAAGGCAAATGGGTTTGTTAGGAAAGATAAGTTTTATTGTTTTAATTTAAAAAAGAAAGTCTGTGCCATGAGGAAAAGTAGATTAAATTTACAAGGATATCCTCTCCCTTACTGACTGTATCACCCTCAATGGAGCTATATCATTCTTAAACACTCTCAGATTCACTTTCACCTAACATTGATAAGCTTCATATGCCTGCACTCTGCTAAATGTCTGCAAGTGCAAGAACTTGGTGTAGTCCTCAAGAAAACTTTCTGAGGACTGTATAACTCCATTTTATAACTGGTAAAACAGACTTGAGAATCTTGCTCAAGGTCACATGGAGATTGTTTCGAGATAGGGCTTTGAATCCACATCTACCTAGAATCTAGCACCCAGTCCCATGAATAAAGTCAGGTCTATATTTTCTTTCCCAACCTGTGTTATCTTTTATTTCCTTTTCTTGCCATATTGAATTAGCAAGCACTTCTTGTACAATATCCAAAAGGAGTGATTCGGGAAGGCATCCTTGCCTTATACCTGATTGTAGTGGGAAAATTTTGAAGTTCTCACCATTAAGAATGATGTTTTCTGTAGATTATAGCTAGGCTGTATTACATTAAGAATGTTCCTTTATCAAATTGAGAATTTTCCCCTTTATTCCTAGTTTACTGAGCTCTTAATTGGTGTTGGATTTTGTCAAATGCTCTTTCTGCATCTATTGAAATGATCATATGAAAATTTTAAATCTGTTGATGTGATAGATCACATGAATTGATTTTTTTGTGTGTGTGATTTTTGAATGTTGAAACCCCCTAGCATATCTGGTATAAAATCCATTTGGTCATAGTGTACAATTCTTATTATACTTTTTTGTATTATATTTGTTAATGTTGAGGATTTCTGCACCTATATGTTCATGAGAGATACTGGTCTACAGTTTTCTTTTCTTGTAATGTTTTTGTCTGGTTTTGGCCTCATATAGTGAGATAACAAGTATCCCCTCTGCTTCTATACTTTGAAAGAGATTATAGAGAATTGGTATAAACTCTTCCCTAAAAGTTTGATAGAATTCATCAGTGAGTCTATCGGGGTCTGATGCTTTCTGGTTGGAAGGTTATTAATGATCAATTTCTTTAATAGATATAGGTCTGCTTAGATCATCTATTTCTTTTTGTATGAGTTTTGGCAAGTTGTATCTTTCAAGGAATTGACCTATTTCATCTAGGTTCTCAAATTTGTAGGCATAGAGATGTTCATATTATTCTTTTATTATCCTTTTAATTTCCATGAGATCTGTAGTGATAGATGTCCCCTCTTTCATTTATAATATTAGTAATTTGTAACTTTTCTCTCTTTTTCTTCACCTAGCTGAAGCTTATCAATTTTATTGAGCTTTTTGAAGCACCAGCTCTTGGTTTTAGTGATTTGCTCTTTTTACAAAAAACATTCCTGTTTTCAATGTTATTGATTGCTGCTGTATGCTTATTATTTCTTTTGTTCTGCTTACTTTAGATTTAATTTGCTCTTCTTTTTCTAGTTTCCTAGTGAAAATTTAGTTTATTGATTTTATATCTTCTTTTCTAACATATGCATTCAATGTTGTAAATTACTGTATAAGCACAGCTTTCACAGCACCCCACAAATTTCGATAACCGTTTTCATTTTTATTTAGTTCAAAATATTTTTCTCTTGAGATTTCTTCCTTGACCCATGTGTAAGTCAGAAGTGAGTTGTTTAATCTCTGTGTATTTTAGGATTTTCTAGTCATCTTTCTATTATCAATTTCTACCTTTATTCCATTTGTCTGAGAGCAGACATTGTATGATTTCTATTCTTCTAAATTTGTAAAGGTGTGTTTTATAGCCCAGAATGTGGAATCTTGATGAATGTTCTCTGTGAGCTTGAGAAAATGTATATTCTGCTATTATTGGATGAAGTAGCATACAGGTGCTAATTATACCCAGTTTATTGATAATATAGTTGACTTCAATTATGTCCTTACTAATTTCTTCCTGCTGGATCTGTTCATTTCCGAAAAAGGGCTTTGAAGTCTCCAACTATAATACTATATTCATCTATTTCTCCTTGCAGTTCTGTTTTTGCCTTTTGTAGTTTGATGCTTTAAGAATTGTCTTTTTGGAGAATTGACCTTTTTATCTTTATGTATTATCTTTCCTTATCCTGATAACTTCTCTTCCTTTGTAGTCTGCTCTGTATAAAATGAACATAGCTTCTCCTGTTTTCTGTTTGATTTGTGTTAGCATGGTATAATTTTCTCCATGCATTTACTTTTAATATATGCAGTATGTATGTATATATATAATATATACTCAATATATTCAATATATATAATATACTTTTAATATATATGTATTTTTAAGTTTATTTATTTACTTATTTAGAGAGAGAAGGAAGGGGGAGGCAGAGAGAGAGGGACAGAGAAAATACCAAGCAGGCTGTATGCTGCCAGCACAGAGCCTGACATGGAGTTCTATCTAACAAACCAAGAGATCATGACCTGAGCTGAAATCAAGAGTTGGATGCTTAAAACTGAGCCACCCAGGCACTATATATATATATATATATATATATATATATATATATATATGTGTGTGTGTGTGTGTGTGTGTGTGTGTGTGTGTTTTACAATGTGTTTTTTCTTATGACAGCAAATAGTTGGGTCATGTTTTTCTTTTGTTTTGTTTTGTTTATTTTTATTTACTCAGTCTCTCAGTCTCTGTCTTTTAATTGGTGCATTTAGACTATTGATATTCAAAGCGACTATTTATATAGTTGTGTTAATACCTGCTCTATTTGTTACTGTATTCTATTTCTTGCCCTTGTTCTTTGTTTCTGTTTTTGTCTTCAACTCTTTTTCTGCCTTTTTTGTTTGTTTGTGTGTGTGTGTGTGTGTGTGTGTGTTTCTTTTCAGAGAGAGAAAGAGAGAGTGAGCAGGGGAGAAGCAGAGAGAGAAAGGAAGAGAGAGAATTCCAAGAATTCCAGTCTGCTGACTGCACAGAGCCCAGTGTGGGGCTCAGTATCATGAATCATGAGATCATGACCTGAGCCAAAACCAAAGTTGGATGCTTAACCAACTGAGCCATCAAGTTGCCCCATCAAGTTTTATCGTTTGATTTTTGGAAATCTTTATGTGTTCCAGATGTAAGTCCTTTGTCAGAAACGTGTTTTGTAGATATTTTCTCCAGCTCTGTGGTTGATCTCTTTTTTCTCTCAATTCTTTCATGAAACAAAATGTCTTAATTTGATGAAGTCTAATTTGTCAATTTTTCTTTTGTGATATGTTCTCAGTTTCCTGCAAGACTAACTCTGAGACTAATCTCCTGAGAGACGTAACTTTGACTAACCCAAGATCATAAATATTTTCACCTATGATTTCTTCTAAACTTTAATAGTTTTACACTTTACATTTAGTTCTACATTCATTTTGACTCAACTTTCATAAAAGATGTAAGGTATATGTTGATGTCCTCTTTTTTTTTTTTTTTGGCACACAGTTGTCTAATTGTTTACTACCATATATCAAAAAGACTATTATTTTTCCATTGAATTGCCTTTGCACCTTTGTCAGAAATCAGTCATTTTTTGGGTGTCCTTCTGGACTATTTGTTTTATTCCATTATTATGATTCTATACTTTAACCAATAACTTGATCACTGCAGCTTTGATTGCTGTAACTTTGTTCTAAATCTTGAAATCAGGTAATGTGGGCTTTCTAAATTTATTCTGAGGAGGAAAGAACATGGAGGATGGCATTCAGTTTTAGGGGTCAGCTCTGGAGGTAGCATACCTTACATCATTGTCAAAAATCAGACACATGGCCAAACCTAACTGCAAGAGATGCTGATAAATACAGGTTAGCCGTATGCAAAAGAGGAAGAATAAACAAGTTTGGTAAAGTCTGCTGGTTTCTTCAACAGAAATCAATGAATATTTTGTTTTAGCTTTAATGATAAGGCTGTTAAGATATACAAATTTTACTTCAACTCTATCTTTCCAATCTCATCTTTCATTTTCCTTGGAAAAATTACTAAAAAGTGGTATGCCCCTAAGTCTTAAGATTATGGTTTCTTCTGTTTCTTCTGCTGTATTTCTACTTCTCAAAAATCCTACCTGTCACTCACAGATGGCCTCAGATGCTACCTACTAAATGAAACATTTCTGGATTCCTAATGATATGTATGATGTCTCCTTTCTCTGGACCTCCATAATACTTTATATTAATGATGTTCTGTTTATACATTTTATTTTCTTTACAATTATTTATATACTCTTCACTAGGTTTATATTTTTTGAATATGGCTATAGTTTATAAATATGTTTTATTCCTTGCTGTATTCCTAACACAAGAACTCAGTAAACATATGTTTTATTGTTAATGGTTCAGCCAAATGGCCCTAACATTTCTAGTGAATTAAATTGAAGTCCTCATCGGGCCAAAGCTCAAATGAAAGAGCATCAGAATTCATATGGCATTTTGTCACTATGAAATGCTTCTATAAGGGTCAAAATATTTCTCTCTAGATTATAACCCCTAAATCTGTCAGAGGTTAGGGGAGGTGGCTGGAGAACACAAGGGCAGGGAACTGATTTCTAAAACCTATACTTCTGGTCATTTTTGTGGCTATGACTCTTAAAATATCATCAGTTTGTCATTGCCAAGGGAAGGAAAGCAATTCATACCTCTATTACCTCCTATTCCTTTTGTCCACCCTAGCCCAGGTGGGTTTTTCAAAGGCAGTTGGAAGAGGAGAAGGAACAAGAAGGAAACAATGAAATAAGGAAAATAACCCTGAATGTAAGGGGATTTGAAATATTCTGTGACCTACAGAAGTCAAGTGAATGTCAGAGTAATAATAGAGAGAAGCATTTTCTGGCTACAAACTTCATTAATTAAATTAAGAAGTGCAATTCCATTAATTAATTTAGCCTACAATATTCTAAGAGAACCACTGGGAATTCTCAGCATTTTTGTATCTCATTTCTGTTGTAGATGATCCCTGTCAACTCTTATTTCCTCCAAGTACCATGTGGACCATGGTTTATATTTCTACTACAGGCAGATGTTGCACTTAAACAGTGTTACTCATGAAATAGCCAAATACAAGTATATATGTTTCATCAATATTATATTTATTCCTCTGTATCTAAAATATTGGTGCATTTGTTAATATGTACACATAATTTGTTGATGACGTTTTTGTCTTTTCATCCCAAATATTTCATATCTCTCTAAATGTTATCACCCAGCTTGTAAAACCAGAAATCTAAAATCATCTGTATCACTCAAACTTTAGTCAACAAATCCAATTGATTATATCTTCTACAGATTAGTCTTTCTCTCTATCTAGCCATCATTGCTCTATTCAGATATCTTTATCTTATTGTCTAGGTTACAATAATAGCTTCATAACCTATCTCTTTTCTCTAATCAGTTAGTGACATTGCACCCATTGTTAATGAATGTCATCAACTCATTGCCTTCCTTAAAGTTTCTTCAGAAAACTTGTAGGATACAATTTCAATTTCCTAGTAAGAATGGCCTTCAAAATTTTCCCTGGACCTAATTAACCATTGCTGGGGGCGATGGGTGGGGGGGAGCATTTATTTATTTTTAACCTGGATCCACAGATAATTTCAGAAAAATAACAAATGTTATATTTATGTGCGATTTTCTTATGAGGGCAGTATAATTATTTTTCATTATTTATTCAAACTTATACATGACCTCTCAAAATTTAGTCTATTGTTCTATAATTTTATCGCTAACTTTCCTTCATAATTTTATGACTCAGCATATTTTCCCATACTGTTACAGCTTCCAGGTGCCTTTCCTTTCCCCCTCGATGTTTTAACCATACTTCCCCTGTGCAAAAAAATAAAAAAAATAAACCCATAAAACAAAATAACTTTTTAACTACTATATAATCTTCAACCCATAGTTCAACCACATCATGCTTCTTTTCAGCTCTTTTCTCCACTCTAACAGATTTAACAACTTCTATGAGCTACTACTATATTTTTTATATATGCCTTATGGTAAGCTGCTTCTTTTCTTAAAAATTTTTTTAACTTTTATTTATTTCTGAAAGAGAGGGGGGGTGGGGAAGGGGAGAAAGCCAGAAAGAAGAAGACAGAGGGTCTAAAGCAGGCTCTGCACAGTGAGCACAGAGCCCAACACAGGGCTCAAACTCATGAACAGTGAATTCCTGACCTGAGCTGAAATCAAGAGTCAACCACTTAACCAACTGAGCCACTCAGGCACCCCTGGTAGGCTGCTTCTAAAATGGCTCCCAGTGAGTCCTAGTATTCAAATCCTTGTATACCCTTTTCCCTTTGAATGCTATCCACACCTAATTATTTCCCTCTATTGAATAGAATACAGCCAAAGGGATGAAATGGCACATCCAAAATTAGGTTAAAAAAATCTAGTTTCCATCTTACTTGGCCTCTCTTGTTTTCTCTAATGAAGAAAACTGCCATGTTGTGAAATACTATGTGAAGAAGCTCTTGTGGCAAAGATCCAAGGCAAGCTTCTGGCCAACAACTCATGAGGAGCCAACAACCAGAGAGGAACTGAATCCTGCCAACAACCACGTGAGTGAGTCTGGAGGTGGTTTCACCTCCAGCTGAGCCTAGAGATGACTGTGGCTCCAGCTGACACTTGATTGTCAATATTGCCAATATTAGGGGACCCAGGAAAACCATTCTCAGATTACTGACCCACAGCAACTTTGAGACAATTAAATGTTGCTTTAAGCCACTAAATGTTGAGGTAATTTATTATTAAACAATAGATCAGTGATACACAGCATTATTATTATTATTATTATTATTTTGCTTGTCACAGGGAATATGGATTAGATGAAATAAGGTAAGTTTTGGAACTAAATCACACTGAGTTCAAATTCTACTTCTGCCACATTGTCAACAATGGATTGGACAAGTTACAATAACAGTTTCCTTATTGATTAATTTTGATACCTGTGTTTCATGATTGTTGTGAGAACTATCACAAATAATAGAGTCTCTACTGATGCTTTGTTATTGTTTATTGTATTATTTGTCTACAGAAGTGACTCTTCTGCTTCTGTATATGATTCTCAAAGGCAAGGATAATGTTCTCATCCACTTCTGTATCACAGTATTTGACATATAGTATTCAATAATAAATGTTGAATTTAAAATTAATTAAGTAATGAAAATTACATGTATTATATTTACTCCTTCTCTTAAAAGCAAGTATTTAGAAACATTCAGTGCTTTGGATTCTTATTTATTTAATAGGCATTCAAGAAGCAAAACCTGGAATCTATTTCTTCATATAAAAGTTGACAGTTTTAATTTTGCAATGCAGCTATTCTATTTCCTTCATCTTTCAAGCAACCATAGGATTTATGTTAGTTTTAATGTTAACATATGCTCATTATTAATTACTTAATGTAACTACAATCAATAGTGAAAACAAAACCTTCAAAGTATGCTCATGAAAGTAAAGCACAGCCAAAGTATCGTCCATTATTGGAACAAATCTGTTGTTCTCTTTAATCCCTCTCTCCCCTAGAGTTCACCACTTCTTGAAATAAAATAAATAATACTGTGGAGCACACTACTTTGTAATTCCCAAGAATGTTTTTTTTATTTTTTTAGTGTATGTGAATTAAACGCAGATTTTTATGTAAAAGCTATGTTTTTTTTTGTTTTTGTTTTACTATTTACCTCTCTTCTATATTTTATCTCTTTACATTTTTAAAGGATAAGCTTCCAGCTCTTACCCTCACCTGTGTTTATTCTTTTTTTGTTGTTGTATATTTATTTATTTGGAGAGAGAAAGAGAGAGAGAGAGAGAGAGAGAGAGTAGGGGAGGGGCAGAGAGAGAAAATCCTAAGCAGGCTCCATGCTGTCTGCACAGAGCCCGAGGATGGGCTCAAACTCACAAACCAGGAGATCATGACCTGAGCTGAAATCAAGAGTCAGACGCTTAACTGACTGAGCCACACAAGTGCCCTCACCTATGTTTATTCTTAAGTACCAAATTCCCTTCCATGCAGATATGCTTTGTCACAATCCCCGCTAGATTTTAAGTATTCTGTGAGCAAATCAGCATATAGTCACCTGCATTTTGCTCTAGATTCCAACACTTGTAGACTAATAAGGAGGTCACCAAAACGGTTCTCCTACATGAACATTTCTCTTCCAGTACTGAATCACTCATATCGGCCTAAAAATTATGCTGCTGTATTTCCCTTCCTAAAAAGATGTCTCTCAACCTCACTGTACTGCCCTCTCCAACTAGCATTTCATTGATTGTCTTCCCTTAACCACAATACACATCGAAAGACCTTTCTATGTTAATGTCTTCCATTCTCTTTCCTCTATTTCTCTCTTGTAAACATTTGAATTAGGCTCTCACCCTACAGCTTCACAGAAATTACTCTTGCCCAAAAACAGTGATCTCCACATTGCTATTTCAACGTCAATCCTCAACCCTAGTTTTATTTCAAGTATCACAGTCAGTTAAAAATTGGACATGGTAAAAAAAAATTGGACATGGTAGATCAAACTCCATATCTACTTTGTCCTTCTTGAGATATTTTCTTCATTTGACTTTCTGGATGCAAGCATTTCCTGGTATCTGTGTTCCATGTAACTGCCCCTCTCAATCTGTTTTAGTTTCTTCTTACTTTCCAAAATCTTAATCTAGGAATTCCCTAGAGCCCCATTCTTAGAGTTCATTTTTCTCTATATCTACACTGTCCAATGGAAATATGAACCACCAAAGAAATAAGTGAAATTAATTTTAATATATTTACTCAAATGTCTCTAGACATTATCTAATATTTAACTATATAGAAGTTTTAGTGAAATATTTTACATTCTCTTTTGCACACTAAGTTTTTGAAATCTGATGCATATTTCACACTTACAGCACATCTCAATTGATGGTAGCTATATTTCAAATGCTCAATAGCCATATATGGTTGTGGCTACCACATTAGACAGTACAGGTCTATATCTCTACTCCATTGATGTTTCCTTCTTGTTTCATAGTGCTAAATATCATCTATATGATGATGAGTACCAAATTTGTATTACAAGGGAAGATCTCTCCTTGAAAGTTCACACTTTTAGGCACAATGACCTACATGAAATATCCTCTTGAATCCCCAATACTCATCTCAGGCTTAACACACACATCCAAAAACAAACAAACAAACACACCTTCATCTTGTATTTTTTCCCATCTCAGTTAATAGCAACAGTAATGATTCCAAACATACAACCACAAAATCTTGAGTCATTCTTGATTTGCTTTTGCTAACATAGTCCACGTTTAATCTTGTTGGCTTTACATTCAAAATATTTCCCAGCATCTGAACACTTCTCACCAACCCAAGTTCGGACACTATCATTTCTTGCTGGTACTGATGTTCTAGCTTGCCAATTAATCTCCCTGCCTCTTTATTATTTATTTCCAAACATAGCAACCAAGGTGATCCTGTTAAGATATAGCAGGTGATATCATTCCGCTACTCAAAACTCTCCAATGGCATACAATGTCGCTCATGATAAAATGTCTTAGACCTGGATGGTTATTACTTCTTTACCTGTCTCTTGTTGCTCTTTCCCTATTTCTTTCTGCTCCAGGAATATGAGCATCCTTGTTGCACTCATACAGCAAGACTACTATTTGCCCTTTGTTTTGCCTACAAAGTTTTTTTTTTTCCCCATATACTCATGCTGTTGGCTTTCTCTTTTAAGTTTTCATCTATATCCTTTTAGTTACCCTCCAATTAGCATTTTTATCCTTTTTCTTCACTTTATTTTTCTCCATATAAGTTATCTCTGTCTAACATACTATATATTTCCTTAATTATTTTATTGTTGGTCTTTTCCACAAGAATGTAATCTTCATGAAGGTAAGTATTTATATCTATTTTATGAACCACTGGATACACATCACTGGAAAGATTACCATGTATAGAGAAGGTTCAGCAATATCTATCAAAGAAATATATGAGTTAATTGATTGATTAATATAATAAAACATCAGAATGTTTTAATGACTTTGGCAAACAAGTTGTTAAAGAAATAAGTAAATCTAGTGAAAGACACAATCTATATTTTCTTGTAAATAATTTTTAATTGTGGTATTATTGTGTTCCCCATTACTTGAAGCATCCATCATGAAAGGTAAAACCTGTCTAGTTAGTGTGAAATTAGGCTCTTCTCCCATAGAGAAGAATAAGGAAAGGGAAGTAGGAAATAGACCTCTTTTATTCCTCTAGTATTTGTAGAACAACTAAAAATTGGAATAATAATTGTTGCTAGTTACTGTTTTTCATTGAGAAAGCTATTGTTATAATATAATATTTGCATATAATTGACCTCCAAAACTGTGAACAGATAATAATTATATTCCAAAGAAAAAGCCATCACTCAACCACTCCTTCTACCCATTTTGTATAGAATAAAAAATAGGTCTGAAACTATAGGCCTTGGCATATTCCTCAAATGATAATTGTCCCATCAAAAGTTATCAATGTATCTCCATCAAGTACTATCTCAAATAGAAGTTAAATTCACACAATTCCTCTTAGTGCATTTACTGGTGTCTGGAATTTGGACATGGTCCAAAGATTTTGATTTTTTTTTGTTATTTTTCTTCCTTTAATTTTCATATGAGCTATACTCATTTTTTCTTCAGCTAGGTCCTGAGAAAAATTCCTTTTCGTTTTTGTACTTAACTATATTTTAGAAGCTCTGGAAATGTTTGAAGCACATGTAATTACAGAGGGAAAACATTAAGTATCATTTTGGGGAAAATATGCACTGTTTCTAATACTCTGTGGAGCCTCTGGTCTTTCTCTTGAGCCTAACATGGTTTTAAAAAAAGTTTTCTGTTTATTTCATGTTATATGTGAGACTGGGAGGTGATACGGTATAAGGAATGAAAGCACAGACTCGATATAGCATGGCTGGATTCACATCCTGACTCTGGCCCTTACTAGATGTGTGACCGTGCACAAGTTACTTAACCTCTAATTTTCCTCATATACAAAATAGTACTAACAATATCTCTTATATAGCATTATTATATACAATTACATTACATAAATTAGAATTACATTAATGTATAAAAACCTGGAACAATGCCTAGAATATATGTAATACCTAATCAATAGATGTTAGCTATTAGTAATAAAATGCAAACTTTATTCACATAAAAGAAGCACTATAAACTTACAATCTGCTGAAAATACAGAATGTTCTCTGGAAAACTAGTCAATTAGATGACTTAATTCAGGATATAAAAAGAAAAGGAAGTTTTAAAAATATTATCACATTTGTCTCTTATTAAGGAATTCTTCTGAAGTAGCACAGGCATAATTATGCAATGGAGCATGCAAATTAAATCCAAATTACCTATTACACAATTTAAATTTTCCATTAATCTATGTATTCATACATACAATTTATTCCTCAACAATTGTTTATTGAGGGTCAAGGGGCACAGTGGTTCAGTCTGTCAAGCATCTGACTCTTGATCTTGGCTCAGGTCATATCTCAGAGTTATGAGATTGAACCCCACATCAGGCTCTGTGCTGACAGTGTGGAACCTGCTTGGGATTCTCTCTCTCTCTCCCTCTCTCTCTTCCCCTCCCTCACTTTCTCTATTTCTCAAAATAAATAAACTTTAAAAAAATAAATGAACAAACAAATTGTTTATTGAGGGTCTACAATATTAGATTCTAACAATACAATGACCAAAATGTGGCTCCTACATTCAAAGTGTTCATAGTCCAGGAAGACATAGATAAATAAATAATCACCAAACCAAACAAATAAAAATGGTTAGGGAATACTGCAATCGAAATAAATACAGGGTGCTATGAAGATACAAGTCAAGGACCATATTAAGTATTCAGAATGAGGAGCTTTAAGAGAAGACTTCCTAGAGAAGTGACATCTAAACCGACTCTTGAAAAATGAGTAAGAATTAGCCACGAGAAGGAGGATGAGAAGTGGAAACACCTTCTCATTAGATGGGATAGCATGTGCAAATTCCAAGATCTAGAAGGAACATGGAACATTTACAAAACTGAAAATAATTCCAAAACAATTATTGCTTAGAGTGACACCAGTAGAACAAGGCAAGAAATGGGTCTTAGAAGATCTGAAAAGTTCAGACGATTGGATTTCTTTAAAATGAGGATAGCATCATAGATTTGATGTTTATCCTGAGTATCATTCAGAAGCATAAACAAATTCTATTTTCAGTTTATAAAGGGCATACTGACCAAAATGAAGAAAAGAAACTGGTGGGGAGTGACAGAGAACCTTAGAGACCAGTGAGAAAACTACTGTAGACAACTAAGTGAGAGATAATGAAGGAGACTGGCTCATGAGTATTTTAAGAGGTCAGTTCACTGTGAGCCCAGATATGCAAACCAGAAAGCTCAAATTCCTCCTGGCACTTTCATCTTCCACCTTCCTACCCCATATCCAAGTCATCAATAGGCCTTGTCAATTTTTCTTCCTGCTCTGGACTGAATTGTGCCCCCTCCTCCCCAAATTCATATGTTGGAGTCCTAACCCCAATGTGATGGTATGGGAGATGAGGCTTTTGTGAAGTGACTAGGGTTGGATGAGGTAGTGGTAATAGAACCCTCATAATGGGATTAGTGCCTTTATAAGAAAGCACACCAGAAATCTTGCTGCCTCTCCCTCCTGTCTTTGCAAACACAAAGAAGAAATCATGTAAGCACACGATGAGATGGTTGCCACCTACACGCCAAAGAAAAGAGGTATTAGAATGAAGTCTACTTTGCCAGCACATTGATGTTGGACTTCTTGGGCTCTAGGACTTCACAAAATACATTTCTGTTGTTTAAGCCATCCAGTCTATGGTATTTTGTTATGGCAGCCCAAGCAGACTAAGTCACTATCTGAATATCTATTAAGTCTCTGTGTTTTGCTCCATTTCACAGTGATATCACTCTGGTCCCTTACCATTTTCTCTTCTGTGGAAAACTGATACAGTCTTCTAACTAGCATCTAGATTTTGGTTCCTCTGTAACCTGCTCTCCTCACTGCAGACAAATGAGTCCTTTTGAAGTGTAAATCTAATCATGTCACAATTCCCCCTTAAAATGCTTCAAAAGCTCCCTGTCTGCCAAAATGAAAATAAAATTCATTTAACAAGACTTACTAGGCCTTACTCATTCTGATTCTACATATACTGCCAAGTTTTTGGCACACTACCCTACTGGCTTACAGGCTCTGTCCCAACAATATTTCTTCTTGCCATGGGCCTTTTGCTAATCCTGTGCCCCTTCTTTCCTTTCCACCTGATAAATCTTTACCTTTGTTTTGCATCTCAGCCCAATCTTCATTTAGGGTATCTTTCTCTGACATTCTGAAGTGAAGTTGTGCTATTATAGTGCTATGTCCCTACCATTCATAATACTCATCATACTTGTAACATTTTAGATATTTGCATGGTTACAGGACTAATGTTTGTGGATTTGTGTGCAACACCAGAATCTTAGTGCTATTAGGGATGTGAATTACACCTATTCTTTCTCCCCATGGTTGACCCAGTGCTTAGCACAGTGCCTTATATACTATTGGTGTTTAATAAGTATTTTTTAAATGACTAGATGCCAAAGCTTGGTGTTTGCAGGAAGAGGAAAGGTAAAATATGATGATAAGATTTTCAATTTGGGATAGATATTAGGATAATTATGTATGTCAGGGTGTGATTAATCTTGCAACATGATGTAGCTGATCTACCTTTAGACATCTACTATGGACTAAATTGTGTCTCCCTCCAAATTCATATGTTGAAGCCTTAGCCCTCACAGTGGTGGTGTTTGGAGATGGACTTTTCTGTAGTAATTAAGGATACAGGAGATCATGAAGGTGGTACACTTATGATGGGATTAGTGCTTTTATATGAAGATACAACAAAGAACCTGTCCTCTCTCTCTGTCCTGCCATGTGAGGACACAGTGAGAAGGCAGCCATCTGCAAGCCAGGAAGAGAGCTCTCACCAGAGCCTAACCAGTCCTGATCTTGGACTTCCCAGCAACAGAACTGTGAGAAATAAGTGTCTTTTGTTTAAGTCACCCAGTTTTTGGTATTTTGCTGTGGCAGCCTGAACTGACCAATATAGCATCCAAGTGAAGATATCCAGTAAACATTTGGATACGTAGCCTGATGCTTAGAAGACAGACATAATTAGAAATGTTTTCCAAACAAAAAAGGAAATCTTCAGTATACAAATTATAATGGAAAACAGTAAAAAAGGTAATATTGCTTTCCTAGTATGCATATAGAATGAGAACAAAATACATTTAGAGAGAAACTTGAGTTTCACTAATAAATCCATATTTAAAAATATGTAAAAATGTGATGGTCCTGCATAGAAGACTAAGGAAGAGGTTCCAAAGAGGAGGAGTTATGGAAGCCAAAAAAATAATTTCTAAAAGGAAGCTGTGTCAGTATCAGCTACTGAAAGGATAAGTCACAGAAAGATTGAAAATTGTAGTTGAGGGAAGTGAGAAAGTGATCTGAATAGATACCCAGAGAAATTACTCAGGAATGTTGAAAGTTGAATTCATATTTTTTACACCAAATCCATGATGATAGTAGTCTAATTGATTATTAGAGTTTCGTTAGATGTGCTTGACAAAAAGACAGGAGTGAGGTAGGGAGATGGTGAAGACGTTTCCAAGATACAGACCATAGTATCTAACACAGAATATGAATGTGGGCAAAGACGAGAAGAGCTTGATGCATCAGGAGAATTGGAGGGATAATTTGACTGAGGAGCCTCAAAGAATTTGCAGTATAGATATAGCAGGAACAGAGAAAAGCAAGCAAGCAAGAAGAAAAAAAAGTTTGGTCACAGAATGGAAATCTTGAATTTAATATTTCAGAAGTGAAGCAGTTTCGGGTTGTGACAAGTACCAGGGTATGATGAAAAGAGAGTGTAACTGAGGACTAGTATAATCTTGTTGAAAATGAAAAAGTCATAAAATGGTTTTGGGGTGGATCATCTATACTGAGTTGAGTAATGTCCCCCCAAAATTCATTTCTATCTGGTGCCTATGAATGTAACCTTATTTGGAAATAGGATCTTTGCAGATATAGTCAAGTTAAGATAAAGCTGTATTGGATTAGAGTGGGCCCTACATCCAGAATGACTGGTGTCTTTATACAAAAAAAAGAAAAAGACACAAATTTGCACATGAAGACACAGACATGGGAAAAGGCACGTGAAGATGGATCAGTCATAGTGATGCCAAGTCCTCGTGCCAAAGACTGCTGGAAGCCACTAGATCCTAGCAGAGATGAAGAAGGATTCTTCCCACGAATCTCTGATGGAGCATAGCTCTCCTGACTCTTTGATTTTTGACTTCTAGA